>NC_062568.1:33548750-34197500 GCF_022837055.1 Prionailurus viverrinus
TCAGGGTGGTGAGGGTTTGAAATAATTCTGTGAAAAACAGTTGATGTGTTTGTTTGTTTGTTTGTTTGTTTGTTTTTTTAAATTGTTTAATCTGTAAAGAAATGTTTCATTGGTCTTCAGTTTCTTGAAGGGCTGGCCTCTAACTTCATATAGCAAAGTAACAAGGAGTCAGATTTGGCAGACCATTCTCCATAAGAATTGTTGAAATCGGGTTGTACTAGCTTCCACAAGAGCAAGTTAGAAATAAATGTTCAAGCAAAAGGTGACTTCCTAAGGGATTGAAAAGATTTACTAGACATGGGTCCTCACTGTCGTTTCTTTTTCATCCTCTCACTATGTTACTGAGAAAATCGCTTACCTGTCAGAGCCTCAGTGCTTAAATTAGAGAATTAAATAGTGGTAGATTCTAAATGGATTTTATACCCAGTACTTTTTTTTTCTTTAAGGGAGAAACTGGTATAAAGTTGTAGATATTTATTGTGCTATGGTATTTTAAAACAGGCAATAAAAAAATCCTATTTTCTGCTCTCATTTTCATTTCATGAAAGAAAGGACATTTAGACACAATGAAAGTAAGTAGGACAAAGTAGAGGAAAGTAGTTTCTAAGGAAGTACAGTTGGCAACTCATATTTTCTCTAATGACCAGTGAATTATTTGTTGTGGGATTGGCACTGGCCTGAGTTTGGAATCAGTGTGTTGGAATCACTAGTCGGGTGGATCTCTTAAGTTCTCATCTGACTCTATACACCTTTGTATATTTTATTCTTAACTGTTACTTAAGAGGTACTGTTGTGTAATGATTAATGTCATGGGTTCTGGAGCCAGACTGCCTGGGTTTGAATCCTGACCCAGACTCTGAATAGGAATGTGACCTTGGGCAAGTTCCTTAATTTCTGTCTGCTTTTGGTTTCTTTGTAAAAATGCAAATGTAAAGGTTATTATCTCCTAGAGCTCTTGCGATGCTTAAATGAGTTATTAACATATTAAGTACTTAGAACAGTGCCTGACCCAGAGTAAATAACTCTTGGTTCTTATTGTTATTATTTGAAGCAAAGTTTTATTGAACTATCACAATGGATACAAAAAGATGCAGAATGTATCCTTCTTTCTAGATAACTCAAAATCCCAAGAAGAAATTGTCAGTTTTGAATCACCACTTTATAAGACATCCAGCAAAACACTTTGAGGAAAATCCAGCAATAATTTCTGACTTAACAGGTTAGTGGTAATAACATGTTTTTATTTTAAATTAAGTTTTGATTATTATTTTTAGGTAAATTTATTATTAGCAAAGTCTTTGAAACTTTGGTATTTCAGGTACTGTAATTCTGTTATATCTTATTAATTTTTCTGTGATAGTTTCTAATGAGGTTCTTGGTTAAGGAAGGGAAAGAGTAGAAAAAACAATTTATAAGATGTGGCTGATAAAAATTTTGTCCTGAAAATAACGTGACAAGTAGAAAAAACTTATAGAATTAAATGTCTCTATTCTCCTGACAGTCCCATAAAATAATTAATCTTTAGTTAGGTTTTCAGTATCAGTCATTTTTCAGTCTTCTTTTAGTGTAACAGCGTATCTTTTGCTGTTAACATATTACCTGTCATACTCAGTTTGGAAAATGAAATAATTTATTTCCTTTTTATTGATACTTTCTTAGAGTTAAAGACACCAGATAGATTTAAGATGCTTTCCTTGATGTGAATGCTAGTTGCTAATGAGCATATAGATAACATCTTACTGGATTTTTTATTTTAAAATAGCCATTGTTCAGGAAACCCTGTTTTTCAAATCCTGCTGTAATTGAGTAGTTCAAAAAAAGAAGTATATTTCATGAGCATTCAGTAAAAGAAATTGTTTAATGTTTCAAAATTAATTTCCCTTACCTTAGGGACATCTATGTGGGTTCCAGTAAAAGTGTCCAAATGGACCTATGTGGCCTATAATGTAAGTATACCATCAATGGATTTTTTTTACTTTTTTTTCAAAAACATTTTACTATTTATCTTTAAAAGTTAAAGACTCTTTTTTTTTAAATTTTTTTTTCAATGTTTATTTATTTTTGGGACAGAGAGAGACAGAGCATGAACGGGGGAGGGGCAGAGAGAGAGGGAGACACAGAATCGGAAACAGGCTCCAGGCTCTGAGCCATCAGCCCAGAGCCCGACGCGGGGCTCGAACTCACGGACTGCGAGATCGTGACCTGGCTGAAGTCGGGCGCTTAACCGACTGCGCCACCCAGGCGCCCCTAAAGACTCTTTTAAAAAGATAACTATATATCATTTTCCCACATTAAAACAATTTAATGAAAATTCCTTAATAATATCTAGTTAGTGTTCAGTTATCCACTTTTATCATAATTGTCAAATTTTTTGTTTCTCAGTTTGTTTAAATGAGAGTACAAGTGTCCACATATTGTCATTTGTTGATATGTCTCTTATTCCTCTTTTAACCTCTCATACTTCCTCTACCCCATTCTTTCCTTGCAGCTTACTTGTTGAAAAAACAAGTCATTCGTCCTCTGGAGTTTCACAGTCTTGATTTTGCTGATTGCATTCCCTTATATACATTACCTTATATTCCCCATTGCATGCCATTTATATATTCCTTTGTCTACTCTTCTGGTGACTTAGTTTGTGGATCAGATTCAATTGCTTGATCAGAGTCAGCTTTTGTTTTGGCTACTCTTTTTTTTGTGATGTTAGCAGCTATTGATGAAGAATGCCTAGAGTCATTAATTCATTTAGGGGGATGCAAAAATGGTGGCACTCTAATTTGATTACTTTTTCTTTATTAAGTAGAGCACTGTTTTGGGAAATTTCTCATCTAAATTTATCAGAAGTGGAACATAATCACAAAAGGAAAAAATTAAAATTGCCTGTATCTTTGGGTCTTATATTTCTGGTTTTCAGAATAGCTAGTTGGCTCACAAGCCTCCTCCATCAGTAATCATAAATGGTTTGGGGGACTTTTTCTTCTAGTATTATTATGAACTCATACTTCAAACATGTTTGCACTTCCATCTAAACTATTAAAGTCGTTCTGTCTTTGACCAGTGGAAAGCATTTCAAGTTAGCCTTCTGAATCTTTTAGATAAAGCTTTTCTTCAGTTGTCTTTGATAGTTTATTCCCTATCTAGTATGAGAAGATATTTGAGCTCATTTTGCACATTTCCTGGCGCATACTTTGAATCAGCTTTTTCTCTAAGGAGCTCTTAATATTATTTGGTGTCTAAAAACCATAATTTGGGCACTAGAGATGTTTATGGCTAGTGGGTTAGCATTTCTAGGCCTTTTCAGTAGACAGAGTTAAGAAATGTATTTTATCTTGATCATAAGGCCAAAACCTCAACCCAAACAATATTTCCAGGACAAATTCGGGACTACAGGGTACTTGATACCCCTGTCTTATATCTGTCTTACATCTTCCCACTCCTAGAATGTTGGTTCTTAACAATACCAAGAATGATAAAACTAGAATAATTACTCATTGCTTTATCTGGATATTTGAATGATGAATTTATCTACTCTCTTAATAGTTTTATTATGTTTTCCCTTTTTTGTTTTTTAGGAATCTGATAAGATATATTTTACGTTTCCTCTTGCAAATCATAGAAAAATCTACACTCATGTATATTGTCAGAGCACCATGCTGGTAAGATGATTGGCACATTTTATGTAAATTTAAAAGGTTAGGTTTTTAAAGATTTGACTAATATATAATAGATATCCTCTAGCTATGAGCTATTAATCAAATCTAATAAGTTGAAAAATATTTGTCTGGAATGGAGTTTTGATTAAAAAATATTAATCATTGTTCCTTTGACTGATAATTTACTACGAAATTATACTCGGTTCTAGTTTAGGTCTTTCACATTGTTTTTCTGCCTTACTTTCACTGTATTTAGGATGAAGGAATTCAGTTCAATCTCCTTTAATTTTAAAATTCACAGATATATTTAAGCAAAACTGTTCTGTATGAAGTAAATACTGTTTTCCATTGGCTACCACACTAAAATTGCAGGTTTTTTTATACCAAACGTTTTCTAAAATAATAACTTTGTTACAGTGTTACCTAGACAAAGAGTTAACAAAATGATTATTTTTCTTATTTCTTTTTAATGAGTACCTACTATGTTAGACATTGTAAAAAATATGTTAAATGCTATAGCATGCCTTTGTTATATTAGGAATATTTAAGTAATAATTTATCAGCATACTTTCGGGAACTTGTTTCCCAATTTGGGTTCTTTTCCCTCTTTTTTTGAAAAAAGGTTTTTTTTTTCATTTCCCAGGATTCTTCACTTTGTCTATGCATTTTTCATAATTTATTTCCTCTTCTCCCTTTTGTTGGATTGTTTGCATTCTTTAGAACTAGAATCTCATGTGTCACTTTCTTGGTAAATACTGCCATTTGATATTTTGTAAAATCTTTAGAAAAGATTATAGGCAAGCATTGTGGGCTAGATGCTAATGAAAACTAATTTTAGTGGGATGACCAGAGTTTTGTGTCTCTCACAGAGACTAGCATCTCTTAGCCTAAAATCTGTATGGGCAGTTTATCTTAGGAGAATCTAGCCCTTAGACTGCTGTCTTAAAATATCCAAACTCACTTAATACTAAATTCCAAATTACAGTTTTAGTATTATATTGAGAAAAATCCTTGCCAAAGTTCAAATTATCCATTTGACTTATTTAGGATTTCTTTTCTGTAATTAAGGTCCATGGGTATTAATTAGGATAAAGTCATGTAGTGAATTTTTAAAATATTTTCAATTTGTATTATAGAAGTTTTCTTTCAATCATATAAAAGTAGAATATGATAATGAAATCTCACATAATCATCACATAGCTATAACAACACTGCCATTCTTGTTTATACTTTCCTCAGTTTTTTTTTTTGACTGAACCATGTTTAAAGCAAATTCTAGGCATTTTATCATTTCATCGTTAAATACTTCAATATGTTTTTCTAACAGATAAGAATTGTGCATGTTACTATAATACCATTATTTCATCCAATAAAATTAATTATTAATGCCTTAATATCATGTGATACCCAGTCCATGTTGAATTGTCCTCTCATTCAATTAATTCTACATTGGTTTATTTGAATCAGAATCTAAAAAGTACACATGTTGCATTTGATTCATGGATCCTAAGTCTCTTTTATAACAGCCCCTCTTTACTCCCCCCACCCCTGCCATTTATTTAAGAAAGTGGGTTATATGTTCTACAGAATTCCCATAATCTGGGTTTAGCTGATTGTATTCTTTTTTTTTTAAGTTTATTTATTTATTTTGAGAGAGCCAAGTGGGGGTGGGACAGAGAGAGAGGGAAAGAGAGAGACTCTACCCACCCCCCCCAACTCAAGGGCTCAGTCTCCAGAACCATGAGATCATGAGCTGAAATCAAGAGTCTGACACTCAACCGACTAAGCCACCCAGGTACCCCTAGCTGACTGTATTCTTATGGTATCATTTTTTTTTCAATGTGTATTTATTTTTGAGAGAGAGAGCGTGAGCATGGTAGAGAGAGGGAGACAGAGGATCCAAAGCAGGCTCTGGGTGAGAACTTTGATTTTTGATTAATTATCATTTTTTGTGGCAAGAATGTTTTATAAGTAGAACTGTGTACTTATTAGAAGATCTATAATATCTGGTTGTCCCACTTTAGTGACCTAAAGACTTATCAGTGGACTAGGGTGGTATCAGCATGATATATCTTCTATAAAGTTCCTAATCAATTTTTTACCTAACAGTTTTAGCAGCCATTGAGAGCATTGTTTTTTACTGTAGATGTATTTCTTTTTAGATCTATAAATTTTATGATCAAGTAGCATTTTCTGTATACCTTAGGAATTAGTTGGCATTTTTTGAGTGACTTTTTCTAAGATTTTTAATATAATTTTTATAATTAGTTGAGTTAGGGATGCTTAGTAGATGACCTGAAATTGTTCTTTTGACACCTTATAGATTATATCAACATGGTGTTTAAGGATGGGCTTGAATAATACTTTTTCAATTTGTTAATAAATAAGTCAGAATTCACTATACACTGAAGTGTAAATAGTGTGGAATATTAGCAACTTTCATATTAAGGGTTATCTTAGGATAGGCTCCCTGCAAAAACCCATTACAAAAGTGGGTTGGATCTTTAGAGCTTGCTGGACTTTTCTTGTCTAAGCTATGCAGATTTTTTTTTTTTTGCCTTTTTAATATTACGTTATTCTGGGAAACACAGGCACCTGATACAGAAGTTCGGTAAGTATTTTGGCTGCAGTGGAGAGCAGACAAATACCACATTGTTTTTTGTTTCCTTTCAGCTTTCTTTTCTGTATTCTTGGAAAATGTCTTGAAATTGTATTTAAGCCCCATGAGGGCAGAGGTGGTGTCTGTCTCATTTATCATTTTCCTTGGAGGCTTAGCATGATTCCATGGTTCTAGAATGGACTTTGTAAATACTGGTTGAATGAAGGGATTAATTTCTTTTTCATTGTCCTCTCTGTTTACTAAAGCAAATTTTATATAGCTATCTGAGCAGTGTTTTTTATCCTCTTACACCTTGGTGTAGGATTTCAGTAGTTGGATCATCACATCTTGGAACATTGCTCTTACTACTTCCTTTGGTCTTTTAGTCCTACTGCTTTTAAACTACTGAAGATAAATAACGTAATATTGTTAAACTATCACTACCATCTCTGCAGCATTCCCCTGCTACCCGAATACAGTAATAACTAGCTTTTGTTTTGAGCCCTTGCAGTTTTGCTTCAACCCAAACACATTCTCAATTACATAGAAGTTTTGCATGATAATCAAATAAGTACCCAACAATAAACTAACAAGCTATACTTAGAATAATTGCTATTTTTAATTACTTGGCTCTGGATTTTTTTTTTTTTTTTATATTTTTATAAAAGTCCACCTCGGGGCGCCTGGGTGGCTCAGTCGGTTGAGCATCCGACTTCGGCTCAGATCATGATCTCACAGCTCGTGAGTTCAAGCCCCGTGTTGGGCGCTGTGCTGACAGCTCAGAGCCTGGAGCCTGCTTCGGATTCTGTCTCCCTCTCTCTCTGTCCCTATCCCACTTGCATTCTGTCACTGTCTCTCTCAAAAATAAATAAACATTAAAAAAAATTAAAAAAAAAAAAAGTCCACCTCTAGGTGATCATTCTTCTGTTTTTACTTAAAATGTAGGTTACTTACTATGTAACTAATTAAAGTATGGACGTTTCTGAACTCTGGAAGTGTTGGTTCAAAAATTAGAATTACTTAGGCAATATGCTGTTCAGAGGTCACTCTTTCTCTTACTGCTGTTCTAGGTTATTTGCTTACCTATCTATGTTGACATCAGACGTCTTTGCCTACCCTTGACCTATATTATATGACTTTTGACAACTGCTTGGAAATGTTTCTCAATAACAAGTTGCTATTTTATGTTTCCATTGTGCCTACTAACCCTTGTAACATAACAGTAAAATGTTAAAGCTGACTATTTTATATAATTATTTTCTATAATATTTTATGTGCTTTGTGTTATTAATCAACAGGATACAAATAGTTGGATATTTGGCTGCATAAATAGCACTTCTATGTGGTAAGTCTTTTGAACCTTGATTGTTCATTTTTCTCAATATAAATAATACAAATCACACCACACTTTTTAGAATAGCTTCATACATTATTAAACTCATTTTGCTGCTATACTAAATTGTAATATTGATTTTAAAATGAAAAAGAAGGGAAATTAACACCAATAATATTTGCAAACATTGAAATAGTTAGTTGCTAGGAAAAACATTTTTTTTTGTACCCTAACGTCTTTATAGATAAGAGTATATTGGATTAGATTTACTGGACTTAACTTCATTAGAACTTTCACTGATAGGTCTGTAGCTGGTTTCTTTTTCCTCTGAAGCTTATTTATAAATTATAGTATTTTAATATATTTGTTATTTAATTATATTTTCATATTCATTTCAAAGCCGACAAGGGATTGATTTATCATGGAAAGCTGAACTGCTGCCAACAATTAAGGTAAATTATGGCTTTAGAATTTTAATATCCAGTGGAAAAAAATACTAAAAAGACTTGCGTCTATAGGCATTTTAGAGTATGGTCCTCTATGAATTCATCTAAGTATTAAGTAAACTTGAGATTTGCTAACATAAATTTTAGAAATATTTTCTCTGGTAATATATTTAATGGAGAATAACATGAATTTTTTTTTTTTTTTTACTTTCAGAGGTAAAAACTATAAGTTAACACTTTTCTAAATAAAATTTAGGGGTGCCTGGGTTGCTCAGTCGGTTAAGCGTCTGGGTTAAGCATCTGACTTCGGCTTAGGTCATGATCTCACGGTTTGTGGGTTTTAGCCCCTCGCCTGGCTCTGTGCTGACAGCTCAGAGCCTGGAGCCTGCTTCAGATTCTGTGTCTGCCCCTCCCCCACTTGCACTCTGTCTCTCTCTCTCTCTCTCCCCCTCAAAAATAAATAATAAAAAAAATTTAATAAAATTAAATCTGTATATTATAGCATCATACCAAGAGCTAGATAAATTTTTAAAATTGAATTTGAGAGTATGTTTGGAATGGTCTATCTTAAAATAGAAGCTGAGTAGTAGTTTGAGTTTTGGAGAGGACTTACAGTAGGGAAGTGAGCATCTTAAAGAGGTGCAAAGTAATTTTCCAGATCAACTTCAACATCACTTTGTGGTCAAGCACTTGGATAACTCTACTTTATCTAGTACTCCATGGGATTTATTTAATTGTTAGTGATTTCCTTAACTCTGACAGGTCAGCAAGTCTTTTTACAAAAGGTTAATATTGTTGGGAAAATAAAAGAGTTCTAAAATTTGATGAAAATATCCATTGTAATTTCCAAATTGTATTTATTATAACCCATAATAGTATATCAGGATCGGTAATTTTTAGTCTTCAAGTAAATTTATACTTTAAAAATGTATTTTCAGGGGCGCCTGGGTGGGTCAGTCTGTTAAGCTTCTGACTTTGGCTCAGGTCATGATCTCACAGTTCTTGGGTCCCAACCCCACGTCAGGCCCTATGCTGACAGCTCAGAACCTAGAGCCTGCTTTGGATTCGTGTTTCCCTCTCTCTCTGTCCCTCCCCTCCTTGAGCTCTCTGTCAAAAATAAACATCAAAAAAAAAATTTTTTTTAATGTATTTTCATAATGAATCCTAGCCTCATAAACTTGAAAGTGAAGCCATCTGGGGCACCTGGGTGGCTCATTTGGTTAGGCTTCTGATTCTTGATTTCAGCTCACATCATGGTCTCATGGTTCTTGCGTTCAAGCCTGACAACAGGCTCTGGGCTGATGGTGTGGAGGCTGCTTGGAATTTCTCTCCTTCCCTCTCTGCCCCTCCTCTGCTCTCTCTCTCTCTCTCTCTCAAAATAAATAAATAAATTTTTAAAAATAATAAATACATTTTAAAAAAGAAAGTGAAGCCATCTGGTTGGTCCCAGTCATCTCCCACTCCAGTTTAGTTAGTTAATTTGTGTTCGTGAATGTTTATATTTTTATGTATAGTCAACTCTACTAACAGAGAGGAATGACAGAATGAATAATTGCTAGTTACTTCACACTTGACTTTGAAATGGTTGCAATTTTTTCTGTCACCTTGGTCATCCTTACTTTGTGCATATTCAGTCATGTGGCTTTGTATTTAAGAGACAAGTATTTAAGACACAAGTATAGGAAAGTGATTACATTCACATGAACATTCTTAATGTCTCTCACGGATTCTACTTTAATGTAGGCAGGAGCAAAACAAACAAAAGTATTAGGGCATAACTCATAATCATTCATACATCTTTCCTTGAATTTCCAATTTGGATATCCTAACCAATCTGTTATTTTAGAGTTCGGAGGAAATAAATGATTAAAATCTGATAGAGGAGCACCTGGGTAACTCAGTTAAGCGTCTGACTCTTGATTTTTGGCTCAGGTCATGATTTCACAGTTCACGACTTCAAGCCCACTGTCACTGCAGAGCCTGCTTGGGATTCTCTCTCTCCACGCCTGCCCCACTCATGGCTCTCTCTCTAAGTAAACTTAAAAAAAAAGAAAACCCTGATAGGATATTACTTGGCTCCTATTTTTAAAAAGTTAGTTCTTAAATAATAATATCCTTATAATACATGTTTGATCTCAAAGATTAAACAATGTATTCATCTAGTTCTGGACCCCTATGTGTTTATTCTAAATGTAAGAAATAGATGGCTGAACAGCAGGAGAACAAGCTATTCCAGCTGTTTTTTATAGTGAATGCTGAAAGAGGTTGTCAGACAATGTTAAAAGCCTACTGAAATTTAGAAGGGGGAAAATGGAAGAAGGAAGTTTAGAAAACAAGGATTATAATATTCTTCAATCTTTGGTGTTCTCATCTGAAGAGGATTATAATTATTAAACATAAATTTTTCCATTTTCATGAAAATCAAAATTATATATGTGTTAGCCATTTGTAAAAAGAACACAAAATTATTTTGTCATCAAGTTGAAGGGAAAAGATTAATAAGATTTTGTGGATTTTATTTATATCATCTCAATGAAAGCAATGTTAGGTTCACAGAATCATACCACTTTTAGCATTGCTGCTGACTGAACTGTAATAAATAGAAGAGTCCAGCATAGCACTTGTAAATTCAGTTTTTAAATGCCAATCCCATGGAATTTTTCTTCCATGGGTACAATGAAGAAGTTTCTTCAAAACACAACACAGCAGGCCAAGAATTTGGTAAGCCAAAATGGATTTATGGTTGAAAACAAACACAAAAATTAACTTTCTAAAGATACCTACCTTGTATGAGAAAACTATCTTGTCACCATTTTGCCTTAATCATACTTTAGCATCATAGCCTTGCTCTGCAAACAGCATTAAGGGCATTTTAAAATCCCTTAAAACACTGAAAATTTTCCAAACTTCATATTAATCTTATTTGTCAATATAACAATTGCATGAATTATTATATTGTCCATACCTACTAACATTATAACTATATGAGAATTTTATAAGGAAATTTTTTGGCACTGTTACCTTTTCAGAGTATTCTGATCCTAAAAATAATTCTTGAGAAAAAATTATTCTTGCAAATAAATAACAAAAGCTATTTGGATAACTACACAAAGTAACCATGGTTCTTTCTAATTAATCTTTTATAATTAATCTACCATTTGTCTGGGTAGTCTCAATTGCCTGTCACTGTGATTTTTGAGACCTCTTTAAGGCCTTTTCATTTACAGTAGAATGTATTAAGTCTTGTTGAGACTGCCAAGTAGAGGTGAAGCCTAGGAGTTTAAAAACACTCACAGGTGAATCTGCTCAGGTTGTTAGAGGGCCACTTGTTAACAGTTCTGTAGCTTCAGCACCTTTGTTCAACTTGCCCACATATGTGCTTCTGAAAAACACTGGAGAAAGTTAACTGTCTGCAGAAATTTCTTAATGCATACAAATTGTTACCACATATAACTACTTCCATCCCCACTCCTACTTCCAGGAAAAAAAAACTGGATTTAAAAACTATATTTGGGGGCACCTGGGTGGCTCAGTCAATCAAGCGTCCAACTCTTGATTTTTGCTCATGATCTCATGGTTCATAGGATTGAGCTCCCCAGTGATCTCTGCACTGACAGCGTGGAGCCTGCTTGGGATTCTCTCTTCTTTTCTCTCTGCTCCTCTCCTGCTTGTGGTCTCTCTCAAAATAAATAAACTTAAAAAAAAAAATCCCTGTATATGGTGGCTTCGTTTTTCATTAAATCGACCAGTCTCCTATCTAATCATTCCTCAAAATATGGACTAAAGGATCTGGTCTTAATTTTGAAAATAGAGATGTTCATTTGATAAGGTACATTATTAGTCGTATTGTGTCTTCATGTCATTTGCTGAATAATTTCCAGGAGGTGATGTTTATATACATCGTTAGATGGCAAGTCTTTACTGCTTGGGCTAGATCAAAATCATTTGAGGTTAAGTTGCAACTCTTCCATTATTTTTAGTATTCATTTATTCACTCATTGAATGCTCTTTGTCTATACCACCAAAATAAATGTAGAAATCATAGTATGTTATAAAAAAACAAATGGACAAGTTATAAAAGATACCATATCTGGAAATGATTATGTAAAACCACTAAATTTAGTATTAAGTGTCATTTGTTTTACAAGAAGGGATATAGTTCAAGGAATATTTTTGGTAGTCTGTACTTACAAAATTATCAGGAATTTGACTTCAGCAGGATTATTAACCTGAAAATGTAAATATGGGAATTTTACAAAGTCCTAAATGTGAAGTTTGAAATCAGTTTCTTTAATAACAAAATAATAAGAAATTAGTGTTTGTAATTTATCTTTTAACATGCTTAAAGCTCTGTGTGCCATCAGAAATCAGCTGTTTATATTGTGGGGTTTTTTTTTGTTTGTTTTTTTTTAGTCTCTGACATTAAGACTTCAAGACTATCCTTCTTTGTCTCATCTTGTGGTTTATGTACCATCTATTCATGGAAGTAAGGTAACAAATGGATTAAGGTTATTATCAGAATGTTTTATGGATACTCATGCTAAATATTTAAGTTATTTTTTGATGACTTCATTAGTATAATGCTTATCTAAAACAGTGGCTAGTTCAGTGATCCAACCAAGACTGTTAAATCATAGGATCATCTATTCTAACATGAACTAAGTAGAATAAACCTAAGTCTCTGTGTTCAGAGTGGGAACTTAATTTATATATTATTCTTTCAAAATCTATTCATTATTGAGTACCCTTTTATGTTAAGACTCTACCAGGAATTATAGGAGGCCCACAAATCAATCTTATTCTCAAAAAGCTATGTACTGTTGGGTAGGGGAGAGAAACATTTGGAAGCCTAGGGAAGAGTGAGATACCCAAAAATATAATACAAATCAGAATATAGTAAATAAATAAGTATAAGAAGGGGAGCTATCTCTGAATGATGGAATGAAGAAACGCTTTATTATGAAGTGATATTTAAAATTGCCTTGGGGTGCCTGGGTGTCTCAGTCAGTTGACCATCCGACTCTTGATTTTGTCTCAGCCCGTGGGATCGAGCACTGCCTTAGGCTCTGGGCTGAATATGGAGCCTGCTTGGGATTTTCTTTCTCTCTCTTCCTCTGCACCTCTCCCCCCCCCCCCCAAATAAATAAAAATGAAAAAAAGATTTTTAAATAATAAAGTAAAATGCCTTAAAGGATAGTTAAGATTTTTATGGGTAGAATGAACATTGTAGACCTGTGCTATCCAATATGGGTGTTATGAGTGCATGTGGCTATTTAATTCAAAAACAAAACTAAATAAAATAAAAAATTAATTTCCTTGGTTGTACTAGCCACATTCCAGGTGCTCAATAGTAACATCATTGCAGAAAGTTATAATGAACAGCACTGCTGGGTCAAAGAAATAGATCCAAGTATGCAAGTGTGAAAGTGTAGGATATGTTTGGAAAACAATGAATACGTAAACAGTAATTTTAAAAAGATGGCCACCATGGGTAGAATAGTGGTGGAAGAAAAGTCTGGGAAAGTAGTCCATGGCCATATTATGGAGGACTTTGATTGGAAGATTCGGGACTTTATAGAATTCACGAGTTAGTAGACAGCTGAAAGATTTTCAGAAATGGAATCAGCCGTTTTGGAAGATGAATCTATAGTGTGCATGGATTAGAAACAGACAAGATACTTCATAAGGGGTTATGAGGACTTGAAATATGGAAGTGGGAATATAAATACTCCCACTTGGTAGAGATGGTGATTTTTAAGAGAAGTTGGGGGAGGGAGAAGCAAGAAAATGGAGGTAAAAGACCCTCTATTCCCCTTTCCATATTTCACCCAACAAATTTATCCTTCAAAATCTAGCTTAAGTGTCCCCTGTTTTCCATTTCATGACTCCTTTAGGCAACCTCTTGCTTCCATGACACTTTGAGGGATTTATTACACTGAATTATAATTTATGTCTCTATTCCCACCACCATATTGTGAATTCTTTGAGACTAAGACCAGATAGATTTTATTCTACTCAGCATCCTCAACCTTTACCAACTCACTACCATATAAATGCTCAAAAAATGTTTTTTGAATGAGAAAATTGTAGAAATTTGAGGCAAAAATCATTAGGAAAATTTTAAAGATAAAGAAAAAAGGGGATGTAGTCAGAGATTAACTCAAAGACTGAATCTAGAAGTACCTTATAATAGATTGATTGTTTTGTTTTGCTTAGCTCAAGTGAGAGATAATTCAACATCTTCAATTCTAAAAGCTCTCTTTAGGGGGTTTTCTGTCAGGTAAGTTGGTTTTGAATGAATTAAACATCTTTCCCAAACTTGGAAAGGCCGTCTCTGGTTATTCCAAGAAATGAATGAGCCTTTCACAAATAGGCAGCCTTAGCAGCCTAATGAATATTTAATATGTCTTAATGCTCTTTGGAAAGTACCACTTGCTGACTGTACTGTTACACACCCAGTCTTATAAAATGTTAATTTAGGCCTTTCATAATTTCTCTATATCTGTTATAACCCATCATCAGAAGGATACATATATTTAAATAGTTTGAATTTATTTTTCAGTCAACTGATAATACAATTTTCAATATACAAATATGGAATTACATTTTTTTGATGATAGAAAACAAATAATTAAGTTCATTAGAAAGAGAACCTTGAATTCTTTTCTTGGGTATGGGTTTATTCCATTTTAAAGGGCATAGCCAAATTTTTAAAGCAACAATAAAAATTATATTATTTTAAATACCCGTACAAAGTGATTTAAAATTCTCTGTTGGAGTCCCTGGGTGGCTCAGTTGGTTGAATGTCAGATTCTTGATTTTGACTCAGGTCATAATCTCACAGTTAGTGAGATCAAGCCCCACATCAGGCTCTGGACTGTCAGCTCAGAGCCTGTTTGGGATTCTCTCCCTCTCCATTTGTCTCTGCCCCTCCCTCTCTCGCATGCACTCTTGCTCAAAATAAATAAACTTAAAAAAATAATAAAGTTAAAATGGTTCTCTGAGGCAATGTCTCACTAAAAATGCTTTGTTAAAAATAAGATGAATAATCCTATTCAGTAAATGATTGCCCTAACCTTGTAACGGTGGTTTTCTATAAGGAAAGTGTCTGATGGTATTCTTGGCCATGTAAGTATAGAAGCAGGGAATAAAGCAAAGCCCCTTGACAAGTATTTCCTTTTATTCCCTTGTGTGCACTGTAGTCAAATAGCATTTTCCCACATCTGCTTTTCACTTTCAGAAACAAAAAATCCACCTAAGAGGCAAACAAAATAACAATCTATTGAACTTCAAGCACAATCCAAGGTGCACTTATTGGAAAACCCTAGGATAAACCTCACTGGCTTTCTACTTCCTATCATCAGCAAACTACTTGCTCACTACAATTAAGCATCAGATTAATTTTTTTCTTTGGCTCCTATAGACCAAAGAAATTTGGTTTCCTTTTGGAAATTATTTAATGATAACATTCTAATTGCAGACAGCTTAGGGCAAAGTTCCTTTATGCTGTTGTAGAAATGTTTTTACAAAAGAAATGCCATTACAAAAATTTGTAATCATGCCAATGTAACATTTTAATTTTACTTTTTTTGAGATGGCATCTTTTTTGGTATATTTAGGGGCACCTCT
Source organism: Prionailurus viverrinus (assembly GCF_022837055.1). Classification (NCBI taxonomy): domain Eukaryota; kingdom Metazoa; phylum Chordata; class Mammalia; order Carnivora; family Felidae; genus Prionailurus; species Prionailurus viverrinus. Next base: position 33,564,408 of record NC_062568.1, read on the forward strand.
GGCTCAGTTGGTTGAGTGTCTGACTCTTGATTTTGACTTAGATCATGATCTCATGCATGGTTCATGGGCTCGAACCCCACATTGGGCTTTTTGCTAATAGCACACAGAGCCTACTTGGGATTCTCTCAAGTTTTTAAACTTAAAAAAAAAAGAAGTTTATTTATTTTGAGACAGAGAGGGTGTACAAGCAGGGGAGGGGCAGAGAGAGGGAGAGAGAGAATCCCAAGCAGGCACCATGCTGTCAGTGCACAGCCCTACATGGGGCTCCATCCCATGAACTGAACCATGGGATCATACCAGAGCTGAAATCAAGAGCCAGACACTTTTAACCAACTGAACCACCCAGGTGCCCCAAGATAGTATTTCTTTTTCTTGCTTTATACATACTAAACCTTTTTTTCCATTTATTCCAATCACTGTTTAACCTGAAATAATCATACAAATAGCGTTAACGATTGGTAGATGAATGGTAGTATGTCTGCCTCCAAGTCTTTTGTAAGACTTTTCTCTAATTAAAGTGTTGTAGATACATAATAAATATGGGATTTTTACAAAAGTAAATGTAACAAAATCATTTCTTTTTGACTTTGAAAGTATTCAGAGATTTTTATTTAAATCTCTAATTAATCTTGAGTTAACCCTGGTTCTTAATGCCTTGATCCATCCTTTAAACTCTTTCTTCTACGAACACCTAAAAGTAACCTGAAGAAAACTGCTATACATCAGCTGTTACACAAATGATCCTCCAATAATTTGTCTATGAAATTAAGATAGTGCATCAGATTTTGTTAGTTTAGTATCCCTCCTTGAGTAATTGTTGGCCATCTAAGTATAGCCAGAGTTAGAATGTGATAGGTAATAACTTCCGCAAAGCTAGTTTATAGACTTTTATTTTCTACTCAAACATCAAGTGAAGATATTTTACTATAAATTTAATTCTATTTTTTTCTAATAAATCAATATTTTATATTTTAGTTTGTTGTGGATTGTGAATTCTTTAAAAAAGAGACGAGAACCATTCAGCTTCCTGTAACTCATCTTTTTTCCTTTGGTAAGTACTTTGATTTTGGAAATCTTAAGAATTGCTTTTATTTTTAACAGAGTGATTTATTTTATGCTAGTCAGTTGCAGTAATGGAGAGACTGTAACATTAAATGTTGTGCGTTTGAAGTATAGTTCTTAGAATAAATATATGATGTGGTTCAGTGTTCTGATTCTTATTTAATACTGGGCCAGCAGGCATCTTTTGAAAATGGAAAGTTTAATTTTCTCCCTAACCATGTACATTTGTTGGTAATCGTGTGTGTGTGTGTGTGTGTGTGTGTGTGTGTGTGTGTGTGTGTTCTTCCATGAATTTATACTACATATTGGCCTTTTTAATAAAATACTACATATTGGCCTTTTTAATAAAATGTTTATTTATAAGTTAGGGGCATCTGGGTGGCTCAGTCGGTTAAGCCCCCAACTCTTGGTTTTAGCTCAGGTCATTATTTCATGGTTCATGGGTTCAAGCGCCATGATGGGCTCTGCACCTGACAGCATGGACCTGCTTGGGATTCTCTCTCTCTGCCTCTCCCTTGTGCGCATGCTCTTTCTCTCTCAAAATAAATTAAAAAAAATTTTTAATGTTTATTGTAAGGTATAAATAGCTGCCTGCCGTATGGAAGTTTTAAGATTTCTCGAATTCTTCTATGGTTTCTTTTTCTTTTCTTTTCTTTTCTTTTTTTTACTGTGGTAAAATACACATAACTAAATATTTTTTTTAATTTTATTTTGAAATAATTTTGAACACTCAGGACAGTTATAGAAAGAGCACAAAATTTTTATATATCCTTCATTCACCTTAACATAAATAATACGATTTTCAAAACTAAGAAATTAGTACAATAGTATTGACCAATTACAGGCTTTATTTGGTTTTCATCAGTTTTTCCACCACTGTTCTCTAGGTTCCCACACTGCATTCAGTTGTCATGTCCTATTCATCTTCTCTAGTCTTTTTTTTTGTTTAATGTTTATCCATTTTTGAGAGAGAGAAAGAGAGTGTGAAAGGGAGACGGGCAGAGAGAGAGAGGGAGACACAGGATCTGAAGCAGGCTCCAGGCTCTGAGCTGTCAGCACAGAGCCTGACACAGGGCTCTAAATGATCAACCATGAGATCATGACCTGAACTGAAACCAAGAGTCAGACGCTTAACTGACTGAGCCACCCAGGCACCCCTAGTCTTTGTTGGTTTTTTTTAATGTTTATTTATTTTTAAGGGGGAGAGCGTGAACAGGAGAGGTACAGAGACAGAGAGGGAGACAGAGGGTCCAAAGCGGAGAGCCCAATGTGGGGCTTAAACTCACAAATCATGACATAATGACCTGAGCCAAAGTCAGATGCTCAACTGACTGAGCCACCCAGGCACCCCATCATCTCTTCTAGTCTTGATAGTGCCTCAGGTTTTCCTTGTCTTTCATAACTTTGACACCTTTTGAAGAGTACTTGTCAGTTGTTTTATAGAATATCGAATATCAAATATTTGGATTTGTCTGATGCTTTCTTATGATTAGAGTAAGATTTTGCTTTTTTTAACAAGCATATCACCAAAGCGATGCATACATCTCAGTGTATCATATCATTGCACACATAACTAGCAACGTTAACCTTGATTACTTGGTTAAGGTAGTGTCTGCCAGGTTTCTCCACTGTAAATTTACTCATTTCCTTTTTGTACTTAATAAATATCTTGGAGGGACTACTTTGAGAATATTTAAGTACCCTGTTTCTCTTCAAAATAACCCACTAATTTTAGCATCCTTTTTTTTTTTAAGTTTATTTATTTTGAGAGAGAGAAGGGCAGAAAGAGAGGGAGAGGGAGAATCCCAAGCATGCTCCGCATTGTCAGCAGAGAGTCCCATGTGGGGCTCAAACTCAGGAACCACGAGATCATGACCTGAGCCGAAGTCAGATGCTTAACCGACTGAGCCATCAGGCACCCCTGGTTCTTCTAGTCTGAGGCAATTATTACTGGTATTCTGTATTATAATTTTTGTGAAAGTAAAGTTGTCCCTTCTCTATTTATTTACTTACTCAGTTTTTATTTATGTCAGTATGACTCATGGATATTTACTTTATTCATTCTATTATATTTAAATGTTTTTATTTATTTTTGAGAGAGAGAAAGAGCACAAGCGGGGGAGGGGCAGAGAGAGAGAGGGAGACACAGAATCCAAAGCAGGCCTCAGACATGGCACTAGAAATCGTGAACCACAAGGTCATGACCTGAAGTCGGCTGCTTAACCGACTGAGCCACCCAGGCTCATTGGATTATAATTTAATACTATCATTACATTTTTTTTTTTAAGTTGTTCCAGTATTGGATATTAAGAGCTCATTTTAGATTGGCTCCTTACCCTTTTGGCATGACCCACTCTTAAAATATATTTTTTTAGTATTCCATTTGTTTAAAGAATCTGTTACTTGAGAGAGGAAACTTCCTTTTCCTTTAGATTTTTATCCCTCACCCACCTTATTTATTTGTTTGTTTATTTATTTTTGGTAAAAAGGAAACTCTGAATCACTCATCTCATTAAAGATAACAAACTTCTAAGAGATCTACCAAGAAAGCATACCTTTTTGAAATTGGAAATTTATACTTGACTTTTTAAAATACATACATTATAAATGTTATCTAGAGTTTATTGAAGGAGGATAAGATTTTTAGTTCACTCCTCCATACCAGAAATGAAAATCTTTAAACTCTTTTTTAAGATTAAAAATGTACTAGCATTATTAAGCAATCAGTACTTTTTAAAAAAATTCTTTGGTGTTCTAAGTAATACAATGCTTTCAATTCAACAGGACTCTCTTCAAGGAAAGTGTTATTAAATACAAGTGGCCTGTTTTATAATATAGAACTTCTAAACTTTGGACAGGTAATTATCCTGATTATAACAAGGATTTGATTTTACTTTACTATGTAATTAAGCAAACAAATAAACTTTTATTTTTTTGTTTTTGTTTTGCTTATTAGATATACCAAGCTTTTAAAATCGACGTAGTGAGCAAGTGCTCAGGAGTAAAAGGTAAGTGTATTTTCTGAGAAGAATAGTATTGTCATTTGAAGAATCAGTAGGTCTTTACTTGAATTTTCTGTAGTGCTTATTATTTTGTGTATTTATGTGAATTAAAATTAAATAAATGATAGTAGAAAAACTGTTTATGTTTCCAACAGATTTAACGCAGACCCTTTCTTAACACTAAGCATCTTCAACTGTATCAGTTTAAATATCCACATTTTTTAAAAATACTATATATCTTTCTGTCTCACTATAGTAATTCAGGTTTAGCTTTTTTTCAGTTTCTTAGTATTTCCCATATGCTTTAATATCTCTTGTAAGTCTAATTAAACATTATTAGTTAATAATTCTCCATAATTTCTTATGTGATATAATTCTTACTGGTTATTTTTTATGAAATGGGTAACTGTAGTTAGTTAGGTATTATAGTAGTTTATGTAACATTTAATGTAACATAAGGTTAGTAACATGTATTTCCTTTATGTTTTCACAGAAGAAATAACTAGTATCTATAAACTTCATATTCCTTGGTCTTATGAGGATTCACTAACTATTGCACAGTAAGTATATTAAAGAATTTATCTTAAACTTTGGTGTTTTGAATAATACATATTCTGTTTATTTAAATCATAGTGAAATTTTAATGAAACTAAGTGCCTCTTAATAAAATGTAACTATCCTTTATGTAGCATTGTGCTCATAAGATAATGTAGTATTCTTACCTAAATGATCTAGAATTTAAACCTTACTAGGGGCGCCTGGGTGGCTCAGTCGGTTGAGCGGCCGACTTTGGCTCAGGTCACGATCTCGCGGTCTGTGAGTTCGAGCCCCGCGTCGGGCTCTATGCTGACAGCTCGGAGCCTGGAGCCTGTTTCTGATTCTGTGTCTCCCTCTCTCTGACCCTCCCCTGTTCATGCTCTGTCTCTCTCTGTCTCAAAAATAAAAATAAACGTTAAAAAAAAAAATTTAAACCTTACTTGCTTGGAACATCAACCCCTTCCTAAACCATCCTCCAGCTTCTCTCCTAGTTGAATGAGCAAATGACTGTGATAGGATTGGAAAAGTGTCCCATTTTTAATAACATGTCTGACATGTGTCTTCCTCTCCATTCTGTCATTGTGTTGTGCAAGGATTGAGTTAGCCATGGTTATTTAACAGTATTTTGTATTTGAGAAATGATACTTGAATTATCTTTTCAGGGTACCATCTTCCACAGAAATTTCTCTGAAACTCCATATTGCTCAACCAGAAAACGAGAGCCAGGTAGCATTATTAAAAATGTACACATCTTCAGACTGTCAGTATGAAGTAAGTTGTATGTTTGCTTAATTTTTAAGATTTAGTTATAGAATAAATAGGAAATATATTTTTATATTAGTCTCAGATATATGGCAGTGTGGAAGCCAATAAATACACAAAATAGACATTTATGATGCTTTAAATATTCTGCATTTTGCCTGTTAGCACCACCCTAGTATTTTCCTAGGTGGACTATTAAAAATATACATCTTAATAAATAGTAGAAAATAAGCAAAAAATTGAGACTGTAGACTAACCTTCTAAGTTTAGAAACCCAAAGTCCAAAATCCTCTGTAAATTGAAGAATATCATGAAATCAGCTGACACGGCTTTTCTGCGATAATTGACATGATGTGTATTGGTTTCCAGCTCTATTGGATAAGCTTAAGAATCTTCTTTCCTTTTCATTAGCTTTTTAAAACTGTTAGTCATTAATGTGCAATGTAGTGCCTATTGTGTTTGTTTTAACAACCAACAGATTTCTGCTATAAGAGAAGGGAAATAGACTTGAGCAACATTTACCCTTATGGATTCATGGACTACAAGAGTCCCTATGTATCCAAATATGCCAGGTTCTAAGGATTCCAGGTTTAAGGAATTGAAGTATATATACATTTAATGGTGGTTTCTGGTTTATGTGAAATAACTTCTTTCCATGCAATTCCTTTCAATCAACCTTATTTGGATTCTTCATTAGAATTGACTTTCTTGGGGTAAACTAGAATTGGTAGGTTACATGAATAGAATCTGTTCGTAGCAACAAGTTTCAGTTGAACCTAAATTATGAGTTATTTTAGATTTCATGGAATTTATTATTGGTTTGATATCTTCATTGTTTCTAACATTGAAGGATTTTGTAGGGCTGTAATGGTTTTTAACATGTCTTCATAGTTCTAATAGTGATAGTGAGAATTGCATAATAATTTGGCTCCATGTACTGCACACTCTGAAAATGTCAATATTTTTTAACTACTTTACATTTTTAAAAAGTCAGTATTATAAATAGCCATTTTGTAATTTCCTTATGGAATACATATTTCCTTTTCCCAGACTTGCTAATATCAAAAAGGGTATATTTATATATATTAGAGATAATTAATGATGAATTTTTTTAATACATTGTTTTGGCTTAAATTTTACCAAATACACTCCATTTGTTCCTGGTCTTATATCATGTGAAACTTGTTTTTATGAAATTTACTCAGAATTGGCTTAGCTTAACTATACTTAGTGCTGTACAGTTGTAGGTTTGAGGTTTTTAAAATATCAGTTATGTAGTAGGTTAATTGGTGCTTAATTGTTCAGACATATGTATAGCTTCTGGACTCAATCAGTAAATTCCTTTAGATTATATGACCCAATACTAAGATTCTGGTTAATCAAAAATTCTAGTTAGTAAAGGGTTACCTATCACATGTACCATAGCATTCATCCAATTATCAAAGAATTAGAAGGAAAATATATTGAATAATAAAACTATACTTATTGCAAGTTAAAATTTCTGGTTCAGAGGATCCTTTTAAGACTGTAAGTGCCTTTAGGTTGGTTATTATAAAAAAAATTAACGATTGTGTTTAGAGATGTGCAGAAGTGTTCAATTTAATAAAATGTGAACTAGAAGAGTTTAGGAGAAATAACCTCTTTTTTATGATTATTTTAAACTAGGTGACAGTTAAGACTTCCTTTTCACAAATTCTTGGACAGGTAAGAGATTCCTGGTTGATTATTGATTGCCTTGTAAATAGATACTATAAGGCATAGGTTACAAACTTTTTCTATAAAAGGGCCAGATAATGAAATATTTTAACATACCAAATATGGTCTCTTGCTGCTGCTACTGCTACAGTTGCTTCTCCCCCCCCCCCCCCCCAATCTTTTTCCATTTCCTTCTTTCTCCTGCTTTAATAAAATCCAAAAACCATTCTTCACAGATAGGTCATAGTTGGCCACCCCTGGCTTTAAGGTGATGGTTTCATTCCTAAGAATTGAGAGCTGATTCTTGATTTGCAAACAAACTAATATTTTTGGCTAAATGAATGTCTTATAAAGATTTTATGTTGCTCATACTGTGCTATAAGTCATAATCCAATAAAATTTTAGACTCTCATATAAATAAACATTTTCAAATGACTTTTTATGTTGTGTGTGCTTAGTTTGTAAAAAATAAAAAGTAAATTATATTAAAAATAAATATGTTGGAGTGCCTGGGTGGCTCAGTCGGGTTGTGCACAGCTATTGATTTCAGCTCAAGTTTTGATCTGGTTTGTGAGAGCGAACTTCATGTCAGGCTCTGCACTGACAGTGCACAGCCTGCTTGGGATTCTCTCCCTCATTCTTTGCTCCTCCCCGACTCACACATATGCTCACTCTCTCAAAATAAATAAACTTTAATAAATAAATAAATAAATAAAAACATGTTGAAATATTTTAAATTCTTTTGGTGAGTATCATTCATAAGCAAATAGTGTTACAAAAATAACTTATCAAGTAACAGAGCTACTAAATTATTCAGCATCATTATAATTTGCAGAATTGTATAACCTGTTATATTTATGTATAACATAAATAATAGTATTGATTAGTCAGAAAAATTATATAGTGGTTTTAAAATTGACTAAAATTTTTTTGTGCCTTCTATTAATTTTACTTTATTTTTTGGTCTGTTGTGTATTGTAATTCGGGCAGAGCAGAATTTTTAAGACTTAACTCATTCTATATTTATAAAATTTATAAACCAAAATTAAATTCAAAATTTTTTTACATGCATTATCTCATCTGATTCTCACAGCAACCTGGTGAGAGCTAGATTGTAATTATTTTTAAATTTGTGATCATTAGAAAATTGTAAGTTAATGTGTCAAATGTGCTACATTAGGAAGAGAAGATTAAATGTTGGTATAAATTGGAAAATAGCATCATGGATGACTGTTCTAAGAAATATTCTAGATTGTTAAGGGACCTTTATTAAGAAAAATTATGCCTTGGAATATAGGGGAAGAATTGATGCTGTTGTATATTTAGTATGTCCAGAAGGCATGTTAGTGTATACAGTGATATAGGCTGAGGATATAACATACTCTCTTACCCATGTCATCCCCCTGGCTCATAATTCAGATTAGTGACCAAAAAAGTCAAGTTAGCTTGATACTTGATAGCAAAGCATAATTATCTGTCCACCAAAGAAGGATATGCTAGTATTCTTGCTTAGGCATGGAAATTTATCTAAAAAAACAAGATATGTAGGTGTTACAGAATCAATGGTGGATACTTTTTTTAAATGTCAAAGAATTTGTGGTAATTAAGTTCTCAGATTACTGGAAAGATACCAGATGCTCTTTCTTCCTGTTTGTTTAAGGGGCGCCTGGGTGGCGCAGTCGGTTAAGCGTCCGGCTTCAGCCAGGTCACGATCTCGCGGTCCGTGAGTTCGAGCCCCGCGTCCGGCTCTGGGCTGATGGCTCAGAGCCTGGAGCCTGTTTCCGATTCTGTGTCTCCCTCTCTCTCTGCCCCTCCCCCGTTCATGCTCTGTCTCTCTCTGTCCCAAAAATAAATAAAAACATTGAAAAAAAAAAATTTAGCTTGAGAACAGGAGAATGAATTGAAGTTGTATATATCATTCATACATATTTTCAGTGTTGCTGATTCAAAGAAGACTGAGAAGAAGAATAAAGAGAAAGCTTGCTTGAGAGAATCTTTAGCTTCTGATTAGACAGTTTTCCATAAAATTAATTTTTTTTCCAGAAAAAGGAAAGAGAAAATTATTTACATACTCTTTAGTCTACTCTAATGAAAGAGAGGACAAAAAATAAACCAGAAGTTACTTTCTCAACAGAATTATATAAATTAGTAAATCATTTTGGTGTAGGAATAAAGTCTAATGTTGCCAAATCTTTAGGTCTAAGAGAAGCTGGAAGTCTGGATTTTTAGATTAAAAATTTTTTTAATTTTTTAAATCTTTATTTATTTATTTTTTAACATTTATTCATTTTTGAGACTGAAAGAGAGCATGAGCAGGGGAGGGGCAGAGAAAGTGGGAGACACAGAATCTGAAGCAGGCTCCAGGCTCTGAGCTGTCAGCACAGAGCCCGATGCGGGGCTCGAACCCACGACCCATGAGATCATGACCTGAGCTGAAGTTGGACACTCAATCGACTGAACCACCCAGGTGCCCCATAATCTTTATTTATTTTTGAGAGAGAGAGAGAGAGAAACAGAGTGCAAGTGGGGGAGGAACAGAGACAGAGGGAGACACAGAATCCAAAGGAGACTTCAAACTCTGAGCTGTCAGCACAGAGCCCAACATGGGGCTTGAACTCACAAACAGAGAGATCATGACCTAGTGGAAGTCAGATGCTTAACTGACTGAGCCACCCAGGGTGCCCCTTTTTAAAAAATTTTTTAATGTGGGCCTCTAATTTGAAATGTAAAGAAATACTATGCCAAATACTAAACCAAATGAACCATGTCTACAATTTAAATATGATCGATGAAAGCCAATTTAAGATTGTTGGATTATATTTTATATGAGCTATATCTGTGGCCCAGTATAATACTTAATACTCAACAATGACAGTCACTACAAAGAACTGTTATATTCAGAATACTATATAAGAAGTCTTAGAAGATTTCCAAAGATAGTGAAGAGCATTAAAGGTTAATAATAACAGCTAATATTTTCTGATCCACCTATGTGTGCCAGTTACTATTCCAAATACTTTATACAGAGGAACACATTTAAGCCTCAAACTCCCTGTGAGATAAGTGCTGTTTATCTCCATTTTACTAATAAAGACAGAGAAAAAGAGGGGTAAAGTAACTTGCCCAAGGACACAGCGCTAGTGAGAGGCAGAGCTGTAGTCTAAACCCAGGAGTCTGACTCTAAGGCTGAATGCTGCTTAACTTTCCTTCTATGCTATTGATAATTAAAGACTGCTATATATTTCCTAGCATGTCATTAGCAGGCATTGAGTATCACTTAGTAATAGAAAAATGACCTTTTCCCCTTTGCTCAACTCTTCTCCTTCCACTCAAAGCTATAATTGTAAATTATGAGTATAGGCAGTAAGTGGGGTTTTCTTTTTGAGTCTTTCTAATCTTAACCTGGAAATCCATGAAGGAGATTCAGGGAGACCTTGAGCTTCTTGAAATTTTACATGCCATTTTGTGTAAACATGCATTTCCATGGCTTTCATCAGATTGCCAGGAGAATCTATACATTTTTTTTTTAATACGGTGGTTGGAGAACATACTTTAGGGTAAATTTCTTTTAAAACTTCAACATTAAAAGGTGCTTACAGAGAAGAATAAATCTTTTTTATGCTGAAAAAATAAAACTTTAACATTAAAAGAATTTAACACTTTCTTTTTGTTGTATTTATATATTTTAATAGAAATTAGATTAGCTGATAGAATGTCTTGAGGCACTAACATAATGGTTATGAATTTAGTCTCTGAGTTAAATCCCATTCCACACAATTTCCAAAGACACTAAAGGACCTAAAAGCCTTATACAGGCATACCTCAGAAAAAGGGTCCATGGAGCATTAGTGTTATTTTGGTAGATGCAAGCAACAGATTAGGAGTGAGTAGATAAAGAGGAGAGATAGTACATCAAGCTCTTGAGAAGTTTAGCAACGAGAGGGAAGAAAAAGGCAGTAACTAGAGAGAGAAGGGGAGTAGAGTGAAGGGAAGGCGTTGTCACTGTTCTGAGGGTGAGACTTGAATTTGTTTAAATGTCAGTGGCTAAGTGAGTAAATGAATACCCTGGAATTCCATTGCCTCATCTGTCCTTAAAACTCCAGGACTTTGAAGTTAAAGCACCTAATGATACTGAAGTGTTAAATTGTTAATGAGATTACAGCAAAGTCACTACATTGTAAACTCCTTAGTGCTTACCCTTATATTCCCAGTGCCAAGCACATTGAGCGCAGTACATAGATGGAACACTTTCTAAATTGGGAAAGACCAAATAAATTAGATTTTCATAGTCATTTATCTATGAATAATTTTTGACTTTAGTTCCATTTACATAAAAACAGCTCATGGGGCGCCTGGGTGGCGCAGTCGGTTAAGCATCCGACTTCAGCCAGGTCACGATCTCGCGGTCCGTGAGTTCGAGCCCCGCGTCAGGCTCTGGGCTGATGGCTCAGAGCCTGGAGCCTGTTTCGGATTCTGTGTCTCCCTCTCTCTCTGCCCCTCCCCCGTTCATGCTCTGTCTCTCTCTGTCCCAAAAAATAAATAAATGTTGAAAAAAAAAATTTAAAAAAACAAAAAACAAAAAACAGCTCATCCCTCCCTTTCCCCCCTAAGCAGCTCCCTATTTAAGAAATATTAACAGGCTTATACTTGGAGTTGTGAGTTCAGTTCCACCACAATAATGCAAATATTATAATAAAGCAAGTCCAATGACATAAAAGTACATATAAAAGTTATGTTTATACTGCAGTCCATTAAGTGTGTAATGGTGTTATGTCTAAAAAAACTATGCATACCTTAATTTTTAAATCTTTATTGCTGCTAAAAAATGTTAACCATTATTTGAGCTTTCCATGAGTCGTCATTAATCATCATAGATCATTATAACAAACATAATAATGAAAAAGTTTGAGATATTGTGAGAATTATCAAAAGTGACAGACACCAAGTGAGCAAATTCTGTTGCAAAAATGGTACCAGTAAACTTCCTCAGTGTCAGTTGCCACAAACCTCCAATTTGTAAGAAAAAAAACAAAACACAAACACAATTATCTGCAAAGTACAATGAAGCAAAACAATAAAATGAGGTATGCCTATAATAGCTAATATTTTTTGGTAGCTTTTCATGTTTAAGTTAATATTCTAAATGCTTTACACAAATGAATATCTTTAAACCTGAAAACACCTATAAGGTAAGTACTGCTGTTGCCTCCATTTTACTGATGAGAACATTGAGTTAACAAGTAATTTGCTTGTCTTTTATGTTTTTAGTTGTGCAAGTTACTTGGGCTCCCTGTGCCTGAATTTCTTCATTTGTAAAACAGGGATAAGAATTACCTCAAAGGATTTTTAGGAGGAGAACATGAGATAATGCATATAAAATGTTTAGTATCAAACCTGAAACATATTAAATACATGCTCACCAAATGTACCTTGTAAGAAAACTTTGTAACATACATATGCTGCTTAATTATATATATTTTTTGTTACACCTTTATGAAAAAATCTGATAACATGTTTCTAGCATGCTGTATATTCTTCACATTTATTTTACTTAGAGTTTTGGTATCCATTACTGGAAGTATACCGCTGTGGCAATGTCAGGAAAGATAAAATGAAGAAAGACATTTTTATTTCATGTGAAAGTACATTTATTTCATTAACACAAATATTCATAAGTTGCGTTTTGATTTGCCTGTTTTCTAGGTAGTTAGATTTCATGGTGGAGCTCTTCCTGCTTATGTTACATCTAGTATCCTTCTTGCTTATGGAGGACAGTTGTACTCTCTTTTCTCAACAGGTAAGAATGTTTCTATTCCTCCTCTCTTTCTCCCTTTCTTCTTTAGTGCTTCATTTCTACTTATTTATCTGTCATGTGGTTAAGGAATACCTCAATTTCTTGAAAATTTATAACCTATCTCTTAAGTTTACAAGGGTTTGAGATCCTCTAGTTTTAGGAAATACCCAAGAAGATTCCTTACTGGGCTTTTCCAGTAAGGAAAAGATACTTTTGTGTCTGAAGTTTTTCCTTCTCTTCTGAGGATGTCTTAACAGGTGGAGTCTCACTGATGGGGATTTTGTTCTTCATTCCATTCCTGGTGCCTAACATAGTGTCAAGCACATAGTAGGCATTCAGCATATTATTTGGGCTGTTATCAGCTGTATCAGGTTCTGGCACACTGAATGGAATAATTGAGAGTTAATCTTAATAAAGGGACTATTTGAAAGGTATGTGATGGGTTAGGGGAAACCAACAAGAAATGATAAAATGCCAGATTAGCAACAGATCCATCTGATACTCCTCAGGACTAGGGCAAGAGAGGGAGCAAGCCTAGAGAGAGCTATACGAGAGGGCAGCATTACTGCAGCTCCAGCCACTGTCAGCAGGGAGAAAGATGGGGAAGTAAATACACTAACCTTATTTCCTCTTATCTTCCAGTGCCTATCATTCACTGAACCGAAGTCAGCCTCCCAGAATTCAGAGCAAAGTAAAGGGTGGCGATGGAATGGATCTGGAGAGGCAAATACAGAATAGACACTACATTGCACAAAACCTTCCCTAGTCTATTGCAATTAGAATAGTTTCCCAGGAGCCTACTTTGTAAGGCCCTCACACACTTGTTGGGCTTGGATAGTAAGAGATAGGAAGAGAGTAGGACCAAAATACGTAAAAGCTGTCCAGAAATAACCTTTACCATTTCCATCTTGCCAAATCCTTCTCCAGCTCCTCATTCCCTTTCAATAACTTACAATTTCAAGTCTACTTTTAGTATTCATTTTAACCTTCATGCACTGTTGTTGGGAATATAAAATGGTATAGGTGTTTTGGAGAGTAGTCTGGCAGTTACAGTATGACTCAGGAACTGTACTCCTAGTTACACGAAAAATGTAAACATACACCCATACTAAACTTTTGTACATACATGTTCACAGGAGCACTGTTAATAATATCCAAAAAGTGGAAACAACCCAAATTATCTATCAGCTGATAAACGGATAAATAAAATGTGCTGATAGGTGCTACAACATGGATGAATCTTGGAAACATGCCAAGTGAAATCCCATCATAAAGGAACACATATTACATGGTTTCATTTATATGAAATGTTCAGAATAGGCCAGTCTGTAAAGACAGAAAAGATATTAGTTGTTGCCTGGGAATAAGGAGACATTGGAGGTGACAGTTAAGGGAACAAAGTTTGTTTTGGGAGTAATGAAAATATTCTAAGACTGATTGTGGTGAGGAAGGCATATCTGTGAATGCTTAAAACCACTGAATTGCATATATTTTGAATGAATTGTGTAGTATAAGAATCACATCTCTATAGAGTTGTTGTTTTTTTTAAATCACCTTTGGAGCTTTGTGAAAATACAAATGGTGAAACCCCAGCTTTGGCTTCCTGAAGCTGTTTCACAAGTGATTGTGTCCTCCTGTATGAGATCTGTTGAATTACAGTGATTTTTAATCTTTTGAAGATAGTGTCTTTGATAGTAATGACCCTTGCTTTGTAACAAGAAATATATTGCTCTTACAGGTAATGCAGTCAGTGTATGATAAGTCTATACTTAATCACTATGAATTCTTTACTACATATAATTTTTTTTTTAATCACCAGGTCATTGCTTAGAATATGCTACTATGTTGGATAAACAAGCCAAGCCATATAAAGTTGATCCTTTTGTACTTATGATTAAGTTTCTGTTGGGGTAAGTTTTATTATCTGTGAAAATGATTTTAATTGTTTTATATATATAAAACATGTTTGGCCCCATAACATAATATAAATTTTCATAAAAATATGTTTTATTAAATGAGGTTTTTCTCTTAGGCAGAGGCCTAATTGGTATATCAACATTTACTTTAATACTATAACCAATTCAAAGGTTTTAAAATTATATATATATATATATCAATTGTAGAAACTTAGTCTGTAAATATACCAGACTTTTAACATTTGCAAATGGATGTACATGGTCCATGATATCTGAGTATCCCAGATTCATGAACACAAACCATTATAGAGTATTGATGAAATGATGTCTCGGATCACTTTTTCTTCCCATACAAGTATATTTTGGATCTCTCTACCACATGTAACATTCCTTTTTTAATTTATTCACATTTGGTGGGTTTTTTGGTTAAGAACCAATATACTTAGATCTCTTTTCTTCTGTCATAACAATTGTTGGTTTTCTAACCTAAAAAAAAGATCACTTGTTACTTCATTACAATGATCAATAGAGAGCAGTGGAGTTATATTGAGACTCAGGATTCAGATCCTTGAAGATCAGTAGACTTACTTGGAAGATAAATGACTTTTTCTCTGCAAGGAATTGAAATGTGTTTTTCAGTATAATTATGAGTTGAGTATCATTGAACTTTGGGGACTGTAGTAAATGGTCAAACACCTCAGACATTAAATATTTGAAAGTTGTTGATTTTTTTTTTTTTGCTTTTATTGTATGTTTTCTTTTATCCACAGATATAAATGGTTTAAGGAATTATGGGATGTGTTATTGTTGCCAGAATTAGATGCCATCGTTTTAACTAGTCAGAGTATGTGTTTCCCCCTTGTATCCTTGATTCTCTTTCTGTTTGGAACATGTACTGCCTACTGGGGTGGTCTACTTTCTTCTACATCTGTGAGACTCCTTTCTTCATTGTGGCTAGCTTTGAAAAGGTAAAGAATGACCAAAAGCTTTCTCATTGCTCTTAAGGAAAAAATTATATTTTGATAAGGATCCTCAATATTAATTTGCTTTCACTAAACTGTAATTTCTAAGGAAAGATGTATGACTAGAAAAACATGGATTAATGTTCAAAGCTATATCTAAATAAAACTTTTGTTAAAAATATATTATCGCAAGATAAATGCTATATTTGAGTTAGACCTTAATGCCAGGAGTTAATCAAAAAAGTTTGACAGAGGGATGTTGTGCTGGCTCAATTGGTAGAGTGTGTAACTCTTCAGCTTGGGGTCACGAGTTAGAGCCACATATTGTGGGTTGACATTACTTAAAAAAAATACTGACAGATTACAGAAGTAGTTTTAATGTTTATGGCTGTAAATCTTTCCAAGGAAGAAGTGTTTCTCTGGCAATGCTTTTATATGCTAACTTTCAGTCAAACCTGGGGGCAATAGATTCCAGTCAAGATACTTAAGATCAGATTAGGTGAAATGCATAAAAATTCCAAAAACATTGCCTAGAGTTTTATTACAGGCCCATAGACAAAGTTTGAAGTTACTGGTAGGCTTTTCTGATAAACCACTGACCTAGTTTCCATTGCCACTGCTCCTCACCAAGACATATTATATGATTTACTGTCACAGAGGGGATTATGGTCTGCCTTCTTCCTTCACCCTTCTGAGATGCTTCAGACACTACTAGCATCACATTGTCTGAGTGATCTCAAGACTTTAAGAAATAGAAAACTGTTTTTCCTCTTAATCAAGATCAGAAATACATGGCACAGAGCCTATTATTAATGATTATTTGTAGCAACGTTTTTTTCTTAGTATCAGCCATAGTGTATCTAAGTGAAAGAGGAGCTATCACAGTGTATTACAGAATTTACAATCAAATATGTGTCATCCCTTGCCTTTATGAAAAAACATTTTACTGCTTACCTTATGGTACTTGCATATTAATAAGCAGAAGAGCCTGGCAGAGTACTGAATTGTTTTCTTCTTATATGTGACCATGTAAGTAACTGTTAATATACTTGTAAAAGCTTTATTCTTATTTTTTCCAGGCCCCCTGAACTTCCTAAAGATATCAAGATGATATCACTAGACTTGCCCTTTTTGACCATTGTTTTGATCATAGTTAGTTGGACAACTTGTGGAGCATTTGCCATACTTCTTACTTATCTTTATTATGTGTTTAAGGTATGTCACATCACTGAAGTCAGAATGGCTGGGCTTTGGGTCAGGCAGGCATAGAATTTCCTTTGCTGTTGTTAACAAAAATTTTAATTACAGCTGTAGTAACCTTCTATTCTCTAACAGGCTTAAGTGTAAAAGGCTTTTTTAAACATCTTAATTATTTAAAATACGTAGTTCACTGTAAAGCTGAAATTATTAATCTGAGTTTGGTTAGTGTATTTAAAAAAAGGGGGAAGAAGATATAACCTGTTTCACATTGCTTCTTGCTCTTACAAGTAATGTTAGCTTTTTAAAAAATATTTTACTAGAGCAGTTTTTATTCGCACCTCTTTAAACATGGGTAGTAAACAAAAAATTATGTCAGTGGGATCAAGCTATCAAATGTACTGAGATAATGTAGAATGTTAACAGATGTTGCTGGAGAATCAGAAGGCAAGGATAAAATAGTCTGATAATTTTACTGGGAAACCAAAAAACACTTCCAAGAAGGCTGACAGCTTTGCAGGAAAATCTAGGTTATACAACTGCATACTCTCCACATGAGGCTTATGTAGAGACAGTTGATAACAGAATGGATCATCTTTTTTTTCTTTTTTTAAACAAAGTTGACTTATGTCTGCTTTTAACACTAATACATACACATTATTTTCAGTTTTCCAAAGGAATTTTGTCTATCAGAAAAATCTGTTTACTACTTTGATTTATAAATATGATATTTTTAGCTTTTCAAATTGGATGTTTCAAATAATTGATCCAGTAAGCAAAATTTTCTCAAATACTTAGCTTAAGCAAACATAGCAAATTAAAAGATTTTCTCAGGTTCTTATAAACATTTCACCAAGTTCAGATTTTCAGTGATGTGGAATGTGTGAAACATGTTAAATTCCTTATGCAATAATGAAGATAATCAAATATTTTACTCACAGGACATGAAGCTTCTAGAGCAAAGCATTATTCAAATATAGTCTCACAGAATATAGGAGGTATAACAATATATCCTGGCCCTATCATACTCTGAAAGTTTGTTCTTATTTTTTTTCTCTTTTATAATCCATGATAGCAAGTATGTGTAGTTATTATGTACCTTTTCTGAAAGACTGTTTGTAAATGTTTAAATGTGTTTTTAGTTTTCTAGATTTCTTTAAATTTCAGATTATAATACTTCTCAATTGTAATAAAAATGGTTGTTTTTTGTTTCAAAATAAAAGTGAAATTAAACAGTTTTTTCTTTTTCTTAGATTGTTCATCTGCAAGCCAGCCTAGCAACTTTTAAAAATAGCCAGACTGTGGTAAGTTTTATTTTCACTTTAATATAAAAGAACATGAGGGAATAAAAAAATTGTTTTGTGTTTTTTTTTTAAGTTAGGATTTTACAGTGTTTAAAAAAGATGTCATGAATTTAAATAATTTTAAGATAAGTGAACCTAGAAATTAGATTGTCTAATTTTAAATTGATCGTTGTCAGTAAATGTCATTTTTATTGTTACAAATTATCTTTTAAATTTTAAGTAATTACTTAGAAGATACATTCTCAGCAGTGGAAATACCAAGTCAAAGGAACAAAAGTTTTATAATGATAACCACTTTAAATTACTTTTGAGCAAGGTAATTTATACTTTGAGCAAAGTATTTTATATCAGTTTGGTAATAGATGTGTTTATTTAGCTGTTAAATAATGGAGTGACTCTAAGTAAAATAATAAACTTAAATTTTATGCAATACCTTAGTATTTTTACTTTATTGTTTTGTAGAATCTCAAACACTCTAGAAGAAATGAAAAAAAATCAAATCACCATAAAGGCTCTACAGTACACTATCTTCATTTATCTGCCAATGATGCTGAAGATAGTCTTCGTATGCACAATACTGTGATTAACTTATTAACATGGATTGTATTACTCAGCATGCCATCTTTAATTTACTGGTTAAAGAATCTCAGGTGCGTTTTATTTATATAATTATAATTTATGTGGCTAAAACAATAAATGTCTGTAAGTAGAGACTTGCCAGATTCCTAACGATCCATCAAACGTCCTCAAGAACAGGAAGCTATATATCACCTGAAATTTATTTTCAATACAATCACATTTTTTTCCCTTACTGTGAGAATATAAACTTCCTCAAAATCTGCCCAAAAGAGGGAATTGTGTTTTATTTATTTTACCTTTAACCTTCTGTGAGTCTAGACATATGTGAAAATGTGCTTTGTTTTGCTGACCCAAGGTATTCATAATGCTAGTGCTTTAAGTATTTTTCAATTCATGATCAGTTTTATGTTTCCTTAAATTGGGGAAGAAGAAAATGTTTACATTTAAAAATATTGGAAATAATGAAAAAAAAGTATACTTTTCTAATGAGCACCAAACATTAAACTAAAATAAATGACCATTGTTTGCCTTGCCACATGGTAACTATTCTAGGTTAAATCAGAGTCTGAGATGCCCTCTAAGATTGTTTCTAGAATATTTAGTTATAATTTGTTTTTGAAAAATAGGCCACATCATCCAATAATTGAACTCCTACTCAATATAGTTTTTAGAAACAATATAAAAATTTCAAATTATCTAAATACTGAAAGTATATTTTTTGAAAAGTCAAAGTTTGATAAATCAACAGGTTACCAGATGTTAATATTCTTCCTTTGTCCCTAATTTTAGTCACAATCCAGAGTTTTTTGTTCAAAGGTTTGGGGAGAAAATTATTTGAGGAGCATAAATTTATGATTCTAAAAGGCTATAGATGTCTCACTGTCAGTAAATGCCAGAGATGAGAATTTAGATTTTTTTTTTTTAATTTTTTTTTTTTCAACGTTTTTTATTTATTTTTGGGACAGAGAGAGACAGAGCATGAACGGGGGAGGGGCAGAGAGAGAGGGAAACACAGAATCAGAAACAGGCTCCAGGCTCTGAGCCATCAGCCCAGAGCCCGATGCGGGGCTCGAACTCATGGACCGCGAGATCGTGACCTGGCTGAAGTCAGACGCTTAACCGACTGCGCCACCCAGGCGCCCCTTTTTTTTTTTTAATTTTTTTTTTCAACTTTTTTTATTTATTTTTGGGACAGAGAGAGACAGAGCATGAACGGGGGAGGGGCAGAGAGAGAGGGAAACACAGAATCAGAAACAGGGAGAATTTAGATTTAAAAGAAAATAAGAGACAATTTATATAAATCTTCATTTTTTCATCTTTTTTATAAACTAGAGCAGCCTTAATACATTTTGAATAACTTGTTTTATAAAAACATTATTTCTGTATGACCTTTCAGACATACATGTACCTATTATTAAATTTTTTTAAGTTCATTTATTTTGAGAGAGATGGAGTGAGTGAGCAGGGAAGGGGCAGAGAGAGAGGGAGAGAGAGATCCCAAGCAGGCTTCACACTGTCAGTGCAGAGCCCAGAGTGGGGCTCAAACTTAGAAACTGCGAGATCATGATCTGACTGAAACCGATTCAACGCCCAACCTACTGAATCACCCAGGTGCCCCTATACCTATTATTAAAAAAGTGCTGAGGTGCGTGGGTGGCTCAGTCGGTTGATTTCAGCTCAGGTCATGATCTCATTGCTCATGGGATCAAGCCCTGTATTGGGCTCCATGCTGCCAGTGTAGAGCCTGCTTGGGACGGACTCTGTCTCTCTCTCTCTCTCTCTCTCTCTCTCTCTCTCTCTCTCTCTGCCCCTCCCCCTCACGTGTACACACTCTCAAAATAAATAAACTCTATAAAAATAAAATAAAAGGAAGTGCTCCCATATTGGATATTTTATTTCCCTTAGTAGTTTCTGAACATAATTCTCAATATAAAGCCTTAGGTATAAAGATGATCCATAGCAAAAATTATTTATCAAAAATTTCATGAGCTGTTTAGAGCTCTCATATCAATGCAGTATTCTGAAATTTAATTAATTTGTTTGATTCTGTTAATTGAAAATGATTGAGTTGGGGCGCCTGGGTGGCGCAGTCGGTTAAGCGTCTGACTTCAGCCAGGTCACGATCTCGCGGTCCGTGAGTTCGAGCCCCGCGTCAGGCTCTGGGCTGATGGCTCAGAGCCTGCCTGGAGCCTGTTTCCGATTCTGTGTCTCCCTCTCTCTCTGCCCCTCCCCCGTTCATGCTCTGTCTCTCTCTGTCCCAAAAATAAATAAACGTTGAAAAAAAAAATTTTAAAAATAAATAAATAAAAATAAAATGATCGAGTATACTTTGTTGATTTGTTTTTGTTTTTTCTCTTTGATGTAGGTATTACTTTAAACTTAGTCCTGATCCGTGTAAACCTTTGGCATTTATCCTTATTCCAACTATGGCAATTCTTGGAAATACTCACACCGTTTCAATAAAATCCAGGTATAGTAGTTCAATCTTTCTTTTTCTTACATCTCTTCCTAGTCTTTATCACTCTTTCTTTGATGCCTGAAACATGTTCTTTATTTCTAATTATTTTGACTGTTCCTAAAGTTAAAGCTATAACTGTAGAGTAATTATAGTTTGTATGCAGATGTAGTTTATATGCAAGTACTATATTTGTTTTCTTAATTATCGGGTTTACTTGTTAGTATATAATGATTTTTTTTTAATTTAGCCCTTAAAATATATGATGTCTAATAAGATTTGTTTCCAAAAAGTACAGAAGGAGGGCCACCTGGGTGGCTCAGTCAGTTGAGTGATTTAGTCTTGATTTTGGCACAGTCATGATCTCACCGGTTCAAACCCCACGTCAGGCTCCTCACTGACAGCATGGAGACTGCTTGGGATTCTCCCTTGTTCCTTCTCTCTTTACTCCTCCTATGCTCACTCTCTCTCTTAAAATAAATAAATAAATAAACAAACAAACTTTTAAAAAGTAGAGAAGGAGTGAAGTGGATAGGATTATAGGTGAAGTAAGATTGGCCATCACTTGATACTTTTTGAAGTTGGATGATGGGTACATGAGGTTCATTATACTATTAGTAGTTCACTAATACATATGTTTAAAGTTCTCCATAATAAAATTTGAGTTTTCATTGTCTGGTTGTTTGCTCTATAAGCCTGTTTTCAGTTGATTCTGGCAGATGTTTGTAGACATTGTAGAATAAGGCAGACCTGGGGTTTAAATCTTGGCCTGCCATTTAATAGCCCTACATCCTTAGACAAATTTCTTTAACCCCTCTTATCCCAGTTTTTTGTTTTCAGAATAAAAAAGTAATAGTCTTTTCTGTATTTTTCTTTTAATAAGATTTGGTGTCATTTTAATACTGTTCCTGTTAGTAATTAAGGATCATTCCCTTTTTATTTGGTTGAGGCTTTTTGTTTTGTTTGCTATACAAGTAGGGTTAAAATAAATATTTCTATAGGTATGTCTTAGTAAATATTATTTTTGCAAGGGTAAATTTTTAGAGGTAGAATTGGTGAATAAAAGTTCGGCTAGTATTTTTCTCTGGCTAAAATACAGCTTGTATTGATCTTTTTTTTTTTTTTCAACGTTTTTATTTATTTTTTTGGGACAGAGAGAGACAGAGCATGAATGGGGGAGGGGCAGAGAGAGAGAGGGAGACACAGAATCAGAAACAGGCTCCTGGCTCTGAGCCATCAGCCCAGAGCCCGACGCGGGGCTCGAACTCACGGACCGCGAGATCGTGACCTGGCTGAAGTCGGACGCTTAACCGACTGCGACACCCAGGCGCCCCTGTATTGATCTTTTTAAAAATTACGTATGGTTAAATTCATTATATGAAAAATTACTCCATCTAACACCATTTAGAATACTTTCTCAGAACTGTATAAAATATCAGCATATTCTGGTTTTGCCTGCAATGTTGTTTGCATAATATATATTTCTCTGTCTCTTTACAGTAAATTGTTGAAGACTACTTCACAATTTCCACTTCCTCTGGCTGTTGGTGTAATTGCTTTTGGGTCAGCACACTTATACAGGGTTCCATGCTTTGTTTTCATTCCTCTTTTACTCCATGCATTATGTAACTTTATGTAAGACTGGATTTAAGGAATGATAAAAATAATTTATATCATTAGAGTCAGTGTTAAGAGGGAATGCACACATCCATGAATGTGGATGACAAGATCCTTTGGAGAAGACAGGTCTATTTTTACAATATTGAAAATAGGAAATTAGTTTTATAATGCTTGAGGAAAATAGTTGAAGCATGGTTTAGTTTTGTGGTATGGCATCTAAGTACTAGTCATTTTTGAAAAATTAGTAAAAGGATATGGTGGCCACTGTTTTTGAGGACTTCTCTGCATAACAGCTATTCTGCTTGATTGGCCATACTGGGGATCTTCTAAACACTGAGTAAATGTAGCATTGCTTGTAATCTCAACTCAAGCATTCTGCTCATTTCATCAAACTTTCTTCTGAAAAGTAGATTGCTTTGTATTTGCTACAGTATGCATATTGAGAAATCAGTCTTAAAAGATTGATGAAATTCACAACTGTTTGGTTTCCCAAAAATGAAATAACCACAAAAAGTCTTTGGTCAGTTTTTGGCAGCCACAGTGA
This sequence comes from Prionailurus viverrinus, assembly GCF_022837055.1. Classification (NCBI taxonomy): domain Eukaryota; kingdom Metazoa; phylum Chordata; class Mammalia; order Carnivora; family Felidae; genus Prionailurus; species Prionailurus viverrinus. Next base: position 33,587,837 of record NC_062568.1, read on the forward strand.
TCAAGGCATATCTTTTGTTTTCTTACATCTATGAAAATACAACTTTTAATTTTAAGGAGACATGTTTTCTTGGTAACCAATGCAAGATTAATTAACATAATTTAAACTCAAAATTCAATGAAATTTTCTTGCTGCTTTTCAAATGCAGATCTTATTTTGTACTCTTGGTAAACATCAGGAGACTATTAAAGAAATCTGTTGTTAAATTTAAAGAGAATTCTCCCAAATATTTACTTACTAGCATTGGAGCAGTACAGTTGTCCAGCATATGCCATTTTATTTAATTCATTGACCCCATGGTTGCCAAAAGTGCCTCAGATCATGGTGGATTGTTAACATAACTAAATTCCAGTGGTCAGAAAAAACTCCAGGTTTGCACAAGTTTTGTCTACTGTAGAGAAAAAGCACGATTAAGTGCTGTACCACATTTGATAAATAAAATTATACTATTAACGGAATAACCACTACTCCATTAATAGCGTAATGTATAAACAATATACTTAAATAGATTGGAGATTTTAGCCACTAGTTTTAACAATGGAATCTTAATTTGCCAAGATGATTACTGTTTCACAGAAAAGAAAGTAATATTTCTTTCATTTCAGACTTCAGCTCACTTTTAACTACAAAAGAGTAGGTAATAGAGCTAAGTATTTTGCCTTAAGATAGAATAAACTCAGGCTGAGGTGTACTTGGCTCATGGAGCCTTTCCTTTAGATGTATATGCTCTACATACCCAAAACCTTTTTAAGTAAAGCCCTTAACTCCCAGTAGTACCTGCGAACTTGTGTCTTTGTTAGTACCCAGGAATGTCCTTGAGTACCAGATTCTTTTTATCGGCTGTTGCATCTGGATTCCATTACAGTCTCTCAGCTGTTACTGCCTGTGGAGGGTTACCTCACTTCTCTTCTCAGTTATTCCTCAGGTCCTTGCTGTTTTGGCATCATTTGAGGGTTTCAGTGTCATCTGTGAGGGTTTGTAAATTTGTTTGATTCCGTTGTTTCTCCCAGCCTCATGCCTGTTGTTTAGTATTTATATTTTCACTTACGAAGATCATTAAAGGGAAGTGATAATCTCATAGTAAGACATGGCAAATATTTCAGGTTCTTGATTTGAGAGAGGTAGCAAAGGGATAAAATGCAGAATGCTTGTTTGTTCAGTACCTGAAAGGAAAGATGTCCCATGGCATACCACATGTATATTTAAATAAGGACACATGTGCCTATGTTTATCTATTCATATACCCATAAGTTTATGTACATTGTATCTTTGTTTTTTTCACTGATGTATGTCAAGTTATAGGTTAATTGTGTCATTTAACTATTTCTGAATTTAAACATATTTATATACAGAAAGAACTTTAGAAAATTCATTAATTTGGATCTTCTATTGACAGCCATAATCATGGTGTTTATATGATATAAAGTCTTCTTGTTCAGTCAGGACCGTTCATGACTAAAATATAACAAGCTTAAATTTCTCATTTGTGAGTAGGAGATTAGCTTTTTAAAGCAGCAGACTAGGCATATTATATCTCACTAGACAATTTCCATGTAAGTGTAGTTATCAAGTCCTAAAGTCTTATTTATTCTAACAGAATATTTCATTTTAGGGCTATAAAAAGGATTCTAATTAAACATTTTATAAACAACAGGTTGGGTCTTTAGCCATTATGGGTACATATATATACAGATACATACACGCATGCGCGCACACACACACGCGCACACACACGCACACATTTTGACAGAGTCTTTATCAAATCCTGATGCACTTTAAACCCAAATAACTACCAGAGATGAGAAGGTAGGCTCTGTCTGAAGATTAGGGAAATTGATGTTTCTGTCACTTGAGAAAATGAAGGTCCTTTTGCCTCTCGATTATACATTGCTCCTATCATGCTTGCAGCTTATTTTATTAGCTAGTAAAACAGCACAGCTTTATTAGCACTGTTACTAAAAATGAAGTTGTTTATTGGCAGTTACAGTGTGTCCAGTTCGGCAAACTTCTGAGCTCTAGTACTATAACATTTTTATTTAGAATTTGAGTTTTGAGTAAGTTTTGTGCTTATAAAAATTACTCTTGGACCCTATCATTGATAACTGCATCAAACATATAGACCAAATGGTAAAAGTACTGAGTAATTTCAGTGTTTCTAAAGCCTCAGTTGGAGTTACTATTATAACTTGGAACTGATAATACAATAGAAAACTTTAACCTCTTTTTTCTGGATCTTTTGCCAGAAATTAAACAGGTTCTGCTAACTCTTCTTGGTTGTCACCAGAATGAAAATATTTAGAACAGTGGTCCTAAAAAACCATGTGTGCCTCGTTCACATTGATTTTGAGTCTCTTCAGTATATATAGATCATGTATTGATTAGTTGTTAATTTTTTTTTCATATTTCAGTCAGATAAATTCACATGTATATAATGGAATACCTTTTCTTGATTGAACTACACTACAATCTACATGATTATACAGTAAAGAAAAATAAAGAGCTATATACTAGGCCTAGTAAATTTGTTTGTTGTTGATTTTCCTATCACTTGTACAGATGGTACACATTTCCACCACACACACACACACACACATACTTAATAAAGGCAGATTATCTAATTTGTTCATTCTCTAGTTTTACACTTTTCTTAATGCTTCAGACTTGTCATTCATAACACAGTATATTTATATCACCTCACTGCTCATTAGCACCTCTTACACTAGTGGCCAGAAGGGAAATAAAAGGAGATAAAACTGATTTTCAGTTTAGTTCTAGAAAGCTGTAGGGAAAATGGGAGGAATTGATTCCTGAATCCCAGGATAATTAATCTGACCTGTATTTTCATCTTGGGCATTAGGTCTGAGTGTAACAGCTTGCTTATTAGGAGGTTTAGTGCAAAACTTTACATTGCTGCATTTGCAATTTTAGTAACCTATTATTAAAATCAGTTGGGAAAAAAATTTTTAGTGTGTTGCAACTTTTTGTGATGAGGCATCTGTTGATTATTTTTCATCATTTTTTTTTCAGTGTTACTATCATAGGAAACTAGATACCTTGTGCAGTTTTTTCAGGGGGAAGTCAATTCGGAGAGCATGACACACTTCCAGGAAGTAATAAAAGTATCTTTGTGTTATGCAGGGCGCCTCGCGGTCTCAGATAGTGGAGCGTGCAACTCTTGATCTCAGGGTTGTGAGTTTGAGCCAGTTCTCAACCTGGCACCAAACTTTCTTCTTTGAAGTTGGTTAAGTAAAATTGTTAAAGTTGACTAGCATTTCCTGTTTTGCTCTAGAAACCTTTAATTTCCAGAGTTCTCATTTTGAATTAAAATTGACTTACATTTCATAGGTGTAGCAAGTAAGTTTGGCTAAGTTTGGTGTGGAGATTACTTAAAAATAAAATCTTTAAAAAAAAAAAAAAGGATATCTTTATATTACTAAATTAGACCCTGACAGAAAGCTTCCTTGCCTCCCAATGTAAATGTAGAAGGTACTTTTATAAAACAGATGATTTGGAGCTGAAATTTCATCTCACTCTTGTTGAACAGAGGGGACAACATTACCAAGTCTTTAATGGACTTCTTTTTTTGCATATTACTCATGCATTTTTTCACAGTAAGTTTCAACAGCCTGAAGAAATAGGAAGTCTGGGAGGCTATTTGTGTCCTTTACGTTTAATAATGATGATAGGAAAGAAAAGTCAGGCCAGTAATCCAAATCTGAATATGTGTACTGTAAATGCTCAAGAATTCACAATTTTGTGATAAGTTATATTATGAATATAGAAGACTGGATTTTGTATATTAATAACAGTTTTAGAACAGAATGAAGTTTGGAAATAGTGAGAATAGACTAACTTGTTATATTAATAGTATAAACGTAACAGTACACCTGAATCAATAATGTCTTTCAAAAGTTAGATGATATTCTAATGTACATCTTGATTACATTGTCTGTAGTTGAGGATTCTGAGTCAAGTACAGGACTTTCTAAAAGTGCTTGTTTTAGCATGTTATGCTGTCAAAAATGACTATGGTTTGAAATGCCAAGTAACCAATTTCTGACGATTTTGTATAGAACTTGATATGTATGAGTCAGAATTATTCTGTAATGATTCTGTACCTTGTAACTTTGAACACTCGTAAAAAACAGTTAGTGTAAATTTGTTTGCATATTTGAATTTAATCTTAATTTAGGAAGTCTAAAAATTAGCCGTTTTTGTAAAGTCCGTGTGCTATTTTTTAATGTTATTTTTGCTTTTAGTATTTGTATAGTGGTAATATTACTAGCACCAGTAAAAGATTTATAGACAAAGCATAGAACTATTAACTATTCAGAAGCCTAGATTATAGGCATATTTTGTATTTCATGTTGTACTTGTTTCATATTGGACTTTTTGCATCCCTTTTACAGGAAAAAAACACATTTGAATTTTTTTGAGCGTAAAACACTACATTGAAAAATATAACTATATTCGTATGGTTAGCAAAACATGCTTTGCCACCAAAGGCTAAATGAAACTGTAAAATACCTCCAGATATTTGTGCCAATGAATTTTTCTTAACATATTGGGATTAAAGCAGAAATATTATTTTCAGTATTTTACATCTAGGACTTATATTAAATATGTAAATCTTCAAAACTTATATTCCATACTCTAATGTTTCTTTGAAAACATGTAATGTACCATAGTATATTCTATTTTGTCTGATTTCTGGGATAATGTTCTCTGGTTTTAGTGGGTTTAAAAGTTAGTTTACCCAATAATGATCTTTTATTAATTAATTGAAGTAAGCATTTGAAGTAATCTTGCTTTATTTATCACAGATTCATTCTGTGTTGTAAAACTTCAAGTTTTGTTGTACAGATCATTTTTTGGTACAGGTGTCTCTTATTTATGTAACAGTGCTTACTGTGAAATTTGTTTTGTCTTCTGTGTATTTCCATTACCTTTTTAAATCACATGTTTCAAAGGGGAAAATTATCTACTAGATCTTAACTTAGTCCAATGAGATAAACATTTCAAAACACATATTTTAACAGAAAATATAAACAATCAATGGTGTTAATGCTGAAGTGTTAACATTGATGGGTGTTATATTCACGAGAGAAAAGTAGAAAAATGATAGACTCAACATTTTTATCTGATTCGAATTCTTTAATTTCTTCCCTCTGGAAATTCTCAAAAGGAATTTCATTCCTTCATATTATAGTTTTTCCCATTGAATCATGTAATTGATTTAATCATTTATTGTTTCTCTGCCCAGTAATGCTGATGCAGTTTGCAAAAATAGCCTTAGATGTAAAGAGGCAAGAAAAAACCAAATATTAAAATGTTTGACTGTGGTGACGGTTTATCCAATTATCTGGTAGTAACTGGATATTAGTAAAAAGATGATGTACAAGACCTAAAATTTCAGTTAACATTGTTTTTTGGAATGAATTTTTCCTCTGTGTTAAATAATTTTATCCTAAGTAGGAAATACCTGTATTTTAATATAACTATGCTGTCTACAGAATTAAATATGTGTTTGTTGGAATATTGGTAGAAATAAACTCTTCCTCCACTACAGAGGGGGAAACAAAACTTTCAATTTTTAGTGTATATAATTTGTGAAATTGTATTGTGTATTTATATTTTTAAAAATATATAAATGACTTTAAATGTATTATTTTGAAGTAGTTGTATTACAGTTTCTTAAACTTACGTGACTAACTTGCTTACATAAATGCTTACATAAATGTAGCAACGTACCCACGAGAAAATAGACCAAAACTGAATGCGTATTATCACTGTGACCTTGAACTTTTAGTTGTTTGGGATAAAACAGACTGTGCCTTAAAATGATGAAAGAATGCCCTGCAGTTTTATAACTATATTTTATTATGGGTCATCTTCTCAACCTGGCACCAAACTTTTTTCTTTGAAGTTGGTTAAGTAAAATTGTTAAAGTTGACTAGCATTTCCTGTTTTGCTCTAGAAACCTTTAATTTCCAGAGTTCTCATTTTGAGTTAAAATTGACTTACATTTCATAGGTGTAGCAAGTAAGTTTGGCTAAAGTTTCTGAAAATAAATTTATTTTAGGAAAATGTGGTGGCACTTCTGTTTTGTATTTATTTACACATGGAAAATTAATATTCAAGTATATTTCTTTGTCTTTTTAATGAATAATCTATCAAAGACATGAAGTAAGACCTGTACTTATTTTTCCTCAGATTATTGAGGCTCATACTTGAATATTAGAGTTAGTTTACCCAATAACAATTTTTTAGTACTTAAACTCAGATTCATGCAGTATATTTTTAAATATTATTTTCCCCCTTTTCTCTTTTTCTTTTTCCTTCCTAATACTTATTTTTAAGATCTCAAGAAAGAACTGGCTCTAGTTGTTTTTGTTTTTATTTTTTAATGTAAAAACTTGGATTTTTACTGTGCTTATTTAAAATAATTTCTATTAAGACAAATTATTCCATTCAGAGGATATCATGGTCTCTGCTAAAAGATACCCCCATCTCTGTGTACTCAGAATTTGTTGTGTATTTTTCAGTTTCAATTTTGAATGTAAACTCAACACATTTCTTCTTCCCATTTCGCCTTCACTACCTGCACCCAGAGACAAAAATCTAGGATTCTCTAAAAATAGGTAGAAAGAAAACATGTCTTTCCTTAGAACATGGTAAAATTGAGGTGAAAGTAGTTTGCCAAGGAAATGTAATAAAATACATGGCTGCCAACCTGCATCTGTGTTTATAGTATAGTTAAAAATTTATAAAGGACAAACTATATACTGAGATAGACTCAGTAATATTTTATTTGCAAATTGATACTTTTGTCCAGAAAATGCAGTGTATAGTAACAATAGTTAGTGCAAAGGAATTTGTCCTATGGCATATACTGGAAAATGATTGTCACCTTGCAGATTTTTCCTTTTAAGCATGCCTGATCTTCTCCAGTGCTTTGTATAATATATGGTGTATGAAATGCACAAATGTGATTTTGTGTGTATTTTTTAAATGGTATAAGTAACATTATTACATTTAACTGGTTGTAATTCACAAAAAGTGCTATTTATTATACTCTGTGGAGTGTTGTGTATGTTTTCATGTGTGTTTCGACATTATGGTGTGGAGTTTAATGAATATTTGCCTTCAGTCTTTCCTCAGGTATTAATGTGTAGCAATTTTTGGTGCTTTCTTTTTAAATCTGTCATAATCTGGTGTTCTGAATGTTCAACAATAAATTTGGTGAACAAGGGCATGTGGTGCAGAGATTGTTTGCCAGTTCACATACTCCACAATACCATCTCAGGAGAAAATCCTTCAAGATTACTTCTTTACAGCACATCTGGATTTCAGAAATTTGAAGGCCTATGCATGGCACATAATGACACATTACAGGTAAATATTAGAAGCCAGATAAATTCTAAGATTTCCCAAGTTGGTATTTTGTAGCATTTGTATGGACATCTCATGGTTCATGTTCCATTTTTAAGGAATTGAACAGTTACAATCTCTCCCAAATACAGGTTTCTCCCAAAGATCATGCTTTCAACTTTTCTTATGCTAACTTGATATATGTTCTTAAGTGACCATTTTCTCAAATTACATGAAAATGAGAATGATCTAAACAGTTTGAAACAGATTCCCAGGTCACCCTAACACTAATAAATTTGATCTGTAGGGAAGAAACCTGGGATTCTGTTTTGTGTCCCAAATAGTAATTCTTAAACTTTGCTCTAGTCAATAAAATTAACTTGCTAGGGCTCCTAGAAGCATCTAGAAAGACTTAGGATTATAAGATGCCAAAAGAGACACTACATAATTTGAGAGTTTAGTATAGATTTAAACTTCACTAAGAATGGATGAGAGGAGTTAAAAATGAGGCAGGACATCTTTTGAGGGACAAGTGGTACACTCTCCCTCTGATGAGAAGAGTGTTTTCTAAACTCTTATAATCAGCATCTCTGCATATATCAACATTTACAAATCATCTGCATGTATTAACGTTGTATATATTATTACTAAATAAACCCTGAAAAGTAAATTTTTAAAAATGAGAAATATACAGCTAGACGTTTTAATAGTTTCCCTTGGGCCTTTAAAGGATTATCTTTAAACCACCAAATGTAGAGGCCACTGGAGTATACAAAATGAAAGCTTCATAAATCATTCCCACTAGTTTTTCTCCCTTTTTTGAATAACCACTTCATCTTCACTCCCTTTCACTGCTGCATAGCAGTGAAAAATTTAATGGCTTTCAACAACACCTGTTTGCACACAATTATCTAGGTCAGATATCCTATCTGGTATATTCAGGTTGTTAGGGATAAGGTTCCTCTTTTTGCTGGCTGTTGACAGAGAGCTGTTTTCTGAGCTCCCCAGTCTGCCTGCTATGTGGCCCTCCACAAAATGGCAATTTGCGCCTTCAAGATGAGTAGAATTACTTTAACATTTTGAGTGTCTTCAACTTTCTCTCTGACCTTTAGACCCAGATGGAGAGGGCTCATGTGAGTAGCTCAGATCCATTGCGGTAATTTCCCTTTTGATTCACTAGAGGCCAACCTTACATCTGCAGAATCCCATTTGCCACATAAGATAACATACTCCTATTCCCATCATACTCAACAAGTTCCATCCACACTCAAGGGGCATGGATGATAGAAGACGGGTGCACTAATAGATGAGAATCTTGGGGCCATTTTAGAAGTCTGCCTAGCATGCATATCCAGGAACAAAAGTCTTTTTCATAATTGCTATACTTAAGTAATATTTGATTCCATAGTTCTTTTTTTTATTTAAAAAGAAAAGTTCAGGGGCACCTGGGTGGCTCAGTCGGTTAAGTGTCTGAGTTTGGCTCAGGTCATGATCTCGTGATTCATGGATTCGAGCCCTGCATCTGGCTCTCCTGACAGCTCAGAGCCTGAAGCCTGCTTCAGATTCTGTCTCCTTCTCTCTCTGCTCCTCCCCTGCTCATGCTCTGTCTGTCTCTCAACAATAAATAAATGTGAATAAATAAGTTCAATGTTCATTTTTGAGAGAGAGATAGTGTATGAGCAGGGGAGGGGCAGAGAAGAGGGAGACACAGAATCCAAAAAATGCTCCAGGCTCCAAGCTGACTGGACAGAGCCTGAGGCAGGGCTGGAACTCATGAGCCAGGAGACCATGACCTGAGCCGAAGTCAGACATTCAACAGACTGAGCCACCCAGATTCCCCATAGTTCTTTTTGTTTGTTTATTCATTCATGAGAGAGCGAGTGGGGGAGGGGCAGAGAGAGGGAGACAGAATCCAAAGCAGGCTCCAGTCTCTCTCCTCTTTCTGCCCCTCCTGTGCTCACATGCTCACTCTCTTTCCCTCTCTCTTTCAAAATAAATAAACATACGTTTGAAAAGAAAGAAACTTGGTTTACGCCTTTTAGGAAAAAAACTATACTATCTAATTAAATTTTAAAATAGGAATGTGTAGCATTCACTGCATTTAAAAATCTTTGTTGTAACTGGGGCACCTGAGTGGCTCAGCTGGTTGGGCATTGGACTCTTGATTTTGGCTCGGGTTGTGATCTCACAGTTGGTGAGATTGAGACCCACATTGGGCTGTGCAGAGCCTGCTCAGAATTCTCTCTCCCCCTCTCTTTGCCCCTCCCTCCCGCACACATGCTCACTCTCAAAATAAACAAACACTTAAAAAAAAATCTTTGTCCTAACAAATTTTTAAGTGGAATTAATAAAAAAATTAGTCATAAATTACAGATCCACAGAGTACTGTAAAAGGAAATGTGGTTGTTTTAGACAATGATCTCCAAACTTTGATTAAACACTGATATTGTTAAAAATTTTTGACCTTCCCCTGCCAAAATACTACTATACTAATATGTAAATAGAAAATTTAGAATGACGTTTTTTAATGTATTGCTACTTAAAGCTTTATAATATCAATAGCTAATATCTCAAGGCAGAAAATATATTCATGGCAACAGTCAATATAAGTTGATTTTTTCAAACCTTGATTATTTTAAAGTAATTTTTTAATTTTTTTAAATTTATTTTTGAGAGAGAGAGACAGACAGAGGGCGAGCAGGAGGAGGGGCAGAGAGAGAAGGAGACAGAATCCGAAGCAGGCTCTAAGCCCCACACTTCAACAAAGAGCCTGATGCAGGGCTCGAACCCATGAACTACAAGACCATGACCTGAGTCTAAGCTGGACGTTTAACCAGCTGAGCCACCCAAGTGCTCCTAAACCTTGATAATTTTAAATGAAAAGAGTAATTTTTTGTTGTACATGATATTAGTATCAGGTGTACAAGGTCATGATTTAATACTTCTATGCATTATGAAATGGTCACCCCAGTAAGTCTAATTACCATCTGTCACCATACAAATTTTTTACAATATTATTGACTATATCCACTGTGTTGTATATTACATCCTTATGTCTTATCTTATAACAGAAAGATTATATCTCTTGATCTTCACCTATTTCGGCCATCCTCCCACCCCTCTCCCCACTGGCAACCATCAGTTTGTTCTCTGTATATGAATCTCTGTTTTGTTCATTTGGGTTTTGGGGTTTTTTGTGTGTGTGTTTGTTTGTTTGTTTGTTTGTTTTTAGATTCCATATATAAATGAAATCATAGGGTATTCGGCTTTCTCTGACTTACTTCATTCAACATAATGCCCTCTAGGTCCTTCCATGTTGTCACAAATGGCAAGATTTCATTCTTTTTATGGCTGAGTAATATTCCCTTGTGTGTATGTGCATTTGTCTTTTTCTGACTTATTTAACATGATATCCTTCAGTTCCATCCATATTGTCACAAATAGCAAGATACCATTCTTTTTTATGGCTAAGTAATATTCTCATATATGCATATGTGTATATATCACATCTCCTTTATGCATTCATCTATCAATGTACATTTAGGCTGCTTCCATATCCTGGCTATTGTAAGTAATGAACATAGGGGTGCATACTTTTTTTCAAATTAGTGGTTTTTTTTTTTAATATCTAGAAGTGGAGTTGCTGGATCATATGGCAGTTCTATTTTTAATTTTTTTTTTAGGAACCTCCATACTATCTTATATAATGAACCAATTTGCATTCCCACCAAAAATGCAGAAAGGTTCCATTTACTCCATATCCTTACCAATACTTACTTCTTGTCTTCTGATAATAACCAGTCTGACAGGTATGAGGTGATATCTCATTGTGGTTTTAATTTACATTTTCCTGATGGTTAGTGGTATTGACCATCTTTATGTACCTGTTGGCAATCTGTATGTCTTCTTTGGAAAAAATGTCTATTCAGATCCACTTCCCATTTTTTAGTTGGATTGTTTTTTTGATACTGAGTTGTATGAGGTCTTTAAATATTTTGGATGTTAACTCCTTATTGAATATGTCATTTGCAAGCATCTCCTCCCATTCACTAGGTTGCCTTTTCATTTTGTTGATAGTTTACTTCACTGTGCAAAAGGTAGTTCCATTTGTTTATTTTTGTCTTTGTGGTCCTTGCCTGAGGAGACAAGTCTAAGAAAATGTTTTTAAGACTGATGTCAGAGAGTTTACTACTCTATTTTCTTCAAGGAATTTTATGGTTTCAGATCTCACATTTAAGTCTTCAATTCATTCGAGCTTATTATTGTATGTGGTATAAGAAAGTGGTCAGATTTCATTCTTTTGCGTGGAGCTGTCTGGTTTTCCCCATCGTATGTTCTTGCCCTCTTTGTCATAGATTAACCATGTAAGCATGGGTTTATTTTGGGGCTTTGTATTCTGTTCATTAATCTATCATGTCTGTTTTTGTGCCAGTACCATACTGTTTTGATTACTATAGCTTTATAGTATAGTTTGAAATCCAGGCATGTGATAACTCCAGCTTTGTTCTTTCTCAAGATTGTCTTGACTGTATGGTGTCTTTTGTAGAAAGGAGTAACTTTTTGTCAAATCTTATTATTTTTAATTCCTAATAAGCCTGATAAGAGGGTAGAAATGTTAGCACTGATATTTTCTTTTGTTGGTTTGTGTTCACATTCTAGTATCATCTTCAACTTTTTGTTGTAAGTAGTAATCTCTTATAAGGAGTGTTTTTAAGCTCCTTATTTGTGATAGTTAAAAGCAGATAACATGATAAGTATTTAATAACATAATCCATGAATCCTTTAACCGGCTCACATATACTGCAATGTTATAAAATGTTTGAAGTGAATGAAGAAATGAAACAACTAGTAATGTGCCCTGTCACCTTCATCTGTGCTGTAGAATTCCTCGTCTTCTCCCAGCACATATCCCCACACACTTTCTATAGTTTGCTCTGATAAAGTTTGTGAAGCCATTGTTAGCAATCCTTGTATAAAATGTCCCTATATTAATCTGTTAGATTAAAAACCTGAAAATGAATTTGGTTTTCCTCTCACATTCCACTGGGTTGTCTTGCACACCACTTAATGCGCACAACCCCCTTTGGAGAAACTTAGTTTAGAATATATTTCGTAACCCTTTGAGGTTGTCTTTGGTAAGTTGTAATATCTATATTTATGTTCTCATGAAAGCAAAAATGAGATTTCTGGATCAGGAACAGACTATTCTTACTTAAAGCAGTATACACATTGGTTCCCCTTGCCCCATTCTTTCTCCTTCAGGGCAATGTGAGGAGAGCCAGGTTAATGCTGTATGTGCAAAAGGGTTTTTTTGTTTTGTTTTGTTTTGTTTTGTTTTGTTTTGTTTTGTTTTGAACCAGGGAGATGAACCCTGAAATTAGGAATCTGGAAGTTTATATAAGCTACACACTGCCTCCTTTCCCCTCCTGAAAGAAGAAAAGTCTTTGCTTCCAAATGTTTTACAATTCTGGAATGTAAACAAATGGCTTCAGGTTTTATCTCCCCATAAAATGTAAACATGTGGCTATACCAAACAGGAGGCAAGGAGAAATGGAGCACTGAAGAGTAGATATTTCTGGGGAAAGGAGACATTATCTTTATAACGTGTCTGTTTCTTTTGCTCAGGAAGCCAAATTATGTTGAAACATGGAAATATTCATGAAGCATTGTTGCCTTAATAGTCTTAGTGGGGTATGGAAATAATGCCTCACTCACTCCTGGCATTACTTTTAGGCACACTTAATGTCCAGATGAATTGAGTAGGACAACTTAAGTGTCATGACATATAATCCTCCAGTGGTGCTCTGTTGGGTACAGTAGGCAGGAAGGAAACTGGTGGAGCCAGCATTGAGGAGGTCTTCTAATACTGAAGCTTATAAGAATCTTTATTAAAAAAAAAAAGATTCATGGTAATATAGTATGCAGGATAGAAGGGATATGGATGAGGCAAGGAGAGGGAGATCGTTTATGAGGCCACTATAAAATTTGGAATGCTAGTGGGGCACCTGGCTGGCTCAGTGGGTAGAGCATTCATCTCTTGATATTGGGGTCGTGAGCTGAAGCCCCACGTTGGACGTAGAAATTACATAATAAAAAAATATTAAAGTTAAAAACTTTTGGAATGCTACTAATAGTGGTCTAAACTGGGGTAGTAGCCAGAAAGGAGAGTGCACCAGTGTAGGATGATCATAAAGTGATTTTTTAGGGCTTAGCAACGAATTAGATGTGGTAGGCAAGCTTCTCTTTGTGTTACGTTTAACCTAGGACCTTGCCAGACTCACATGACGCGAAGAACCACTAACAATTAAAATGTAAGATGCTGCCAGCCAGCGGCCTATCTTAATTTTCATTATCTACAAGATCTTAGGTACCATAACTACAAGGGAGGGAGTGGAGAGTGGATTTTTTGAATTACCATTTTGTTCTTTCTTCATCTTGTTCCAGTACCATATAGTTTTAAATTAACTTTTTAAAGAAAGAAGCCCATTGTCCCAGTGAGACTATAAGGCAGCAAGTTCTTCAGGTGCCAGAATACAACTAACTGGAATCCTTAATCAGAAATATATGATGTAATTGAACTTTAAAAGAAGAAATTATAGGAAAATTAAAGGAAATAAGTGATTTTTTTTTTTTACTAAAAACATTCCACACTGTATTGTGGGGTTTGTTACAGACTGCTTTGTCACCTATAATTTATCCTTTTAGCAGATACTCATTGAGTACCTGTTGTACCAGAATCCATGCCAGACACATTCACATTTAGCTTCTCATTTCATTCCCTTAGAGGGAAGATGATTATCCCCACATTACAGGAAAGGATCTAGTATCAGAGGAAACCATTTACCCATCATAGAATTCAAAGCAGATTGTCTATCTAAGAAATAGAGTTCTTTCCACTGAAGACGTGCAATGCATATTAATCCTCACCTCCTACTCTCAGAATCTTTCCTGACCTTACTAGTGATTCCTCTTGCCTTGGAGACAAAAGTTTCCAATGATCTTACCCAGCCTTTTTTTCTTTTTTTAGGTTTACTGATTTATTTTGAGAGAAAGAGAGCACAAGTGAAGGGGAGGGGTCAGAGAGAGAGGGAGAGAGAGAATCCCAAGCAGGCTTCGTGCCCACTGTGGAACCTGATTCTGGGCTCAATCTCACACCTGTTAAGATCATGACCTAAGCCAAAACCAAGAATCGGACACTGAACTGTTTGAGCCACCCAAGTGCCTTCCCCAGCCTTCTTTGTTACTCTTCCTATACTTTTCCTTAGAGATTTCCTCTAACTCTGTGAGTCTGACATTATTTTTTTGATGGATGATTCACCAAGTCAGACACTTTCCCCCTCAACTCCATATCTAAGTAACTCTTGAGTCAATGGCAGTATATTTAGCCTCCCTGAGACTAAATATTCATCCCTAAATTATGGCTAGTAATATTTTACAAACCTGGCATGAGGACTAAGTGAGATAATAGGCAAATGTACCTGACACCTAGTGGGTGCTAGAGAAATGATCAGTGATTTCTTCCTAGTTCTCCAATCTCTAGCTTCTCTAAGCTAAACAAATCCGTTTCAACTCACTGTTGAAATTTAGCCTTACAACTTCTTTCCCTCCCTAATTAGCAACTCTTTTTAGTTTCGAAATTTCTGTTAAATCTTCCCAATTTACACAAATTGAAAACCCACTTATTTTGATTTCTTGTTTACTATGTGCAATAATTTCTCCGTTGCTTACCACGTGCAATCAGTTACTAAGCCCTAATCAATCCACCACTTTAGGGTCACCCTTATATTGGTACACTCCTTTGTGGCTCCCACTGTCATTCCGACTGTCATTACCAGCATTCCACATTTTACAGCAGGTTCATAAATGATCTCTCCCCTTGTCTCACACACTTTACTTCTAACCTGCATGTGATTTTACCGTTCATCTTTTATTAAACAGCAAATTAGTATTATCACTCTTGTGTAAAACCTTTTATTCTTCCTGCTATGTTCTTTAAGATACAGTACAAACTCCTTCTTTTGACCACTTGGCCAATCTACATTTCCAGTCCTTCTACCATTTTCCAGACACCCATCTCCTACCCACACAAACTGTTTGAGTTAGGATTAGTTTGCAAGAAACAGAAAATCTGACAAACAGTTGCTTCAAGTAGAAAGTTGAGGATAAGTCTCCCTGAAGTCATCAAGAGCTAAAGCTCCTTGTAGCCCATTAGTTCTCCATCCTTAATGTGTGGCTTTCTTGACAAAATGGTGGCTACATGATATTTCCATTTGAAGAGGAAGGAGGGGAAAAGAACAAAAGGAGCTCTGCTTTTATTTATAAAAGATTCTCTCTCTCTCATCCCTTTTCCACCTCAGAGACTTCTGTCTAGCGCTCACTGGCCAGAATGATATCACATGGCCACTAAGGAATACAAGGGAGACTGGAAACAAGTTTTAAGTTGGCTGTGTTGCCTCCCCAAACAAATACGTCTAAGGAGAAAGATGTGTTAGTCTGTTTGGCTACGATGACTGAATACCACAGACTGGGTGCCTAAAACAACAGTTATGGAGGCTGGAAAGTCCAAAATCAATGTGCTGGCATATTGGAGATTAGGGATTCAACATATGAATTTCGGGGGAACACAATTCAGTCTGTAGCAAAAGGGATAAAAGGAAGCAACAAGTAGGATCTGCCATACAAGCAAAGTGGGCTACTGTATCTTCTTGAAGTATCTGCTGCCTTTTGCTACTTTTCTGCCTTTGCTTAAGAACTTCCTTCCCACAGGGCCCCTGGGTGGCTCAGTCAGTTAAGTGCCAGACTTTGGCTCAGGTCATGATTTTGCAATTCATGAGTTCAAGCCCCATGTCAGGCTCTGTGCTACAGAGCCTGGAGCCTGCTTCGGATTCTGTGTCTCCCTCTCTCTCTGCCCCTCCCCTGCTCGTGCTCTCTCTCTCTCAAAAATAAACACTAAAAAAATTTTATACCTTCCCACAACTCTGTTGTCAAATTTTTCTTCACAAAAATCATCAACTGCTACAGTCAGAACTAATCTACTTGTCCCTACTTCCAGCTCTTACTGTCATAGTTCCATACCCTGTGAGAGTCATCACATTAGGTGTTGTGTGCTTTTTCTGTGCAGCTCTTGATAGTGACATTTATTTGACATGTCTACATGTCAGGTGCTGTGCTCCCAACTTTATATGTATCATTTCTAATTTTTATGACAGCTGCAAAGTAAGATTACTAAATGAATGAGGAAATTGAGGTGCAGAGTGATGAGATAATTTGCCAGGGAATGGCAGAGTTCAGTTTTGAGCATGTTAAATTTGGTTCTGAAACCCTTTCTACCACACCATAGCATTTCTCCAAGTAGATTGTCTGATCCTAGAAGGCAGGAATTTTATCTTGCTCCATATGCCACCTCTTTGTATTCCCACACTTAGCAATGCATATTTCACATCATGGAAATTTGCTCAATATTTTTTTAAGTTTTTTTTAATGTTTATTTCTGAGACAGAGAGAGACAGAGCATGAGTGGGGAAGGGGCAGAGAGAGAGGGAGACACCGAATCTGAAGCAGGCTCCAGGCTCTGCGCTGTCAGCACAGAGCCTGATGTGGGGCTCGAATTTACGGACTGTGAGATCATGACCTGAGCCGAAGTTGGTCGCTTAACCGGCTGAGCCACCCAGGCACCCCTGCTCAATGTTTTTTAATAAACAATAGTAACAATGACCCAAGATACCTCAAAAATCGTTTTAATAAAAAACGATTATGTTCATAACAAATTGCCTATGTGTTGATAAGTGTTGAAGCTGAGTGATAAGTAACATGGGTTTGCATTAGTCTATTCTCTTTAACTTTGTATATGTTGGCGTTTAATATAATAAAAAATAATTATGGTCTAAATATTATGTTCACTAGTAGATTAATATATTTAGAAAAACTCAGAAGTTATTTTTTAAATTTATTTCTGAGTAATTTATTTAGGTATATATACACAATGGAATATTACTCAGCCATGAAAAAATGAAATCTTGCCATTTGCAACATGTTTGGAGCTAGAGTGCATTATGCTATGTGAAGTAAGTCAGCCAGAGAAAGGCAAATACTGTCTTTTCGCTCATGTGGAATTTAAGAAACAAACGAGCAAAAGGGAAAAAGAGAGCATGAGAGGCAAACCACAAAACAGACTCTTAACTGGAAAAAAACTGACAGTTACCAGAGGAGAATTGGGTGGGGAGATGGGTGAAATAGGTGATGAGGATTAAGGAGTGGCCTTGTGATGATCACTGAGTGTTGTATGGAAGTGATGAATCACTATATTGTACACCTGAAACATATAACACTGTTTATTAAGTGGGATTTAAATAAAAACTTAAAAAAATAAATTTAGTTTAAAAAAAATAGAAATAATTGAAAACAGTTTTTCTTTTGTCAATTACCCTAGCTAATTCTAATGGATTATTATCTGTGGCTATCCATACGTGTAAGATTATACATTATAATCCCAAAAGCAACCACTAAAATAATAATCCAAATAGGTACAGCTAAGATGCTAGTGGAGAAGTTAAAATAGAAATTTAAAAATATTTTAAAAGCCCAAAGCATAAAGAAAAACTTGATAAATTGGACTTCACCAAAAATAACAACTTCTGTTCTTCAAAATATCATGTTAAGAAAATGAGAAGATAATTCACAAGTGCAAAGAAAACAAACACATACCTGATAAACAACTCGCATCCAAAATATATAAGGAACTCTCGATGTATAGCAATAAGAAAATAAACCAATTTATAATTAACAAAATACAAGACTGCATCGCTCAGGGGTCAGAGCATTGGTCTTGTAAAATTAGCAAAATACGTAAGTAGGCCTCACAGAGAAGATATATGGATGGCAAAGTAAGAACATGAAAAGATGGGAAACCTGGGTGGCTCATTCAGTTAATTGTCCAACTCTTGATTTTGGCTCAGGTCATAATCTCAAGATTTGTGGGATCTAGCTCCATGTCAGGCTTTGCACTGGGTGTGGAGCTTGCCTAAGAGTCTCTCTCTCTCCCTCTGCCTGTCCCCCCTCTCTAAAAAAAATAAATAAAATAAAAAATAAAAATTAAAGAAAGAAAAGATGCTCAACATAGTCATGGAGTAAATGCAAATGATAACTACAATACCTAAAATAAAAAGTTTCAAAAACTGGCAATACCAAGTGCTAGTGAGGATTTGAAATAGCTAGAATTCTTATGCATTGCTGGTGGGAATGCAAAATGTTATGTCATTTTGTACAAAGTTTGGAAATTTCTTATAAAGTTAAACATGCATTTACCATATGAACCAGAAATACCATTCCTATATTTGCTCAAAAGAAATGAAAACCTATGTCCATATGAAGACCTGTATGTAGATATTTATACCAGCTTTGTTAATAATTTCCCCAGACGGGAAGCAAGCAAGGTTATCTGTCACCTGGGACATGGGTAGAAAAATTGTGGCACACCCATTAAAATGGACCATTACTTCACCCCCCCAAAAACGGGAAAGTGAACAGCTGATACATGAAATAATATTGACGAATGTCAAACACATTATGGTAAGTGAAAGATCCCATACTGGATGATTCTACTTTTTTGACAGTCAGTAAAAAGGAAAACTACAAACAAAGCAGATGAGTGGTTACAGGGACTCCAAAAGGGCTTGAGGGAATTTGAGGAAGTGAGGGAGATGTTCTAAATCTTGATTGTGATGATGGTTACAAAACTATAAGCATTTGTTAAAATTCAGGGAACTGTTCATTAAGAATAATATGTAAGTTGCATATTAATACGCCTGACTAAAGAAATTAAAACTTACAGGGACTCCAAAAGGGCTCGAGGGAATTTGAGGAAGTGAGGGAGATGTTCTAAATCTTGATTGTGATGATGGTTACATAACTATAAGCATTTGTTAAATTCAGGGAACTGTTTAAGAATAATATATAAGTTGCATATTAATAAGACTGACTAAAGAAATTAAAACTTCCCACAAAGAATACTCCAGGACTAGATTATTTCAGTGGTAAATTATATTGAACTTTCAATTCTATTGAACTTTGAGTAATACCAATGTTGTACAGCTCTTGCAGAAAGTGAAAGAGAAGATGCCACTTTCCAAATCATTTTATGAGGCAACTGTAGCCTAAAAGCAAAGCATGACACAGAAATTACTGACCGGCATTCCTTTTTAACACGGATGTGAGCATCCTCAACAAAATGCTAGCAAATCAAATCCAGCAATATATAAAAAGTTCTCAGGAATGTACAAATGGACTACTAAGACTAATAATTTAATATAGCAAGACCACAGAACACAAGGTCAATCAACATACAAAAAAAAATTTGTATACATTAAAAGCATTGGGGATACCTGGCTGGCTCAGTCAATAGAGCATGTGACTCTTGATCTCAGAGTTGTGAGTTCAAGCCCCATGTTGGGTGTAGAGATTACTTAAAAAAAATAAAATCTTAAAAAAAAAAGGGTCAAGCAATTATAAAATAATTTTAATAAAATGCCATTTATATATCACAAAAATAAGATATAGAGGAATAAATTAAAATATGTATGAGACCTCTATACCAACAGCTACAAAATATTGCTTAGAGAAAAATTTAAAACACTAATATAAAGAGAAATATAGTATTCAATGATTGGAAGACTCGCTATTTTTAAGATGTCATTTTCCTCCAAAATGATATGTAGATTAAATGCATTCTCAATCAAAATACCAGCAGGCTTTTTTTTTTTTTAATCTACAAGCTGATTCTAAAATGTATACGGAAAAACAATTTTGAATAGTCACCACAATTTTAAAAAAGAATCACACTACTTGATTTCAAGACTTACTGTAAATCTACACAAATCAAGGCAGTTTGGTGTCGGGGAGAGGATAAATACAACAGTGGAACAGAACATTTTTATTGTCAATTGATTTTGGCGAAGGTGCCAAAACACTAATGGGGGGAAGAGTCTTTTCAACATATAGTGCTAGAATAAATGGACAGTTACCTGGGAGGAAAAAATAAACGTGGATCCTTCCTCACATCACACACAAAAGTAATCTGAGGTGAATCATAAATATAAATGTAAAAACTAAACTTAAAAGCTTCTAGAAGAAAATATAAGAATAATTTGTGACATGATAGAAAGCAAAAGTGCTTAGACAGTAAAGAAAGCAACATGATTTAAAATTTGGCAAATTATACTTCATCACAATTAAAGTCTTCTCATCAAAAGATATCATTAACATGGGGCGCCTGGGTGGCGCAGTCGGTTAAGTGTCCGACTTCAGCCAGGTCACGATCTCACGGTCCGTGAGTTCGAGCCCCGCGTCAGGCTCTGGGCTGATGGCTCGGAGCCTGGAGCCTGTTTCCGATTCTGTGTCTCCCTCTCTCTCTGCCCCTCTCCCGTTCATGCTCTGTCTCTCTCTGTCCCAAAAATAAATTTAAAAAACGTTGGAAAAAAAATTAAAAAAAAAAAAGATATCATTAACAAAATATACTGAACCACCTGGATGATTCAGTCAGTTAAGTGTCTGACTCTTGATTTCGGCTTGGGTCATGGTCTCACGGTTGGTGAGTTCGAACCCCGTATCAGGCTCTGTGCTGACAGTGTGGAGCCTGCTTAGGATTGTGTCTCCCTCTCTCTCTGTCCCTCCCCTCCCTGCTCACTCTCTATCTCTCTCTCAAAATAAAAATAAACTTTAAAAAAAAGCAGAAAAAGAAAGAAAATATACAGGCAAACCACAGACAGAGAAACATACTTCTGATAATGGGATTGTTCTCAGAATATGTAAAATACTTATGTAACTCTATCATAGAACCTCAAATAACCCAATTTTTACAAGTGGAATTTTTTTTAAAGTCATCAGGAAATATTTTAGCAGAAACTTAGAATGTCCTCACTGCCACTTGGGAGCACATTATTGTGGGAGGATTAAGGTGAAATCATCTCTGATGCCAAGATTTCGGGTAGATTATCTCAGGGCCAGACTTCCCCAATGAATGCATGTTTGAAGAGAGGAGGAAAAGTTTTGCTATTCAATTTTGCTTAAAATAACTGGATGATATCTTATGCATCTAGAGCACTAATAAAAAGCTCCCAGAATACTAGGAACTAAACATTTGGAGGGTGGGGAGCTGTTTGGGGTTTTTTTTTTTTTGGAGGGAAGAGAGTTTGTTGATTTTTAAAAAACAGAACAACAGTTCACTGGTTCTATTTCAGAGCTCACAATTGATGAATAGCACCAAGAAGAGAATCATTTGCCCATTATGCCCCAAAACATCCAAAGATATGTTCATCTAAATTGTCCTCTATTTTTCCCTTCTCTGAAACTACTCTCTTTATCATGTGAAATATATGCCTGGAAATTTAGGTCATATTTTAAGAATGGCTTTTCTTCCAAATACTTACCTAATTTTATTAATGGGTTAAAATATGTGGTCCATTACAAAATCATGTGACTCATGGATAGGGTCTTATCTAATTTAATGGTCTAAGATGGATCCTTATTTTCATTCCTTCTGTATCAAAAAAAAAAAAAACCCACAACATCTAGTTTTATTCACATAAAACTCAGGTTCCTAATAAACCTTTCAATCCAAATCTATTTTGTATTGTGAATTGGATGGCAAGAAGCTCCACCTTTCTCAAAAGGGAATAAAGAATTTAGATCCAGCTTCTATGTCTGTCCATGTTCAATGTATTCAGGAGAAGCTAACACAGTTATAGTGAGTTATTGGGTCTTCCTCCTTCATGATTGGCCCGACATCCTAACACCTCTTGTATTAGTTTTCCTGTGGCTACTGCCACAGACTGCTAGACCTAGGTAGCCTAAAACAACAAAAAATTATGCTGTCACAGTTCTGGAGGCAAGAAGTCTGAAATCAGTATCAGTGAACCAAAATCAAGGCGTGGACAGGGCCACACCTCTGGAGGCCCTGGAGGAGGCCCTCCACCTCCGGAGGAGTCTTCCTCTGGAGACTGTAGGGAAGAATCAGTTACTTTCTTCTCTGAGCTTCTGGTGGTTGCATGCATCCTTGGATTGTGGTCTCAACTCCAGAACAATATTTCCTTTTTCTTTTTTTTTTTTTTTGCAACAGGTAGATTGAATATTAAGTTATACTTTACTGGTCCTTTGAATATTCAAGTCAAATCAATAAATATCTATTGGTCAGCTATAGTTATCTCTTCCCTTTTCATTAAAATATGACAAGTTATAAATCTTTAGATTAACAATACAAATAGAAATGTAACAAAGCTTAAATTTCAAAAGAACATTATAATAAGCTAAGCTTCAGTTTTACCTAAAGAATTATTAATTCCATAAATATCTGTGATATGTTTGCCTACTGTATATCAGGCATTATGCCAGTGATAAAGACTGAAGAAGCTATGATAAAAAAGACTTGGTGCCTCCTTCAAGGAGCTTAGCCTTGGGAACAGTAAAACATGTGGAAGCAAATCTAGTCATTCTAATTCAACAAAGTAAGAGCTGTTGAAGTGACTAAGTGGTTTCTTTTTCTAAGAAGAAGTAACATTTGAGGTGAATCTTGAAGGTCAGGGATAAGTTCTGAGGGTATGCAAGGGTTAGAGAAGGCATTCCAAGCAGAATCAAAAGCCAAGTTCAAAGGCACTGAAATAGAAGTATGGATGATGTTCCCTGGAAAGATCACATGGCTGGAATGGTAGGATTGGGATATATTGAGGGCCTTTGCATAATGGTCAAGAGCTTAGAGTTTATCTTATGAGCATCAAGAAGCCACTAAAGGCGGCTGTGATCTTGTAAGCTTTTACTTATCAGTGTGACCTTGTTTTTCTGTTGCCTCTGCTCCAGGATCAGTTGCAAAGCCAAAGATACTGCCAGCAACTTCAGACTCTCTGCTGCAAAAGCAGACTGACTACAGAAAAGCTATTTGCAAAGTCCTAAGGAATTGTTTAGCTTTCTATATTTTAGGAAAATTCCTTTACTCCTTTATTATGACCTTGGAGATACTGGCCTGGAATGACAGGGAAATCCAGATTGAGAGAATTTGGTTTATATCGCAGGCACTGTGTGAATCTAGATATCTGCTTTCCTGCTGTTTCTCCAAGTTGGCTTCAGATCAAGCATCATTATCATGATTTTTACCTTTTGTTGCCTCCATTCCTTCATCTTAGTTAAAGGAGAAGTAGCTTGAACTTAGGGTAGGATTGAAAAGTATGCTCTGGCTGGCCCTTTGTGACTAGCATTTGTTTCTCAGGAAGGCTGGTGCCAGGGAGGAAGATGGCCAGAGGAGGGACCATGGCAGAAGGGAAGGCTGCTGCTGAAGCCCCAGTAGGTGACAAGAAACACCTGATGAAAGCAGAGTTCCTGAGGCCAGGCAGCAAAAGCAATGCTCTTAAGGAAGGATTGCCACCCCACTTGGCCTTTGTCCCCTTCCTTTATTGATCCAGGCTCCTAGAATTGGCTCATACTCTGGTCTTTCAGAGATAAAAGCAGGGGTGCCTAGGTGGCTGTTCGTTAAGCGTCTGGCTCTTGATTTCAGCTCAGGTCATAGCTCATTGTTTGCAAGTTTGAGCCCCGAGCTGGGCTGTGTGCCGACATACTTGTGCTCTTGCCCTCTCTCAAAATAAATAAACTTTAAAAAAAAAAAGGAAGTAAAAACAACTGTAACTTATTTCAAACAGAGGAAGATTTTTTGTCTTCTTAAACATATGCATTTAACATTTTTTTAAATCTTTGAGAAAGAGAGAGACAAGCAGAGTGCAAGCAGGGGAGGGGCAGAGAGAGAGGGAGACACAGAATCTGAAGCAGGCTCCAGGCTCTGAGCTGTCAGCAGAGAGCCTGACACAGGGCTCGAACTCACCAACTGCGAGATCGTGACCTGAGCTGAAGTCAGATGCTTAACTGACTGAGACACCCAGACACCCCACCCCTTTGACATTCTAAAAGCATTTAAAAACAAAGCAGAGGATAGCAAAGAATTAAAGAGATTTCTGCATGGTGAATGACTAGAGAATTCTGAAGGTCAACTTGATAGAATCAGAGATATTTTATACAATGTCACTAATGCCAGAACGAGACAAAGGGTTAATCGTATTGTGGAGGTGTTGGAGTGTGGAGAATGTCACAGATTTTTTAAAACTAATTTTGTCACCCCTATCTGAATGGAGGAGGGAAGGAGTCCAATTTCATTGGTTTCTGGGCCTTCCCACACCTCTCCAAGGTCTCACAGGATGTGGAAACGATCTCACAGGCCTCCAGGATGAGAGGTGAGGCTTTCTTGTCCCATACAGCATGGGCACCGTGGCTCCCCTGAGCACGCTTCTTCGCTTCTGTTCTGTGTCTGGCAAGAGGCCTGTGCTTCTTCTCCCCTCTTCTCTTTGGTCTTCCTTCAAACTGAAATCTGCCCACTGCCAGAAAAAATAGTCACGATTGCTATGAGCAGAAGCTGCCTGGTTTACTCTATTAATCACATGAGCAACCTTTTCACTATCTTTGAAGTTCTCATCATTAGTGAGGAAGCAGTCAATAGATAATAATTTTCCCTTTCCCTGATTCAGAGTGGGGAAAAGAAAAGGAGATTAAATTCTTGTCCCTGTTCATGATACAGCTAAACAGCTATGTCAGCTCTGTCTTTTTCTACCTATTAGAGACCAGAAGGACTTGAAAGGGTTGTATAGTCCAACAGAGATCATCTTAAAACCTCCCGTGCCCCCTGCAATATCCTCTTTGTTTAGCATCCTTTCCTTATCCGTCCTGTCACGTTGAATTTATAATCTAAGTTTATAATTTAATCAGCACATGTTTATTGGATTTCTTTTATGTGTGTAGCCCTGTGCTGAGTATGCTGTTTTCTCCTCAATTTCTAATAGAGAAATGCCAGTAAAGGTCTGCATTCAGATGCCTCTGGGTGTGGAAGAGTCTTTTGCCTAGAATATTCCAACTGCCAACTTTTATAAATGCCCTGTTTATTGACGAGTCCAAATGGGATCATTTAGACCTGAAACTAATAGTTTGGGAACCTAACCTCCCTCTCTCTAACTCTCTCTTTCTCTCTCTCTCTCTCAAAATAAATAAATAGCTTATTGGGAAAAAAAAAAGGAAGAAGAAGAAGTAAAAACAGCAGTAACATGTTACAAACAGAGGAAGGTCTTTTTTCTTCTTAAAACTACCCAGGGTTTTTTCTCCTCTCCCAACTGAATTCATTGAACAAATACTTGCAAAATATCTACTTAGTGTTATGCTAATACATTCTGGAGAAAATGTCATCATTAGCTTAATCAATAATACATTCTGCTCTTAAAGCAGAGATTTAGGGGCATCTGGGTGGCTCAGTCGGTTAAGCATCCAACTCTTGATTTCAGCTCAGGTCATGATGACATGCTTCATGAGATTGAGCCCCCCATCAGGCTCGGCGCCAACAGCCCCAAGTCTCCTTGGGATTCTCTCTCTCCCTCTGTCTCTGCCCCTTCCCTGCCCATGCTCTCTCTCAAAGTAAATAAACTTTAAATAGCTATAAAAATAAAACAAATTTAAAATTAATAAACAATTAAAACAATTAAAAACACTAGGTTTTTTTTGATGGGCTTTTAAAATTTTTTTTAATTTTTTTTAATGTTTATTTATTTTTGAGACAGAGAGAGACAGAGCATGAACAGGGGAGGGGCAGAGAGAGAGGGAGACACAGAATCTGAAACAGGCTCCAGGCTCCAAGCTGTCAGCACAGAGCCCGACGCGGGGCTCGAACTCACGGACCGCGAGATCGTGACCTGAGCCGAAGTCAGACGCTTAACCGACCAAGCCACCCAGGCGCCCCTTAATTTTTTTTTTTTTTAATTTACATCCAAATTAGTTAGCTTATAGTGCAACGATGATTTCAGGAGTAGATTCCTTAGTGCCCCTTACCCATTTAGCCCATCCCCCCTCCCACAACCCCTCCAGCAACCCTCAATTTGTTCTCCATATTTAAGAGTCTCTATGTTTTGTCCCCCTCCCTGTTTTTATATTATTTTTGTTTCCCTTCCCTTATGTTCATCTGTTTTGTCTCCTAAAGTCCTCATATGAGTGAAGTCATATGACATTTGTCTTTCTCTGCCTGACTAATTTCACTTAGCATAATACCCTCCAGTTCCATCCACGTAGTTGCAAATGACAAGATTTCATTCTTTTTGATTGCCGAGTAATACCCCATTGTATATATATACCACATCTTCTTTATCCATTCATCCATCGCTGGACGTTTGGGCTCTTTCCATACTTTGGCTATTGTTGATAGTGCTGCTATAAACATTGGGGTGCATGTGTCCCTTCGAAACAGCACACGTGTATCCCATGGATAAATACCTAGTAGTGCAATTGCTGGGCCATAGGGTAGTTCTATTTTTAATTCTTTGAGGAAACTCCATACTGTTTTCCAGAGTGGCTGCACCAGCTTGCATTCCCACCAACAGTGCAAAAGAGATCCTCTTTCTCCGCATCCTTGCCAACGTCTGTTGTTGCCTGAGTTGTTAATGTTAGCCATTCTGACAGGCATAAGGTGGTATCTCATTGTGGTTTTGATTTGTATTTCCCTGATGATGAGTGAAGTTGAGCATGTTTTCATGTGTCAGTTGGCTATCTGGATGTTTTCCTTGGAGAAGTGTCTATTCATGTCTTTTACCCATCTCCTCACTGGATTATTTGCTTTTTGGGTGTTGAGTTTGATAAGTTCTTTATAGATTTTGGATACCTACCCTTTATCTGATATGTCATTTGCAAATATCTTCTCCCATTCTGTCAGTTGCCTTTTAGTTTTGCTGATTGTTGCCTTCGCTGTGCAGAAGCTTTTTATTTTGATGAGGTCCCAGTAGTTCATTTTTGCTTTTGTTTCCCTTGCCTCCAGAGACGTGTTGAGTAAGAAGTTGCTGCGGCCAAGATCAAAGAGGTTTTTGCCTGCTTTCTCCTCGAGGATTTTGATGGTTTCCTGTCTTACACTGAGGTCTTTCATCCATTTTGAGTTTATTTTTGTGTATGGTGTAAGAAAGCGGTCCAGGCTCATTCTTCTGCATGTCGCTGTCCAGTTTTCCCAGCACCACTTGCTGAAGAGACTGTCTTTATTCCATTGGATATTCTTTCCTGCTTTGTCCAAGATTAGTTGGCCATATGTTTTTGGGTCCATTTCTGGGTTCTCTATTCTGTTCCATTGATCTGAGTGTCTGTCCTTGTGCCAGTGCCATACTGTCTTGATGATTACAGCTTTGTGGCATAGCTTGAAGTCTGGGATTGTGATGCCTCCTGCTTTGGTTTTCTTTTTCAAGATTGCTTTGGCTAGTCGGGGTCTTTTCTGGTTCCATACAAATTTTAGGATTATTTGTTCTAGCTTTGTGAAGAATGCTGGTGTTACTTTGATAGGGATTGCATTGAATATGTAGAATGTTTTGGGTAGTATCAACATTTTAACAATATTTGTTCTTCCTACCCAGGAGCATGGAATCTTTTTCCATTTTTTTTGTGTGTGTCTTCTTTAATTTCTTTCATAAGCTTTCTACAGTTTTCAGGGTATAGATTTTTCACCTCTTTGGTTAGATTTATTCCTAGGTATTTTATGGTTTTTGGTGCAATTGTAAATGGGATCGATTTCTTGATTTCTCTTCCTGTAGCTTCATTGTTGGTAAAAAACACTAGTTTTATTTAAATGTATAATTTTTTTTAATGTTTATTTTTGAGAGAGAGAGACAGTATGTGATCTGGAGAAGGGCAGAAGGAGAGCGAGACACAGATGCTGAAGCAGGCTCCAGGCTCTGAGCTATCAGCACAGAGCCCAATGCAGGGGTCAAACTCCAGAGCCATGAGATCAGGACCTGAGCCGAAGTCGGTCGCTTAACCGAATGAACCACCCAAGCACTCTTATAATTTATTTAAACAATCAGGAAGACTCCAGTCTTCCTTTTTTAAAGTTTATTTATTTATTTAAAAAAATTTTAAGTTATTTATTTATTTTGAGAGACAGAGCAAGTAGTGTAGGGGTAGAGAGAGAGGGAAAAGAGAGAGAATCCCAAGCAGACTCTGCACTGTCAGTGCAGAGCCTGATGCAGGGCTCAAACTCATGAAGTGTGAGATCATGACCTGAGCTGAAATCAAGAGTCAGACACTCAACCAACTGAGCCACCTAGGCTCCCCTGGAAAACTTCAGCCTTTGTGAATAAGATGATAATATGTGTATGTTACCTTTAGCCCATTTCTCTATTGAGAAACTCTACAGGCATAGTTCATTGTGCTGTGCTTCACTTTATGACACTTCACAGATACTTTGTTTTTTTACAGATTGTAGGTTTGTGGCAACCCTGCACCTACCAAGTCTATCAGTGCCATTTTCCCAACACATTTGTTCACTTTGTGTCTCTGAGTCACATTTTGGTAATTCTTACAATATTTCAAACTTTTTTATTATTATTATATTTGTTATGGTGATCTGTGATCAGTGACCTTTGACGTTCCTATTGTAATTGTTTTGGTGTACCGTGAACTGCACCCACGTGAGAGAGTGAACTCAATAAATGTGTGTATTCTGACTGTTCCACCAACTGGCTGTTCTCCTATCTCCTTCTTCTCAGTCTTCCTTATTCCCTGAGACACAACTATATTGAAATTAGGCCAATTAACAATCTACAATGGCCGTTTGTGTTCAAATGGAAGGGTCACATATCTCTCACTTTAAATCTAAAGCTAGAAATGATTAAGCTAAGTGAAGATGGCATATTGAAAGCCATAAGCTAGGTTAAGATATGTTCCAGTTGGCCAAGTTATAAAGAAAAGGAGAAGTTCTTGAAGGAAATTAAAAGTACTACTCCGGTGAACACACAAATGATAAGAAAGCAAAACAGCCTTATTGCTAATATGGAGAAAGTTTGAGTGGTCTGGATAGAAGACCAAACCAACCACATTCCCTTAAGCCAAAGCCTGACCCAGAGCAGGGTCCTTACTCTCTACAATTTTATGAAGGCTGAGAGAGTTGAAGAAGCTGAATAGTATGTTTGAACGTGGTAGAAGTTGGTTCATGTGGTTTAAGGAAAGAAGCCATCTCCAGAATATAAAAGTGCAGGGTGAAGCAGCAAGGGCTGATGTAGAAGCTGCAGTAAGTTATCCAGAAGATCCAGCTAAGATAATTAATCAAGGTGGTTGCACTAAACATTTTTTAAAATGTAAATGAAATAGCTTTCTATTAGAAGACGATGCTTTCTAGGACTTTCATAGCTAGAGAGAAGTCAATGCCTGGTTTCAAAGCTTCAAAGGACAGGTTGACTCTCTTATTAGGGGCTAATGCAACTGGTGATTTTAAGTTGAAGCCAATGCTCATTGAACATTTTGAAAATCCCAGGACCTTTAAAAATTACGCTACATCTACTCTTCCTGCATTCTGTAAATGGACCAAAAAAAGCCTGGATGACAGCACATCTGTTTACAAGATGGCTTTCTGAATATTTTAAGCCCACTGTTGATACATACTACGCAGAAAAAAAGCTCCCTTTCAAAATATTACTGCTCATTGACAATGCACCTGGTCTCCCAAAAACTCTTATAGAGATGTACCATGAGATTAATGTTGTTTTCATGCCTGCTAATACATCTATTCTACAGCCAATGGGTCAAGGAAATACCTGTCATAAGGCCATAGCTGCCATAGATAGTGATTTCTCTGATGGATATGGACAAAGTAAATTGAAAACCTTCCTGGAAGAATTCACCATTCTAAATACCTTTAAGAACATTCGTGATTCATGGGAAGGGGTCAAAATATCAGCATTCACAGGAATTTGGAAGAAGTTGATTCCATCCCTCATGGTTGACCTTGAGGAGTTCAAGACTTCAGTGGAGGAAGTTATTGCTGATGTGGTGGAAATAGCAAGAGGACTAGAATTAGAAGTGGAGCCTGAAGATGTGACTGGGTTGCTACAATCTCATGATAAAATTTGAGAAGTTGGGGGTGGGGGGCACCTGGGTGGCTCAGTTGGTTATGCATCCAACTTTGGCTCAGGTCATGATCTCATGGTGAGTTTGAGCACCACGTCAGACTCTGTACTGACAGCTCAGAACCTGGAGTCTGCTTTGGATTCTGTGTCTCCCTCTCTCTCTGCCCCTCTCCCACTCACAGTCTGTCTCTCTCTCTCAAAAATAAATAAATATTGGGGCGCCTGGGTGGCTCAGTCGGTTAAGTGTCTGACTTCAGCTCAGGTCATGATCTCACTGTCTGTGGGTTTGAGGCCCGCATCAGGCTCTGTGCTGACAGCTCAGAGCCTGGAGCCTGCTTTGGTTTCTGCGTCTCCCTCTCTCTCTGCCCCTCCCCTGCTTGCAATCTGTCTCTGTCTCTCAATTATAAATAAACATTTAAATAAAGAAAGAAAGAAATAAACGTTAAAAAAAAAGCTTGAGAAGTGTGTAAAATTCTATCAAGTAGCATCACATGCTGTGGAGAAATCATCAGTTGAAAGAAAGAGTCAATTGATATGATGAAGTTCATTTTAGTCTTATTTTAAGAAACTGCCACAGCCACCCCAACGTTCAGCAACTACCACCCTGATCAGTCAGTAGCCGTCAACATCAAGGCAAGACCTTCCACCAGCAAAAACATGACTCGCTCAAAGTTCAGATGATGGTACCCTTTTTTTCTTCTTTAGCAATAAAGCATTTTTTTTTTTAATTTTTTTAACGTTTATTTATTTTTGAGACAGAGAGACAGAGCATGAACAGGGGAGGGGCAGAGAGAAAGGGAGACACAGAATCTGAAACAGGCTCCAGGCTTTGAGCTGTCAGCACAGAGCCCGACGTGGGGCTGGAACTCACGGACCATGAGATCATGACCTGAGCCGAAGTCAGACGCTTAACCGACCAAGCCACCCAGGCACCCCAGCAATAAAGCATTTTTAAATTAAGGCATGTACATTGTTATTTAGACATAATGATCTTGCACACTTAATATACTATAGCATAGTGTAAGCATAACTTTTATATGCACTGAGAAATGAATAAATTCATTTGACTCACTTTCTGGTGGTATTCACTTTATTGTCATGGTCTGGAACCTAACCCACAATATCTCTGCGGTATGCCTGTAAATATTTAATTTAAGAAATGATGGGGCACCTGGGTGGCTCAGTCGGTTAAGCGTCCGACTTCAGCTCAGGTCACAATCTTGCGGTCTGTGAGTTCGAGCCCCGCGTCGGGCTCTGGGCTGATGGCTCAGAGCCTGGAAACTGCTTCTGATTCTGTGTCTCCCTCTCTCTCTGCCCCTGCCCCGTTCATGCTGTGTCTCTCTCTGTCTCAAAAATAAATAAAAAACGTTAAATAAAAAAAAAAATTTAAAAAAAAAGAAATGAAAAGGGGGGAAATTAGCTGTGTTTTTATACAAATGGAGATAAAGTTAAAAAAATATTCACAGATAAATGGCTATGAAAATCTATTCTAATTTATTCACTCTTTCCAAATTTAAAAAGTGTATCATCTAAGTATTGGGCTCAATGTGCACGGCATTGGGAATATAAGGGTGAGCACTGTCTAAGGAGTTTACAATGTAGTGACTTTGCTGTAATCTCATTAACAATTTAACACTTAAGTATCATTAGGTGCTTTAACTTCAAAGTCCTAGAGTTTTAAGGACAGATGAGGCAATGGAATTCCAGGGTATTCATTTACTCACTTAGCCACTGACATTTAAACAAATTCAAGTCTCTCCCTGGACACCTTCCCTTCCCATCACTCTCCTCTCCAGTTACTTCCTTCTTCTTTCCTCTCTCTCACAGCTAACCTTCTCAAGCACTTGTACCATCCCTCCTCTTCATCTGCTCACTCCTAATCTTTTGCCTGCGTCTACCAGCACTAATGCCCCATGGACCCTTCTCAGCCCTCATTTTACCCAGTTCGTCCTTTCTTAAAACATTTTCCTCTCTTGTTTCAATACCATCCTGGTTTCCCCTACACAAGGGTCTCCTTGTGTAGATTCCTGCATATGGCTGTTCTGTGAAAAACTTCTCAAAGCTCAAGTCCTAGACCTCCTTTTCTCATTTTCTAATTTTTAATTTTATGTTTACTGATTTTTGAGAGAGAGCTAGACAAAGAGCAAGTGAGGAGGGAGCAGAGAGAGAGGGGGACACAGAATCCAAAGCAGGCTCCAGTCTCTGAGCTGTCAGCACAGAGCCAACCCATGAACCATGAGATCATGATCTGAGCCAAAATTGGATGCCTAACTGACTGAGCCACCCAGGCACCCCTCTAATTTTTTAATTTTTACTGAGGTAATCTCATCCACTTATATGCTAGCAACTCCCACATTTACATTTTTTCCCCAGACCTCCCCTCTGAGCTGCAGACCTATGTATCCCACAGTATACTTTCCACTCCTCCACCCCTTGGATATCTTGTTTTTTTGTTGTTGTTGTTTGGTGTTTTGTTTTGTTTTGTTTTGTTTTAAGTAGGGGCTTCATGCCCAGCACAGAGCCCAACACAACCTCAGATTAAGACCAGAGCTGAAAGGCTGTCATTCAAAATAGAAGGAGAGATAAAAAAATTTCCCAGACAAACAAACAGTATAGGAGTTTGGGACCACTAAACCAGCCCTGCAAGAAATGTTAAGGGGGACTTTCTGAGGGGAGAAAAGATGAAAATACATATATAAAAATAAATAAATACCAAAACCAACAAAAGATCAGAAAGGACCAGAGTACACCACCAGAAACTCCAACTCTACAAGCATCAAAATGGCAATAAATTCATATCTTTCAGTAGTCACTCTAAACATCAATGGACTCAATGCTCCAATCAAAAGACATAGGGTAACAAAATGGATAAGAAAACACGATCCATCTATATGCTGTTTACAAGAGACCCACTTTAGACCTAAAAACACCTTCAGATTGAAAATAAGAGGATGGAGAACCATCTATCATGCTAATGGTCAACAAAAGAAAGCTGGAGTAGCCATACTTAGACAATCTAGACTTTAAAATAAAGACTGTATCAAGAGATGCAGAAGGGCATTATATCATAAGGGGTCTGTAGACCAAGAAGACCTAATAATTGTAAACATTTATGTGTCAAATGTGGTAGCACCCAAATATATAAATCAATTCATCACAAAGAAACTCATCAATAGTAATACCATAATAGTAGGAGACTTCAACACCCCACTCACAGCAATGGACAGATCATCTGATCAAAAAATCAACAAGGAAACAATGGCTTTGAATAACACACTGGACCAGGTGGACTTAACAGATATATTCAGAACATTTCATCCTAAGGCAGCAGAATATACATTCTTCTCCAGTGCACATGGAACGTTCTCCAGAATAGACCATATACTGGAACACAAATCAGCCCTAAGTAAGTACAAAAAGATCGAGATCATACCGTGCATATTTTCAGACCACAACACTATGAAACTCGAAATCAACCACAAGAAAAAATTTGGAAAGGTAACAAATACTTGGAGACTGAAGACCATCCTACTAAAGAATGAATGGGCTAACCAAGCAGTTAAAGAGGAAATGAAAAAGTATATGGAAGTCAATGCAAATGAAAACACCACAACCCAAAACCTCTGGGACGCAGCAAAGGCGGTCATAAGAGGAAAGTATATAGCAATCCACACCTTCCTAAAGAAGGAAGAAACATCTCAGAAACACAACCTAACCTTATGCCTTAAGGAACTGGAAAAAGAACAACAAATAAAACCCCAAACCAGCAGAATACAGGAAATAATAAAGATTAGAGCAGAAATTAATGCTATCAAGACCAAAAAAACCAGTAGAACAGATCAGTGAAACCAGAAGCTGGTTCTTTGAAAGAATTAACAAAATTGATAAACCACTAGCCAGTTTGATCAAAAAGAAAAAGGAAAGGACCCAAATAAATAAAACCAAGAATGAAAGAGGAGAGATAACAACCAACACAACAGAAATAAAAACAATAATAAGAGAATATTATGAGCAATTATATGCCAATAAAATGGGCAATCTGGAAGAAATGGACAAATTCCTAGAAACATATACACTACCAAAACTGAAACAGGAAGAACTGGAAAATTTGAACAGACCCATAACCAGTAAGGAAATCGAATTAGTAATCAAAAATCTGCTAAAAAACAAGAGTCCAGGGCCAGATGGCCTACCAGGGGAATTCTACCAAACATTTAAGGAAGAGTTAACACCTATTCTCTTGAAACTGTTCCAAAAAATAGAAAGGGAAGGAAAACTTCCAAACTCTTTCTATGAAGCCAGCATTACCTTGATTCCAAAATCAGACAGACACCCCTCTAAAAAGGAGAACTATAGACCAGTTTCTCTGATGAACATATATGCAAAAATCCTCAACAAGATATTAGCCAACCAGATCCAAAAATACATTAAAAAAATTATTCACCATGACCAAGCGGGATTTATACCTGGGATGCAGGGCTGGTTCAATATCTGCAAAACAATTAATGTGATTTATCACATCAATAAAAGAAAGGACAAGAAGCATATGATCCTTTCAATAGATGCAGAGAAAGCATTTGACAAAATACAGCATCCTTTCTTGATAAAAACCCTCAAGAAAGCAGGGATAGAGGAGCATACCTCGAGATCATAAAAGCCATATATGAATGATTCAATGCTAATATCATCCTCAATGGGGAAAAACTGAGAGCTTTCCCCCTAAGGTCAGGAACAAGACAGAGATGTATGCTCTCGCCACTGTTATTCAACATAGTATTGGAGGTCTTAGCCTCTGCAATCAGACAACACAAAGAAATAAAAGGCATCCAAATCAGCCAGGAGGAGGTCAAACTTTCACTCTTCGCAGAAGACATGATACTCTATATGGAAAACCCAAAAGATTCCACCCCAAAACTGCTAAAACCGATCCATGAATTCAGCAAAGTTGCAGGATATAAAATCAACGCACGGAAATCGGTTGCATTCCTATACACGAACAATGAAGTGACAGAGAAATCAAGGAATCGATCCCATTTACAATTGCACCAAAAACCATAAAATACCTAGGAATAAATCTAACCAAAGAGGTGAAAAATCTATACCCTGAAAACTGTAGAAAGCTTATGAAAGAAATTGAAGAAGACACAAAACAAATGGAAAAAGATTCCATGCTCCTGGGTAGGAAGAACAAATATTGTTAAAATGTTGATACTACCCAAAACATTCTACATATTCAATGCAATCCCTATCAAAGTAACACCAGCATTCTTCACAAAGCTAGAACAAATAATCCTAAAATTTGTATGGAACCAGAAAAGACCCCGACTAGCCAAAGCAATCTTGAAAAAGAAAACCAAAGCAGGAGGCATCACAATCCCAGACTTCAAGCTATACTACAAAGCTGTAATCATCAAGACAGTATGGCACTGGCACAAGGACAGACACTCAGATCAATGGAACAGAATAGAGAACCCAGAAATGGACCCAAAAACGTATGGCCAACTAATCTTGGACAAAGCAGGAAAGAATATCCAATGGAATAAAGACAGTCTCTTCAGCAAGTGGTGCTGGGAAAACTGGACAGCGACATGCAGAAGAATGAGCCTGGACTGCTTTCTTACACCATACACAAAAATAAACTCAAAATGGATGAAAGACCTCAGTGTAAGACAGGAAACCATCAAAATCCTCGAGGAGAAAGCAGGCAAAAACCTCTTTGATCTTGGCCGCAGCAACTTCTTACTCAACACGTCTCTGGAGG
Source organism: Prionailurus viverrinus (assembly GCF_022837055.1). Taxonomy (NCBI): domain Eukaryota; kingdom Metazoa; phylum Chordata; class Mammalia; order Carnivora; family Felidae; genus Prionailurus; species Prionailurus viverrinus. The sequence goes on from NC_062568.1 coordinate 33,623,912, forward strand.
CAAGGGAAACAAAAGCAAAAATGAACTACTGGGACCTCATCAAAATAAAAAGCTTCTGCACAGCAAAGGAAACAATCAGCAACACTAAAAGGCAACTGACAGAATGGGAGAAGATATTTGCAAACGACATATCAGATAAAGGGTAGGTATCCAAAATCTATAAAGAACTTATCAAACTCAACACCCAAAAAGCAAATAATCCAGTGAAGAGATGGGTAAAAGGCATGAATAGACACTTCTCCAAGGAAGACATCCAGATAGCCAACTGACACATGAAAACATGCTCAACTTCACTCATCATCAGGGAAATACAAATCAAAACCACAATGAGATACCACCTTATGCCTGTCAGAATGGCTAACATTAACAACTCAGGCAACAACAGACGTTGGCAAGGATGCGGAGAAAGAGGATCTCTTTTGCATTGTTGGTGGGAATGCAAGCTGGTGCAGCCACTCTGGAAAACAGTATGGAGTTTCCTCAAAGAATTAAAAATAGAACTACCCTATGGCCCAGCAATTGCACTACTAGGTATTTATCCAAGGGATACAGGTGTGCTGTTTCAAAGGGACACATGCACCCCCATGTTTATAGCAGCACTATCAACAATAGCCAAAGTATGGAAAGAGCCCAAACGTCCAGCGATGGATGAATGGATAAAGAAGATGTGGTATATATTCACAATGAAGTATTACTCGGCAACCAAAAAGAATGAAATCTTGTCATTTGCAACTACATGGATGGAACTGGAGGGTATTATGCTAAGTGAAATTAGTCAGGCAGAGAAAGACAAATGTCATATGACTTCACTCATATGAGGACTTTAGGAGACAAAACAGATGAACATAAGGGAAGGGAAACAAAAATAATATAAAAACAGGGAGGGGGACAAAACATAGAGACTCATAAATATGGAGAACAAACAGAGGGTTACTGGAAGGGTTGTGGAAGGAGAGATGGGCTAAATGGGTAAGGGGCACTAAGGAATCTACTCCTGAAATTATCGTCGCACTATATGCTAACTAATTTGGATGTAAATTTAAAAAAATAAAAAATAAAATTAAAAAAACAAAATAGTGCAAAATATACTTTCAAATAAAATTTAAAGAAAGAAAAAAGAAAAAAAAAAGACCTGAGCTAAGATCAGGAGTCGGACACTTGGGGCTCCTGGATGGCTAAATCTGTTAATTAAGCCAGTGACTCTTGATTTTGGTTCGGGTCATGATGTCATGGTCATGAGATCGAGCACCTCCATGGACTCTGAGCTGGGTGTGCCGCCTGCCTGAGATTCTCTCTCTCCCTCTACCTCTCCCCTCCCTAGCTCGCACTTGTCTGCATGTGCACACATACTCTCTTTCTCTCTCACACACACACAAAAAAGAGCCAGATGCTTAACTGACTGAGCCACCCAAGGTGTCCCTCCACCCCTTGGAGATCTTAAAGTCTCCTCAAAAACAACATGTCCCAAATGGAACTCATGATCTTTGTCCCTCTATGCCAATGTTCGATATCTCAGTGAATGGCCCTGTCATCCATTCAGCTATACAATCCTGATTGTTCTTGAAATTCTCTTCCCCTGAGTTCTGCCTTCCATAGTATTCAGGACATTGCCAGTACCTTCTAAAATATCTCTCAGATCCAGCCACATCTCTATATCTGTGATGCCATCCTAATCCAATTTAACATCTTCCTGCCTGGATTACTGCAATAGGCACCCAACTGTTCTCTCACATCCCTCTTTTCTAGCTCTATCTGCCCTCACTGCAAGCAGAAAAATCTTTTAAAACTGCAAATCTGAGCGAGCTGTTTGGATACTTAAAACCCTTCAATCAGCATTGCTTGGGGCAGAAAGATCGTGATCTGACTACCTCTCCAACCCCATCTCACAGCACAGCCCCCCCTCTCTTTCTGGCATTGTAATTTATCTTCATTTGCTCCGATGTTCCATGTTGCTTTCAGCCAGAGTCTTGTTTGAAACTCTAGTCCTTCTGTCCTTGCTAGGTTGCCTAGGTAACTCCTACTCACCTACTAGATGTAAGGTCACTTCTTCACAGAAGCCTTCCCTGACCCCTGAAACTGAATCATATCCCCCTCTGCTACAGTCTCACAGCACCCAGTTTCTCTTCATAGATATTATCATCATTTGTATTTATGCATTTTGTTGTTTAATGATTTGATTAATGTGTCTTGCCCTCTAATGTATTAGTTTAATAAAGGCAGAGCCAATATTTATTATTCTTACCATTTGATCCTCAAAGCCTACTTGAACAGATGGTGACCACACTCATCATGGTAAGCTTTTCATAATGTAATTGTCAAATCACTATGTGATACACCTGCAACTAATATAATGTTGTATGTCAACTATACCTTAATTAAAAATTTTATAAATACATAAGGTCGTTACATTTAAAAAAAGGCCTATTAGAGTGCCTGGCACATAGTAGGCACTCAATAAAAGTTTGTTGAATTGGGGCACCTGAGTGGCTCAGCCAGTTAAGCATCCGACTTTGGCTCAGGTGGTGATCTCACAGTTCATGGGTTTGAGGCCCGTGTCGGGCTCTGTGCTGACAGATTAGAGCCTGGAGCCTGCTTCAGATTCTGTGTCTCCCTCTCTCTCTGCCCCTCCCCTGCTTGTGCTCTCTTTCTCTCTCTCTCAAGATAAATAAACATTAAAAAATTTTTTTAAGTTTGTTGAATTAATTAACAAAGGAATAAATAAATGAAGGTCATTAGTGACTTGCCCAGGATTGATATAGCAAGACAGACCATGGCCAGGTATTCTAAATTTTAGTCCATGTTACTAGCCTTCTCACAAAGACCTTGTCCTCAATTGTTCTGAATTATTGCAACCAAAGCAACTTCACAACTCATGTCCAATTTCTCGACCCTACCATTTTCTAAGGATGGAATTTATGCAGCAAGGAGATGCGATATGTATAGCAATTTTTTTCCAAGAAATACATGCTATCTTTTTGCTCTATTTCGAAGGTTTTTTTTTATGATAAACCATGCCGCTATTTAAAACTTGTAAAGCTTTTTGAGATTCTCAGAAGAAATATAAGGCATAGATCACAAAGAACAGTTTTATCTCTTGCAATAGGATTTCCTGTTCAAAAAAATGATGTTAATTTGAAAAGCTGATACCTCCAAAAGAGCATTCTATTAGGTGGGTAATCATCATCATATTGCCATCTGCTGTGTATACCCTTCTCTTAAGAATGAAAAAGTAAAAATCCACTTTGTTGTATACAAGTGCCTTGCATGTTTTATAAAATCCACATAAAATGGTCAGTGGTTGGAGGAGAGGCTCCTGTATTTATAAGACAAATAAGTTCACTGTCACCCCTGAAGAAACTTGAAGATATGACTCTCAGGGGTGTTTGGTGCCTTGGATGAAAATGGAATCATTATTTTTCAACTTCCCCTGCTCACGTCATTGACTCCCACCTGCAGCCGGTCCATTGGTTATAAGTAGCCATAAATGGCCTTGCAGATTGTAAGCAGGGTAGCCAACCAGGACCAGCAAAGCCAAACTCCTGGTAAGCTTTATTAGCCCTTTCTGTGTATTTCATTTCCATTTCACATTTTGGAGTCAGAGACAATCCATACTTATGCTGATGTGGTGTGAGTCTGTCTGAGATGTGTGTGTAAGGTGCATTTCTCAGTTTTTGGTATATCTTTTCTTTTTTCTCCTCCTCCTCCTCCTCCTCCTCCTCCTCCTCCTCCTTTGTTTATTGAGACTGCTATCTTAATACATGCGTATGCTTTTTTTTTAAGACTTGCACTTTCTTTGGAGACAACAAAGTGCATTTTTTTCGAAGATGAAAAAGCGTACTCAGACTTTCTGGGTTGTATTCATAATTGCTTTGCTCATCACTGTATAACATTATCATCATAGACTCCTTTAAGCTAATAAACTGGATTTGGGGGTCTTCATTTGCAAATAAACATGGGGAAAAAAGGGCTGCAAAATTCAGGTGCACCAATATACTATTTTTTCCTCCCTGTCTCTCTTTAAAAATGTTTCCTCTTTCTCTTTTTACTTTCGCCCTCCCTTCTCTCCTCCTCCCTCTTCCTTCACCTTCCTCCTACCCCTCCAACTCCTCCTTCTTCTTTTCTTTCCCTCTTTTCTCTCAGACCATTGATATCTCCCTGATCCTGCCTTCCACTCAGCTTCGTTCCACCATGCCCAAAGCACTCCTGCTGCTGTGTGTTGTCCTGGTGCTACTTGGGCTTGTGCCTGGAGCCACAGTGAGAAACGGAGAGAAATGGAAGCCGCTCAACAATCCCCGGAACAGAGAGCTGGTAAGAGCATACTCTGGGGCATGCTGGGCTGCAGGGTGAAATTGGCACCTCTCTGGATTTATGCACACTGCACTCTGTTGGAGCACGGTGGTGAGGAGGCTACCAAGTGCCAAAGCGATTCCTGCCAAGAAATCTGGTCAAGGGCTTTGCTACCCTGGTAGCTGGTATCCTTTTGTTCTTCTGCCCAATTTATATCTGTCCTGTAAGGAGAAGCAAATTTATATATAGTAATGATTTTATGTACACACGACACCTTACATTTGTAAATGATCGTACATACACATTGACTTTATAGCCTGTATTTCTCACACATACACAAAATCAAGAGTATCATGGGGAATTGATTTTTGCATAGCTCAGACTGAACTGATAATAAAATCAATTCTCATATGACCAACACGTGCAAAGCTCAATTACAAAAACTGAAAGTTGACCTGCATTCTTTTCAATTTACCAAGCATTCTTTTCTTTATTTTTTTTTAAGATTTATTTTTAAGTAATCTCTACGCCCAATGTGGGGCTCAGTACCACATCCCTGAGACCAAGAGTTGCATGCTCTACCAACTGAGTCAGCCAGGTGCTCCCCAAGCATTATTTTCAAGATAAATCTATCTAGGAAGTAGAATTCAGAACATCAGTAAAAATTCTCTTTTGAAAATATGCCAAATACAATAAACATGCTGACATTACTATTTCAAAAAATAGTTTCCCTAAAGAAAATGATGTGAAATATGACAGTATAGGGTTAAAACAACCAAGCAGCCCTTTGCAAGCTTCTATGTATCCATTTTATAAAGGAAAGCTTTTTGAAAAACACATGCCTGAAAGAATTGGTGCAGAAGACAATGGCCAGGATCTCACCTTCAGAGAGGAGGCCCAGAGCTTGACCACTGTGAAGTTCCATTTAATCTCTGACCTAAGTGGTTCAGAGGTGGTTTACAAAGGACCCTCTGACCGTGATGCTATTAAATAATTGATGTTCCTCTCTCAATCTCCACCAAGAATGTTGAATTATCTTGTTTAGGGTTGAAATGTCAAAAACAAGGCAGGGTAGGGGCACCTGGGTGGCTCAGTCAGTTGAGCGTCCGACTTCAGCTCAGGTCATGATCTCACACTCCGTGAGTTCCAGCCCCGCGTCGGGCTCTGTGCTGACAGCTCAGGGCCTGGAGCCTGCTTCGGATTCTCTGTCTCCCTCTCTCTCTGCCCCTCCCCTGCTCATGCTCTGTCTCTCTCTGTCTCAAAAATAAATAGAAACATTTTTAAAAATTAAAAAAAAAAAAAAAACAAGGCAGGGTAAAGGACAGTGGAGGGGAAGTAGGAGAAGTAGCTAAAGTTTGTACTTGTATTTCTGGATTTTCTACCTCCTGCCTCCTAGATTAGCCCTAAAGTCAATTCACGGAGGAAAAAAGAGGGGGGAAATATCCGTCTCTGAGTATTTTTTATATTTAATTTACACACCGCATTGAACACTTTCTTTCTCTCTTCAGTTTTTCAGAACCCTTCAGGCATATCTTAAGGGAAGAGGTCTTGATCTTGGGAGATTTCCGAACACTTTCTCCATGAATGAGAATCCCAGACCCCTCTCTTTCCAATCAGAACTTCTTGCTTCTGCATTTGCAGATTATGAGGAGCAGAAAAACTCCTTTCCTAATTACATCAAAGGCTGAATGTTTCCTCTGAACACAGGTAAGTTATCCCTTTATTCCCAGGATCTGTCCAATTATAACAACTCAGTCATAAAGAGATTTTGAAAGTATTTATTTGAAAAAATGATTTTATTTCCTCATAGAAATATGTGCTCAGTTCTGATGATACTCATCACCGTTAATATTTGGATTTGGTTCATGTATTTCGCTGCCTGGTTTTAAAAAGAAATGAAAGTTGGGGTGCCTGGGTGGCTTGGTCGGTTAAGCGTCTGACTTCGGCTCAGGTCATGATCTCACGGTCCGTGGGTTCGAGCCCCGCATCGGGCTCTGTGCTGACAGCTCAGAGCCTGGAGCCTGTTTCAGATTCTGTGTCTCCCTCTCTCTCTCTGCCCCTCCCCTGTTCATGCTCTGTCTCTCTCTGTCTCAAAAGTAAATAAACGTTAAAAAAATTAAAAAGAAAAGAAAAGAAAAAAAGAAATGAAAGTTTATAATTTTATAAGCATAGTTTTCTGGGAAGAGATATATTAAAATAGAATGATCACTCTTTTTTTTTAAATTTAAAGTAGTCTGTATGCCCAACATGGGGTTTAACTCACAACCCCGAGGTTAAAAGTCAACTGCTGTATGAACTGAACCTTCCAGGTGCCCCTAGAATTATCACTCTTAATAGGATTAGTAAATATAGTGGAATATCACACACTTTTACCTATCTTTTTTGAATACCAGGTCATATAGCTAGTTATGTGGAAATCATATACAAAGAAATAAGGTGGGGCATCTGGGTGTCTCAGTTGGTTAAAAACATCTAACTCTTGATTTCGGCTCAGGTCTTGATCTCACAGTTCATGAGATCGAGCCTGGATTCAAGCTCTGAGCTGTCTGCTTGGATTTTCTCTCTCTCCCTCTCTCTCTCTCTCTCTGCTCCTCCCCTACCCTCTCAAAATAAATAAATAAACTTTAAAAATGTCAAATTGTGCAGTTGGATTTAATAGAAAGAAAAGTTAAAAAAATTGTCTTCTTGGAAAAAAGTAATAAACATATATTTGAGCTTGAACTTCCTCACCTAAAGAAAAAAAAAGTAAAATATTGTAAAGATGGCACTTTCCTCATGGAAAAAAAAATTAGAAATTTATTTATGTTTAAAATTTGTGTTTTATTATTCTTTTTTTTTTTTTTGAGAGAGAGAGAGTGAGAGAGAGAGAGCACACATGCGCAAGCAAGCAGGAAAGGAGAAAAGAGAGAGAGAGAGAGAGTGAGAGAGAGAGAGGATCTCAAGCAGGCTCACGCCCAGTGTGGAGCATGACAGTGAGATCATGAGCTGAGCTGAAATCAAGAGTTGATCACTTAACCAACTGAGCCCCCCAGGTGCCCCTATTCTTATTACTTGAGCATTCCTATCAAATAAATATTTACCATTTAGGAAAAACAACAACAACAACAACAAGAAACAGGTATGGTGTACTCCAAGAAAACACAATGTGATTCTAGTCTATTAACTTTTTGTTTGGCTAAATAATAAAGGGAACTGAATCATGATTAAAATCCACTCCCATTCTTCCAATGGGTAGGGATGAAATTGTGAGGAACATACATACTATTGCTGTACTTTATTGTGTATGGGAAAGCATTTTGATTATTAGTTCCTTTAAATGTGATGATTTTTTAAAATAATTATTGTTATTCTAAATGGAAGATGCAATTTACTATGTGGCATATGGGCTTGAAAGCTCTTACAATGAGAAAATGAAATAGAATGAACGGGAAGCCATTATGGAAGGGTTGCCTTGACTAATATTCACTCTTGGGCCCTAGGCTATTAAACACTAAAGTAAAGAATAGTTATTAATATCACAGTATCTGCTTTAGTATGAGACAGAATTGCATGCAATCTGGTTGTGAGCCTTAGTTTCTTCATTTATAAATTGCAGACACTGATCTCTAACTCACAGATACTATCAGAGAAAATATCAAATAAATAGTGTCATGTGAGCATGGAATGAGGTAATGTTTAAGGGCAGGAAACGGAAAAAACACCAAGCTGGTAGTATTGTAATGTGATGGGAATTTTTCAACTTTGTGAGAGAAGTTAAGCTTCTACTAGGAGAATATTTCAATTTTTTTTAACGTTTATTTATTTTTGAGACAGAGAGAGACAGAGCATGAACGGGGGAGGGTCAGAGAGAGGGAGACACAGAATCTGAAACAGGCTCCAGGCTCTGAGCTGTCAGCACAGAGCCCGACGCGGGGCTCGAACCCACAGACCGTGAGATCATGACCTGAGCCGAAGTCAGACGCTTAACCGACTGAGCCACCCAGGCGCCCCAGGAGAATATTTCATAATTACATGCGCTCCTTTCCTAACATCTCTGATTAGAAAAGAAAAACAAAAAGAGTCTTTGTTGAAATATGTTGCCCTTTGGGTCATTGTGTTGCTTGAAGAGTCTTCACTTTCTATTTCATGATAATATTTTCTTGTTCTTTCAGGTGTCTGGCTATTTTAAAACTACAGATCAAGCTTCTCGTCAGAAAAATTCAATCATGGTCATGGCTAAACCTTTTCCCCCTCCACTTTTGTCAATTTATAATGGTTTTATTCTACATTTCCAGATTTACATATAAATGGGTCGAGCTTTGGGACATATGTGACTTATGTGCATATTTTTGGAGTCTTTTTTTCCATTCTATAAACCATAAACATCAATGTAGAGCACTGGACATATTTCTAAGAGTTACAAAAATACTGTAGAGTCCAAAGAGATGATGATCTTTCAAATTACCTTTCCTTTAAGCTTGTCTTTCAAGCTTGTGTGCTTATTACCTTTTTTCAATAAACATTAAAAAAATTTTTTTTAATGTTTATTTATTTTTGAAGGAGAGAGATACAGAGTATGAGCGAGGGAGGGGAGGAGAGAGAGAGACACAGAATAGTGATACAGGAAAAGCAGCTATTCCAAATGAAAATATGAGAGTCAGAATATTTCAGCCTAAGTTGGTGGAGAGAGGAGAATGTCAGTTGGTTGTAAAAAAAGGGACCTGTTTCTACTCCAGGCTCCAGGCTCTGAGCTGTCGGTACGGAGCGCGACTCGGGGCTCGAACTCACGGACCCCACAGACCATGAGACTATGACCTGAACCAAAGTCAGACCTTTAACCGACTGAGCCACCCAGGTGCCCCTATCAGTAAACATTTTTTACTGGAAAGGGACTCTGCTCATTTTTAGTATCGTTCATTATATATAATAGAGATTTGGGCTTAAAATTGCTCTTTTTCCTGAAAAGAAGCTGCATTCCCACATTCAGCATATGCCACTGAAAGACCTCACAATGTTTGTTTCACACCAAGGGAGAGGTAGTGATAAATATCCACAGTTAAGTTGAAATGGAAAGCAAAGGCACTGGGGATTCTAGGAATTGCTAGAGTCTTTAGGAGATGTTCCCTGCCATCGTTCAGAGGTGGACACTGTGTTACACCAAATATCCCAGCTGCACTCAGCTCTGGTTCTTCTGCACACACAGCTTCTTAAGAATGGCGAGTGGAAACAGGTGGAGTAGAAACACGTCCCTTTTTTACAACCAACTGACATTCTCCTCTCTCCACCAGCTTAGGCTGAAATATTCTGACTCTCATATTTTCATTTGGGATAGCTGCTTTTCCTGTATCATTATGGAGAGCCACATCATTTTCTCTGTGATTCTTGAAAAACGAACATTATACTAGAATGCAAAAACATTGGCATCCTAGAAACATTAGTCTGTACCTTTCACGATAGTCTTCTGTGGCTTTCTTGTGGATGATTGATACTGAATATCAATAATAAAATATTTATGGAAAAATAGATTTCTGCATCTGGTTTAATCTGTTCTGTTTTAACTAGTTGTGTGTGTGTGTGTGTGTGTGTGTGTGTGTCTTTTCTCTGGAGGGTTGTGAGGTCTTTGGGAGCAGAGATCATATCTAAGCCATTTTTATTTCTCCAGCACCTAGCACAATGCTCTACATGTAGCGAGTGTTTAATATGTGTCGAACTGAAGGTGTGCTATTGTGCTATTATATGGTAATAGAAGCTGCTTCTAGTTTATATCAAGATTATGGTTTTTTTTTTTAGCGTTTAAATTTTTTTTAAGTTTATTTCTTTATTTTGAGAGAGAAAGAACGTGAGCAGAGGAGGGGCAGAGAGAGAGAGTGTGAGGGAGAATCCCAAGCAAGTTCTGTGCTGTCAGAGCAGAACCCAATGCGGGGCTTGATCTCACGAACCATGAGATTATGACCTGAGCCCCAAATCAAGAGTTGGGTGCTTAATTGACTGAGCCAGCCAGCTGCCCCTGTGTTTAACCATTTAAAAGATAGAACTAGGGGCACCTGGGTGGCTCAGTCAGTTAAGCATCTAACTCTTGATTTAGACTCAGGTCATGATCTCAGGGTGGTGAGATCAAGCCCTGTGTTGGGCTGCGCGCTAGGTTTGGAGCCTGCTGAAGGTTCTCTCTCTCTCCCTATACCTCTCCCACTGCCCCCCTATTCACATTCACTCTTTCTCTCACTCACTAAAAAAATAAGTAAAAATAAAAGACATAAGTAATTACTGACAATGAGCTATTCCTCATAAAAAATAAAGTATTCAAATAAAGGGTAGAGTAGTAAGGAGTGTTGTACCACCCTCTAGTTCCACTCAAGTAGCAGTGACTGGTTTTCCTTTCCTTTTACCAGCCCTGTTCTGGGTGTCAGTACTGCCACAAAGGGAATACTTATTAATTCCAGGGCCTTGAAAAGCAAGAGCATCCACATGGACTTTTAACTATGAGCCTGCAAAGTCTCAAGGCAGGAGCATGCATCCTTCTGCTGGAAAACTCACATTGGGAGATAGCTGTTGATGGATGACCTACACTCCATACTGACTGGAGTTTCTTGGTGGTGATGCCATTGGCCATTGGGGAAGGACAAGTCTCCACTTGTATGACCATTTAGCACACCTGGTCCTCAGACATTGTATGTCAGTCATTTCCCCACCCCTACCCTATTATTTTGACAACCAAAACTTCCCTACACACATTTCTAAAAGCCCACTTGGGAAGTGATTTTTTTCTTGGCTGAGAACCATTGCTAGGTAAACAGCAGAAATGTCATGTTTCTTCCAGTGAAATTCAATGCTTTGCAAGTGATCCAGGCTCTCCGGGGCCCATGGTAATTCTCTACATAGTCCTCTGACAGCCTTTCAACACTGACTCTGCTCCTCTTTAATGAGTCCCACATTCCCAGGCCATGACCTGTTGTCCCCTACCCCAGAACTAGGGTAGTCAAGAACTGTTAAGAGGGGCGCCTGGGTGGCTCAGTCGGTTAAGCATTCGACTTTGGCTCAGGTCATGACCTCACGGTCTGTGAGTTCGAGCCCCGCGTCGGGCTCTGTGCTGACAGCTCAGAGCCTGGAGCCTGCTTCAGATTCTGTGTCTCCCTCTCTCTCTGACCCTCCCCTGTTCATGCTCTGTCTCTCTGTCTCAAAAATAAATAAACATTAAAAAAATTTTTTTTAAAAAAAGAACTGTTAAGAGTGTGACTTCTAAGTCACACTTAGAAGTGTGACTTGTAAGCCGCACACTACCCTACTACAGTTTCACAGATTCTAATAGACACATGAGACCCCTGGGTCTGAGGCAGCACATTTTATTACTCATGGCACTGCAGGCAGCATGAGTTGTACATCCACATTGGTTCTTATACCCGAAGTATCATGGGAGCCACATGGAGGTGAATCCAAGCACCTGCTGCACATGAGTGTGTTTGTGCTGAGGAACCCCAACTTAGGATATCCTCACTTTTATATGGGGCTACTAGCAAACATGCCCAATCTTTGCCCCAGATGGAAGCATTGTATCTATTGTACTGGCCAGAAAACAAATCTGTCCTCTATCACAGAGAAAGACAATATGTCTGTCTTTCAAGGTTGTTTGTTCTACAGACATCTTTGGAAATATAGCCCAGATTGAAAGTTGTCAAAAACTTTTGCAGAAAAGTGAGAGAACTATGGAAAAATTGTCTCCCCAAAAGGGTCACATCCCATTGTGGTTCGACCCCTTGAAAAGGAGAAAGGATGGAGTCATCTCCTCCCTGTGTACTCTTAATTCTACTGTCATGGCACCCATTCAATGTTCTGCTTCCTTCAGACATTCCATTTTGATTCCTCAAAAATCAGTCAGAAAGTCTGAAAAGTTTCTTCTTGCTATTTTTATTACCGCTGTAACAATTTCACTTCTTCTCAAAGTAATGCGGATGCCTCTGACTCACCAGGGTACAAATCACTTTCAAGGAAGTGGATAAAAGAAAAACAGAAAGATTACAATTTTAAAATATATTGCTACAATGTGACCTGTAAAAGAACTTTCATGTCAACAAGGTGTTCCATAGCAGTGTTAAAAACCAAATTCAAATTTTAAAGTAGATTTTAAAGATTTTATTGGATTTATTCAATGAACCATGAATTGGGCATCATCTAACAAATAGAAAGGAGCTCCAAAGAGCTGTACAAAATGAAAGACTTTGTAGCTAGAAGAAGGTGGGACAAGGAAGTCACCAAGCAGAGAGTGGATTGTTTGTGGCAAGGTCACTTCCCTTTAGGGGACGGCAGAGGTCTATCATGCAGTGAGGTCTATTACCTCACTAGCGATGACCATGTAATTCCAGATTGACCACTCCTAAGAGAGGTTGAAACTGCAACTAAATTATGTATTAAGTCTTGGTTCCTGATGTGGTTTTAGCACAAGTGATTTTGGGTCTGTTGTCTCTTTAATAATGGCATAAAAACTATCCTTTTATCTCTTTCTCCTTGTTCCCTATTCTCCCCCAACATGAATGGATAGCTGCACAACTGTTATTCCATATTCCAGGCAGGTGATAGTGAAACAACCTAGTCTAAGCCATCTGGGTCTTAGTAGAGAATTCTCCTTATGAGGTACCATCTTTCTTGCCTTTGACTCCCTTCTTTTCCCCTAGGAGAGTTAGGACCAGAGTTTTGACTTCTTAGATGCAGTTCCCTGACTGCCTGGAGAAGGCAGGGAGAATTTCCCTACAAGTGATTTTTGTTGAGTTCCTTAATCCAACCTTTCCTACTAGCCCCCATATTTTACACCCAGGTAGAGTCCTGAGGATCCTTCATCATGAGAAAGTGATGATTTTTAGCTGTGAGATTTTTTTTCCCCTCTTATCTAGAAGTCTTGGGGTCACAGCTGTCATTCTGACATTCTTCTGTTCTTATCCTCATCTAGATTGTAACAAAGAGGTACCAATGGCTAAGTGATAGGCTCCCTGTAACCTGTCTCTAACCTTAGCTTTATATCGAGCTTCATTGTCTGTACCTAAACACTCTTGCTCATTTATAAGGTACTCTCAATTCCACCCAGTTTAATTCATAAACGTGTTTTAAGCACGGATTACTAGAATTCACAAAGATGCATCAGGTAGTACTGTTCTCAAGATGTTGACAGACAGTGTGTCTAGAATCGGACAGCAGAGAAATATTTATAACACAAGGTAAAATATAAACCACAGGAGTGTTCAGCAAGTGAAGAATAGTTCCATTGAGGGGAGGCCATATGTCATATTAATTCCAACGCATGGGATTTGGGGTCAGATAGATCAGGGTTCACATCCTGGCTCTGCTACTTATTAGATATAGGACTTTGGCATTAATAATAGCAACATCCTCTGGTGCCTGGGTGGTCAGCTATTAAGCCCAGCTCTTGATCTCAGCTCAGGTAATGATCTCACAGTTTGTGGGATCAACCCCCCCCCCCTCCCACCCGCAGCAGGGGGAGTCTGCTTGGAATTCTCTCTTCCTTTCTCTCTGACACTCCCTCACCCCCACCCCGGCACAAGCACGAGTTTGCTCGCGCTCTCTCAAAACAGATAGATAGATGATAGATAGATGAGAGATAGATAGATAGATAAAAACAAAATGAAAGCAACATCCATTTTTAAGGATTATTTTGAGCTATGTATGTAATATGCATAAGCCAGTACATGACCTATAGTAAATGGGCAAGAGTGTGTAGTAACCACATCAAGCATTTGATTCTTTCTAAAAGTTTGACTGTTAAGAAAAGAAAACTTGGGTGGGAGTGATAGGTGGAACGTGAAGTCCCGATAAACTTACTTACAGACTGAGGAGCCCTGAGGAAAGGGAGAGTTTGAGAATTTGTGGAAGACGGGAAAACTAATGCTGGAGGAGATGAGACTCAGAGCACAAATTGGGAGAGGACTTTAGCTTTCTGTGGCAGGAGAAAAATGGAAAATGAAACATGCACATGGCAGTGCAGTTGGTTAAATCAAGAAAATAATGCACCAAAGATCAAATTAATTTAAAGAACAAACATTCATAAAAGGAAGCGGATTAGGAGAATGAAGAATTGAGGGAAACGATCTAGATTAAGGAACATTTCTTTCAAGCATTTTTTTTTTTTTTTTTTTTAACTCCCTAACCCTCTTAAACAATACATTTGAGCCAGGGCAGCAGGCGAGGACCCGAGCGGCCGGCTCCGCCCCTCTCTCGCCTCGAAGGCTGCCGGACCATATGCGCCTGCGGAACCTGAGCGCAGCGGCTGCGGCGCAGGCCGGGCCCGTTTCTCAGGAGGACGCCGGGTCGCTTTTCTCGCGCCCGGGAGCTGGGTAAAATCTAGGAAGTCTCGCTTTTTCCGGTTCTCTGTCCTGGTTCTTGTTGCGGCGTATTCGCACCCCGAAGCAGGAATGTCGGGTTTCAGCCCAGAGCTCATCGACTACCTGGAAGGGAAGATCTCCTTTGAGGAGTTCGAAAGGCGGAGAGAAGAGAGAAAAACCCGCGAGAAGAAAGTGAGGCGATGGCCAGGCCAGGATGCCCCTCACTGTCGTGTCGCCCTAATGCAGCTAGATGTGGGGGACCCAGATGACCCCATTCGCTGTGATGGAGCGGGCCGGGACTTCCTAGCAGCTTCTTCCCCTTCTTACCCAAATGCGGGTTCTCACCTCTCATCCCTGTGTTAATCTCCTCTTAAGAAATATCTCCCACCAAAAAGCTTGTCTTTGTGGTAACCTCTTCTGTCTCTCTTCCCTCCTCCCCCACCCCCCTCCTCCCCCACCCCCTTCCTCCCCTACCCCGTCAGTGTTTCTGATTCTAGTAGTAGTTTTGCCACCGATTCTTTTTGTGTTCGGGTGAGCAACTCACCTCTCTTCTTTAGGCCTCAGTTTATTTTTAAACCGAGGGGTTCGAGCTCCCATTTCTGAGGAGTCTCCCAGTGGTGTGATGTAATCTTCCACAAGAAAGCGAGTTTTCTTTTCTGATAAAATCTTCACTCATATTTTTTGATACTTTAGAATATCTGAACTTTACATATCCTCTCACTTATAAGAAGTCCGAGGGAAAACAAATATCGCACTCTTTGAAATTAATTGGTGGATTCGTTCCTAATTCATGCACCTAATAAAGACCCATCTCTTTTCATTTAAAAAGCTAGGATATAATGTGTAGATTCATGAAATAATCCAGATGTAGTAAATTATTTTTTACAAGTGACTGATTCAGACAGTTGTGAGGGATGAGACTATGAAATAGTTTCACAGTATTCAAACTTATGCAAAGCTCAAGTTTTATAGAAATAGAAAATGAGGCAAATGCCCTATTCCCATCTGGAGAGAACTAAATCTGCATTATTTTTTGGAATCATTAATTTTCAATCACAGAGTGTTCAGGAAAAAGGAAAGTTATCAGTTGAAGAAAATCCACATGACTCTGAAGTTCCATCATCATCAGGAATTGACTCCAGCAAATCGCAGGACAATGAGGTCAATGAAGGTATGCTAAAATCATTTGCTACTTGCATTACATGTTACAAGTACCTAATAATTTAATGAAAACATTGTTTTTTCATTGCAGTGGTATTCTGGATTATCTAGTTTGTCAGTAGCATAATAATAGTGCATGGCATATAATAGGTGCTCAATAAATATTTGATGAGGTTTTGAATATGGTGATGGTTAGTTTTGTGGGTTATTTTTGTGGAAAAGTATTTCAAATTGACATCAGTATTTGGGAGCCTTTGTAGAGTCACTGTTTTTTAAACTGGCCCTTTTGGTTACTAATATTTCCAGACTATACTCCCCCAATGGTAATGATTTATGCTTCTAAACAAAGTAGCTTCCAAACCACTGCATTAGTCATAGGAGATAAGATAAAAAAATGCCAGTGTGGAAGTCCAGTTGGCTGCCCCAGATGGGTCCTTACACACAGTATAGATTTCTTGGTATGCTGCCTCGTTCGAGAATCCAGTCCTCAGCTCTGCAAGTGCAGATACCAGATTTGGTTAGTCCCATCTAATTACAGCCATCAGAGTCTAATTGATGAACTAGTTTGCAAATTCATTAATTTCCAGTGATTGACATACCTTCCTCGTGAACAGAATACTGATAATAGTTCATAGTATCCATTTACCCATGACAAGTTATGTGGGATACTGAAATGTCAATTAGAATGTAGCTTTGTGTATAGTATCTGAATGAGAACTAAATTAAACTTTCTAGTTCTAGGGGGTAGAAGTAGAGGCTGGTTCTTTTCCCTGTGAATAACTCTTTTTACACAGAGTATACATGCAGAAAACCAGCTTTATTCCTGCCTCCTTGGACCAAGTGGAGGTTTCTATTGCTGATAGAAAACTACGAGTAATTTTTGTATATTAACCTTGTATCCAGGAACCTTGCTTAATTCATGTATTCTGGCCGTATGTATGTATATTCTTTTGGATCTTCTGTGTACATATTCTTACATTTATTTAGGATGTTCACAATTCTTGAAGCTGGTCATTATGACTTTTTAAGAATGATTACTTATTTGTTGTTCAGAATATGTGGGTTTTTAAAAATTTTTGTCCTTCCTCAAACATATTAACTATCTTGTCTATCCAGCATCTTTGGGATTTGACGTATTTCATGTAAGTGAATAAGCTTGCAAATTTTTTAATACAATTATGTAAAATTATATAAAATGTGTATAAAATTTTAACTGTTTCATTGGAGTTTTTCTAAAATATGTTACATGTCTCTGCTTTAACAGAAAATTGGCCTCAAACTTAAGCATTACATGATCATTTAAGGTTATCATTATGAACTTGCAAAAATTATTGTACTATAGTGGCATCCTCAGATAAAAATGAATTATGTCATATTATTTTGTTCCTGAAATGATAATACTATTTTAATAATAGCATCTATTAAGCTTTTACTGTATCCTGGGCATTATTCTAAGTGCATATATTTAAAAACTCACCTCATCCTTAGGGTAAGCCTAAAGCAGACATTATTATTATGGTACTGTATTTATTTATCTACCTATTTATTTAAATGGTACAACCACTATTTATGTATGTTTGTGTGTATGTATGTATGCATATAAGCTCTGTGCTCAGCATGGGGCTTGAACTCCCAACCCCAAGATCAAGAGTTCTTTGGTCTTTCTGACATTATTATTTAAAAAAAAAATGTTTTTTTAATCTTTATTTTTGAGAGAGAGAGAGAGAGAGAGAGTACAAGTGGGGGAGGAACAGACTAGGGAGACACAGAATCTGAAGTAGGCTCCAGGCTCCGAGGTGTCAGCACAGAGTCCGATGTGAGGCTCGAACTCACGAACCATGAGATCATGACCTGAGCCAAAGTCAGACGCTTAACCGACTGAGCCACCCAAATGCCCCTGTCAGACATTATTATTAACCTCTTTTACAAATGAGGAAACTGAGGTTCAGAGAGCTTCAGTAATTTACCCAAGGTTATACAGTTAGTGATAATTGGAGATGAAGTTTGAAATCAGACAGCTTGACTCTGGAGGCCTTATCTTTAATCACTATGCTATGCCACCTGGTGTGTACCATCAGACTTGTTCAGTTTTTAGGTCTGTGTCTTACAGTTCTTTTATTTATTTTTTTTTTCCTCTCTGCTTTTAAGTGTTAACTATGTACATTTCTGATTTCCCACTTAATTCTCCTGTACATCTTAATGAGGCCTAAAGGTTGAGTCAGCAGTTCCTACAGAGTAAAATATATGACTTTGTAACAGATTTCTTCTTTGGGTTGTGTTTTGGAATGTTTGTTCTCTACTTTTACTTCCAGAAAATACTGCATTATTTTTTTTCCCTTTTGACTACCGAGTGTTCTAATGGGTTTTTGTTTGTTTGTTGGCAATCTCCATGTGTCTTTCTTCAGGAGAAACGTCAGATGGAGTCAGTAAATCAGTTCACAAGGTCTTTGCTTCCATGCTTGGAGAGAATGAAGATGATGAGGAGGAAGAGGAAGAAGAAGAAGAAGAGGAAGAAGAAACACCTGAGCAACCCACTGCAGGCGATGTGTTTGTATTGGAGATGGTTCTCAATCGTGAAACCAAGAAGATGATGAAAGTAAATAATTTATTTTAGTCTTTATAAACATAATGTAAAAATGTGACATAGTAATTGAAAAAGAAATCTTTATTCAAACTGTAAAAAAGGAAATATCATGAGACAACTGTTACGTTTCTTTTTTTTTTCTTTTTATTTATTTTGAGAGAGAGAGAGAGCCTGTAAACATGAGCAGGGAAGGGACAGAAACAGAGGATCCAAAACAGGCCAGTGAGATCATGACCTGAGCTGAAACCAAGAGTCAGACGCTTAACTGACTGAGTCACCTACTTTCTTATGTTTCACCATAGAGATTTTTTAAAATGTAAAACCTTAATTATTGCATGTGTCAAAATACGCTATAGTTTTGCTATTAAAAGTTCCATATTATAACTTTTTAACCAACTTTCTTCTGAGTAGATAAATTAGAAGGAAGGAGGATCTTCAGTAGGTTATAAGTTTAGTGGCACATAAATCCATTTTGCAGCATCAGGTTCTACATTTGTTATTATTCTAGTTAGTGATTAATAATTCTTGACCACTTTGATTTTTACTTTCTTTATATACTTCACTGTGGTTTGAACTTTCTACTGTAGGAAGTTTGTTTTAGTTTTCTGAGGTGTTCCTTTTTGGATAATGTTATACAATATTTCTTTTTCTTCTTGAGATTAGTTTTAGACTTTTTCCTGAAATATAGACTTTAATATTAATGGATTAGAATTATAGTCATTTAGTCCTTATTTCTCAATTTAGAATATTGAGAAATTTTAAAGGGAAATTTCAGTTTCATTATGTTCTGCATTTATTAATTTGGTTGGAATTGAAATCTAAGACACTACTATATTTTAGTCTAAATGTCATTTTTTTTCTATACAGGAGAAAAGACCTCGAAGTAAACTTCCCAGAGCTCTGAGGGGTCTCATGGGTGAAGCCAACATTCGCTTTGCTCGAGGAGAACGGGAGGAGGCGATATTGATGTGCATGGAAATCATAAGACAAGGTGTTTTCTGTAGGGGGGATTATTGACAATAGCAGTTTAATAGTGTGCCTTAAAACAAGTGGATGAGCACTTCACTGTACTATTTGGAAACAATATTCAGAAGCTTGGAAATGATTGTGATAATAGTGATTTGCCATTTTTCATTTTCAGTAGAAATCATTACCAAGAAAATGAAAATCATAGACTTAATGAAATATTAATATTTATTGAACTCATATAGCCTTTTTTTTGTTTTTGTTTTTTAATGTTTCATTTTGGGGTTTTTAGACTTTTGGAGCATTAGTTTTTTAAATATGACGTGTTGAAACCACTTAAAAAGTGTTCTTTTTTTTCTTTCATTTTCCAGATTAGGCAGAGCTAGATTATTTTAATCTACTTTTTGGTAAAAGGCACAATTTACATATGTCATTTTTCATTAAACTGCAAATCTTGGGCTCATTGAAGGATATCTTCAGAAGCGACTCTTTGATTAATCACTTACATTTGTCATTTTGTTTTCCTGATGCGTTGCCAAATGGTGACCTGCGTAGTGGCTTGGGTAATTGTAATACAGTGAACTGTTCATTTATCTTTTCAGTATTTTGGCATTTCATCTTATCTGGGCAAGGGTCCTTTTAGAGGTCTTTGTTTTTTTCTTTGTTAATTTTATTTTTTCATCATGATAAATGTACTCTTTAATCCCTATACCCTCTTACTCACCCCTATCCCCTGACCCACCTCCTTTCTGGTAACCATCAGTTTGTTCTCTATTAAGAATCTGTTTTTTGGTTTCTCTCTCTCCCTCTTTTTTTCTTTGCTCATTTGTTTTGTTTCTTAAATTCCACATATGAGTGAAATCATATGGTATTTGTCTTTCTCTGACTGACTTATTTCACTTAGCTTTATACTTTCTAGCTCTATCCGTATTGCAAATGGCAAGATTTCATTTTTTTATGGCCAAGTAACACTCACTCACACACACACACACACCATCTTCTTTATCCATTCATCTATTGATGGACATTTGGGCTGTTTCCATGGTTTGGCTGTTATAAATAATGCTGCTGTAAACATTGACGTGTATGTATCCCTTCAAATTAGTGTTTTTGTATTTTTTGGGTTAATACTCAGTAATACAATTACTGAGTCATAGGGTAGTTCTGTTTTTATTTTATTTTTAAAGTTTATTTATTTATTTTGAGAGAGCAAGTGAGTGGGGGAGGGGCAGAGAGAGAGGGAGAGAGAATTGCAAGCAGGCTCCATGCCTAGTGCAGAACCTGATGTGGGGTTTGATCCTACAACTGCAAGATCATGACCTCAGCCAATATCAAAGAGTTGGTTGCCCACCTCACTGAGCCACCCAGGTGTCTGCCCCCCTCCCCCTTTTTTTTTAATAAGCTCTACACCCTACATTGGACTTATGACTCCGAGATCTGGAGCCACATGCTTTACCAGCTGAGCCAGCCAGGTGCCCTTGGGATTGTTTTCTTGATTTCACTTTCTGCTGCTTCATTATTAGTATATAGGAATGCACCAGATTGATGTACCTTGATTTGTATCCTGTGACTTTACTGAATTCATTTATCAGTTGTAATAGTTTTTTGGTGGAGTCTTCAAGTCATCTACAAATAGAGTTTTATTTCTTCCTTACCAATTTGGATGCTTTTTATTTCTTTATATTGAATAATTACTGTGGCTTGGACTTCCAGTACTATGTCGAATAAAAGTGATGAGAGTGGACATCCTTGTCTTGTTTGTGATCTTAAGGTAAAAGCTCTCAGTTTTTTACCATTGAGTGTGATATTGGTTGTGGGTTTTTCATATAAGGCCCTTATTATGTTGAGGTATGTTCCCTCTAGATCTGCTTTGCAGAGGATTTTTATCATGAGTGGATGTTGTACTTTTTCAAATGCTTTTTCTGCATCTGTTGAAATGATCATGTAGTTTTCATCCTTTCTCTTATTGATGTGATGTACAATGTTGATTTTTTGTGAAAACTGAACCACCCTTACATCCTGGGAATATCCCATTTGATTGTGTTGTATGATTTTTTAATGTATTGTTGGATTTGGTTTGCTAATATGTTGAGGATTTTTGCATCTGTATTCATGAGAGATACAAGCCTGTAGTTCTCTCTTTTTGTGGTGTCTTTATCTTGTTTTGGTATCAGGGTAATATTGGCCTCATAGAGTGAATTTGGAAGTTTTCCTTCCTCTTATATTTTTGGAATGGTTTGAGGAGAATAGGTATTAACTCTTCTTTAAATGTTTGCTAGGGGACACGTGGCTGGCTCAGTCGCTTAAGTGTCCAACTCTTGGTTTCGACTTAGGTCATGATCTCACAGTTTGTGAGATCCAGCCCTGCATCAGGCTCTGTGCTGACAGCATGGAACCTGCTTGGGATTCTTTATCTCCCTCTCTCTCTGCCCCTCCCCTGCTGATGTGTGTGCATGCACACTTGCTCTCAAAATAAATAAACATAAAAAAAAAATAAATATTTGGTAGAATTTACCTCTGAAGCTGTCTAATCCTGGACTTTTTTGGTTTTTTGATTACTGCTTCAGTCTCATTACTGCTATTGGTCTGTTCAAAATTTCTATTTCTTCCTGCTTCAGTCTTGGTAGGTTATATGTTTCTAGGAATTTATCCATTTCTTCTAAGTTGTCTAATTTTTTGACATAAAGGTTTTCATAATCTTCTGTTACAATTTTTGTATTTTTGTGGTGTTGGTATTTCTCTCCTTTCGTCTGTGACTTTGTTTATTTGAGTCCTCTCACTTTTTTTTTTTCCTTTTTTTGATAATTTTACTAGAGGTTTATCAATTTTGTTGATCTTTTCAAAAAACTTAGCTCCTGGTTTCATTGATCTGTTCTATTTTTTTTTTTTTTTTTTTTTTTTTTAGTTTATCCTTTGTTTCTGCTCTAATTTTTTTTTTTAAGGTTTTATTTTTAGGTAATCTCTGTACCCAGTGTGGGGCGTGAAATCACAATCTGAGATCAAGAGTATTGTATACCCACTGAGCCAGCCAGGTGCCCCTCCACTCTGATCTTTATTATTTCCTTCCTTTTGCCGGGTTTGGGTTTTATTCTTCTTTTTCTAGCTTCTTTAGATATAAGGTTAGGTTGTTTATTTGAAAATTGTCTTGCTTCTTGATGTCCTGTATTGCTGTAAACTCACTCTTAGAACCAGTTTTGCTGTGTCCGAAAGATTTTGGATCATTGTGTTTTCATTTGTTCCCGTGTAGTTTTTGATTTCTTCTTTGATTTCTTGGTTGACCCACTTATTGTGTAGTAGCATGTTATTTAGCTTCCATGTATTTGTGCTCTTTCCAGATTTTTTCTTACAGTTGATTTCTAGTTTCATAGTTTTGTGGTCAGTAAAGATGCGTGGTATGACTTCAGTTTTTTTTTAATTTGTTGAGACTTTCTCTGTGGCCTAAAATGTGATCTGTTCTAGAGAATGTTCCATGTGCACTTGAAAGGAATGTGTATTTTGCTGTTTTATTATGAATGTGTGTGTTAAATCCATCTGGTCCAGTGTGTCATTCAGAACCACTGTTTGCTGATTTTCTGTTTGGATGATCTGTCCATTGTTATAAGTGGACATCACTTACATCCTCTACTACTATTGTATTATTACTGGTTATTTCCTTTATATTTGTTATTAACTGTTTTTATGTATTTGGGTGCTTCCATGGTGAGTGCATAAATATTTACAATTGTTATATCCTCTTGTTGGATTGGCCCCCTTATTATTATATAATATCCTTCTTTGTCTCTTTTTAAAATTTTTAAAAATATTTTTATTTATTTTGAGACAGAGATAGAGAGTGAGTAGGGAAAGGGCAGAGAGAGAGGGAGACCAAATCTCAAGCAGGCTCTGCGCTGTCAGTGCAGAGCCCAATGTGGGACGCAAACCCACAAACCATGAGATCATGACCTAAGTTGAAATTCAAGAGTTGAATCCTTAACCAACTGAGCCACTCAAGCTCTTGTCTCTTGTTACAGTCTTTTTTTTTTTTAATTAAATTAAATTAAATTTAATTATATATATTTTTGTAGATTTTATTTTTTTTAAGTAATCTTTACACCAAATGTAGGGCTCATACTTACAACCCCGAGGTCAAGAGTTGCATGCTGTAGTGACTGAGCCAGACAGGTACCCCAAACTCTTTGTTTTAAAGTCTGTTGTCTTGCTACCCTGGCTTTCTTTTAACATCCATTTGCACGATAAATGTTTCTCTATCCCTTCACTTTGAATCTGCAGGTGTCTTTCAATCTGAAATGAGTCTTTTGTAGGCAGCATATACATGGGTGTTAATTTTTTATCCATTCTGTCACACTGTCTTTTGATAGTGGCATTTAGTCCATTTACATTCAAAGTAATTATTGATAGATATGTATTACTATTTTGTTACTTGTTTTGTGGTTGTTTCTGCATATTTTCTCTGATTCTTTCTTCTCTTGCTCTTTCATGGTTTGTTGGCTTTTTTTTTTTTAAACTGTTTAATGTTTATTTATTTCTGAGACAAAGAGAGACAGAGCATGAGTGGGGGGGGTGGGCAGAGAGAGAGAGGGAAACACAGAATCCGAAGCAGGCTCCAGGTTCTGAGCCATCAGCACAGAGCCTGATGCGGGCTCGAACTCACAAACCATGAGATCATGACCTGAGCTGAAGTCGGTCGCTCAACCTACTGAGCCACCCTGGTGCCCCTGTTGGCTTTTTTTAATGATATACTTTGATTCCTGTCTCTTTATTTTTTTGCATATGTATTACTGGTTTTTTATGTGTTTGGCATTAGGTTCGCATATAAAATCTTTTGCAAATAGCAATCTATATTAAGTTGATGGTCGCTTAAGCCCATTCTTATCTCCCCTCCATGTTTTAGATACATAGTGTCATATTTCACATCCTTTTATTTTATGAATGCTTTGACTTATTTTTGCAGAAATATTTTTACTTTTGTGTTTTTTACTTTTCATACTTTCATGTAGGGTCTTTGATTTGCATTCAAAGAGTCCCCTTTAATTTTCTTGTAGGGCTGGTCTAGTGGTGATGAACTCCTTTATTTTTTGTTTGTCTGAGAAATTTTTTATCTCTTCTTCTATTCTGAATGATAGCCTTGTTGGATAGAGTATTCTTGTCTACAGATTTTCCCCTTTTAGCACCTTGAATATATCATGCCACTCTCTTACAGCCTGTAAAATTTCTGCTAAAAAATCTGATAGCCTCATAGGGTTTCCCTTGTGTGTAACTGTCTTCTTTTCTCTTGCTATTTTTGTATTTTTTCCTTATTAGTGCACTTTGCTATTTTAATTACTATGTGTCTTGGTGTGAACCTCCTTATTGAATTTTTGGAGGTATCTCTGTGCCTCCAGGAGCTGGATCTGTTTCCTTCCCCAGATTGGGGAAGTTTTCAGCTGTTATATCTTCAAATAAAATTTCTGCCCCCTTCTCTCTCTTCTTCTGAGATCCTTACAATACACATGTTATTATGTTACTATGTTATGGTTGATGGAGTCATTGAGTTTCCTAATACTTCCCAATTTGCATAATTTTCTTTCCTCTCCTTTGCTCAGCTGGGTTACTTACCATTACTGTGTCTTCTAGGTCATTAATTTGTTCTTCTGCTTTATCCAGCCTGATATTCCATTAAGTGTATTTTAATTTCATTTATTATGTTCTTCATCTGTGATTGATTCTTTTTTAGCTCTGTGTTAAGGGTCTCACTGATGTCTTCCATTCTTTTCTCAAGTCCAGTGAGTATCTTTATGATCATTACTTTAAATTCTGTATCAAGCGTCTTTGTATCCGTTTTGCTTTGGTCTCTTGCTGTGGTTTGGTTCTATACTTTCATTTGGGAGATACTTCTCTGTCTCTTCATTTTGTCTGACTTTCTGTGTCTGTTTCTTTATGTTAGGAAAATCAGCTACTTCTCTTGCTCTTAACGATAATATCCTTATGAAGAAGAGGTCCTGTAGTGCACTGTAGTCCAGTGTCCCCTGTTCCCCAGGGCCTCGTGCTTCAGGGAGTGTCTCCTATATGTGTCTTGTGTGCTCTGCTGTTGAGTCTTGGCCTCTTTTTCTTTCAGTTCAGTTGTCTGCAGAGGCCCTCTTTGCCTATTGTGGGCATTGTTTGGTCCCCAGCAGAAGTGGATTGCATTTTAACAAGGTGTGCAGTGGTCTGCTTGCAAAATGAGACCTGCCACCACTTACAGCTGCCGCGTTTGAAGTCCCACACAACTTGCAGGTTGGGAGATGTGGTGTCTGTGGTTTGCACTGATCTTCTGGGGGAAGGGCCTGTAACGGGGACTAAGGCCAGCTTGGCTAGGAAGGGTGGATCTGCCAAAGTGCAAGGGGGCAGGGCTTGCTTTAAACAAGTTAGGTAGCGAGTGTTGGTTCCTGCAGGTGGTTGTTGTTTATGCTGGGGGTAGATGGGTAGGGAGATGACGCCTGCTCGTGGAGGGGTCTCCCCGTGATCCCTGTCTCTCTGGGACGTGCTCTGAGATGAACAAATCACTCTCCCTTCCATCTGCCCCTGGTGTCTTTCAAGCTGCTGGTTCTGCATGGTATCTGCATGGCCTGTTTTTTGTGCTATCTAAGGGTAAGGACTTTGCTTGCTAATATCCTCTCGGGTCTCCTAGAATCATGCTGGTGGATTTTTAAAACTGCAGACTTTAAGTCCCATTGGTTATAAGAACTCAACGAAACTTGGCTCCTCTCGCTTTCAAAGGCAAATATTATGGGGATTCACCTCCACCGTATGTGGGCTCTCCAGTGTGAAGGTTCCTTCTTTGCACCACTGGCTTCCTTCCTGTTGCAGACGGCTCTCTTTGTCTCCCAGACTGTGTCTTCACACTTCATACCTTCTTCATTGTGACCTCTTCTATACCTTTTATTGTGGTTTTTGTTTTGCCGGTCTTCAGATCGTTTTCTGGATTATTTATGCTGATATCAGTGTTATCTAGTTGCATCCATGGGATGAAGTGGGGTTAGGGTCTGCCTACTCTACCATCGTCCCAGCCAACCTTCCTGAAGGCTTGTTAAACATTTCCTGGATTGGAGCACCTGGCTGGTTCAGTTGGTAGAGCACGTAACTCTTGATCTTGGAGTTGTGAGTTTAAGCCCCACATTGGACATACAGTTTACTTTAAAAGGGGCGCCTGGGTGGCGCAGTCGGTTAAGCGTCTGACTTCAGCCAGGTCACGATCTCGCGGTCCGTGAGTTCGAGCCCCGCGTCGGGCTCTGGGCTGATGGCTCAGAGCCTGGAGCCTGTTTCGGATTCTGTGTCTCCCTCTCTCTCTGCCCCTCCCCCGTTCATGCTCTGTCTCTCTCTGTCCCAAAAAATAAAAAATAAATGTTGAAAAAAAAAATTAAAAAAAAAATTTCCTGCATTGCTTATTAGGATAACTTGAGGTCACTGCTTTTTCTTTTCTATCTGAGAAACAAGATTAACCACACTTTTTTCTTGAGAATATTTTGTTTGGTTCCTACATTGCAATATTATCTTTTCCTTTATATTAGTTTATACTTGTTTATTTTTGACAATAACTTTGACTTTAATTCCTTGTGATTTTAGAACTTTATTTCAGAAACATTTCAGAAATGCAGATCAACTATTCATTTTGATATCCTGGATTTAGGTGCAGTTTAGATATCCTCAGTCCATTCATTCCATATGCCTCTGTTTGTTGGATCATGAAGATTCAACACTGATGTGCTGATGCTCATTGGGATGAATTCACTCAGTTATTAAGCCATGTTTAGCCTTAGCAAAGGGGGATTTTCATAAGGAGCACATAGTGGAGAATAGAGTTTTTCATGAAATGATACCTTCTAAATTCCATCAAGTAGTTTGTATAATTCTGCTAGGGTGTTTAAAAGAGTTTAATTATTACAAGATCATAATTTGAGCCATAGGATTGCATCATCTCATGCTTCTTTCCTCAGTCAGTGGAATTTGTTTTTTTTAATTTGTTATAGCTCCTCTGGCTTATGAGCCATTCTCTACTCTGGCCATGATATATGAGGACCAAGGTGACATGGAGAAGTCTCTGCAATTTGAGTTGATTGCTGCACATTTAAATCCCAGTGACACTGAAGAATGGGTTAGATTGGCAGAAATGTCTCTGGAACAAGATAATATTAAGCAGGCTATTTTTTGCTACACAAAAGGTAATTAAAATGTTTTTCTTATTTTGTTTGATAAAAGTGTTACATAATATATTTTTTGATAATTGTACTTGCTACTCTGGGGTGATGTTAGCTGAAATGTATTTATTCCTTGTATTCTGTCGTCCCTATATTCTGTCATCCCAGGGTTAAGTATTTGGAGCCTGTCTGCTTTCATGTTTATCAGCAACTTTATAGTGTGAGCTAATATGGCACAAAAGTTGGTAGAACACTACCTTCAATTTCCTACTGAGATCATTGTTGGTTCTAAGCTGTTCCTTGAGGGTTAACATCACACTAAGTTACCAAATGAAGATTAATGTAGAGATTCAGGTTCTGTCTGGTCTTAGAGAAAAACCTGAGAGTTCCTGTGAAGATAGATTTGTTCCAGAGTAACCCACTTAGTTCTATTAGACAATTAGTTTAGAGGATTCATTTAATTTTCTGAAAAGAGAATTGGTCATACCCAAGTATCATGAACACCTTTTTGTGATAAATCCATAATTTGTATTCTCTTTTTTCTTTTTAGCTCTTAAATATGAACCTACTAATGTCCGTTACCTGTGGGAGCGATCAAGCCTTTATGAACAAATGGGGGATCATAAAATGGCAATGGATGGTTATAGGCGTATTTTAAACCTTTTATCTCCATCTGATGGAGAACGTTTTATGCAGTTGACTAGAGATATGGCAAAGTAAGTTTGGAGTGAAGTATATATAGATGCTACTGATAATCATCTTATTTTACACGTCAAAGCACATATTTGAAGTAGAATATATTTTTTATTGAGGTTAAAAGAAGTGTTTTATTTCCTATATTTTATATTGTGCTTAAATATAGAGGTGGTTTTTTTTTTCAGTAATTTTCTGTTTCCAAGTCAACTGTGTGATTACTTAGAAAAATTTGTATATACAGTTACCTTCAAGTGTTCTGAAGTTTAAAAATGGGGCATGTTCTAAAAGGATGATTAGGTTCCTAGGTTTCCATAACTTAGTTGATGTACATTTGCAATAATATTAGATTAGTTGTAAATATGCTATTGAAATGTTTGTGGTCTGGGGTTTTCTATAATTGTATCTTTAGTTAGTACTAGAATAACATCTTAAAACAAAAATTTTTCTTTGTGGTTGACACAGCACTGACTGTGGTATATATTTTATTTTAAAATATCCCATTTTCAGGGGCGCCTGGGTGGCACAGTCGGTTAAGCGTCCGACTTCAGCCAGGTCACGATCTCGCGGTCCGTGAGTTCGAGCCCCGCGTCGGGCTCTGGGCTGACGGCTCAGAGCCTGGAGCCTGTTTCCGATTCTGTGTCTCCCTCTCTCTCTCTGCCCCTCCCCCGTTCATGCTCTGTCTCTCTCTGTCCCAAAAATAAGTAAACGTTGAAAAAAAAATTAAAAAAAAAAAATCCCATTTTCAATGACGTGGATGGAACTAGAGTGTATTATGGTACGTGAAATAAGTCAGTCAGGGGAAGACAAATACCATGATTTCATTCATGTGGAATGTAAGAAACAAAACAGATTAACAAAGGAGAAGGGAATAAAAAGAGAGGGAAGCAAACCACAAGAGACTTAACGTTATAGAACAAACTGAGGGTTGATGGAGGGAGGTCAGTGGGGGATGGATTAGATGGGTGATGGGTATTAAGGAGGCACTTATGTTGAGCACTGGGTGTTAAATATATAAGTGAAGAATCACTAAATTCTCCTGAAACCAATATGACACTATATGTTAACTAATTAGGATTTAAATAAAAATTTGAAAATAAAAATAAAAGATAAAATATTATATGCTACTATACTTCTCTGACATGCTGTACATCAAAGCAAAGCAGGAAACATTTTGGCTAAATAATGTCTTGTAAGCTCTCTTTTCTAGAGGTATCTGTCAATGGTATTTCAATCTAGGATCAACCATCTTGATCTGGTTAGTGCAGTAATCTGTGGAAGGGATAATAGTAGCCTGGACCAGGATAAAAGTGCAGGTGGTGAGAAGTAATCAGATTCTGGGTGTATTTTAAGGCTGAACTCAACGATTTTCTAATAGGAGATGGGTGGGTGTGTGTGTATGAAAGAGAGAGAGAGGGAGACACACACACACACAGACAGACAAGGGAAGAGTTCTTAGGACTAAACCCTGAGGCACTCCAGTGTTTAGAAATCAGGAAAATCAGGAGGAAGCAGCAGGGAGACTGAAAGGAAATGGGCAGTGAAGTAGGAAGAAACTAAGAGAACATGATATGCTAGAAATGTATTGAAGAAAGCACTGCAAGGAGGAGGGATGAAATAGTCCAGATAGAGCATGTAAAATGAGGACTGAGTATTGACGTTGGAGATGGGGTGAGGGTTCCTGGAGTATTGGCAGCTCTGGAGAAATTTATAAGGGGAGCAGAGGAATGAGAGGATAATTAGAATGGGTTGTAGGGGTAAGAGATAATTTTTAAGTTGGGAAAAATTACAATGGATTTGTATTCAGCTGGTGTAATCCACAATTGAGGAACACACTGAAGATTCATGAGAGAAGGGACAGTTGCTTGAGTGATATCCTTGAGTAGGTTGGAGAGAATGGGATCTAGTTGGGGGTTTGCCTTATAGGTGGAGAATGTGGAATATATGGCCATGGGTGTGTGTAAGTAGGAAGATGTATTGGGAGTGTGTGGGATGTCATGATCTGGTTCTCTGCAAACTAAGAAGCAAGGTCATCAGCTGACAGTGAGGATCAGAGAGTTTTGGAGGTTTGAAGGGAGAGAGGAGAAGCGGTTGTCTAGGTCTTTGGGGCCTTGGTGCAGCATTTGTATCACCTAGGAGCCTGTCATAAATTAGAATCTCAGTCCTGCCCTAGCTCTACTGAATCAGAATATGCCTTTTTACAAGATGCCCAGTTACTTTGTATGCATATTCAGGTTTGAAAAGTACTGCACAAGGTAACTGTAGCAAGACTGCTGATAGCACCATGGGCCCACTTGAGGCTAGTGATCATTAATTTAGAGTGAGTCCAGTCAGCATGGTCAGCTTGACAAGTGGTTGTAAAGAGTAGGCATATTTGGATTAACAAGGGTTGGGATTTTATCACATGACTTTATCAGAAGGGACAGAAGGACAGAAGTGAGGAGATGCACAAGGGAGTAATTACAGTGTTGGTCTATGGAGAAGGAGGAAAGTGAAGACAAGAGGCTGCAGGACAGTGAAACAGGTAGATCGATGCTTTGTAGACCCCACTGAGGTGGAACAGTTGTTGGAATTGGGTGATAGGATGAGCTGGAATGGTATGAGGTAGCTTTTGTAGAGTAAGGGGCTTGACATGATGGCATTGTCAAATGGGCATTGCCCATTTTTCTCTGGATCAGCTATGATTATGATTTTAAGGAAAAGTTTTTTCTCCTCTCTGATTTTAAGAAAATGGAAATCATAGGTAATGGATGGTCTGAGCAAGGATGTGAGTTTTATAATCTGAATTAAATAAGTATTCATCCATTTTGTCATTTATTTTTTCAGGAGTTACTATGAAGCCAATGATGTTACTTCAGCTATTAACATAATTGAAGAAGCTTTTTCAAAACATCAGGGTCTTGTTTCCATGGAAGATGTTAATGTAGCAGCTGAACTATATATTTCTAACAAACAGTATGACAGAGCTTTGGAGGTAGGAACATGTAATGTGTTTCTCTCTTAGATTTAGGACACATTTCTGCATTTTAGAAATTCTTACAAATTGACAATTCGTCACTTGAGTTATAAAAAATTAAATTATTTATATACTAAGTTACATTTGTAAAGTCTATATGGAAACAGATTTCTAGATTCTATAGTAATTCCATATGAAAGGTAAAGTATAGTTATATGATAAAAGCTCTCGCCATTATCACAGGTGCCAGATAGCCTGTACTTCAGGGTAGCAGGACTGAGCAGCCAGACCAATTGCTGTGATTCCATTCCTAAGCTGTTGGGAACAGTAGTTTGGTTTGATATAGGGGAATTATGTATCTTCTGTTAAACATTTAGTTAATATGATATAAAAATGTTAATATATCACAGTGGTTCCTTATTTTAAAGAGATTTGTTGATGCTTTTTATAGTTCATTTAGGATGAACTATATATTATTTGAATTAACTGTACAAATCTTTGCATTGTGAAAAGGTTTTTCATATGTATTATATCATTTCCTTTTTTTCTTCCATTCTTTTAGGTAATAACAGATTTTTCTGGAATTGTGCTGGAAAAAAAAACTACAGAAGAAGGCACTTCAGAAGAGAATAAAGGTTGTAGTTCCTTCTGCGTAGAGTGGATAGTATACATAATCCTCTCTTTTTTATAATGTGGCATTTAGAAATTGATAGTTAAATGTTCTCATAACAAGTTGTCCCAGAAGCATTTTTTTCTTTATAGAGATTTCATATCCTTTTCCTATGGATATTTACTCACAAGACATCTTTTTAAAAAATTGTTTTCGGTCCCTTTTTACTTCTCAGTACATCCATTTGAATATGGCATTTCTCATTGATCCAGGTCTTTTTAGTGATACGTGAACAAAGAATGGATTACTGAACAGCTATCAAAAACATTTGGATATAAAGCAATTTAATTTTTAGGAAGGACTTAAAATACTCTCCTTGAATAAAATCTACTTCAAACTTAAGCATTCACATAAAAAGTAGAAACTGATATGATTACTATCTTTGAGAACTTAAAATATGTAGTTAGGGATCTGGCTAGAAAGTCATACCTGAAGTATGGCTTGCAGTATCTCTTTCAGCTTTTTCCTTTGTATCACACCCAGTAACCTGTTCTGTGCAAATATTAGCATGCAAGACCCTGTCTGAGGTTGTAATAAAATTGAACTCTGGGAAAAATAGATGTCCCTTTTCTTGTGAGGAAATTCCTATGTAGTACCTTCCACCTCTACCCCATGAGGCTTTTGGTGGTGGTGGGGAAGTGGGAAGACACTTGTTACCTGAGTACTGCCTGCTTCAAAATACTTCTCTCCCTGGCAGTCATGAAGCCTAAAAATTCCATCATTATATAATTCTTTGGGTTAAGGTGTAATCATTCAAAAACAAAAGCCTTTTTTTTTTAAAGGATCTATCCTAATGTAAAGTAGTAATTCATTTTTACAGTCAATTTGTGTGCTAATTCATAGAGAACAAGGCACAAATAAGACACGGGAAAGATAAATATTGAAGTGAAAAGTTGTTGGGGAATGAAGAGCCCAGTTCATTAAGAGTTTCTTATAAGATTCTATGCTGGGTGTGTGGGGAATATACAGAGGATGAGTATATTTCCTGCCCTTAAGGACATGGGGGAGTGGGATTCAAATGAAATGTATACAATTTAATTTTAATAGGAACAGTGTGATCATCTCTGTAGTAAACCTGACATTATGGGAAAATAGAGAAGAGCAATATACTAAGATCAGAGGAGGTTTCTAGAAGTATAATTTAAGCGAACACCCAAGAGGAGGTGCATATCAGACTGAGGTCCCAGGGTGTAGGAGCACTACTTGGTATGGACAGGATTAGATAAGGTGCTTTGGTTGAGGATCTTGGATAATGAATGAGTAGTGAATGAGTAGTAAAGAGTAGGAATTATAATGCCATGAGAGCATGCATTAGGGTCTCTGAAGGACTCTTGTCAATTTTGATAGTTTTCTTGGACCTGGCCTAAACTAGAGTTGAGTCTCAGTTAAGTTGTTTTGCAGCCATAATTTTTCTTTTTTTTTAAGTTTATTTATTTTGAGAGAAGGCATGAGTGGCGGAGGGGCAGAAAGAGAGAGGGAGAAAGAATTCCAAGGCTCCGTGCTGTCTGTACAGAGCTCAAACACGGGGCTCGAGCCCATGAACCGAGAGACCATAACCTGAGCCAAAATCAAGAGTCAGATGCTCAACTGACTGAGCCACCCAGGCGCCTCTGTACTTTCTGTTTGAGATCTTTCTTCTAAAAAATTAAG
The DNA here is from genome assembly GCF_022837055.1 of Prionailurus viverrinus. Classification (NCBI taxonomy): domain Eukaryota; kingdom Metazoa; phylum Chordata; class Mammalia; order Carnivora; family Felidae; genus Prionailurus; species Prionailurus viverrinus. The sequence continues at coordinate 33,657,336 of NC_062568.1, forward strand.
TCATGTTGAAATATACTGCTATTATTTTGAAAATATTAAGGAAAAATAGAATTATGTTCAACTTTTAATTGTAGATATGTTTGTTAGTCATTTTGTTTAATATATTTTGCTGAGTTTCATTGGCCATTCCTCCTTCTTCCTTCCTTCCTTCCTCCCTTCCTCCCTCCCTCCCTCCCTCCCTTCCTTTCTTAATGATTTAACATATATGAATTCAGGAAACATCTTAACATAAATCAACAACATGTCACAGTTAAAGTAGTGGTGTTTGTCTCTCTTAGTATATAAAATAATGGTGCATCTGAAATCGGGCATCTTAGAGTTGATAAAATAACTTTAAAGAAAGAGATAATCCAGACAACTAGGACATTAAAACACTTTAAATGTAAGCAAAATTTGTTTTTCATATGCATTTTTGAAAATGAGAACATTTATTGGTGGATTAATAAGCATTTCCATTGAGGTTCACAATAAAATGAGGTTTAAAAGATACTGCTCTTAGCACGGAGCCTGCTTGGGATTTTCTCTCTCCCTCTCTCTCTGTTCCTCCCCTACTCATGCACACACACACTCTCTCTCTCTCTCAAAATAAATAAATTTAAAAAAAGATACCGCTGCTATATGTTAGTTGATAAACTATTATTTAAACTGTAGGGGCTGTAAATAATACCTACTGCCTTCTTTAGCATTGTCAAATTGCCACTAAAGTGCCTAAATAATTATTCTCAATCTCTGTACTTACCTGATAGAACTGGTAACCGCTTGTGGACCACTATAGGCTTCAGACTTCCCTTTGAGTGGCACTGTCCTATAGCATTATAATATTTGTTTATTTTGAGAGAGAGAGAGAGAGAGAGCGCACGCAAGTGGGGAGGGGCAGAGAGAGAGAGACAGACACAGAATCTGAAACAGGCTCCAGGCTCCGAGCTGTCAACACACAGCCCAACGCGGGGCTCGAACTCATGAACCATGAGATCATGACCAGAGCCGAAGTCGGACGCTCACTGACTGAGCCACCCAGACACCCCTGTCCTATAGCATTATAAAGTGACCCTCTTATGTCTATTAAAATATAGTCCATCCAAATTCTACTTTGTCTGATGAGATTGTGACCCCTGCTTTCTTTTTGTTTTCATTTGCCTATTGTATCTTTGGTTTGCCATTTTGTTTTCAACCTTCCTGAGTTATATGATTTCAGGCATGTGTCTAATTTTCAGCGTAACATTGAGTTTTACTTTGTGATTATTCTTTTTTTGTTTTTTTTAAAGGTTGTTTGTCAACGTTTTATTTTATTTTTGGGACAGAGAGAGACAGAGCATGAACGGGGGAGGGGCAGAGAGAGAGGGAGACACAGAATCGGAAACAGGCTCCAGGCTCCGAGCCATCAGCCCAGAGCCTGACGCGGGGCTCGAACTCACGGACCGTGAGATCGTGACCTGGCTGAAGCCGGACGCTTAACCGACTGCGCCACCCAGGCGCCCCACTTTGTGATTATTCTTGAAATCAAATTTTTGATTTACACATCTGTACACACTATATCTTTAATAGGTATGCCATAGCCACTGTCTACAGAAGAAATAGGCTGTGGATATAGTTGTGAGTCAGATTAGTCCTTATCCTCATGGAGCTTATGGTCTAGGTAAATTTAAATTTTAGGACTCTGTTTGAGGAAAATAAATGTCTTAAGTTGGTTTCCTGTAACAGTTATTATATTGGAGCTTAGAGATAAAAATAATCTCTTAATTAAACTTGTCCAAATCCTTCCAGGACTTCATAGTTTTAGGGAATTCTATAATTTATATGGCAAATTCTATAAAACATGAGTTATTTCATTTTAATATAATTGTAGGTTTTATTCTGCCACTTAAGATCAATCTCTGATGTTTCTCTATGCTTCAGTGTTTTTTTTTTTTTTTTTTCTGAAATGGAAACTTACTCGGAACTTACTAGACTTTACAAAATACAAAATATTTTAAATGTGGATAAAAATTCCTTTGATTTCTCAGGGCTTTAAAAATTGTTTTACCTTGGGGCACCTGGGTGGCTCAGTTGGTGAGTGTCCGACTTTGGCTCAGGTCATGATCTCGCAGTTTGTGGGTTTGAGCCCCACATCAGGCTCTGTCTGTGCTGACAGCTCAGAGCCTGGAGCCTGCTTCAGAGTCTCTGTCTCCCCCTCTCTCTGCCCTTCCCCTGCTCAAAAATGAATAAACGTTAAAATTTTTTTAACTGTTTTACCTTAATGAAGTTTTAGAAAATAACACAACATTTAATTTATTCCTTTCTTAGCCTCTTTATCATAAAGACTGAAATGAGGCTTTTGAATTCAAAAAGAAAGAGTGTATATATTCTTGTTGGTCATTTTTGTCTTTCTCTTTTTTTTTTCTCTGTAGATTTGATAGAAGGTGTGGGAGTTTCTGTAGGTTTCAGATAAGTGGATAAAGAAAGTATTAGGAAAAGAATTGGAAGGATAATTGCTACCAAAGGACAGACTGAAGAGAATATAAAAACCTAGTAATAAGAGTTGGTCCAACTTAGAATTGACTACAGAATCATTTGCTCTGAATGAAGTAAATGAGATCTTATGTAGAAGATATAGAGCTTGCTTCATTTGCCCTACATTCTAAGCTTGCATATAGGAACTGCTTTTTGCCTGTCTTTCTAATCCATAGCTGGTGAAAATGTTACCTGCACTATACCTGATGGTGTGCCAATAGATATCACAGTGAAGTTGATGGTCTGCCTTGTACATCTCAACATTCTTGAACCACTTAATGTAAGTAACATTAAAATCTGCACTTGAGATACTTCAGATAAAATCACATTATTTTCTTTAGATGACAAGTAATTGTAAGTTTACCCTAGATTTCACATTTTTCAGTAACCCAGGAAGTCACCATAAGCATCAAATTATTTGTGTGTGAATATCTTACAAAAGCTGAACTGGGCTTGTAATAATTTGTTTCTCTTTTCTTTTTTTAAGTTTATTTATTTATTTTGAGAGAGAAGGAGAGAGTGTGCGCATGTGAGCTCAGGAGGGGCAGAAAGAGATAAGGGAGAGAGACAACCCTAAGCAGTCTCTGCAACGTCATTGCAGAGCCCAGTGGGGGGCTCGGACCCACGAACTGTGAAATCATGACCTGAGCCAAAACCAAGAGTTGGATGCTTAACCAACTGAGCCACCCAGGTGCCCCTTGTTTTCCTTTTTAAATGAGAACAATCCAGAGATCAGAATTTGAGATTGGGCTTTTTAGACAGTTGGTAAATTCTGAAAGTTCTTCCCTTTTGCCAGCTTTGGAGTATTTCGTTGAATAAAAAAATTTATTGGGCATCTGCTTTGCAGACCTTAGGATAAGGTATTGAATATAATACACAAACCCTGCCCTCATGGATCTTTTATTCTAATGGGAGTAAATGGATAACAAAATAAATATGCAAAATATAGGATGTTAGTTGGTGGTACATACTCTGGAAAAAATCAAACAGTGAAGAACAGAGAATATTGGGAGTAGGAGGGTGGTCAGGAAAGCCCTCTCTGAAAAGGTGACCTTTGAATAATGACAGAAATATCAGCAAACACAGAGGCCCTGAAGCTTGGGTATGTTTGTCTTAGCAGAGAAAGAGCACAGCAAGTCAGTGTTATCTTAGCTCCTGCCATGTCTGCTTACACCAGGCCTTCAAAAGTAATGTGTGGCTCAGTCGGTTGAGCATCTGACTTCAGCTCAGGTCATGATCTCACAGTTTGTGAGTTCAAACCCCACGTTGGGCTCTCTGCTGTCAATGCAGAGCCTGCTTCGGATCCTCTGTCCCCCTCTCTCTCTGCCCCTTTCCCACTTATGCTTGATCTCTCTCAAAAATAACTAAACATTAAAAAAAAATACTTTAAAAGTAATATGTTGAATGAGTGATGGTAGTATGAGTTCTTTCTAATAGAGAAATAGAGATTCAGAAATGAATAGAAAAATGGTTATTTAAAGCTGTTTTCATTAAACCTTGCTCCTTTTCAGCTTGCTTCAAATAACTGATAGACATGTGAAAAGAGAAATATACCTACATGTCCATATTTGTAATGATTGTTTGACTTCAGACTTTTATTTTGGGGTCTAGCCTCTCTTGACAACACTAGTGGAACAGAATCCTGAAGATATGGGAGACCTCTATCTAGATGTTGCTGAAGCTTTTCTGGATGTTGGTGAATATAATTCTGCACTTCCCCTCCTTAGTGCACTAGTCTGCTCTGAAAGATACAACCTCGCAGTAGTTTGGCTTCGGCATGCAGGTAATACTTCTTTGTGGGAGGGAGAAGTTTTAATCATATAAACAGGCAAGAACTTACTTTCCAAAATGGTAATAATTATTTAAAATATTAATGTCTTGGTAAAAGTGAAAGTATTTCTAGTTTCAGGGCAGTTTTTTGAATATCAGTTTCTCTTGTCTGCTTGTTTTTTGAGTATAGTTGACACACAGTGTTACATTAGTTTTAGGTGTACAACATAGTGATTCTGCAACCCTATGAATGTTAGTATTTTAAATTGTCATGGTATGCCACTATATGATTTCCCCCACATTAATGCTTTGGAAGAAAGATTTACTTAATGCTACCGGAATGAAGTAGGACTAACCATGTCCCTGGTAAAAATACTTTATACAAGTCATTTACCTGTCTTAACCATAGGCTCTGACTTCTAGTAATAGATTGTCAGACTTGGGGTGCTGTCTAATTTTGAAAGAGTTTTTATGGATTTATATTTAATATTTTGAGAAAAAATTTCATGTATTTTCAGTGTTCTTTGAGCTGCAAATGTATGCTCAAGATTGGGTTTTATGTGTCATTTCATTTTATTGTATCTAAATTTATAATAATCTGAAATAAATCATTTAAAGTAAAAAAATAGCTTAAGAAAAACAACTAAATTTCTTAAACGTATGAAATCCAAAAATATTCTAATGGGATTTTGTATTGAATCAACATAAAAGATGCATTAAAAGCTGAATAGTTTTTGTCTAAAATATTACATGATAGCAGAAAGTTCTAATAGTTCTTAAAATATTATATAATGGTAGAAAGTTTTCTATAACTAGAGAAGCATTGATTGACAATTTGGGTTATTTTGAGACCTATCACAATATGAAATTGCTAAGAACACTTAAAGATAACTCTTTACTGTTTGGATGAGTGAACATGAATACAAATGTAATAACCATCATAAAAACATTATTTGTGATATTTGAATTTAAAAGACATGAGCAGGGAGATGGAGTTTTTATTGCTTACTATCAAAGTTTGACCTAAAGATGATACTCAGGAGAGAGTTGAGAAATTTGAGATTTGAGAAAGCAATTGAAAGCGAAAGAACCATTTTAGGAGGTAATTGTAATGAAAAGGGAATGAGATGGAAAAGGCCTAGATTAGTGTTGTCGCTGGAGAGTTCAACTGGTAGGATTTAATGACTGATTGGCATAAAGTTTGAGGAATAGAGCCCAGTAACTTCCCTTCTGAGAACTTACCCTGAGGAAATAATTGAGTGAGATGAGGGGAGGTAGTTTATATTGGGTATCACAAAACTCAGGAGCCTGGCAAATAACAAAAATGAGTGAAGTGGGCAAGTGAAGAGGTGCAGGGCTTGGGGGGAGAACTGGAGAGCCCTCTCCAGAGGATGCTGCTGTTTCTCAGCATAGGCTGATGTGCCATGTGGGAACAGGAGAGTGTTGCCAATTCAGATTTTTCAAAAGAATCCGGTAACTTAGAGTTCATAAAAATCCGAAATTTAAAAAATGGAGGCCATGTATTGTTTTTAACAGCACTGTGGCCTAACAAAACACCTCTCTGGGTTAAATGGGTTTGCCAATTTTTAGACATGGCTTATATACATGAAAATGTTTACTGCATTGCTATGTATTAGAGTATAAATTCAGAAATAACCTAAATATCAGATAATATGGTTAAATAAATAGTTGAATGTTATAACCATTCAAAATGCTAAGGAAGATGTGGGAAATGTTGAAAGTATAATGCTAATAAGTAAATAAAGCAGAACCTCAAAGTGTATGTATGTGCTGATTACATCCTTGTAGCAATTTGGATTTAGAGAAATCAATAGATGGACCAATCAGTAGATGGAGGTTAGAAGGAATGGCTGTTTTAAAGTATTAGAAATATGCAGACATTTCATTTTTGTTATAATTCTTTAAAGTGGAATATTTTATATTTAATATTATATTTTATATTAATTTTATATTTAATATAAGAAATATTTAATATTTCTTTAAAGTGGGAAAATAATTTTGGCAAGCTTACAAATCTGTAGATCATATTTTTTATGCTTTATTTTAACATCATCTTAGAATGTTTAAAGGCCTTAGGCTATATGGAACGCGCTGCGGAAAGCTATGGCAAAGTGGTTGATCTGGCCCCCCTTCATTTGGATGCAAGAATTTCACTTTCCACCCTTCAGCAGCAGCTGGGCCGTCCTGAGAAAGCTCTGGAAGCTCTGGAACCAATGTATGATCCAGATACTTTAGCACAGGATGCAAATGCTGCACAGCAGGTAGGCCATGTCATGTGAAAGGAAGTTTTCCTTGGTGGATTGTGTTTTTGAACTTTTTCCTCCGTTAAGGATGTGTATACGGTTTGTATCCAGAAGATTTATTTTAGTGTATTAAATTCACTGTTTTTGAAAAGTAATTTTGAATTTAAGTTTCAGCCTCTTGTTAGACACTGTAAGTTATGTGTCTAAAATGTTGGATCTTAAGTTGTGAAAGACCATAAAGCAAATGTTGTTAAGGTTTGGTTTCTAAAACAAAACTCTTCTGGGGCGCCTGGGTGGCTCATTCGGTTAAGTGTCTGACTTTGGCTCAGGTCATGATCTCACAGTTTGTGAGTTCGAGCCCTGTGACAGCTCGGAGCCTGGAGCCTGCTTCAGATTCTGTGTCTCCTCTCTCTCTGTCCCTCCCCCCACTTGTGTTCTGTCTCTGTCTCTCAAAAATAAATAAATGTAAAAAAAAAAAATTTTTTTTTTTTTTTAAAAACTCTTCCATGCAGACAAAACAACTTACAGCAAAGGAATCTTGTCACATTCATTATCCTGTGCTTATTTATTTAGGAACTGAAGTTATTGCTTCATCGTTCTACTCTGTTGTTTTCCCAAGGCAAAACGTATGGTTATGTGGATACCTTACTTACCATGTTAGCCATGCTTTTAAAGGTGGGTAATGGTTTTTCCTTATGTTAGTACTGTTGACTGTTTAAATGTTTAGAATTTGATTTAAACATAGATTTATAGCTATTTTATAACTGTTCTGCTCTCAAACTTTTGAAAATGAAAGTCAGATATAGACAAAAGACTTAGAGGTTACTGGTATGTATGACCTTTGGACAACATGGGAGTTAGGACCATCAACCCTAACACAGTTGAAATTCGCATATAACTTTTAACTTCCCCAAAACATAACTACTACTAGCCGACTGTTGACTGGAAGCCTTACTGATAACATGAACAGGTGATTAACACATATTTTGTGTGTTAAAGGTATTGTATACTGTATTCTTAAAATAAAGGAAGCTAGAGAAAAGAAAATGTTGTTAAGAAAATTATAAGGAAGAGAAAATACATTTATAGTACTGTACTATAAAAACCCATGTATAAGTGAACCTGTGCAGTTCAAACCTGTATGGTTCAAGGGTTGACTGTAACTGAAAGCTCTACATGAAAGTGTAAACTTGACTGTAGGTAGAGTAAGTGAAATAAAGTCTTTGCTAGTACAAATTCAGAAAAGTGAGAACCATAGTGTTATCAGTTACTGGCTTTGTAGACAGTACCACGTGCCAGAATTGTTCACTTTGCAAAAATGTTTTCCATGTGTGACATCATTTCCAAGTCTAGCTTTTTTTCAGGGAAGTGGTTATGTGTGCATGTACATATGTTATAATTTAATGTGAATTGCCTTCTTTTTCCCTGCTAAGGTAAGCAGTGTGATCTAAATTCCCTTGGGAAGAAAAAAAATAAGTCTGTTCCCTTTTAGGTGTTTAAATACACAGTAATTTGGCCTTTTTTTTCCCCCTACTAAAGAAGATTTCAGGTATACCTGTGGTACTTGTGACCCATAGATTTTCTTTAAAAAATTATATGACTGGAGTGCCTGACGGGCTCATTTGGAGGGGCACAAGACTCTTTATCTTGTGGTTGTGAGTTTGAGCCCCATGTTGGGTATGGAGATTACTTAAAAATAAAATATTAAAAAAAGTATATGACTAAAAAAATCTCAAATTGTTATTTTAAATTCAGGTAGCAATGAATAGAGCTCAAGTTTGTTTGATATCTAGCTCCAAATCTGGAGAGAGGCATCTCTACCTTATAAAAGTGTCAAGAGACAAAATATCAGACAGCAGTGACCAAGAGACCGCAAATTGTGATGCAAAAGGTAATTACTTTCATTTGCTTTATTGCATAAAATGTGACTGAATTCAAAAAATATTCATGAAATAATACCTGATAGTAACTTAGTTGAAAATATACCCTTTTCTGGGGCACCTGGGTGGCTCAGTCAGTTGAGTATCTGACTCTTGATTTTGGCTCACGTCATGATTTAGCGTTGTGGGATGGAGCCCCACGTCCGGCTCCCTGCTCAGCCATAGATCCTACTTAAGATTCTCTTTCCCTCTCTCTCTCTCTCTCTTCCTCTCTCTCTCTCCCTCTCTCTCTCTCCCTCTCTCTCTCTCCCTCTCTCTCCCTCTCTCTCCCTCTCTCTCCCTCTCTCTCCCCCTCTCTCCCTCTCTCTCTCTCCCTCTCCCTCTCTCTCTCTCTCCCTCTCCCTCTCCCTCTCTCTCTCCCTCTCTCTCCCCCTCTCTCTGCCCCTCTCCCTCTCCCTCTCCCTCTCTCTCTCTCCCTCTCCCTCTCTCTCTCTCCCTCTCTCTCCCTCTCTGTCCCCCTCCCTCTCCCCCCTCTCCCTCTCCCTCTCCCTCTCCCCCTCTCCTCTGCTCTCTCTCTCTCTCATAGAAAAAAAAGAAAATACACCATTTTCAAATAAAATGAAATTTCTAATCCAGATCCTTCAAGTATAATAAACTCATTTAATGTTAAAAGAAGAAAAGGAAGGCTACATGTAAATACTTTACATTTTAAAAATTAGAAGGAAACCATCTGCTTGGATCTCCCTGTGAAAAAACTAAACAGAACTTTCGACCTTTTAAGAAGAAAATATGTTATTTTAAGAAATTTGTGAAGATTAGATGGCAATATAAATTACTATATTTGTCCAGTCACTTCAGTTACATGTATTTCATTCTCTGTTAAATTCATTTTTGATAAATGTAGCAATAGTCATAGAAACCCTAAAATAAATTGCTTTGACCTAGTCTCGAGTAATTTGATTTTAAAAGGTGTCTATATTTAGTAATGCCTCAAGTATGCCTCAAGTATGTTTGGGTGAGGTTGAAAAGAGAAACTTGAAAAGAGTCTAAACTGGAGGTATCAGTCTGTCAGTGTGTGCAGTGTGCAATGGAAAAGGGTTTTAAAATCCAGAAGAGCTGAATCTCTGTAAGCACATTATGAGGACCTAACATAAGTAGGTTTTGCAGGGGAGGAGAGTCAGGGAAGGAATGAGGATCAGCTGCTCATAATCTAGATATAAATGCCTCAGAAGCCTATCTCTACAGCTCATGGATTCTGGGCCCATCTCAAAGGTAGACTCTGCTTCATGTGTTTAAGACTATATTTTCTTATATTTTTCTCTATATGTGATTCTGTCAAGTTTTCTCTTTCAGTATTTTCTCATTTCAGGTCCATTGTTGGTTTTTCTTAGGTTCATAAAGGGTTTTTTTTGTTAATTTCATCATGGTAGGGATCATGTTACATTTGTGTACCAGGATAGGATGAACAAGGTCTCTTTATGTTACATGCATCTTTGTACTTTTTTTTTTTTTTTAAGTTTATTTATTTTTTTGGAGAAAGCATGAGTGAGGGAGAGAGCACAAGTGAGGGAGAGGCAGAAAGAGAGGGAAAGAGAGAATTCCAAGCAGTCTCTGCGCTGTCAGCACGGAGCTGAGTGCGGGTTTGAACTCACAAACTGTGAGCTGAAATCAAGAGTCAGATGCTTAACTGATGGAGCTACCCAGGCATGCCTGTACTCTGATTTTTTCATTCAACATTTTCTCACATATGTTTTCTCATGCTGGTCTCTTCATAGCTATTATCATTAAGGAATGTTTAATACTCCATTGGATAGCAATCCCATAATTTAATTATTCCCTTATTATTTTTTGATATATGGTTGTTTCTGATAATTTTCTTTTATAAATAATACTATGGGGGCGCCTGGGTGGCACAGTCGGTTAAGCATCCGACTTCAGCCAGGTCACGATCTCGCGGTCCGTGAGTTCGAGCCCCGCATCAGGCTCTGGGCTGATGGCTTGGAGCCTGGAGCCTGTTTCCGATTCTGTGTCTCCCTCTCTCTCTAACCCCTCCCCCGTTCATGCTCTGTCTCTGTCCCAAAAATAAATAAAAGTTGAAAAAAAAATTAAAAAAAAATAATAATACTATGCATTTATCCATATTTTTGACTATTTGTATAGGATATATTTTCAGGAGAATTACTGGGTCAAAGACTAAAAAATTTTTATGGCTTTTGATATTTCTCGAGTTATAAATTTATAAAAAAGGACGCTCTTACAGACGAGATTTTGAAGGAAAAGAAATTTTGAGGCAGAGAAAATATTAAGATTATAAAAAGATCAAGAACAGTCTAAATCTTGAAGTCCTTTGCTAAGCAAACTTTTGAATTCCTTGTATGTGCAGAATCCTGTATCTGACTGCAGTCATGGAATACTCACTTACTTTTTCTGCCCTGGAGGACCATGTATCCTAGCTAGCACTGACAGATACAGATGACATAGCTGGACTTTGTAGAGGACAAATCAGAAGTAAGAATTACCTGGGGTTGTGGACTGTTAGGCAGAGCAGAGGGCTGGTGTTGAAGTAGTGTAAACAGAAAACTATCCACTTCATCATTGTCTAAAGAGTGTTGGCAAGAATTCAGGCCCATAGGAATGTGGGTATTAAATTTAGCCTTAAAATTGATCATAGGGATTTTTCTAATATTGTTATTTCTGAAAATACAGTGTCCTAACCGATTTTCACTGGTATCATTTTAGCAATATTTGCTGTACTCACAAGTGTCTTGACAAAAGATGACTGGTGGAACCTTCTGTTGAAGGCCATATACTCCTTATGTGACCTATCCCGATTTCAAGAGGCTGAGTTACTTGTGGATTCTTCACTGGAATATTATTCATTTTATGATGACAGGCAAAAACGCAAAGAATTAGAATACTTTGGTCTGTCTGCTGCAATACTGGACAAAAATTTCAGAAAGGCATACAACTATATCAGGTAATTTTCCAATAACTTATTTTAGATTCTTTGAAAGAGGATGTGTATTTACTTTGATTTAGTCTCTCATACTCAAGAATTAATAAATTGTTTTAACTCTTGTGGCTTACAGGTAAATTCAAATCATTGATGATTCTCAGAGGCATGCCCTCTCATATATTGAACCTCTTGTACCTCAGTCTCCCCATTTATAAAATGGATATTATCATATTACCTCCTTGTAGGATTATTGTGAGAGTTAAGTGAATTATTATAGATATGGCCTTTTAACAATGTCTGGCACACACTGTTATTAGCTGTTACTCACTGTTCATTGTACTGGAGCTATAATGGGCTGGGGGAGAATAGGTGAAACTTAAACTACTTGATTCTTTTTTTTTTGGTTTAAAAGTTTTGTTAAAAAGAACAAACAAGATGTAGAAATACTAACTTAAGTAGCATCTTCTGGGAAAAATCACTGTGTGGGTGTTTATGCTTAAATATGTTGCAATAGTCTGCTTTTCATTGTAGGAAAATGTTGCTGCGCTGAATGAAGTATTTCATTCTTAGAATCAGAAGTTTTTCTTTTTACATTATTTTTTACCCTCCCTCTCTGTCTGCAATTTTAGGGTGATGGTAATGGAAAATGTCAATAAACCTCAGCTCTGGAACATTTTCAATCAGGTTACCATGCACTCCCAAGAGGTACGACATCATCGCTTCTGTCTTCGCCTAATGCTGAAAAACCCAGATAATCATGCCCTGTGTGTCTTAAATGGACACAATGCATTTGTATCTGGTAGTTTTAAGCACGCGCTTGGTAAGTGTCCTGTATGTGACTTTGTCAAGTGTGGATGGTATGATGGTTAACAGCCGGGCCTGGAGCAGAAAACTACCTGTGTTTATGGGTTTTGTTTGTTTGTTTATTTATTTTTTGAGACAGAGAGAGACAGAGCATGAACAGGGGAGGGGCAGAGAGAGAGGGAGACCCAGAACCGGAAGCAGGCTCCAGGCTCTGAGCCATCAGCCCAGAGCCTGACACGGGGCTCGAACTCACGGTCTGTGAGATCATGACCTGAGCTGAAGTCGGACGCTTAACCGACTGAGCCACCCAGGCGCCCCTACCTGTGTTTAAATACCAGCTCCCTCATGGCAAGTTATTCTACCTCCCAATGCTTCAGTTTCTTTATCTCTGAAATGGAGGTAATAATTGGACCTGCCTTACAAATTATTGTGAAAATTAAATGAGTTAATGTAAAGCATTAAAAAAAAAAATGCCTGGCCCATACAGTAAGTAGCTGTAAGTGTTGGCAGTAATGATAATAATAAATATTAGTATTTATTTGTTTTTACAAAGCTTTGGTTCAAAAGGCTGAAGTAAGTTTTATAATTCATTCTAAAGGTCAATAATTCTCCTGCTTAGACTTGTTTGTTTTCTAAATAATTTTCATTAATTATGGATGCTTTGCAGGGTGCCTGGGTGCCTCAGTCGATTGAGCATCTGACTCTTGATTTCTGCTCAGGTCATTATCCCAAGGTCATGGGATTGAACTCTGTGTCAGGCCTCTGTGTGGAGCATGAAGCCTGCTTGAGACTTTCTCTCTCTCTCCGTCTGCCCCTCTCCCTGATTCATGCGGTCTCTGTCTAAAAAAAAAATATGTGTGTGTGTGTATGTGTATGGATTCTTTGCTACCTGATTTTAATTTGCTATAGTACAAAAATGGATTTAAGATTTGCTGATAGTTTGTTCCTTAAGGAGACAAGTCTTTATACCAAGATCTATTTACATTGTGCTTGCTAATTCTAATTAAACTCAGGGAAAATTAATCACTTGAAATTTTCTATAATAGGGAATCAGAAGCAAATTAGAAAAATACCTGGCCAAATGTTTAAATTTAAAATGAGGCATGTGTCTCTTGCTGCCTAAGAGCTAGTGTTGCCCAACTCACTTGACAGTAACCTTGAACATCAGATGTTGAAACTTACCTCTGGTGTGTGTGTTTTGGAACTGTTTGTTTAATGGTAAGAAAATATAAAACAGATTTATATTATTTTCCTATATTTAGGACCTTTTGCAGAAGGTAAAAATAGGAAGTGCAAATGGCAGTCTACCATCTGTGCTGCTAAAGAGATTCTGTGGTGCCATGTCTTCTGGCACAGAGCTGGGAAGAATAGAAGTTTTTACCTATGTATGATAAATTATAGATCATCCCTTTATAAAAAAATTTGCTTAAAAATTTGCTTATCGGGGTGCCTGGGTGGCGCAGTCGGTTAAGCGTCCGACTTCAGCCAGGTCACGATCTCGCGGTCCGTGAGTTCGAGCCCCGCGTCGGGCTCTGGGCTGATGGCTCAGAGCCTGGAGCCTGTTTCCGATTCTGTGTCTCCCTCTCTCTCTGCCCCTCCCCCGTTCATGCTCTGTCTCTCTCTGTCCCAAAAATAAATAAACGTTGAAAAAAAATTAAAAAAAAAAAAAAATTTGCATATCAAAAAAATAAAAATTTTGCTTAAATTCCCCTGTCTCATATGGATAAACTTTTGACATGAAGCAGTTACATATGTAAATACATGGAAACAAGGAAAACATGTTTTTCTCAGGAAAAACAAAGTAGTGCTCCATTTGGGAAACAACACCCATAACCCTGAAAAACAAAACAGAGCTATTTTTCTTTTTTTCATCTCCATGATCTATCACATTTGAATTTATAACAAAAGAATTCACCAAAGACACATTCCCTTGTTTCTTTTAAAATAGATTTAAGATCTTAAAATAGACTTACGATCACAATTGGTAAATTATTTTGGAAGTATTACTCTACATGGAAATGTCTAGCTGTGCCTAAAAGAAGGTTTTAGTTGCTCATATTTAATCTGGGTGATCAGGATATATTTACAGGTAAATCCTCCTAATTTTGTTATATTTTATACATTGTTTTAAAATTTCAAATTAATGTGCATCTGATTGATATTTTAAAATGTGCACCTTGCATATGTTAAAAATCAGTACTGTTTAGCAATAAAGTATATTTGAATAACTGAAGAAATAGGGAACTATGCTCTTGTCACACCCATCTGACACCACTGTTCTTTTTTCAGGACAATATGTGCAAGCCTTTCGCACCCATCCCCATGAACCTCTCTATAGCCTGTGTATAGGCCTAACGTTTATTCACATGGCCTCTCAGAAGTATGTATTAAGGAGACATGCTCTTACTGTGCAGGTAATTCATTTAGATTTCTCATTACTTGGTTTTATGTTCTTTAAAAATGAATATACTTAATGCTTTTGTTGTCCTGCTTTAGAAGGAATACCTGCTTAGTATACATACATGTTGGGAGTTCCAACACCTATCCCTCTGTTTAGCACTCAGCATGGACTCAACATCTAGTGGTGGTGCTTCTGGCTAAGACTTATGTAGCCATGTAGAAAGGGTACACAGCCAGATCACAAAGAGGACACAGAAGAGTCTGGAGGCTTCCTTAAGACTTTGGAGCCCCTAAGACCTCCAGTCTTCTAGGTCCTGATGACTGATTTATTGTAAATCAGTTTTAAAAATACATAATATATATATTTAGTAATGTATGAATATGTGACTGTGTTGACTGTTTCTTTACATCACCACCAACAAATTGCTCTTTTAAAGTTTTCATGGTTGTAGTCTTTTTATTTTCTTGTTTACTTTTTTATATAGTTTGTCTTCTCTAATAAGAATGTAAACTCCAAGAGATCAGGGATTCTATCTGTCTTGTTTACCACTGTATCTTTAGTACTTTTGTGTTGTTTTTATATGTTTGACTCATGTAAAGACATGTTTTTTAAGTAGTTATGGAAGGAAAAAAATGTTGACTTGAATGGAATAGCAGGATTTAGTAAAGGAATTTTTTATGTGGGTTTGGTTTTTAAAGTAAAATGGTTAAAAGAAAGCCTAAATTCAAATGATGATAATTGTTAAAGCTAGGTGTTGGGATTCATTATAATGTTCTCTTTACTTTTGTATGTTTGAAATTTTTCATAATAAAAAGTAAAACCAAAAGACAATTGTGATATTTATCCACCTCTTGCTCTAAGTTTTTTTCTCTCTTAATGGATACTTTTGCTGTTTTAGGTAATGTAGGATTGTTTATAAATTAAATATATAATGAGCACCCACTGTGCTAGGAGTGGGGATATAGTAGTGAATGAGTATACAGGCAGAATTCCTTACCCTCATGAAGCTTATATTCTGGTAAACATTAATAGGAAATTTTTATGGATTGACTCATTACTAAATAGTTAAAATAGGGGTGCCTGGGCTCAGTTGGTTGAGTGTCTGACTCTTATTTCAGCTCAGGTCATGATCCCAGGGTTGTGAGATCGAGCCCCACATCAGGCTCCATGCTGAGTATGGAGCCTGTTTAAGATTGTTTCTCTTACTCTGTCTGCCCTTCTCTCCCACTTATGCTCTCTTTCTGTCTCTAAATAAGTAAATAAAAAAAATAGTTAAAGTATGTAGTTTTCGCCTGGTAGGGAAAAAATTTATGTACTGCACAGTAATTTAGAAGCTAACTTTCAAATCACTGGTATATTTAAACAGCAGTGTTTAATTGGTTGGAGATTGAGATAAAACAAGAAGTGATGGGTATATGGGGGTTTGTTGTCCTAATCTGTCTACTTTTGTGTATGTTAAACATTTTCCATTAAAAAAAGTTTCTAAAAACAAGTTTCATTGTAAATACCGTGATTCTTAAATTGTTTTAATTTCTTGTGAATCTATTTCCTTATGCTACATGATCATAATTAATTTTCCTTTGGAGTAGTTAAAAACAAACTAATTTCATATGTTTTACTATCTTTCCTACCTTCTTATTATACTGTGAAAGTAAATCTTATAATTCTGCCCGTATTTAATATTTTATGTACAGTGTATATTACTTGGACACTTTAGTGAATAATGTGACAAAAATGTTTGAAAGTAACACAGTTAATGTAAAAAGGACTCTTTTATTTCTATTCCATTAAATTTTTTGTTTGTCAAAACTCTTATCGCCTAAGAGATAAAGTGGCTGTCTCTATTACCTAGTTTTTAAATCACTAAATATTTGAATAGTGTTTCAGTGGTCTCCTAAGTTTGTTAAAAATTTCTTAAAATGCAGCAGGTAATTCAAATCCTGTTACTGTATCAGAAGACCTACAAGTTTATTTGGGTTGCAGTAATTCATCTGGGCTTATTATTCTTTCTCAAATTTTTATCTTTAAATTTGTCATCTTAAAATAGGAAGATTTGCTGTTTCTCTGAGACTAATAGTTTGTCTGCTTTACTTAACAGAACCATGATTTTCAGTGGAGTAGAAGTTATAGTCACCTATAAATATGGGTTATTTTATTATGCAGAAAGTATGAGTTTAGTGAACATAATTATTTTTATTCCTAAAATGCATTAATTCTAAAGAATTCATTAATTTTTTTTTTTATGAAGAAAAATTTGTGACCATTTATCAGAAAGCAGATCACCCAGGAAATAGTTGCATTTTATAGTCTATACTCACAGCTGGAGATTATATTTATTTAATTACTTAACATAGGACACTTGCACTTTTGCAGTCGGTAACTTTCTGCAGCTGGTAACTTGAAGATGCATTAAAGGGGAAAATGAATACAGTAAGAGATGAAGCAGGTGCTTTTTGGACACTGTGACACACGTGGAGCCTGCAGTATTCTATCTGTGTTCTGATATTTTTTCCATAAAGTCTTTGAGTCAGAAGCTTTCAGGGGAAGAATAATCAAGTTTTTTGGGTTAAGAGGTTATTAAGGTCCTGAGAGGTAACTTACAAAAAAGGTACCATTGACCCAGAAAGTTTAGGTATACTTAAGTGAGTTTGTCCCTGAGAAGAAACCTTTCTAAAATTACCATTTTAAGAGCTTAGATTTTATATTTTGCTCAAGCTTTTAGACATCTTGAATCAAGAAGTTTATTGGCCTCAGGGCACCTGGGTGGCTCAGTTGGTTAAACATCTGACTTCAGCTCAGGTCATGATCTTGCAGTGATGGTGCAGATGGTGCTTGGGATTCTCTCTCTCTCCCTCTCTCTCTCTCTCTCTGCCCCTCCCCCACTCATGCATGCGTGCTCTCTCACCCTCCCCCCCCCAAAAAAAGAAAAAAAAAGTTTATTGGCCTCTAATGTCACAAAAGCCAACTTGGAACCTTAAAAACAATCCTGTGTTCTTAAAGATTATGGATCTTTGACAGTTTTAACATCGGACTTTGTTTTCTGTAAATATTTTTGTCCTTAAAAAAAATAAATCTTTCCTTTATATCTTCGGAGGAGCTCTAGTAGCACTATGCCACAGACATATGTTCTTTCAGGATGAGATTGTGTCTCTTTTAGAGAGAGCACAAGCGGGAGGGGCAGTGGGAGAGGGAGAGAGAGAAGCAAGCAGGTTCTACGCCCAGTACAGAGCCCTACATAGGACTTGGTCTCATGACCCAGGGATCATGACCTGAGCTGAAATCAAGAGTTGGACACTTAACTGACTAAGCCATCCAGGCGCCCTTTTTTAAATACTTGTATTCTGTACAGAATATACCTGGCACATATAGTTGTTTAAATATATACCGGTCAAATGAGAATAATAATGAATTATCTTTTTGTTTTGGGTAGGGCTTTTCCTTTCTTAATCGATACCTCAGCATACGTGGGCCTTGCCAGGAATCATTCTACAATTTGGGCCGTGGCCTTCACCAGCTGGGGCTGATTCATCTTGCAATCCACTATTATCAGAAGGCCTTGGATCTCCCTCCACTTGTGGTAGAGGTATTGTATGATTTGCTTTAAAAACTGAGGAGTCATTTCATTTCATTTCATCTAGAGAGAAGTGCAGTTAGCTTATGTTGTGGTCCAGATAGTGAAATAAATTACATATTAGAATTGATTTTTTCCAGGGGCACCTTGGTAGCTCAGTTGGCTAAGCCTCCGACTCTTGATTTTGGCTTGGGTCATGATCTCGTGGTCGTGAGATCAAGCCCTGTGTTGGGCTTTGCACTGACAGTGTGGAGACTGCTTGGTATTCTCTCTCTGTCTCTCTCTCTCTCTCTCTCCCTCTCCCTCTCTCTCTGCCCCTCCCCTGCTCATGCATGCACATGCTCACTCTCAAATAAACATTAAAAAAGAAAAAAAGAATGCATTTTGTCCATATTGAATGTGTTTATTTAGCAACAAGTAGATCTTGGACATTCTTACCTTATGACCTGATCAGCAACCATGTGAACACATATGACTTGTGGTGACCATTTCAGTTACCCTAAGGTAGCCTCTGTGGTTATCGGTATGAGCTGGGAGACAGAAAGCCTGAATATTGAGTAATATAGCCATTGTTCATTTCAAAGTTCAAGTGTAACGAACATATTTCTTTATAAAGATGAAAGGCCAGTATGAATTTAGTTTTAAGATACTGTATAGGGTAAAGTGTTGCCAATACTATGATAATCTGTGTTTAAAGTCTAATTCTTATTTTAATTTCTGAAGAATTTATTTTTGAGAGAAAGAGACACAGAGTGCGAGTGGGGGAGGGGCAGAGAGTGAGCGAGACACAGAATCTGAAGCAGGCTTCAGGCTCCAAGCTGTCGGCACAGAGCCCAACACGGGGCCTGAGCCCACGAACTGTGAGATCATGACCTGAGCCGAAGTCTGACACTTAGCTGACTGAACCACCCAGGCACCCCTAGTTGCTAATATTTTTAAGTTGCATTCGTAATCCTCACATGCCCTCACAACTGTTTTCTATTACTCTTGTCCATTGTTAGTCATTAAACAAATAAATACATATTTTTATAGTTACGCTGATGAAATGCATACACTTTTGTATTTTTTATTTCATAAATGCCTTTAAGTATTGCTCCTTAAGCTTTATAGGTATCATTTTTAATTGTTGCAGATATTTTTACAGTTGACTCCAAAACTTTGTATTGGGGAAGGTTAGTATAGATCTAACCTACTCCATTGAGTTCATTGCTTTGCTATTAAGTAGAAAAAAAGGTAATAACACCCCTAGGGTAATTATTATTATTAATTTGCTGTATGCCTTTCTAGACTTATTCTTTTTTTTTTTTTAATTTTTTTTTTTTTTTTCAACGTTTATTTATTTTTGGGACAGAGAGAGACAGAGCATGAACGGGGGAGGGGCAGAGAGAGAGGGAGTCACAGAATCGGAAACAGGCTCCAGGCTCTGAGCCATCAACCCAGAGCCCAACGCGGGGCTCGAACTCACGGACCGCGAGATCGTGACCTGGCTGAAGTCGGACGCTTAACCGACTGCGCCACCCAGGCGCCCCTAGACTTATTCTTTATATGGATTTCTATTATATAGTACAGGTATTTCCCATCTGGTCATTTGTGTTATGATTTCTTTTTTAGATGCATAAGTTTTACATTTTTTAATGAAATCGTATTTTTTCCTTTATAGTTTCTACTTTTGCCATTGTACTTAGAAGGGCCTTTCCTACCCAAGATTATATTATTATTCCACTATATATTTTTTTCTTTTATGGTTTCATTTGTTTATTCTTTTTTTTTTTTAATTTTTTTTTCAACGTTTTTCATTTATTTTTGGGACAGAGAGAGACAGAGCATGAACGGGGGAGGGGCAGAGAGAGAGGGAGACACAGAATCGGAAACAGGCTCCAGGCTCTGAGCCATCAGCCCAGAGCCTGACGTGGGGCTCGAACTCACAGACCGCGATATCGTGACCTAGCTGAAGTCGGACGCTTAACCGACTGTGCCACCCAGGCGCCCCACATTTGTTTATTCTTAAAGGCTTAATTCATTTGGAATTTTATTCTGCTATGGCTTGTGGATGAGACTTTTTCTTTAACTTATTGGTTAGACATTTAAAATAATTTAATTCTATAGTTGTTAGAGTGATTAACTGAATCAGTATTACCTAGTAAAAATTTAGAACCAAGGTATATATGCCTAGTTTTGTACTTTTTTTTAGTATCATGAATGTTAAGCTTTTTGAATACTTCTACTTAATGAAACAGTATATATAACTGTTTATAACAGTATATAATTCATTCATGTATTTTTCCTCGTAGGGTATAGAAGTTGACCAGTTAGACTTACGAAGAGATATTGCCTACAACTTGTCTCTAATTTATCAGAGCAGTGGGAATATTGGAATGGCTCAAAAGCTTTTGTATACCTATTGCTGTATATAAAGTACCTCAGCTGAGAAAGAAGCATTGGTGCTGTGTGTGGACCAATATTTTCTGTCTAAGGGCTAAGTATTAACTAAGTATTAACCTGAAATAGAAATGACAGTTTGAGAATTATCATTGTATTTAATTTTTAATATGTGATAATGATCTTTTGATAGATATGCAAAAGTATCATTCCAAGAGTTTGTACATTGTTCTATCATTTTCTTTTAGCATTATTTTTAGTAAAATTGTCCCCAAAGGTGAAATGGAGAATGTTAGCCTTTAAGCCAGCTTTGAGCTAAATGTGCTCATTTTTTACTCATACCATTTATTCATCTGTGCATTCATTACTATGTATTAAACACCTTTGTACCTTGGAATATAGTAAGACAGATGTGACCTCTCAATACAGTTCTCTAAATACAGAACTTGAGCAATATATTCATTTGAAAGAAATGTTTGCTACATTTCTACCTACATTATCATTGACCTTTCCATTTCTTAGTGCCCTGTTACTATTGCATGGGCAGTTTATCAGGTACATAGAAAAGGATGTTATTGAAGGAAAGACAAGTTGGGACTCTTTCTCATATCAGCACAATTATGTAATTGACTTAGCTCCTAAGAAAATTATTTGAAATGGTTATATAGTAGGAAGACACATAATTGAGTTAATCTTTTACTTTTCACCTCCATGTGTCTTAGTTGTATAGATTGCTTAGTTGTATAGATTCAGAACATCCTGTTCCAAGACAAATTAAAAAATGCATTACAAATGTTGGTGGCTTTCTGACAAAAAAAAAATGTAGAAAAGAGAGGACCACATTTAATAATATGACCTAGCTTGCATTTCAAGATCACTAGGAATGTAGGAAGATTAGAGAATTCTATGTATGGAGTAAAGTATTGCTGTGATAAAGTTAAAAAAATAGATGAAAAATTTTTACTTAAATACGTTATGTTCTTGAATCTAAGATAACAATAGTTTTAAGATATACTTTTGGTTTACTAACAGTTTTTGAGAGTTTCTTTTTAGGGGAAAAAATGCTGTAATAAGTGTGTGTTTGGATTATATGACGTATTCTAATTGTGAGAGGGAAACACGTATGAGACTTAGGATCAAAGAAATAGTATGAGGGCTTTTTAGGAATTCTTACCACTACAAAGTAGTTGAAAAGCAAAATTTGTATATAATAAGTAAATGTATCATGTATTCTGTGTGTGTGTGTGTGTATTTAAATGTGTATATAATTTAAATAAATTGTATTTTTCTAATTGTTTCACATGCTTATATATTTTATTTCATGCCATTTGCAGGTAATGATGAAGTTAACTGGTAGAGTATAAGTTAGATTTGCCTCTTGGAATCTTAGGGAATTGAGTATTCTGTGTTCTGAGTTTTTCTCTTGAATTAAACTCAACTGGCTGTGACTCCAGTTGATCTCCTGAACAGCCTTGGAGGAAATAATAAATCTCTCTAGCAGTCTTCTAAAAAAAAGTTGATATTGCATGAATTTGTTTAGCATTTAAAGTCATAGCTACCATTGCTGAGTGTTTACTACGCTACTCTGTGCCAAGTACAGTGCCGGATACTCTAGATACATGATCTCTGGTCCTCTCAGAGAATCACCTGCAAAGTAGGTGTTATTGTTGGTCTTACTATTATCATCTCCATCTTATAGATGAGAAATTAAGTAGCATGTTGAAGATCACTAGCAAGCTCCTTGCTCAGAGACATTCCTTCATGGGAACACAATTCCAGTTCAGAGTTACAACATAAGAATTGAGCATAAATTTATTTTAGAAAGAAAAAGGAGAATGGCACTTATATTTTCTATCCTTCAGGACTTCAGCTTATTAAAAGCCCCTGTAGTAAACATCTTTGGGGGTCTTTTTAAAAGCTGATACTCACTTTCTTATCTACCATCCTCACTCCAGCCTTGGAATTCTGACAGCCACTTTAATACAATGAGATTGTTTTCTACTGGTCACTGTTGATTCAGCTGGGAGTCTGCTCCTATACCAAGCTGGGCCAATCGAGTTTCCTCACTCCTTCTCTGGGAATTTTAGAATTGAGATGAAGTCTTGCTGTAGGGTTGGAACATGAAAGCTATGAGGACATTTTCTGCTTTCCCTGTGGGCCAACCAGCAGTTAACCCCTTATGTTGAGAAAGAAAAATAGAGCCTATGCATTAAGAGAAGCAGAGATGAGAGATGGAGAGAATGCTGTGTGTTCCTAGAGATTTTCCAGTTTTCCATTCCCATGCTTTCTGAAATTGTGTTCCAACCCTTGGGTTCTTTCTATAAATATATCCAGTTCTATAATTCCACTTTATACTAGCTGGAGTTCTGTTATTTGCACCAAAAATAGTCCTAACTGATAAGCTATCATTCCTTCTTTGTTTTCATTGAGCATTCATGTGTTCTAGCTATTTTCACAAGAAGGAAGGGCATATAGAAACCAGGGACAGTGTCCCAGAGTTATAAGTAGTGTCATGAAGTCTAATCCACAATAAAGAGGCTTTTAAAAACTTTAGGCAAGAACAGTAGGAATGTGTCTATGGTCTGGTGGTGTAAAGTCAACAGTAAGACCATAGAATTGTTCAATTTCTGTGCTTGGGGTAGTTAACACTATAAAAGCACAATACTCAAACAGGATGAGGTAGAAAAGCATGGGAAAAAGCGGTAAATCTGAGGCTGTGACAAGAGAGACCTATAAATGTTTCATTTCCAAGTCCATAGTCCCAAATCCAGTTGCTGTTAGGTTATGAAACTGAAAATTATAATTTTGAGGCATTTTAAAGAAGGAAATGATAAATAAACAATATTTGAAGTGGGGAAAAGGTGGATCCTGGGAACCACATAAGTATGATGTTCCTGACATGATTCTAGCTTACTCAAGTGCACATACAAGTTATATTTCTTAGGAGACCTACTCTGTCTCCTTGGAAGGGGACTTGGTAGCCCAGAGGACTACTACAGTTTGAATGTATCTGGATTTCAGCAGAGTATTTGAGGACGTCTCTTGGACTATGCTTGTGGGTTGAATGGAGAAATGTGACTTACTGATCTGCAGTGGACCAAAGACTACCTACTGGAGGAGTCCCATGATGGCAGGCATGGCCAGGCCCTTGTATTCCAGACTTACTCAGAAGCTAAGGCATAGCTTATAGTTGCTAATGGTTGAAGGCAGTCAACTAACCACATCCCTGTTTACAGAGCTACCCAGAAGTTTCAAGACCAAAAAACTGCCCAAAACCCAAAAACAGGCAAATGACAAAACAATTTTAGAAGTTGGGGCACGTGACTGGCTCAGTCAGGAGATCGTGTGACTCTTGATCTTGGGTTCGTGAGTTTGAGCTCCATGTTGGGTGTAGGGTTTACTTAAGTATTAAAAAAAAAAAAAGTTTTTAGAAGCTAAAAAGCAAAGGGGCAATTAGCAACTAAATAAACCAGGGAAGAATGAAAGCTAAGTGCCCACAGGTGGTGGCAGTATGCAGCCAGAAGTAAGCTGATTCAAGCTCAGAGAGGCTCATGCATAAGAGATACATTCAGTATCCCCAAAGGCAGATGAGGTGGGGCTAAAAACAGGTGAAGCAGTTGAAAGTCTGTTAAGAAGCAGGCAGGAGGTGCCTGGGTGGCTCAGGCAGTGAAGCATCTGACTCAGATTTTGGCTCAGGTCACGATCTCAAGATTGGTGAGTTTGAACTCCGGGTTGGGTTTTGTGTTGACAGTGTGGAGCCTGCTTGGGATTCTCCCTACGTGCCCCTCCTCTGCTCTTTCTCTCTCTCAAACATTAAAAAAAGAAAAGCATGCCAGCATTAAAAAAAAAAAAAGATCTTCAAAGTTACCCTCTTCACTCAGAGCATGTTACCATTTCACCCCTGCCCTACAGAACACTGGTGGTTTATTTTCTGTTGAGGCTGTATCAGGATCTCTGGATTCCGGAACACCAGGTGTAGCTGAAGGCAGAGTGTTCGGATTAAGTGAAAGCGCACATTGAACAGTGACTTTGGCCTCCTCCTATTTGACTCCCAGAAAAGTGGCAGCCAAGTTATATCCTCCAAGCAGGGGATTAGAGGCTTCCTCTCTGAGAAAAACCCGGCCCAAGAAAAAAGACCTATAGAGACTTACAGTTTCAGGTCCCCAGTGAAACAGCCTGGTCCTGGCCAGGAGCTTGCCAATGGGATAACCCTCCCACTCCCACCTGGCCCCAGCTGTCCGAGGAACAGACAGCTCGTGAGCATTAGGTGTTTGTGGATAGCTTCTGAGATGCAGAGATCCATATGAGCAAATGGGCAGGGGAGGAGGGGTCCTCAAAGAAAACAATGCAGGAAGTAGAGAAATAAAAAGTAATTAATATCCCCAGATGATGGGGTGCCTGGGTGGCTCCGTTGGTTAAGCGACCAACTCTTGATTTGAGTTCAGGTTATGATCTCACAGAATGTGAGACTGAGCCTTGTGTCGGGCTCTGTGCTGACAACGCAGAGGCTATTTGGGATCCTCTTTTCCTCTCTCTCTGCCCCCTGCCCAGCTCATGTGCACGTAGCAAATGTTCATTAATTTAATGAAAAGATTGGGGAAATTGACTTTTAAAAAGAAAAAAGGGAAAATTTAAGAGATAAGAAAATTTCAGATAAGGAAATTAAAGGCTACAAAAACAATCTAAATGAGAAGTTCTTTGTGGCAGTTACCATATCTTATAAATTCATTTATTTTTTAAAATTTTTATTTATTTTTTAGACAGAGACAAGAGCATGAACGGGAGTGGGGGTGGTCAGAGAGAGAGGGAGACACAGAATCGGAAGCAGGCTCCAGGCTCCCAGCTGTCAGCAAGGAGCCTGATGCAGGGCTCGAATTCAGGAACTGTGAAATGACCTGAGCTGAAGTCAGAAGCTCAACCAACTGAGCCACCCAGGCGCCCCTTATAAAGTCATTTACATTTCACGGTGTTTGGTTATAAGTAATTCCTATAGGAGGAACAAAGTCCTACAATGATTTTTTTTTTAGTTTTATTTATTTGTTTTTTAGTAGGCTCTATGCCCAACATGGGGCTCCAACTCACAACTCCAAGGTCAAGAGTCCAGTGCCCTACTGACTGAGTCAGCCAGGTATCCCCTGCAATGATTTTTTTATACGCAACACATTGCAGTATATTTCTATAATTTAGAAGTGTACTTCATCATTCATCATGCCAGCTTTTAACATTTTCCTCCAAAAAGCTTAAATTTATTTGAATAGAAGAAATTCAGTATTCTTCTCTACACTTTGGCAATCACATCCAAAACTCTGTCCCTTTGCACTGCTCTCCGTCAGCATGGAAAGGGCAGCTGGAACCCTACCTAACGTATGTTTCTCGTCCATTTTTTGGCCTTGACCCAAAAAAATGTCTAGAAGATATCGGGGTAACCTCTTCCTGCACTAAAAGTTTCTAATGATACGCTGAAGATTGTACCTGGCATTTACCCTGTTTGTGGACTCAAGGTAAGCAAGCGTAGAATGCGAATTAGCACCGAATTAGCTGGCATTTCAGTAAAGAGAGTCAGGTGTTTATATTCAGCAAAAGGAGTTCAAGAGGAAAGAGAAAGCCAATAAACAGATCCCTCTGGCTCAACTCCCCACAGCTGCGTAGGACAGGTGGAAGTCAGTTCTGATGCGAGTTCTAGGGCTGTCCGTTCCCTCTTTTCTCAAGCTAGTGTTGTAATGAAACAAGTTTTCTTATTGAAGCGTATCTTCATAACTATAGACAGCTGAAAGAAGTATTTTTGTAATTACTTGCTTTACAGATTAGTTCTGTCTTGCTTGGACAGAGACTTGCTCAGTTTATGGTGTGAGTGAGGCTGATCCTGCACCTTCTCCATCTCAGGTGCTTTCCTGATTGGGAGAGAAAAGTAGAAGCTCTGACCACTAGAGGGGGTATGCTAGTCACAGAACTTCCCACCGCACGCAGGAAGGCTCGCGCTGGGAGCAGTCAGGATCACCTCCGTCGGGCAATCCCCCAACAATATGTAAGTTTTGTAGGATCTGATTTAACTCTCCCAGATGAAAAAGAAAAGATCTGTGTATAGTCAGAATTACCGGATTGTAGGGCACCAGCACAGTTTTAATATGGGTACCAAGTTGCTCTCCCAGACGGCTTTACCAATTGTGTGGGCATACCTGTTTTCCCCAGGCCCAGTTCAAACATATTTTCTCCCCCGATTGATAGGTGGGAAATGGATGTTGCAGTTGCATACTGGTAAAGTTGAAACCTATCTTCTCATATGCTTATAGACCTTTCAGAATCCTTTTCTTCTTTGAATTGCTTTTGTTACATCCGTTGCCCATTAAAAATTTTTTTAAATGTTTATGTTTGAGAGAGAGACAGACAGAGCATGAGCAGGGGAGGGGCAGAGAGAAAGGGAAACAAAATCCCAAGCAGGCTCCAGGCTCTGAGCTGTCAGCACAGAGCCCGACGTGGGGCTCGAACCCACGAGCGGTGAGATCATGACCTGAGCTGAAGTCAGACATTTAACCCACTGAGCCACACAGGCACCTCTCCTTTGCTCATTAAAAAACAAAAAACAAAAAACAAAAAACATACTGGGTCCTATTTTTTTCTTATGGAATTGTAGGCACTCTTTATTTAACCTGGACTTAAGTCTTTGTCATTTGTTTTTCACTTTATGGTGTCTTTTCGTAAATCTCAATTTTTTTTAATAGCCAATATGAGACTTCAAAAGAAAGTGTTTAGCAAAGTAAGGAAGATCTTGGAAAATCAAGCAGAGTTCTTAGGAAGATCACAGCAGAAGGCAGACCAGCCCCATCTCCATCTGGACAGAAACAAGGGAACAAAGAGTAGGACCACTGAAGTAGCCTGGGTGGAAAGTGAACAGGTTCTGGGCACAGAGAGTGGATTCTGGGGGGACAGAGAAGCAGCTAGAGAAAGAAGTATGGCTAGACTTCTTAGAGACTTAGAGGCAGAGGTGGATTTTGAAGGATTTGCAAGGTTCTCCTTTGAGATGTTGTAAAGATTAAAAATACAGAGAGGGTACGTGGTCCATATGCTTGACTACTTAAGAGCTTCATATAGCAAACTTCTGGCTTTGCCTTACAACACAAATGACTCTAGTTTCATCCTAAAGCCAGAAGTCTTCTCTAGAACGAATCAAGAAGTTACTTACATGTTGTTAAAGGCACTAGAGGGGCACCTGGGTGGCTCAGTCGGTTGAGTGTCCGACTTTGGCTCAGGTCATGATCTCGTGGTTCGTGAGTTCAAGCCTCACATTGGGCTTGCTGCTTTCAGCCTGTCAGCAGAGCCCGCTTCAGATCCTTTGTCTCTCTTTCTCTGCCCCTCCCCCACTTGCACTCTCCCCAAAATAAATATTTTAAAAAATTTAAAAAAAAAAAAAAAGGCAGTGGAGATAGGCAGGGGTCAAGTAAGTCCTGACAGCTGTGGATCAACTTCAGGTTATCTCAAGAGGCAAAAGAAACTCCTGAGATTTTTCATTTTTTAAAAAATATGTTGTTATTGGGGTGCCTGGCTGGCTCAGTCAGTGGAGCATGCAACTCTTGATCTCAGGGTTGTGAGTTCGAGCCCCTAGTTGGGTGTAGTGGTTACTTAAAAGTAAAAACATGCAAATGTTAAGATCATGTGTCTTTCTGTAAAAATGCCATTAGAATTTTGATAGGGATTGATTTCACTGGGTCTGTAGATTGCATTGGGTAGTTTGGATGGATATTTTAACAGTATTCTTCCAATCCATGGACATAGAATATCTTTCCATTTATTTGTGCTCTCTTCAATTTCTTTCATTAGCATCTTAAAGTTTTCATTATACAGGTCTTTCACTTCCTTGGTTAAGTTTTATTCTTTCTGATGCACTTTTAAATGGGATCACTTTCTTAATTTCTCTTTCTGATATTTTCAAATTAATATTTTTATCCTGCAACTGTACTGAATTTATTAGTTCTACTGGATTTCTAGTGGAGTCTTTAGGGTTTTTATATATATCATGTCATCTGTAAACAGTGACAGTTTTATCCCTTCCTTCCCAATTTGGATGCTCTTTCTTTTTTTAATGTTTATTTTATTTTTGAGAGAGAGACAGACAGAAAGAGAGGGAGACACAGAATCCAAAGCAGGCTCCAGGCTCTGAGCTGTCAGCACAGAGCCGGACATGGGGCTCGAACTTATCAGCCATGAGATCATGACCTGAGCCAAAACAAAGAGACACTTAACCAACTGAGCCACCCAGGTACCCCTGGATGCCTTTTATTTCTTGCCTAATTGCTCTGGCTAGGACTTCTAATACTATGTTGATTAAAAGAGGCAAGAATAAGTGTCCTTGTTTTATTTGCAATCTTAAAGAAAAAGCTTTCAGCTTTTTACTGTTGAGTATGATGCTAGCTGTACATTTGTCACATGTGGCTTTTATTATGTTGAGATGCATTCCCTCCAAAACCTTTGTTGAAACTTTTATCATAAATGAAAGTTGAATTAAAAAAAATATTTTTTTTAACGTTTATTTATTTTTGAGACAGAGAGAGACAGAGCATGAACGGGGGAGGGTCAGAGAGAGGGAGATACAGAATCTGAAACAGGCTCCAGGCTCTGAGCTGTCAGCACAGAGCCCGACACGGGGCATGAACTCACGGACCGAGAGATCATGACCTGGGCCGAAGTCGGTCACTTAACCAACTGAGCCACCCAGGCGCCCCAAAAGTTGAATTTTATCAAATGTTTTCTCTGCACATATTGAGATGATCATAAGATTTTTATCCTTCATTTCTTAATGTGGTGTATCACATTGACTTATTTGCAGATATTCAACCATCTTTGCATTCCTGGAATAAATCCCACTTGATTATGGGTTATGATCATTTTAAGGTATTGTTGAATTCAGTTGGCTAATATTTTGTTGAGGATTTTTGCATCTATGTTCATCAGAGATACTGGCCTGTAATTTTCTTGTGGAACTTTGTCTGGTTTTGGTGTCAGGGTAATGCTGGCCCCATAAAATGAGTACAGAAGATTACTTCCTCTTCTGGTTTTTTTTTTTGTTTTTTTGTTATTTTTTTAAGATTTTAAGAAAGATTGGTGTTAATTCTTTGAATGTTTAGTAGAATTCACCAGTGAGGCCATCTGATCCTGGACTTTAGTTTATTGAAAGGTATTCAGTTACTGATTTAATTTTCTTATTAGTATTGGTCTACTCAGATTTTTTATTTCTTCATGATTTAGTCTTGTATGTTCGTAGAATTTATTCATTTCTTCTAGGTTGTCTAATTTGTTGGCATATAATTGTTCATAGTAGTTTCTTAGGATCCTTTGTATTTGTCGTATCAGTTGAAACAGCTCCTCTTTCATTCCTGAAAATTTTTATTATTATTTTTTTTTGAGTCTTTATCTTTTCAAAGAACCAGCTCTTAGGTTCATTGATCTTTCCCATTGGTCCTTTTTTAACTGTTTCATTTATTTCTGCTCTGATCTTTGTTTATATTCTTCCATGAACTTTGGGTTTGGTTTGTTCTCCTTTTTCTAGTTTTTGAGGTGTGATGCTAGGTTGTTTTGAGATTTTTCTTGTTTCTTGAGGTAGTCATTTATTATGAACTTCCTTTTTAGAACTTTTTTGCTGCATCCCATAAATTTTGGTGTGCTATTTCCATTTTCATTTGTCTCAAGGTATTTTATTTCTGTTGATTTCTTTGTTGACTCCTTGGTGGTTCTGTAGCATGTTTGCTAACTTCTACATATTTGTGAATTTTCCAGTTTCCTTCTTGTAATGACTTCTAGTGTCCTACCATTTGGTGGAAAAGACGCCTGATATTGTGTCAGTCCTCTTAAATAAATTAAGACCTGTTTTGTGGACTAACATGTGACCTATCCTGGAGAATATTCCATGTGTACTTCAGAAAAATGTATATTCTGTTGCTTTTGGATGGAATGTTCTATAAATATCAAGTCCATTTGGTCTAATATGTTTTTTTTTTTTTTAACGTTTATTTATTTTTTGAGACAGAGACAGACCATGAACGGGGGAGGGCCAGAGAGAGTGGGAGACACAATCTGAAACAGGCTCCAGGCTCCAAGCCGTCAGCACAGAGCCTGACGCGGGGCTCGAACACACGGGCCATGAGATCATGACCTGAGCCGAAGTCGGCCGCTTAACCGACTGAGCCACCCAGGTGCCCCCTAATGTGTTATTTGAGGCCAGTATTTCCTTACTGATTTTCTGATCTCCACTGATGTAAGTGGGATACTAAAATCCCCTACTATTTTTGTATTGCCAATTTCTTCCTTTTGGTCTCTTCATATTTGCTATATATATTTAATGCTCGTATATTTAGGTGCATAAATACTTCCTTATTATATCCTTTTTAGTGAGCTTGACCCCTTATTTTACAATGCTTTGTCTCTTAACACAGTCTTTGTTTTAAAGTCTATTTTGTCTAATATCCATATAGCTACCCCAGCTTTCTTCTGGTTTCCATTTACATGGAGTGTCTTTGTTCATCCCCTCACTTTGTGTATTCTTACAGCTGAAGTGATTATCTTGTAGGGAGCATATAGATGGGGCTTGTTTGTTTTTTAAATTCAACCACTTTTTTTTTTCTTCTTGGAGAATTTAGTCCATTTACATTGAAAGTAAGTATTGATAGGTACTGTTGGCCTTATTTACATTTTTGTTTTCTGGCTTTTTTGTAGTTGTTTTTTGTTTTTTTGTTTGTTTTTTTTTGTTTGTTTTTCTTTTGGCAGTGTTCTGGTTTTTTGTAGTTCTTTTTTGTTCTTTTTCTTCTCTTGGTCTCTTTGTGGTTTGATGATTTGCTTGGGTGGGATGCTTAGATTCCTTTTGCTCATTATCTTTTATGTATCTACCTGATGTTGTTTTGTGGTTACAATGAGGCTTATACATATAACAGTCTATTTTAAGTTGATTAATTGTAATACATTCTAAATCTGTTTTTATCCACACCCCCCCCCCCCCGCTACACTTTATGGTTTTGATGTCACATTTTACATGTTTTTGTCCTTGTATCCATCAACTATTGTCATTTTAGTTATTTTTACTATTTTTTTCTTTTTATCTTTGTATTAGCTTTATAAGTGATTAATCCACTACATTTACTATATATCTAACTTTAACAGTGTGAGTTACATTTTCATATGTTTTCTGAAAATAAGCACCCCTTATTTTTTCAACTTAGAGTAGTCTGACATTTCTTGTAAGACTAATTTGGTGGTGAACTCCTTTAGCTTTTGTATGTAAAACTCTTTATCGTTCCTTCTATTCTGATTAACTTCACCAGGTAGATTGGAATTGCTTTGTTTCTTCTTCTAGCACTTTGAATATACTGTGGCACCCCTTCGGACCTGCAAAATTTCTTCCAAAAAAATCTGAGTTTTGGGGTGTCTAGGTGGCTCAGTCAGTGAAGCATCTGACTTTAGCTCAGGACATGATCTTGCAGTTCATGGGAACAAGCCCCACATTGGGCTCTGTGCTGACAGCTCAGAGCCTGGAACCTGCTTTGGATTCTGTGTCTCCCTTTCTCTCTGCCCCTCCCCTGCGGGTGCTCTGTCTCCCTCTCAAAAATAAATAAAAACACAAAAAAAAATCTGATAGTTTTATGGGGCTTCCCTTGTATGTAACAAGTTATTTTTCTCTTGCTTTTAAAATTCTCCCCTTTAACTTTTGAAATTTTAATTACATGTCTCAGGTAGGTCTCTTTGGGTTCATCTTATTTGGAACTCTTGGATCTTCTGGGTCTAAATGTCTTGTTTTCTTCCTCAGGTTAGGGAACTTTTCAGCTTTATTTCTCCAAATGTTTCCTGCCACTTTCTCTCTTTCTTCTCCTTCTGGGATCTGTATAATGTGAATATTAGTATGCTTAATGTCGTCCCTAAGTTCCTTAAAGCTATTTTTACTTTTTTCATTGTTTTTCCTCTTTGTTGCTCTGATGGGGTAGTTATATTGCCCTGACTTAGAGTTAACTAATCCTTTCTTCTGCTCAAGTGGTCTGCCATTCAATGCCTTTACTGTGTTTGTCAGTAGTTACTGTATTCTTTTGCTCCGTGGCTTCTATTTGGTATTTTCTTACATTTTTCTCTGTTTTGAAGTTCTGACTGTTCATTTTTCCAGTTTTGGTGAACATCTTTTTTGTTTTTAATTTTTTTAGTGTTTATTTTTGAGAGAGAGAGAGAGACAGAATGTGAGTGGGAGAGGGTCAGAGAGAGAGGAAGACAGAATCCGAAGCAGGCTCCAGGCTCCGAGCTGTCAGCACAGAGCCCAGTGCAGGGCTCAAACTCACGAGGTGTAAGATCATGACCTGAGCCGAAGTTGGACACTTAACAGACTGAGCCACCCAGGCGCTCCGTGGTGAGCATCTTTATGATGATTACTTTGAACTCTTTATCAGGTTAGTTATCTGTTTTATTATGTTTTTTCCCTGAGGTTTCTTCTTGTTCATTTGGAACATATTTCTTTATTTCCTCATTTTGCTTCACTCTCTGTGTTGGTTTCTATGCCATAGATGTAACAGCCACCTCTCTCAATGTTGAAGGAGTGGTCTCACGTAGGAGATGAACCTTATTGTTCATCCTTGCTGTAACTCTTATCTCTCAGACCTTTGTGCTTATTCCAGCAGCCTGTTTGTGCTTAATAGCTCCCAGTGGTTGAAGGTGTGCCCCTACTGTCAGTGTCCCAAAGGGGGTGTTATCTCAGTCAGCACCTATATACAGGCTGATTGGAAGTCAGATCCTCAGGCAGTGCATTTTAAAGTACCGCAAATGTATATAGTTGTGTGGGACCACAAGCATAAACCCTGCTGTCCAGTACAGCCAGGTCCCCCAGGCAGGAGTCACAAAGATGTGGGTGTAATACAAGGGTATAAACTCCTCTTTAGGAGATCCCAGCAAGCCGAAGTGAAGCAGAGGGAGAGTGCCAAGACTGCATCCACTAGCTCTATTCCCTGAGACCACTTCCACAGGCCCCTAGAAACGTGCCAGACGAGCAGCCTGCCCTTCAGCAGGCAAACTAAAGAATTAACGACAAGCAAACAAAAAAGCCAAAGCAGTTCATCACCTCAAACGAGACTTACAAGAAATATTTAAGCTGAAAAGAAAGCTCCTGGACAAGTAAATAGGCATCTTAGAAAGGGTGGGGGTGTTTCAGCCTGCCATCTGAGCAGTGCTCTGGAAGGCATTTGGCCAAGAAGTGTCTCTCTGAATGTTACAGTCCCATGGGTGCTCTGGAGTGTGGCAGAGGAAGAAAGGGAAGCTAGCGCATGCAGAGTGGGGGAGGGGGAAAGGACTGCCAACCTTAGCAAGGTAGAGAGGTGTGAAAATGGTGCTGGCCCGCATCTGTCCCCACAGAGTATCCCAGGACCCCCTGCCTCTCCTGCCCACTCTTTAGGATTAGCTATTCAATCTCACATAAAATCTGGGCTTCTCTGCTGGGCCCTGTGGTGAGTTTATGTGTGCCCCTTAAAAGCCTTTTCTCCTTTTGCTATAGCCCTTTGGATCTCATGGACGTGAGCCCCATTGGATTTCAAAGCCAGGTTTGGGGGGCTCATCTCTTGGGTACAGGTCTTAAAACTTGGGGTATGAAGCCTTTGCTTCTCAGGGAGAAGTTCCAAGCTTGTAAGTTCTCTCCGGATTATGGGTCACTGTGTCACGGGTGAGGCTTATGGTGAGACTGGGTCTCAGACTCCTACCCTCTTCATCATGGTTTCTCCTCATTTGCTTGATAAGAAGTTGCTCAGCTAGTTTTCAGGTCTTTTTCAGAAGAAATTGTCCCATTTGTAGCTGTAGATTCAGTGTGACCTCGGGAAGAGATGAGTTCAGGATCTTTGTACGTTACCATCTTGCACCTCCTCCCTCACCTGTACTTTTTTTTTTTTAATTTTTTTTATTAATGTTTTTTATTTATTTTTGAAGGAGAGAGAGAGAGACAGAGCATAAGCGGGGGAGGAACAGAAAGAGAAGGAGACACAGAATTCGAAGCAGGCTCCAGGCTCCAGGCTGTCAGCACAGAGCCCGATGCAGGGTTCGAACCCACGAACCATGAGATCATGACTTGAACCGAAGTCAGCCGCTTAACCGACTGAGCCACCTAGGCGCCCCTCACCTGTACGTTTTTTTTTTAAAGCGCTTAGTCCTGTTTACTTATTTAACCATTGACCATCTGGTTTATCAAGATTCCATTATCCTTTAATGCCCTCCTGTGGCCCATACAGCAACTGTATTCTACTTTTGTATTTCCCTTTCCTTTCTGTCGTTAAAAAAATTTTTTTTTAATTTTTTAAAGGTTTGTTTATTTATTTATTTATTTATTTATTTATTTATTTATTTATTTGTTTATTTATGTATTTAGAGAGAGAGAGAGAGAGAGAGAGAGAATGCCAAGCAGACTCTGCACTGTCAGTCAGCACAGAGCCCGATGTGGAGCTCTAACTCACGAACCGTGAGATCAGGAACTGAGCTGAAACCAAGAGTTGGGTGCTTAACCCACGGAGCCACCCAGGTGCCCCCCACTCTCTGTCATTTTTGTATCTACTTTATTGTAATATGTGACATTTGTACATCAGTTTTCCACTCTTATCTTGACCTTTGCCTTATACATTGCTATACATAATTATATATTTTTAAAACTTCACCCCATCAATCCTTTGCCTAAATTTTCAATTACTACTTAGTTGGATGAAGCTTCTTCTCTAACACAGGGGTTATGAAGATAAGGCCTGAAGGCCAAATCTGGCTCCTAATCTGGTTTGGTGTGGCTTATGAGCAAAGAATCCCCGCCCCCACCTCCATACCACTTTAAAGGATTGTTAAAAACAACAACAACAACAACAACAACAACAGCAACACGGGGCACCTGTGGCTCTGTTGGTTAAGCTTCTGACTTTGGCTTGGGTTATAATCTTGAGAGTTTTGAGAATTCAAGCCCCACATTGGGCTGTCTGCTGTCAACGCAGATCCCGCTTCAAATCCCCTGTCCCCTTCTATGCCCCTCCCCTGCTTGCTCGCACTCTCTCTCTCTCTCTCTCTCTCTCAAAAGTCAATAAACACTGGGGCACCTGAGTGGCTCATTCAGTTAAGCGTTGGACTTCGGCTAGGGTCATGATCTCAGTTTGTGAGTTTGAGCCCCACGTCTGGCTCTGTGCCGACAGCTCAGATCTGGAGCCTGCTTCAGATTCTGTATCTCCCTCTTTCTGCCCCTCCTCTGCTTGCACTCTCTCAAAAATCAAAAAAAAAAAAAAAAAAGTAAATAAACATTAAAAAAAAACCAATAATATGGGACATAAACTCTATTTGACCCTCAAAGCCTCTAACCTTTACTGTCTCATCCTTACACAAAAAGTTGGCTGATCTCTGCTCTTGTAAATTCGTCAAGAAGGCCTAATGGATGCAGAATTCTCTAAGTTCTTATATGTTTATAACCATTTTTCTGTAGTTTTATTTATTCTATTTATCTTTTTGGGTGAACCTCCCCATTCCCAGGTGAGGGGCCTTGGAGGGTGGGGTGGGGATGGTTACACAACCAGGTGGGAGGGGCCCTGGAACAGGGAGGGGCTGGCCCACCCTCTGGCAATGGTAGCCTGGCTTCAAATCCAAGTTTCTGTAGTTTTGATAGTTGAAAACTGAATATAGAATCCTTGGTTCACACACATTCTTTGAGTTTTTAAAAAATGCCAATTGTGCTAATTTTTTGTTATTGCTGCCAGCACACACTTAGGGGCTTAAAATAATGCAAACTTGGGCTCAGTTGGTGGAGTGCGCAACTCTTGATCTTGGGGTTGTGAGTTCAAGCCCCACATTGGTGTAGAGCTTACTTTAAAAAATGAAAAATTAGAAAATTAAAAGAAAAAATACAAACTTACCTAACAGTTTCTGTGGGTTAGGAATCCAGGGCGGGGCTAGAATCTCAGGATTTCGCAGGCTGACACCAAGCTGTTGGCAGCACTGTGCTCCTTTATGGAGGTCTGGGGAAAGAACTACTTTGAAGCTTATTCTGGTTGTTAGCAGAAATCAGTTCTTGGCAGTCTTGGGACTGAAGTCTCCATTTTTCTGCTGGCTTCCAGCCAGGGCTGGCGCTCAGCTTGTAGATGCACCTGCATTTCTTGCTACACAGCCTTATTCTTCTAGCCAGCAGGGGCACAAAAAGTCTTCTTGTGCTTCAAATCACAGACTTTCCCTTCTGCAACCAGTTGGGAGAAAATGGCTCTTAAAGGATTTATCTGATTAGGTCAGCTCTACAGGATAATTTCCTTCAAGTCAACTGTGACCTATAATCTAATCACGAGTGAACTCCATCATTTTTAAAGTCCAAGAGATGATGCAGTTATGTCTACCTGAAGGTGGGACATCTTGGGCCCTATTTTAGAATTCTGCCAACCACACTGCTCCATTGTTGCCTTGCTTAGTGTGTTGGTTTATAAATGTGAGGCCAGTTTCTTTTGCCTTTGTAAGTTATTTGATCTTTTTGCCTGTACACTTTGAGAATACTTTCTTTGAAATCTATAGTTTTATTAGAATGTGTCTTGATTTTTTTTTCCCAGCTTCCTGGTGAATTATTTCAATATGTAGATTCAGATACACTTTTTTCTGTTTTTGGAAAGTGTTTATGGGTTGTAGTTCTAAATATTACTTCTGATCTACCCTTTTTTCTTCCATAAGGGCTCCAATTAACACAAATACTATTCCTTCTTTGCCCGTATTCCATTCTGTTACCTTTTCTCTGAACTTTTTTACTTTTAGTATTTTGTTCAAGTTTATTTTGAGACAGAACGGGAGAGGGACAGGGAGAGAATCCTAAGCAGGTTCCAGCTATCAGTGTGGAGCCCAATGCAGGGCTTGATCCCACAAACCGTGACATCATGACTTGAGCCAAAATCAAGAGTCAGACACTCTAATGACTGAGCCACCATGGTGCCCCAGACTTTTTTAGTCCTTAATGCCATTTTCATTTCCTTGTTTTCCTGCCTTTCTTCAGTGTCTCTTACTTTGATCTGAATTGGTTCTCCCTTGGGCATCTTGTAACTTATTCTTCGTTTCTGAGATAATTTTGTCTTTTTCTTCCACTGTTCTAAGTGCAAACATCACTCTTCATTTCTCTGATTTTTGTCCATTTATGTCCTTAGTTTTTAAATTTGTTTCACAGTGGTTCTCATATCCTGAAAAGTTTGTCTTCAAACTTGAAACATATTGAAGTTTCTTTCGCTTCATAAGGGTTTATTGGGAGAAATTTTCCTCAGTTGAGATGTAATTTTATTCCCGACTTTCTGCAGTACTCTGTATAGACTTAACTTTCCTCTTATTCACATTTGTGCTATTGGGTTGTTTTGCAATATTTCTAGTTTACTGAGCCCTCACTGGTCAGTATAGCAAAGTCCAGGTGCTTTTTCCAGGGTGTTGTGATTTGGTGGGGAGGTTTTTGTGTTGTGGGGAGGGTTATGAGTCCTTCAATTTTGTGCTTCTCTTTTTCGTATTGGTCCTAAAACTTCAATTTCTTTTCCCCTTAACAATCCAATTTCCAATAAGGTCTTTTCCTCTTTACCTTTTTTGTTCCCCTAGCAGATCCACATTTTGAACAGTGCCCCTTTAAATCATGCCTGCACCTTTAAACCATGTGTATTTAGAAGTTCCTTTCCTGTAGTTCATACTCTGATCTGCCTGGACACTTTTTTTTTTTTTTTTTTAGTATTTCCAGGTTTAGGATACATGTAGTCCTTGTGGTAACAGTGTCCGGTGAAACTGAGACCCTTTCACTAGCTTCCTTTTTCCATCTCCGTTTGCCTTTGTCTGTTACAAACCTTCTAGTGAGGTGGGGCAGAAGTGTGAGACAACACACACTGGGATCTGGTGATTTTTCTCATTTTACTTAGTTATTTTTAAAGATTTGACATTGTCTGCCTTCAAGTTACGCTGAGTGTGGTTTTATGTAGAATTCACCTTTCCTTTCTTGTTTCATATTGCTTGTGAAGGAAACATTAGGAGGTAGGTGACTAAGCAGCTGCCTCAAAGTCTCTATATAGGTTATTAAAGAATCCGTTTTAAAAGCTCGGGAAGAACCTGATAGCTTGTGTCTCCTATAAATGCTTTGGAGGAAAAGGAGTGTCAATATGAAAGGAATCTAGCAGCTACTCAGAGCTCTGTGTTAATGAAGTTCAGTAGTGACCGTGTTGGTGTATTTTCTCTGCTTACAATCTTAAGATTGTTGTGATAGACATTTACGGTTTTGATTTGACTTACCTCTGTTTCCCCGTTCTTCTAGGAACATCACTGAGATTTCCTTTGGGGAACTATTCTCAGTTTCAGAGATGGGCACATCTAGGCCTAGCCAATTAGTATATAATCTCTCAAGTGATAGTGATTAATTGAGGGTGGACATGTGATCAGCCCATCCAAGGAGACTCAATCCTGGATTTATTAGAGCTCTAAGAAATCTCTGCTGGATTGGTAAGCAGAAAATATTTCAGTCTGTTCTAGTCTTCTATATATTGTACATTGTTTCTGACCATTTATAAAAAAGGCTTGCATTAACAAATGGTGTAGAATCCCTATTGCCCAAAGAAGTCCAAGGTGGAGAACATATGATGATGTAGACCAGTGTGAACATCAAGCCATCTTGCCCAATGAAATGAGATTAATCACGAGATAAGAGCCCAGAATAAATGCTCTTGAGAAGAGAGATGCCAAATACCATCAAAAAGTCCAATTTCTTAAATATTTTGCTCTTCTTTCAAATGGTATCCTGGGGCAGACCCAACAGCTGAAGTAAGGGCCTTGTCTTCTTTTTGTTCATGGGCTCATTATCTAAACTAGGGACTTTAATAAGAAAAACAATTGGAATAATTGAAAAACTAGGGACTTTAATAAGAAAAACAAGCTATTTTGGAAAACCAGTAATCTGTAGCTAGATGTCTCTAGAGAGCCTTAGAAAGTAAACAGGCTCTGGCTGTCTATCTAAAACAACTGGTCCTGAGATAAAAACAAGGCCCAATATCTTCTGTTAAGAACTGGAAGTCTTTGGTAAAGAAACTAGAGAAATTGCAAGCAAAAAGATCACTGAGCTAATAATTGCCCAGTGCTGGCTAAGAAGCTGAAGGACAACCATCTGAAGTCCAGTGATGCCACCCTGGGGGAGACATTACTCCACAAGTCCGTGTCTTCCCTCTAAACTCCCAAGTGGAACAGAACAGTACTTGATATTACCGTTACCTACAATTAATCCTACTACTCTGAACATCAGATCCTTCAGACCAAATTTTACAGTTGTCTAAGAAGCAAACAGATAAGCAAAATGATTTCTAGTGTGAGAGAGTATTATCTTATAAATGACTTTATGACAAAAGATGGTAATAAAAGGTAAAACTGAAAATGTATAGTAATTATAGAAGTTTGAGAGGCAATGAACTTTGCTTTCCTTTACTAAAACCACTCTGAAAAATGAGAACTTGGAACAATTGTGAGTCCTTTCCTAAGTCTCAACCTGTATCTGATTCTTTGGGATCACTGTCAGAGAAACAGTCCTTTTTTCTTCAGGACACAGAGATTTAATAGGTAGGATCTACTTCCAGATAAAATATGCTGTAGCCCATACATGTGATCAGATTAAAGCTGCTATGACATTAGGATATTTATGGTAGTCTCCAGAAATACCTCAAAGAATTGGAGCACCTGGCTGGCTCAGTTGGTACAGCGTGTGATTCTTGGGGTTGTAGACTCGAACCCCATGTTGGGTGCAGAGATTAAAAATAAACTCTTAAAAAAAATTCAAAAAATCACCAAAGACACTTATATGTGGAATCTTAAACAATCAAACTCTTAGAAGCAGGGAGCAGAAAAGTGGTTGGCAATGACTGAAGGTTGGGGAAATAGAAGTTGTTAAAGGATACTTTCAATTACAGGATGAGTAAGGT
This sequence comes from Prionailurus viverrinus, assembly GCF_022837055.1. NCBI lineage: Eukaryota > Metazoa > Chordata > Mammalia > Carnivora > Felidae > Prionailurus > Prionailurus viverrinus. The sequence continues at coordinate 33,697,770 of NC_062568.1, forward strand.
TTGAGGATCAAATGTATAATATGATGATTAGAGTTAACACTGTATTATATAATTGATATTTGCTGAGAATAAAAATGAAATGTCCTCATCAAAAATTAAGTATGTGAGGTGACAGATGGAATAATTTCACAATGTGTATCGAATCATTATGATGCTCACCCTCAATAACTTACAGTTTTGTCAATTATACCTTAATAAAGCTGACCAAAACAAACAGCTATAGTGTCAGAATCCCCAAGGGCAAATGACTCCATAGACAGTTTACCTGGACCAAAGTCACAGTCCAGATGGGTTCTTCCTAGATTTTCACAAATCACTTTTTGTACTCACAAGAAAAGGTTAGGTCATGCTCTATGGGTGTTAACAACACAGCACAATTAATAGAACCATTGCTTATCCCTTAATTCAGGAGCCACAGCTCAGTCTCCTTGCTTTAGAACAACTGAGTCATCAAAAAATCAAAACATCTTCAGATCTTGTATTGAAATCCCCTTTAAATCCAATGTTCCTACATGTAGTCAGTCTCTACTGCTAAAGGAAACCATCAGTTTTCTACTAGTTAATAATTATGAATTCTTTTCAATTTTTCTATTACCATCCATTGTTTTAATACTCTTTGAACATATAGTTATGGTAACTGTTTTCATGTCCTTGTTTGTCACTTTTTTTTTTTTTTTTTTTTTTTAATGTTTATGTGAGAGAGAGAAGGAGGGCAGAGACAGAGGGAGACACAGAATCCAAAGCAGGCTCCAGGCTCTGAGATGTCAGCAGGCCCCGACGGAGGGCTGGAACTGATGAACGGTGAGATCATGACCTGAGATGAAGTTGAATGCTCGACAGGCTGAGCCACCCAGGCGGCCCACTGTCACTTTTAACATCTGTTAATCTGGGTTAAATTTTCCTGCTGCTTTGGATTGGTACCACAAATTGTGATTTTTACCTTGATGGGTGCCATATATTTTTGTATTCCTCTAAATATCCTTAAGCTGTTTTGGAATGCAGTTACTTGGAATAGATCATTTGGGGTCTTGCGTTTCAGATTCGCTGGGTAGGACTAGAGCAGTGTTCGCTGTAGGGCTACCTATTCTCTACTTCTGAGACAAGTATTCTTTAGTGTTCTCCACCCAATGCCCTGCAAATCATGATGTTTCTCATGCTGGCTGATGGAAGGTGGTATTGTGTGTGTGTGTGTGTGTGTGTGTGTGTGTGTGCTGGCCACTGTTAACTTAAACCCTTGTGGATGATTCTTTCTCCAGCTTTAGGTGGTTTCCTCACATGCATGTGCTCAGCTAATACTCAAGAGGGCTTTCGGGACATCTCTGAAATTCTCCCTCTGTAGCACTCTCCTCTCCGGTATTCGGTCCTGGAACTCTAGCAGTCCTGGTCTCCCTGGACTCTCTGGCTCCTTAACTCAGGACCAGGTGCATGAACTGTCTGAAGGCTAGAATGCGGGGTGATAGTAGGGTTCACCTCATTTGTTCCCTTTCTCTCAGGGAGTACTGTTCTTTGTTGCACAATGTCTGGTGTCTTAAAAGCCACTGGTTGATATTTTGTCTGTGTTTTGGTAGTTTCAGATGAAAGTACAGGCCCACAATAGAACCTAGTATACAGCAGACCATTATAAAAGGACTATAGAAACACTTCAGCAAATTCATCACTCTAAACAGGCTGTTCTAAATATAGGTTTTACTAGAAATGATCACCAATCTAATGCTATAATTCACTTCTCCCAAGCTAAGGTTTAGTATAGCCAACCTAAAAAAAATGACATAAGGTTACACTGACTTTATCAATAATGATACTCTTTGAGAACAAAACACAAGTGGAGAAAAATGTCCTTGCTCTGGATGAAGAAGATAAACATATTCTTGGCCAGTAACGGTCAATGTCATGGCAACACTCAAGAACGGTGTATTTACAACCCAATAAGGTTGATCATCTCTCTTGCACAGTAATTGGGATCTTTTGTCCTATGAGGAATTCAGGACAAAGGAACTGTTCTGTGGGGTTCTTGCTTAGACTATTTCAAGATTGACTCTCTGGTACCTTAAAATAACTTTATCTTCTTATGAAGAGTCTAGAGGGATAAATTCTGTAGGAGGTAGATAATTTGGAGAGGCTTTTCCCAGCCTGCCAATCAGTGAACCCTCACCTCTGGAAGTCAGACACACAGAAATAGATGCATTCCAACAGGTGCCCCCTGAATGTCAATTACCAACCTTACCCACATAGCTACACTTCTACAGATGGTACCAACCCTCAAGGTCTCTGAAAGTCTTGCGATTCTTGAACTTCGTGTTTCCCCCAAACGTTATATAAGATCAGCAGTCTGCTCCGATCAGGGAGGACTCTGCCTGACCAACAGAGCTCTCCCTCAATTATTACAGCTTAGTTTAGGCTATAAATTCAGCTTTGTCTTTTTTATATCAGAAGAAGAATGGTAGGCTCTTCAACCTCTGAGAGTCTTATTAATGATATTCCCTCCAATTCACAATGCTCACTCAATTTAGGTCCTGATAGCATCATCAGTAGCTACCATTACTTGAACATGAATAAAGCCAGGTGCTATGGTAGCTGTTTATGTTAAGTCTGGATTACCTACTCTACTGCTCCCTATCTAAAATAAAAAATATACATATATATAAAGCTGAATTCATTGCTTACCATAGTAAGGAAGAGCTACATGGGCCAGGCATAGTCCTGGAGCACAGCAGTCTGCTGTATACAATAATTTGATTTGTAAACATCTGAGGAAGTTATAAATACAATCTCTGAGATATCTAAGAATAGAGCTGTAGGGGCGCCTGGATGGCTCAGTTGGTAGAACACATGACTCTTGATCTCGGGTTTGTGAGTTCAAACCCCACACTGGGTATAGAGCTTACTTAAAACAATTAAAAAAAATAAAGAAGAGAGATCTAATCCTACTAAAGATGTGCTGGTAATTACCCAGCATAAAAGGGTATTTTTTTTTTTTTATGTGGAAAAGTTTTTACCATTTTCCAGGTGATCCCATTTTCAAGGATTATCTACTGGGTATCAGACTAGGGGATTTTATCAAAACAAAATATCCTATCATTTAGTGGCTGTACATCTAGTACCTCACTAAATGCTTTTTGATAAAATGTACTTAGAAAAATAGACAAGTATCATACAACAGTAACTTCTATCATACAACAAATTCATATAAATTTATTGGGTGGAAAATGGGGAAAGAGACAAAAAAGATGGGGTGGTTCTGTACTGATATCAGCAAGTTCCTGAAAGAATAAACTCAAGTCCAAAAATCTTCAGCCCACATCAAAGACTTGATGTTCTGATGACTGTGGAAAAGGCCAGCCCTGATTGCTGGGCTCTGGAAATCATGGTGGTGTAGCTATCGATGAAGAAGTGCCTCTGTCAAGGGCATCAATCTCTCTCTAGTTCAGAATGACATTTCTTGGGCGTAAGTCTAAGACGCTGTTTATTCTCCCACCGATGTAGAGCAGACTGGCTGGATGCCACGTCGTGCTTGTTACCTTGGTCCTGCTGGAAAGAAAACAGACCCGACACTGCAAAACTAACTGCATAGCTGAGGCCGTTTTGTCTTTACGAATATAATTTATTCATCAAGGTGAGTGGTTCTAATCTAGACAGGTTGGGAAATGTAGAACTTTTAAGAAAGAAATTTAATTCATTTGTTTTCTTTGCAGTTTAAAGAACTCTACAGATTAGTGGGGAGAGTAGCTGGATGAAGAGAGAACTTCTGTAATTAGAAATTTGAAGAGGGGCACCTGGGTGGCTCAGTCGGTTAAGTGTCCGACTTGATTTCGGCTCAGGTCATAATCTCACGGTTTGTGAGTATGAGCCCTGAAGTGGGCTCCATGCTGAAGAAAAAGAAATCTGAGAAGGAACAAATCCAAAATTGCTTACGACAGCCATGTCCAAATACCCTACCTCTTCCATCCACCCGTCTTCTCGGGGAAGCCTCTGCAACCGGTTTCTCGTCAGCTCAAGCTGCAGGCCATCGAACCTGCACTTAAACCAGCGATGAGCTTCTTCCAGGTTAGCTGTTATCTGGACATACAAGCGTTATCATTAAACATTACAACAAAGAAACAGTTTTTTGTGTATTGGTTCAAGAGACTTTTTACCTAGATGTTAAAAGACCCAAATTCTGAATGCAAGGTCCTTGTACCTATTTGCATAATATCCATTCTACAGATGAGAGAGATTTCTGAATGCAGAGCTGAGGGATGCCTGCAAGCCTGTTGCTTTTTCATGCATTTGTTCCTATTTCTTGGGCGTGACCTAAGGTAAGAGAACCCCGGGGAAAAATCAGAATGACGGGGTAAGATAGCGCTGCAAGTGAACGTGGTAGTGCAAACCATGGTTGGGACTTGTGAGTTCTGTTCTCCAAGACTAAATACTTCTCCAAAGTCCCTACACTAGATTTTTCTGTTGTGCTTTATGAAAGTAAACTGAATTAGTAAAAGACAGAACCAGCTTAGCGTAAGTTGCATCCTCTTTATTTCCTTTATCATCAAAATATTTTAGACTTCAGCTCCTAAGCACAAACTTCCAAATCACCTTTGTTAGATTGACTTAAATGGTCCCTCTAGTCGTCTGCCTTTGAAGATGATCTGGACTCCGTATTCATTTAATTGACAAATATCTACTGTGTGCCTGGCACTTTTATGTGTGTTTGGGATACTATAGTATTTTAAGGTAGGGCCAACAGGCTTTTCTGTGGTATAATGGTTGCTTCAAAACAGCTCCAGAACATATCCTCTAGAATAAAAAGCAAAATGACTGTTTTCTTCCCTTTGATTATTTGTTTCATGGACAGCATTTTCGTTTTTTGATTCTCAAGTCTTGAGAGGTATTTCTGTCTTTCCTGGGAGAAGGCAAGATCTAGGAGAGCAGGGACTTCGTCGGGCTTGTTTCGCCCTGTGTCTCCATCACGTAGGACAGCGCCCAACATATGACAGGTCCACGGTAAATACGTGCGACCATGTATTTGTCCTAGCCCAGCCAGTTCACAGTGTGGGCACAAAATAGGTAAAAAAAAATAGAGCTCCCCTGGCATTTAACTTTTAGAAAGTTACAAAGTTCAAATATTTTCCAGGTCTGTTTGTATACTCTAATGCCGGTGATACTCACACCCTGCCCCCCACCAAAGGCAGTGTCCAGCACTCTTTACCAGGAGTGGAGGGAAAGAGGCTTGAAATGGCCCTGTACATCCATCCTATCTCCTCTTGTTTGGTAAATGAGAAGGGAGGCACCGTTTACTGAAACTTACTCTGAGCCATCTAACAGAACAACGGAAAGGTAAGTCTCAATACCCTGACTTTTCTAGATGGGGTAACTGATGAGTTAAACGAAGTAAATGTAAATTCCTTAAGGGCACTGTGTCACAGTGTGACAAACTCATGTGACAGTGTTCAAACTCATGTGTGTCTGAGTCCATATTCCCTTTAATATCCCACTATGACAGTCATGTTGTCTTGTAATTTAGTGGCTGTAAAAGGCACACACATCATGACCAACTGACAAAAACATCACTGTGATACCTTAGAAGCTGTTTTCCTTATCTGGAAAATGAGGAATGGTTGTGGCAGACCATGATTTCAAAGACCCTTTCCAGCTCTAAAAAATGTATAATTTTAAATACCTTCAAATAGGCCAATTTAAGATTAGAGAAAGGAAAATCACAAAGTAAGAGGGCCTACTCAGGGGACCTGACGGGCTCAGTCTGAAGAGTATATGATTCTCAATCTCAGGGACATGAGTTTGAGCCCCACGTTGCATGTAGAAATTACCTAAATTAAAAACAAAACAAAACAAAACAAAACTTAAAAAAATAAGGCCTACTTAACTTTTTTATTGACTGAACAAAGAGCTTCCACTTTTATTAGTGATGTTGAGTAATAATGCATTAAAATCTACACACATGCTGGTCTTCCCTTATATTAAGTGGTAAAGACTTGGACTTAATCAGTATTTTGGCATTCTGTTATCTTTTATCAGGACACAGTCTCAACCTAAAAATCATTCTTCATAATGGAGATTATACTTCGTAAGTCATAATGGTTCTTGCCTGTTATGCTCCCAACCATGTTAACGAGGCATTTTACTCTGACTTGAGTGTTTCAAAATTGTTGTGTGTGAGGAAACTTGTTAAGTCTTTATGTCCCTAGGTCTGGCTTACCTGTTCTGATTCCACACTGGCTTCTTTGAGTTTATGCTCTGTTGCCTCTTTGCATTTCTTTAGGTGTCTGATGGTTTCTTCCAATTCCTGAAAACGTGATACAAAGATTTTTACAAATTCCCACAGTCCCATATGGAACAAAGAGCTTCCATATTGTTCTAAATGGGCAATCAAATTATGAAAGCATGATGGAGTACACTTTCTAACTTCAGGTGCCACCAAAATATAAGATGAAAAGTGTTAGTAGTATCCACAGATGTATATGATCATAGATTTTGATTTATGGATTCTCCTGAAGAAAAAGTGATTAATAGCTCTTTCCAGAACGGAAGGAATACTTTTTCATTGGAGACAATTCCTGCTAGAAAGCAAGGGCTTAAAGATCTCTTGAAGTCCTTTTGCAGTGATAAAATGTTATGCTTTTCCAGAGGCTGGGAAGAGCTAAAAATCCTGTCATAGCAACAGGTGTATCTAAGCTTCAGGGAAGAAGCAAGGGGTGTAAAGTGCCTGAAAGACTATGAAATTCAGTTCAGAAGTCTTATTTAATAACCAGTATTTTGCATATGTGAGCTGTAGCTGTTAAGAATGAATATCTTATTAAGTTGAAAATTGAGAACATGGGTCACATTCAAAGCTATAGGCTTCTTCCTACTTGTAGACTTATGTTTCTTCTACAGAATCTAGAAAACGTAGATGCTCTGATGGTGGGTTTCGGTACGTGTCACTTGCTGATAATCTGAGATGAACCTGAGGGAACTTTTTACCTGGCACCGGTTCTCCAGTTCCTGCCTTACTTTCCGCTCTGCCTCCAGGCGCAGCTCTTGCTGTTTATTCCGTGCTGAGGTCTCATACTGGCTCTTGGCCAACAGCTGCATCTCTTTCTGTAGGTTAGTCATTTCAGATACAAATTTCTGGATACTCAGTGACTGGGAGGGCACAAAGAGGGAAGCAGTTGGTGAACCTGTCCAAGTGTGAGATTTTAGGTGAATAGTAAACATAGAGTTTGTGGAAATCATCTACCTGTTCATAATTTTTTTTCTGATACTGATCCTTAATTAGCTCCATTTGCCTCAATTCTGTTTCTATTTGCTGAAAGTAAATGTGGAAATAACATAGAAAGATGATCAGTGGAGAATTCCATATGAGACCCACAGTTACCAGCCCCTGCTGGGCTCTCCTTCCCGTCTGGCCCACTGACCCTGAAAGAGCAAAATCCTGTACGATCACTGTGGGAGAGGCAGATGGGGGGCCAGAAGGTGACATGGCAGCTGAAGAGAAATCAAACATTGACACAGCAGTGTCTCTCTCTGCTGGAGAAAGACAGTCTGTCCATCCCCCTGCAATCTGCCCACTTCCCAGGTGTAGCTGTAATTCCCGGAGCACACATGCTGCTGTTAGTACTCTGGAACTATCTTCCAGAGCCTGCATGGATCCTCATCAGATAACAGGGAGTAAGGGAGACTTAGCATTTTTCATACAACCTTCATCCTCTCTACATTCTGAGTATTATTCGCCTTAGTCGACAAGTGGAGCTTAATTTGGGCCTTTTGATTCTTTATTTTCTCCTTGCTAGTGTTCAGGATCTTCTCCAGCTCTGTGAGTTTCTGCCGCAGCTCTCGGTTGGTCCGGGTTACTTCCACTGATCTGAAGTTGGCTTCGTCAAGGGCTTTCTTCAGCTGTGGAACACAAAGGGAAAATTCAATCATTTTTACCTTTCATTAAGAGAAGCTTGTAAGTAGGTCTGTCCCCATACTTAGTTCCTTCTCTTTGGAACTTTCTTTTAACAAGAAGGGAAAGTGAGGTAATAATAATGACGTTTGATTAAGAAGACCTGTGGAGCAACACTCTAAGTGGTTTTCATCTTTTGTTTTCATAACTATTAACACTAAAGAACACAACATATATAATGTTCGTCATTCTCTTTTCAAGAGCACGACCTTGGAGTCCAACCCCAGTTCAAATCCCAGCTTTAGCACTTACTAGCCAAGTAATTTTGGATAACCAACTTCCCTAAGCCTCAGGTTCATCATTGGCAAAGTATGCACATAACCTATTTCATAGGGTTCCTAGTTAAATAAGACAAAGTAGAGAAAGAAAGCAGAGCCTGGCATATGGTAATTTCTCAGTGATCATTAAACTTTTCTTTCCTGTCACTTGTGACCTCATGTCTGGACAACTGAAAATTATATGGTAATTTCTATAAATACTTGCCAGTTACTACCACTGCATATATTTTTAGAATACTGCTTTTAGTTTTTAAAGATTTTAATAAAATTGTCTAGTGGAAAAACAGCATAGTGCTTACTGTTAAAAACCAGACAACAATTTCAAATGGAGTCCCTTATGCTCAGTCCCAAACTGAGACTGAATTACGGTTTTGGCTTTCCCAGAAATGAACTCTTAAACAAGTCCATCAGGAATTACCTGATCAGCAGTAGTTTGGTAATCTGCCTGATCCTGTCATCCCCTAAAAGGAAAGAAACTGCAATAACCAACTCAAGTTTTTGTCTAGTAGAACTTGTTCTTGCTCCCTTTTGCTATAAAAAGGCTTTCATTTTGTACACCTCCTTAGAGCTCTTGATCTGCTAGACTGGATGATGCCCAATTCGAACAAATTTGCGTTCTAATAAACTCTTAAAAGATAAACTGAGGCATATTAAAACTTTTCTGATTCCAGAACTGTTAAACTGAAGGACAGCACTGGTCCCCAGGAGCAGTGAGCTGCCTGGTGTAAGTGCCCACTGAGCTCCCCGCTCCATCACTGCCTCTGGAGGCCACAGGTTACATCTCTCTTGGATCCTGGCTCTGCAGCTTTCAGACTTTAAGCCTTCCATTTTCTGGACTGGGTCGCTCCAGTGTGAGGTCTCAGGTGAATAAAACTTTTTTTTGAATTACAATGGCTATAGTGGAGAACTTTTAACCTAAATATGCTTATCCATGTATGAGGTGCTCTAGAGAAGGTGCTCTAGAAAAGCAAAGCCAAGCCCTCATAAAGGGAAAAGAAAAATTATTTTCCTTTCTCTGTGGTTTCTGGGGACTAGAATGAGATATGCTGGAACACGAGCCTCCAGATGGGAATTGGGACAACTTAGCAGAAGCTAACAAAGAGTGAGAATTCTCAGCAAAGTCAGCTTTCTCAGATGTCTGTGATGTCTGGCTGATAGAAGAAAGTAAAAAAATTCACACTGTCCTTTCCTTTCCAAATTCAGATTGATAGGCAAAAAACAGCTGTAAGAATTAATCTTTGAATTGTATTTTGTGAACCTCCTTTTGGGTACCCACTGGTTGTTGATCCTTTCTCACCCAGGGACAGCTACTGCCTTCTTGTTTATCTTGCTTTATGTCCTGAGAACCTGGCGAGGCAACCATCGGGTCAGAGGCTGGATAGAAATAGGGGTGCCATCCCATTCATGGCTAGGGACCTACTGACCCCCAACACAATTCTCTTTCTTTTGGTTACTTTGGGAGTGGCTCTGATCTTGGGAGGGTAGTATCTTTTGTGCTCTTTGGGGATCTCTCTTATATTCAAGGGTTTAATACTGCTAGGAATATTTACTGTTTGTCCTGGCTGAAACTTGGCAAGATATCTGAAAGAATTTAAAGGAGTTCTATGGTCAGAAGATGGCCATATTCAGAGCCTGAGAGACTTTTAAAAATTCCGTTCTCCTCTCTGCAATGATGGCACTATTACTGGTCAACAGCAGTTCACCTCCTGCTTGTTGATCCTTTGGGTCTGAGTGAAGATGAGGGGAAAAAAAAAGTCTTCTCCCCTGAGCTAAGATGAAACTATGTACCCAGAGAGAAAGAGAAACATTCTAAAGCCTCTGTGGAAGGATTTACTAGACATTCCAGACACACAGCTCTGAATCTAGAACCTAAGAATCTTTTGACTTCCACCTTAGTTGAAGATCTTCTCCCTGGTGTAAAGAAGCAAATAAAGATAATGTAGTTGGGTGAGTGGGTCAGACCACGAATTAAAGGTTGCAACCCAATTCTTTGAGAAATTAAAAACTGTACTTGTCTTATAAATCAAGTGTACAAGAACAGAAATTCAGCTCTAAAAACAATTCAAAGCCCTCTTGTTCTTTTTACTGATCCCCAAACTTCTCTATTCATCTAATGTTTGCAGATAGTGTAAAAGATCTGGACTTAGAATACAAGTTCCACCAAGGGGGCTTTTGTTCCCTTTTTCTGTGCCTTTTGAGATAAAAGTGTTCTACTTGGTCTTCTCCATGAACGAAGACCATTCGTACGAGTGGGGGGTAGGGAGAAAAGATATTTGGAAAACTAGGCCCATGAAAATCTTAAGTCACCTTTAAAAATATTAGTTAAAAGCTTTAGCCATCCGAACAAATGACCTTAATTTTATTCCATTTGCCAAGAACACAATTTGGATCTGTTCTTTTATAAACTAGTGAGTTTTGCAGTATTGTACCTGTCTCAAGACTAAAATTATAAAATGAAACCTGTAAGACCTGTTTGTATGTTTGTCTTTTATACATATTAGAGACTTTTTTCCTACCTTTGAATGGTATTGCCAAAATGACTTTGTAAAGAGCTCTATTTAATTGGTTTAAAGACAAACAAGTATTTATATGTATTCAGTGTTCTCTAAGAAATAGAAAATGTAACCCATATGATTTTCAAGTTCACATGATCTAGGATAATCATCAACAAATCAAACAATGAACTTAAGCTACCTTTTTCCTTCTTTAATTTTTTTTTTTTTTTTTTTTTTTTTTTTTGTGTGTGTGTGTGTGTGACAGAGAGTGCATGAGCAGGGGAGGGGCAGAGAGAGAAGGGGACAAAGGATCTGAAGCAGACTCTGTGCTGACAGCAGACAGCACAATGCGGGGCTTGAACTCACCAAGACCTGAACTGAAGTTGGATGCTTAATCGACTAAACCACCCAGGTGCCCCTGAAGCTACCTTTTAATTAAAACATCCATGTCTTAAGAATTATCAACATTAGCTGTAATACTTCCATTTTACCCAGGTTTACTAAAAGTCAAAGAAGCTTATCTATGTCTGTCACAGAATTTGTCGGCAAGAAAGATAATTTAAGATCATGGTTAGCTGATTTCATGTCTCATAAAATTTTCATGAGTAATCTAAATGTAATTGTTAAATGGAGGATAAGTTTCCAAAATCTTTTTGAAAACTTTTAAATCACACTAAAATAAATGAAATGATGGGTACTCACTGAATATCTAGATCAATTCCAAGTAAGATAAAATACCAAAACATAACTAAACACAGGTTTATCCACTTTTGGCTTCCTTTCACAGAGGAACTAAAGGTATTTGGGTCTGTTAGTAAAGCTGTTTTGTGCTACATTAGAAGTTTACTATGAGGAAGAATAGACTTCTAGAAATTAATGGATTTACAGACTGGCCAACCCACAGAATGTTAGTGTAACACACTCCACAACTGCTTACTTCCTAGGTTTTACTAGATATGAGGATTGTAAGGGTTAAGAATTCTAATCAATATATGTAATTATAATTACTTTGAAATAACAAGGGTGAAAGGAAACAACTGTGTATGAAAAGTAGTAAGTAAATGACGGACTGTTCTAGAATGAGAAAGAGGAAAAGACACAAAACAAAATCTGAATGGATAAAAGAAAAAATTGAAGATTTGTGGAAAAGGAATCTTAAGAAAGGAATTTTCTGTGTGGTCAAGGTGGCTAAGTTAGAACTGGTTTATTCAAGTTTCTAAGGAATGAATTTGGTGCAAAATTAGAATTTGTTTTTTTTTTTCTTCATTATAAGGACAAAGTTTCCTTGGACTATTGGTCTGTTCTTGATAAGATTTTATGAAAGTGTTTTTTTAACCTTTTGGGTAATCTACCTGAAAGATAAAGATTTTGCAACTAAGCACAATAATTTACCGTGCTTCACATGGTCTTTTATTAAGTCTGTGATTACGTAAGAAAACCTAGTCTTGTCAATGTTAAGAGCTAAGTTTTGTTCACAACTATGTAACCTTCTGTATTTGCCTTTAAAATTTTCCATTATCAGTTTAACTAATACTTCATCTTATTTAGTCACATGTTCAAATGTTTTGACAACTTCTCCAAATCAAATTCTAAATGGGGTCTTTCTGATCTCGAAGCAACTTGCAGATTTCCCAGATAGTCCTTGGAAAATCTCAAAGGATTTGTGTCTTACCTTGTAAGAGAGAAATGTTAAACTAATCAGGCTTATTTGGTATGCTAAATTACATGGGAAGCATTGTCAAGTGATGATAAACCTTACATAATATTCGTACAATGTGTGTTATTAATATGTGTTCTAGAAAACATAGGAAATTCCTAAAAATCTGATATGTCCTTTTATGAGTCATAATTTCAGTTTTTATCTTCAAATGTTGTATATCATGGATATAACCAAATTTCCTTGTCAATCCTATTATAATGAACTCTCATCAGATCTTTAAACATGAGCATATTAAGGTTTTTTATCATTTATAGACAGCTATTGTTAAACTCTGATACTTTTGCAAAAGGGAGATTTCCGGGAAGGAGCCTACTAGCTACTCTTGACCACTGACATCCCTGCCGTAGTAGGTATCAGTAGATACCGTACAAGGTATCAAACCTTGGGTGCATATTTCACAACTGAAGAAGGCCCCAGCTGACATGTGGTCCTATGTAAAGACGTTGCAGAGGCCTCAAAATCAAACTGACAAGTAGCGGACATTGAGGCAGACTGCTTCCTCCCAAGACGTCAGATCAAAAATTATTTGTTTCTTTCTATTCTTGCTGCTCTCTCTGACAATCCTTATCCTAATTCTTATATCCTGAAGGTCTTTATGATTGTTTTCCCCATGTTTTGCCTTGCTCTGGCCTGCAAAGATGATGCCATTGCAAAGGGGGTAACGTAACCTCCAAACAACTGGTGAATTTGCCACGATGCTGGTAATTCTATAGGTCTGCCCATCACACATTTCTCCCTGACTTCCAATGCTTGTTTCTCTGTACCAAACTGCCCCCTCTCCATTGTATCATACTCCCTACTCCTAGGGGTCAATTTCTCTGCCTCTGGCTAAAAACTCCAAACCAGGGGAATCTTGTATCCAAGCTCTGTATAAAGAAATGGACATAGGCAAGGGCAACCAGTCTGTGGTCTACAGACTCGTAAATTTTACTGGCTTTCATGGCTGTCGCCTTTCTAATCCTGAGCCACAGACTGAAATCAGGACTTACAGGAGGCGCTCATAATCCAAAATTCACTTCCTTTCGCAGATCCCTACTGTCTTGGCTAGGAGTAAGTACAAATGGGAATACCATCAGAAACCTCTCCTTAACTCTTGAAGGTACTGCGGAATCTACTGATAAAGTAACAGCTGTCCAACAAAAACCACTAGACTGTCTGAAGTTGTTCTGGATAACAGGACAGCCCTATCTTTTAGTTGAACACAGAGGTGTTTGTTCTGTGTACAACACCACATGCTGTACTTAGATGGACACTTCTGGGCAGGCTGAGACTCGGCTATGTAAGATCACTGAACAAGCTAAGCTAGTTAGTTGGCTTGAGAAAGGGACTCCTTCAACAGAATCCTTCACTTATTTGACTTTTTGATTGATTTGGGTCTTGGGGACCAAGGCTCCAAAGGACACTCTAGATGTTGGGAATTATCATGCTTATAATAAACTTAGTAGTCTCCGTAAGTGTGCTGTATTCTCTCAAAACCTTGAAACACATGTTCACAGTTGCTAACCACCAAGCAAATGATCTAAGACTAGAACGTCAGAACAGAAATGAAGAGAATGACTGACTTAAAAAATGTGAATCTAAAATGTCATGGCCTGTGAATGCCACGAAGAATATCAACAAAAAGCATGACCTATGAATACCACACAGAAATTCAGCAAAAAAACTTCAAGAACTCCCGAGTAGTAGCTGGGAGTAGATAATGCCTTAAACTTTAATGACCTCTCTCAGGCTGAGAGTCTGATCAAAACGGGGAATTGTCAGGGTGCCTGAGTCGGTTAAGTGTCTCTTTGTTTTGGGTCAGGTCATGATCTCACGGTTCGTGAGATGGAGCTCACATCGGGCTCTACGCTGACAGTACAGAGCCTGCTTGCGATTCTCTCTCTCCCTTTCTCTCAAAATAAATAAATAAACTTTAAAAAGGGGAGGGGAAATTGTTAAAAACAAAAACAAAAACAAAAAAAACAGGCCCAAAATGGAGTCAGCTCTCTGTCACCAAACTGAGACTTAATGCTTCAGCGATTCCAGAAACGGACTCTTAAACCAGTCCATCAGGAATTGTTTGATCAGTACCAGTTAGGTCATCTGCCTGTATAAGACCTGCCATCCCCTAGAGGAAAGTACTTTGCAGTAACCAACCTGCTTTTATACCTAATGCAAGTTGTTCCTGTTCCCTTCCACGAATGAAAGCCTTTCATTTTGTACAGCTCCTTGAAGCTCCTTTTTATCTGCTAGATTGGACACTACCTGATTCGAATTGAGTTTTGCTCAAACTCTTAAAATGTTTAATATGCCTCAGTTTATCTTTTAACATTACTTAAATCATTTTACAGAGCTCCCTTCCTCCTCCAGTGCCCTTAAATAAGTGCTGCTTGATTTTTAGGAAAAGGTGGCAGCAGAGAAGGGAGAAGATAAGAACACAGTATTCTGAATGGGTGATAGTGTTTAACGTGCAAAGTTGTTTGTATCTTTTCTTTCTACACGAACTCATTGTTTCTGATACTAACTTCATGACACAGTGCTGGTCTTTTATTACTACTCAACTAACTTCTTGTTAGCTATTCTGCCATTATTTTAATCATAGCTTTGTCAAAACTGGGTAAGCCCTAACAACTATCACTTACTTTGTATTTAATATGTTTGGGCACTGTGACAATGACTTTACATATATTTTCCAACTTAAAAACAAAAAGTAGTTATGATGATTTCCATTTTATGACTGAGGAAATAGACTCAGGAATTATTGCAGACAGAAAATGTACACATTGTTAGTAAGAGGCAGAACTGGGACTCTTAAGTGGTATGCCTTGAGCCTACCCCTGATATCACACACTCACTCTGCCCTTGGTCTCCTCACAAGGTCACAATCTCCAGTGATCCTTGTTAAAAGGATCTACATTTTATAGGTATTCTGACAACTATCTCTGATTTTAATTTTAATTTCAGGGCACATTTTTGTTTCCCACAGAATTTTGTTTCTAACCTTTAAAAAACTTTTTTAAAAAAATACTCATTTTTTGAGAGAGAGATGGAGACAGAATGTGAGCAGGGGAGGGGCAGAAAGAGGAGACACAGAATCTGAAGCAGGCTCCAGGCTCTGAGCTCTCAGCACAGAGCCTGACGTGGGGTTTGAACCCACAAACTGTGAGATTATGACCTGAGCTAAAGTTGGACACTTAACCAACTGAGCCACCCAGGCGCCCCTCTTTCTAACTTTTTAATATTTACATAGTGTTTTGTAATTTGCAATTCTTCCCTCCCCTTTGTTGATGATACAACATTTAGTGTCTGTTTAATGATTTTTCTATTAAAATTGCCTTTCGATTTGTTTTCTATTTTCACCTGAGCCATGTTGCTTGGCCCTAGTCTTCTAAAGCCCAAAGTAACTGTTCTGGTTTCGAGTCTTCATATCTCCTGTTTCTCCTTCATTCTTGCCTATTCTCCACTACCACCAGACTAACCTTCCTAAAATTGTGCTTACAGTGCACTATCCCTTTCTCAGAAACTCACAGGGCTCCACTTTGACTGGAAAGTTCACCTCTACCATTCTGACAGTCAAGGTCAGCTGGTACCATCTCAGCTAACCACTCTTTCTTAGACACTTCCCAAAGTCTGCTCTGATCAAGAGAGAAATCCTATTCATTTGGTCACACATCCTGTTCATTTCTCTAAGCTTGGGTCATCCCCTTATACTGGGTGTCCTAGCCTTGCTGGTTCTGTCTCAATTGTGTACTTTCATTTCTCTTCTTCTATCACCCAACTTTCCCTTGCTTTGAATTCCTTCAAGATTGTACCTAGCCTCTAGTTACTCAACAGAAGTCCTCAGCTGTTTACCCTATTTGTCTCCTTTTGTAAAGAGGAGATCATAATGAAATAAAGGTCATGTAGCACGCACCAGAGCATGGACCATACATGCCTCTCAGGAGAAGGTAGATGAGTGATGGGTGCTGGTGAAGCGAACTGAGGGGACAGATGATTGGATGTCTCCCAATGGCCACTTCCTTCCTCTAGCCCTCAGTTATCACTGTCCAATGCAAAAGCTGTCATTGAGACATTCCTTCGCTGGGCAGAGAACTGTCTATCAGAAACTCTCTGTGTTTCGATTTACAAAGAGCACAGAGATGGTTTGATCACTTTGGGCTTATTGGTCAAAGAGGAATGAAAAGGGCCAAAGAACAGCTGTAGCCATTCCTGGAAATCCTGCGACTGGTTCTCCTCTTAAAAGATTCACATCTAGAAACCTTTTTGTCACTCGACTGCATACCTCAGTCATTTCCCGTTGGGCTGCCTTCTTTGCTGTTTCTCTCTCAGTTTGAAACTGCTTTCTTAGGGCTTCTATGCGTTCAGCATGCATTTCTGCTTCCACTTTGGATTCCTCAGTCATCCGTTCTCTGTTTAAAAAAAAGATAAGTCACTCTTAGAAATCATCTTAGCAGGTAAGGAAGGCCTGGACGATCATGGGCAGCTGTTCAGAAGGTATGATTTACACATGAGAAGCACATCAGGCACCAGGTGAAACTCACTGGTCTGGAGCCCATTAACACAAAGGGAAGAAAAGCATTTACCTGTAGCATTAAAAGCCAAAAAGTCTTTCAACATCAAGAAAACCAACCAAGAGTGAAACACACACTCTTGTTTTAACCAGCAACCAGTCTTGAGCCAGCAACATTTCACTAGATAAAATTTGCAGCTCATGGACAGGAAAAAAATGCCTTCTCTGCTTTAGCTTATACCTTCCTCATATCCGTATGTTCATGACCTGAAAGGCATAAAGGTCTATGTGCACACTGCATTTCCCTTGGGTAAAAGTTTTCATGGAACGTTATTTATATCTAAATCCTATTTACCAAGGTGCAGTTTACAAAAAACTCTGGTGGCCTGACTTGAACTTGATGCGTTTGACCTAATCTTAGGCCCAAAAGGAAAACAATGGCTAAAGATCTGCCTGGGTGGAGTCATCCCACTCCTCCATGGGTTCTTCCCATCCAGGCTGAGGCTATTCCTTTTCCAAATCATGCTTCTAAAGGACACATTAGCTTTTGATAGCTTTTGATAGAAAAGGCTTGGCAGAAACATACAACATTCTTTAAATGTTGGCTTTACCTTCATGTGGAGCAGCAGCTTGACACCAGATGAAGGGAGAGCTGAAAAGGAGATTCACATGAGCATTTCCCAGCCTGCTGGCGGCTGCTGCTGCTCAGGATGCCTGGTTCCTAACACAGTTCTGCTGGAGTACTAGTTCCACGCAGAAGATGAGCATTTAAAAAAAAATTTTTTTTTTAATGTTTTTATTTATTTTTAAGACAGAGAGACAGAGCATGAGTGGGGAGGGGCAGAGAGAGAGGGAGACACAGAATCTGAAGCAGGCTCCAGGCTCTGAGCTGTCAGCACAGAGCCCGACGAGGGGCTCCAACTTACGAACTTTGAGATCATGACCTGAGCTGAAGTTGGACGCCCAACCAGCTGAGCCACCCAGGCGCCCCTAACCAGTTTAGGTAAGTGAGCCAGACGTAACTCTCCCAGAGGCTCTTCCCTAATTTCACTGTGACTCTACTGCCCTTACTTGAAGGTTTCCAAATTTTGTCGCTCAAGTTCTTTGTTTTCCAATTTCTCCTGCACATGATCAAGCTTTGTTTGTAGATGATTATTTGTCTGGAGAGCTTGCTCCAGGCTCATAGCCAGTTTCCTGTTGTCTTCTCTAGCTACATCTAGAGCTTTCTGTAGAGGCTCCATCTGAAAGAGAGAAGGCGCTCTTTAATTCTACTGTCACAGATAGATTCAAGAAGTCGGTAACACTATATACTCACTCCTTACACCTTTTCATCAAATGCCATTGAGACAATAACTGGATGGAACCAGAACTAAAGATTCCAGATGCCTGGGATATAGATGTGAGAATTTACTGCAGACACTGCTTAGGAGACTCTTACAAAGCAACGGGAAAAGCAAGCTCTGCTGATTACTATGAGCTTTGAAAAATAGAACCAACTTATTTATTTTAAAAATTTTATTTTATTTTTTTTTAATTTTTTTTTTCAACGTTTATTTATTTTTGGGACAGAGAGAGACAGAGCATGAATGGGGGAGGGGCAGAGAGAGAAGAAGACACAGAATTGGAAACAGGCTCCAGGCTCTGAGCCATCAGCCCAGAGCCTGACGCGGGGCTCGAACTCACGGACCGCGAGATCGTGACCTGGCTGAAGTCGGACGCTTAACCGACTGCGCCACCCAGGTGCCCCTTACAAATTTTAAAGTAAATTCCCCTTTCCAATCTTATAACTTCTGGTGTCACTACCTAAAGAGAGAAGAACTGGAAATTGTTCCTTGTATGTCCTTCCAGAAAAAGCTTATTTATATGAAATATCAAAGACTTTTTAATATATGTGCATATATCCATGAGCACACACATGTAAGTGTGTCTCCTTATTAATAGTGGGGTCACTCCAGCTACTTCTGACTTAAATTACAAATTATTCCCTAAGCCCTTTAACTTCTGCAATCATTTATGCATTAATAAGTAAAAAGAAGTAAACTATACCAGAGAGAGAATTAGGCATAATTGTGGTCCTGGTTTGCCAATAAATGACTCACTGTAAGGTTGCAGGCCCACTTCCCATTTGTAAACATAACTCAGACTTGAATGAAAAGGAGATTTACCTGATTACTTACCCCATTTTCCTAAAAGAGCAATGTCCCAATAAAACCAAAAATATCAATATTCTCATCTATAATAATGGCCTTTACCTCACTGTTGTGCTGGGCATCCACAACAAGCATTCTCGCCTGCCACTGGTCCACTTCTGCCTCCAGCTTCTGCACCCTCTGTTGATTTAGAGCCCTGAAAATGGGAGACACAGAAAGAGTGACTACAGAAAAGAACCATCTAGGAAGGATACCACTGGGAGCTACAGGGCACTCTTCTTCCAAGAAGCTCAAATAGCATATGTGATAAACTACAGATGCTCAGAATACCTTAGAGTTGGCAGGTGACAATTAGTAGCCTCAGCTTCAGGTTAAGAAACTAAGACTCCCAAGGATTAAAAAGTTGTCCCATCTACGCCTGGGTGGCTCAGTCAGTTGAACGTCTGACTTCCACTCAGGTCATGATCTCATGGTTTGTGATTTTGAGCTCCACGTTGGGCTCTGTGCTGACAGCTCAGAGCCTGGAGCCTGCTTGGGATTTTGTGTCTCCCTCTCTCTCTGCCCCACCCCTGCTCATGCTGTCTCTCTCTTGCTCTTAAAAATAAACATCAAAAAAAAATTTTTTTGTCCCATCTATGATTCAATTTGGATTGATACATTAGCTATCAATACTTGTCAATGACTAACTTATGAGCTGGTAATTTTATACTATATACATATATCACCAGTACAAAAATATATTGCTTCTAGATGGATGGGCCTGCTGTTGAGATTTTGCTTCTAAATACACTAGCTACCCAGAATCTTATTGTGAATGGTGAACAATTTTCAGTACCATCCCCTTGACTTTTTTATGTTCAGAGGCAATACACGTTTATAATACGCAAAAAACAAAGATAAGCACAATGGAGAATATAAAACTGGCACTTGTTCTCCCATAGCAGAGAGACAATAAGCACTAATACACCCATCACAGTATATTTCAGAGGACCCGTTAAACTGAAACCATTTGCTCATTAACCTCAAGGGGAAACTTTTATGCAACTTGAAACTTTCAAAGAAGGAGTTTACTTCTTTTTTAAAAAATTTTTTGTTAACGTTTATTTATTTTTGAGACAGAGAGAGAGCATGAACAGGGGAGGGTCAGAGAGAGGGAGACACAGAATCTGAAACAGGCTCCAGGCTCTGAGCTGTCAGCACAGAGCCCGACATGGGGCTTGAACCCACGGACTGCGAGATCATGACCTGAGCCGAAGTCAGCTGCTTAACCAACTGAGCCACCCAGGCGCCTGGGAGTTTACTTCTAAAACATGGCTAGAAGTAGGTCTCAGAATGATTCATCTAAAAATATTAATCTTTAAATAGGATACTAATAAATAGATAATTCAAACTCAACTAGGCATGGAGCTTCAATTATCTAGATAATTACTTGTCTGCAGACCCAAGGACAGGTTTAAAGGGTAGCAGTAATATAGCACATGAATTTCTAGAATACATACTCCTTTACATCATTACAAAATATGGGAATTTTGAATTTTTGAAAGTCATGTTTATTTCTACTTCCAGATACTCCCTAATTTTCTAGATCTTTATTTTTTTATAATACCATGTTTTACTGAATAGGTCTACATTTCACCACTTCTGAAATGTCAAGCTAAAATAGAGGACTTTTAGAGAGCAACATAGTAAAGGCGGTGAACTGTCAGATTCATACATTTAGTGAGTAGTAAAATAGGGAGAGGGAAATATGTAAAACTTTGGGTTGGAATTGGGGGAAAAACCTGTTCAGGACTGAAGGGAGGTCCTTGATTTCAAACAAAAATCTCCTCTTGAATAAAGACTATACAAATAAGAACTCTGGTTTACAAAGAACATCGAATAGCACAAAACCCCATTAGGCGGAAGAAATGGCCAGGACAGAGGGGTGTGGGCTGTGGGAGCAGGCAGTCTGCAGCAGGGATGGCTGGGCTACAGGCTGGAAACCCCGCTGGAGGCCGCAGCTCAGGTACAGGATCTACAGGGAAGAGCAGGTTGGGAAGTCTAGAGGCAGAGGTTAGTGCATTCACCAAAATCCCTTGCTTTCCAGTCAAGTTCCTAAGATGTTTCCCCAAACAGGGGCTAGATCTTTATTTTAAAGTGACTTTGTTTCTCGCAGTGCCTGGGTGGCTCAGTTAGTTAAGCATCTGACTCTTGGATTTAGCTCAGGTCATGATCTCACAGTTCATGTGTTTGAGCCCCACGTCGGGCTCTGCACTGACAGTACGGAGCCTGCTTGGGATTCTCTCTCTCTCTCTCTCTCTCTCTCTCTCTCTCTCTCTTTCTTTCTCTCTCTCTTTCTGCACCCCACCCCCCGCCTCTGCTCACATGCTTTTGCTGTCTCAAAATAAATAAACAAACATTAATAAATAAACTTAAAAAATGAAGTGACTTTGTTTCTTGACTGCATGCCACTCCTTACTATTATGGAGCAGACATGCTCCATTACATGCACAAAGACAAAAAAAAAAAAAAAAAAAAAAATCTCCAGTACCTTTCTTTCTTGAGGCCTGCAATCTCTGAATCCCTCCGCCCAAGCTCTATTTGTACTTTTTCCAGAGCACCTTGCATCTTACTGTGAGAAGCCAGCACATTTTCCAACATAATTGTAACTTTGCAGTTGTCTTCTTTAGCCTCTGCCAGTTGTCTCTGAAAGTTTCCCACCTAACAGAAAACGAAACAATACAAAGATATTTGATCCTTTCTCCTTATTCCACTGCTGCTGAGTCCCATTACTTCTAGGCAAGAATATGGAAACCAAGCATGGCAAAATGCTAAGAGGAATAATTGAAGCATATTTTATTTTATTGTTAAGATCTCAAGTTATTGTGACTTTGAGAAAAGAAAACTAGCCCCCGCCCCCCCACCGCCACCCTGTGGAGAACTCTGCAGCACTTCCCAACTTTTGTCATGTCATAACATCTGTATTAACTGCAGACAATGGGATCAACAACTTCCTGGTTCTAGATGTGTTCCCAGGCTGGTCTGCTCTGGCCCTGATCAGTTATCTTGGGACAGAAGAGAACATACCTGAAGCCCATCAGAATCAGGAACATGTTAGTTACACATAGTAGGAAGATTACTGTTACCAAGGTCAGATGATTTTCAATAGAAAACATTAGGACTTTCAAGACTAGAAGTTAAAAAAACACTGGGGGGTGCCTGAGTAGCTCAGTTGGTTAAGCGTCTGACTTTGGCTCAGGTCATGATCTCATAGTTTCTGAGTGTGAGCCCAGCACTGGGCTCCCTGCTGTCAAGGCAGAGCACATTTCAGATACTCTCTTTCCCTTTCGCTCTGGCTCTCCCCAGCCTGTGCTCGCTTGCTTTCTTCTTTTCTTTTCTTTTCTTTTCTTTCTTTCTTTCTTTCTTTCTTTCTTTCTTTCTTTCTTTCTTTCTTTCTTTCTTTCATAAATAAAATAAAATAAAATAAAATATAAAATAAAATAAAATAAAATAAAATAAAATAAAATAAAATAAAATAAAATAAAATAAAATACCAAAACCAACAGCAGTTAGCAGTGCCTGGGTGGCTCAATTGGTTGAATGTCTGACTCTTGATCTCGGCTCAGGTAAGGAGCCCACTGTTGCAGGATCGAGCCTTGCATCAGGCTCTACTGAGTGTGGAGCCTGCTTAAGATTCTCCTGCTCTCTTCCTCTGCCCCTCTCTCCTGCTTGTGCGCACGTGCTCTCTCTCTCTGTAAAACGAAAACAGGAGCACCTGGGTGGTTCAGTTTGTTAAGCGTCCAACTGTGGTTCACGTCATGGTCTCATAGTTCATGCGTCAGAGCCCCAAGTGGGGCTGTCTGCTGTCAGGGTGGAGCCTGCTTTGGATCCTGTCTCCCTTTCTCTCTGCCCCTCCCCTGCTCTCGTGTGCTCTCTCAAAAATAAACGTTTAAAAATATAATAAAAAACAAAAACAAAAAAAATTGGGAATTAAATCATGTACTTTTAAGGAAAATATTTTACAGCTCTTCTAAAGTTATCTTAAAAAAAAAAAAAAGCTCCTCTGATCAATCCTTGTTCTTACCAAAGGTAACAAGAAATGAAGGACTACGACTTGCGGCAAGATTTCTTAAGCACCTCATTTCAATAACAAACTTTCAAAAAGGATTGATGCCTTGCCTTCTTGCTCTCTCTGTCCTCCAAAGCCTCAAGGTCCCCTTTCAACTTCTGACTCTCTTTTAGGGCTGCATCACGACACTTCACTGCTTGGGAGAGCTCCTCTTCATTCTTTTCAAGAATGGATTTCACCTTAGTAGAAAACAAGGAATGATAAATAATTTGTCCAAAGCACTATAAATTAGCAATTAGAATAAGAAAAAGCAATTTGGACACCAAACTTAAAATGTTTAATTAAATATGCTCATCCACTATAATAAAAAAACCAACTTTATTAGCTACTTTTCCCTTTAAAGAAAACTACAAAGCAAAAAAAAAAAAATCTGTGTGAATAAACATGAGCAAACCTAATATATGTCAATCTCCATGAAAAATACAGGGTAAGTGATAAAGGAGATAAGACTATGAAGGTTAGATGTAAAATGGTTGGGGTGGTGGACTGATTATCCTGGAATTTAAAAATACAGCAAAACCTTGGTTTGAGAGCATAATTCATTCTGGAAATATGTTTGTAACCCAAAGCACTTGTGTATCAAAGCAATTAAAAAAAAAATTTTTTTTAACGTTTATTTATTTTTGAGACAGAGAGAGACAGAGCATGAACGGGGGAGGGGCAAAGAGAGAGGGAGAGAATCGGAAGCAGGGTCCAGGCTCTGAGCCATCAGCCCAGAGCCCGACGCGGGGCTCAAACTCACGGACCGCGAGATCGCGACCTGAGCTGAAGTCGGCCGCTTAACCGACTGAGCCACCCAGGCGCCCCTCAAAGCAAATTTCAAGAACCATCAGCCCAGTTGTGATCATGTGATGTCTGGCGTCACACACTACTCATATTGCAAGACATCGCTCCTTTATCAAGTTAAAATTTTTAGAAATGTTTGCTTGTCTTGCAGAGCACTCGCAGAACAATCCAAGGTTTTACTGTATAACAACTGAAAGAATATAACAAAAGCCAAGATGAATAAGTAGCGTCAAGAAAATAGTTATAGAAGAATGCATCCTAATTAGAAGTATGAGAATTTTATATCCTTGAAATACTTTTTTTCTTTTTTCTACACATTCAAATGATCACAGTATTTTAAATATTATTTTTAAAAAATTTTGAAATAATTAGATTCACAGGATGTTGCAAAAGTAGTGAAAAGAATCCCATGTATTCTTCACCCTGCTCCTAATGGTGTACTACTGTAGTTCAACATCAAAATTAGGAAACTGACTTTGGTGCATTACTGTTCACTAGATTAATTGGCCCACAGAACTTACACAGTTTTCACCACTTTTTTAAAAACCTGCATTCATCTCTGAGCGCACACATAGCTGTATGTAATCTGATGTCGTGCACATTATTCATGAACCATCACAATCACAATCAGAACCGTTCCATCACCACAAAAGAATTCACATGTGCTACTTCTTTGTGTATATACACACTCTCCCAAACCCATCCCCGGTCCTGCGGCAACCAATAATTTATTGTTCTCAATCTCTATAGTTCTGTCATTTTAAAAATGTTAAACGTTTTAATATAATTAACTTTTGTATAGGTAATACATTCACACTATTCTTTTTTATCAGCATTACCGAGGTAAAAATGACCTGCAAGAAGCTGTGTATATTTAAAGTATAGTTCTGACTTCAAGAGTGTATAAGCTCTTGAAGCCATAATCAAGATAAGCCATTTCCATCGTCTCAAAATTTCCCTCATGGGGGCGCCTGAGTGGCTCAGTCCATTGAGAATCTGACTTCAGCTCAGGTCCTGATCTCAAGTTTGGTGGGTTACAGCCTGCAGTGGACTCTGTGCTGACAGCTCAGAGCCTGGAGCCTGCTTCAGATTCTGTGTCTCTCGCTCTGCTTCTCCCTCATACTCTCTCTCTCAAAAATAAATAAACATTAAAAAAAAAAAAAAGTTCCCTCATGCCTTTTTGTAATCTCTCCTTTCTGTCTCTCCTTGTTCCCACACCTCCGCACAACTAATCTGTTTTCTGTCACAATAGTTTTTTTTCCTAGAATTTTATATAAATGGAATTATATTGTATGTACTCTTTTTTTGGTATGGCTTCTTTCACTCAGCATAATTATTTTGAGATTAATTTTGATGTAGCAGTAGTTCAATCCTTTCTGTTGCTGAAGAGTGTTGTATTGTAGAACATACCACAGTTTACTTATCCATTCACCTTCTGAACACTTGAGTTGCTTCCGGCTTTAAGATATAAGCTGCTGTGAAGAGCTGTGTACATGTCTTGGGTAGACATATGCTTTCATTTATCTTTGCTTAGAAGTGGAATGGCTGGGTTATACGTAGTGTTTTATTTTTAAAGAAACTACCAAAGCATTTTTCAGAGCGGTTATACCATCTGACATTCCCTTCAGCAGTGTTATGAGAGTTCCAGTTGTTCTACATTCTCACTAATACTTGGTATGAACAGTTTTTCAGTTTTATACATTCTAATAGATGTGTATCTCACTGCAGTTTTAATTTGCATTTCCCTAATGACTGATGTTTAACATCTTTTCAACTACTTATTTATCATCCAAATATCTTTTTTTTTTGAGTTTTCTTTTTTGTAACCTTTATTTTTTTTTAATGTTTATTTATTTTTGAGAGAGCACACGCGTAAGCAGGGGAGGGGCAGCGAGAGAGACAGAGAATCCAAAGCAGGCTCCAGGCTCCCAGCTATCAGCTCAGAGCTCAACTCGGGGCTTGACTCACAAATCATGAGGCCATGACCTGAGACGAAGTCAGACGCTTAACCAACTGAGCCCCTCACGTGCTCCATGGAGTTGTTTTCTTCTTAATGAGTTTTAAGAGTTTAATACATTCGGGAGACAATGCCTTTATCAGATATGTGATTTGCAAATATTTTCTCCCAGTCTATAGCTTGTGTCTTCATTCTCTTAACACTTTAAAGAGCATAAGGTGTCAGTGCATCCATTTTTCCCCCCTTTAGGAATCATGCTTTTGATGTCAAATCTAAGATATCTCTGAGTAATCCAAGATAACAAAGATTTCCTCCTACATTTTCTTCTACAAGTTTTACAGTTTAAGATTTTACATTTAGGACTCTGATGCATTTTAATTTTTATATATAGTGTGAGGTATGGATCAAAGGTTTTTTGGTTTTGCATATGGATATCCAACTGCTCCAGTGCCATTTGTTGAAAAGATCATCCTTTCTCTACCTTCACTTTTGTTGAAAATGAAATGTTCATTAAATGATTTTGAATTGGTAGCACATTCACATTATTCTTTATTTTTAATGTTTATTTTTATGTTTGAGAGACAGAGCGCAAGTGGGAGAGGGGCAGAGAGAGAGGGTGACACGAAATCCAAACCAGGCTCCAGGCTCTGAGCTGTCAGCACAGCTGACACACCCCAATGTGGTGCTCGAACTTACAAACCATGAGATCATGACATGAGCCCAAGCAGGCTGCCCAACTGACTAAGCCACCAGGTGTCCCACATTCACATTACTCTTAAGATACAAAAGGGTAAAGTGGAAAATTTCCCAGTCACCTGGTTTCCCTCCTCAAAAATAATGTTGCCATTATTATTATATTATTATTATCCATGATAGAGACATTCTGTGCATTATAAGTGAAAATATCTATATGTACTCACATATGGATATATTTTTTATTCTCTTACCCCTTCTACAAATAATAAAATATTATGTATACTCTTCTGAGCCTTGGTTGTTTTAACCTAATAATACACACATACATATGTATGTATATACTATATACATATGTTCGAGCAGTATTCCAAACCATGAATACACCATGATATACTTAGCTAGTGTCTTATTGATGAAATTTTGCTTACTTCCAGTCTTTCGCTATTAACAAGCAATACTTCAATAAGTAATCTTGTAAACATGTCATATGTATAAGCTAGTATATCTGAAGGAGAAAGTCCTAGAAGTACAACTGTGGGGTGAAATGATAGGTATTAAACTGTCTTCCACAGGAAGTTGTACCATTTTATACTTCCAACAGCAACAACAAAGAATATTTTTCCCCACATCTTCCTCAACATTACACTTCCTTAAAACTTTTTACCTGTAACATTTGAAATACTTTTTCTTTAAGGATCTAAGAATATTACAAAGGATGCCAATTCACAGGCTCTGAAAACCTATAGAATTTTGTTCTAGAAACGGACACAAGGAAGGGTACATACTTTTACCAGGGTTTTTAAGATACATATGAAAATGTCACTAGCAAAAATGTTGAGAGAAAAGATCTAAATAGCTACCAACTCTAGAAGACAAGATACAGAACTTTCTATTTTTAAACATCAAGCAAAGATGTACGCTCTCAAAGGTTTTCTTTCAAAAATAATTTCCAGGGGCACCTGGGTGGCTCAGTCAGTTGAGCCTCTGACTCTTCATTTTGGCCAAGGGTCATGGGTTCAAGCCCCACATTGGGCTCTGCCCTGAGCCTATTTAAGATTCTCCCTCTCTCTCCCTCTGCTCTTCTTCCCCGCTCACATGCTCTCTCATAAATAAAGAAAAGCCTGAGACATGATAGGCTCTCAATAAATGTTGGTTCATGCTTTTCTTATTAAGCAGTTGTTGTTTTCAATTTTATCATGATAATTTTCACCAATAACTTGGTTAAGGCATTCAGACTATAAGGTTCACATCTAAAAACAACCTAAAACTAAGATAATACTCAAAAAAATTTTTCTCCAATGTTCAAGTTCTTAGGGCTTTGATTAATGTATTTCTATTTTAAAATCAGGCTTGAAACATTTTACCATGAATATTAAGATTAGGTGGAGGGGCGCCTGGGTGGCTCAGTCGGTTAAGTGGCCGACTTCGGCTCAGGTCATGATCTCGCAGTCCGTGAGTTCGAGCCCCG
Organism: Prionailurus viverrinus; assembly: GCF_022837055.1. Lineage (NCBI taxonomy): Eukaryota > Metazoa > Chordata > Mammalia > Carnivora > Felidae > Prionailurus > Prionailurus viverrinus. Next base: position 33,725,835 of record NC_062568.1, read on the forward strand.
TGTCGGGCTCTGTGCTGACAGCTCAGAGCCTGGAGCCTGTTTCGGATTCTATGTCTCCCTCTCTCTGACCCTCCCCCATTCATGCTCTGTCTCTCTCTGTCTCAAAAATAAATAAACGTTTAAAAAAAAAAAAGAGAGATTATTAAAAAAAAAAGATTAGGTGGATGTTTTGAATTTGTTTTTTTTTTTTTTTAAATTTTTTTTTTTTCAACGTTTATTTATTTTTGGGACAGAGAGAGACAGAGCATGAACGGGGGAGGGGCAGAGAGAGAGGGAGACACAGAATCGGAAACAGGCTCCAGGTTCTGAGCCATCAGCCCAGAGCCTGACGCGGGGCTCGAACTCACGGACCGCGAGATCGTGACCTGGCTGAAGTCGGACGCTTAACCAACTGCGCCACCCAGGCGCCCCTTTTTTTTTTTTTTTTTTTTAAATTTTTTTTTTTTCAACGTTTATTTATTTTTGGGACAGAGAGAGACAGAGCATGAACGGGGGAAGGGCAGAGAGAGAGGGAGACACAGAATCGGAAACAGGCTCCAGGTTCTGAGCCATCAGCCCAGAGCCTGACGCGGGGCTCGAACTCACGGACCGCGAGATCGTGACCTGGCTGAAGTCGGACGCTTAACCGACTGCGCCACCCAGGCGCCCCGGATGTTTTGAATTTGTAAAAACTCAAAATCATATTAAAAAAACTCAATGGCTACTGTTAATCAAAATCTTTCTATGTCTAAAAATTAACCATGTGATAACCAAAATAATGGTTTCAATCCACATTGTCAATTTTTCTTATCTGTGAAGAACCTTTCTTGTTACTCATACCTCCATATATTATCTTTCTGAATTGTTACTACTTTTCTTCATTGTTGTATAAATCTGAAATTTCCTTATGATTTAGTTTGTGGTCTCCACTTACCGAATCCTGTTTAAGAAAATTTGGTGACTCATTTATTAATGGTCTTGAAGCAAGAATGTCTATTTTACCTTCCAGTCTTCCCTCCATGGTTTTAATAGCATTCAAAAGAGTCTTTAGAGAGATTCTAGAGTCTCCAATCTCCTGAGAAGCTCTCAAAGAAGTGAGGTTAGATGCAAAGGTCACACGGCGTGCAGAGTTTGGAATAACACTGGGTAAACCAACTGATGAAGTTCTTTCCTTTATATTGTTTACATGGGGCCTATAGCCTTCAAAGAATTTCGAAGATGCAGGCCTCTCCGGAGATTTCCTTTTTCTTGGAGGCATCACCAATCAAAAACAGTAAAACAACTAAACCTAGAGTTATTTTTCAATGAGCGCTCCTTTTATGAAGAGGAACAACACAAAGTTCTAATGAAGCTGTGATAGAAAATATACTTGAAAATGTGTTCCTTTGCTTTCAGAACGAAGAAATCACACTGTAAAGTTGTCCTGGTGAAGAAACAAGCCTTCCTTAAATCAAATTCCCTGTAGGAGAGTATATCTAATGAGGCCCTCTTTTCCAGTAGTCAGATGGTTAGAACCCTAACAGTATTCTATTTGAAGACACATTCTAGCTCCTTGGTTACCAAGGGTATAGAAACAGAAATATTGGGGCGCCTGGGTGGCGCAGTCGGTTAAGCGTCCGACTTCAGCCAGGTCATGATCTTGCGGTCCGTGAGTTCGAGCCCCGCGTCTGGCTCTGGGCTGATGGCTCAGAGCCTGGAGCCTGTTTCCGATTCTGTGTCTCCCTCTCTCTCTGCCCTTCCCCCGTTCATGCTCTGTCTCTCTCTGTCCCAAAAATAAATAAACGTTGAAAAAAAAAAAAAAAAAAAAAAGAAACAGAAATATTATAGCTAATAGAAGTCAAACATATTTGAGTAAAAAAAAAAAATGCACACATGGTAAATTTGTAAATCACTGAAATGAATCACTTTCTTTTGGTTACACATTCTTGGATTATTTTCTTCACTAAATGTTTTGTATCTTGTTTGTCTAACTTTCTCTATTCATTTGTTAAAATGTTATGTGACTTACAAAAGGATTGTAGCCTCAGCAGTCACCCTGATGACAAGTAAGCATTTATACCACTAACACCTCTTTCAACTGAGCTGTCTCCTGCAGTTCTATCTTGTTGCCACTGAGTTCTAAGTTTGCCGATAATTAAAAAACCATTTCCTCTATGAAAGTGTTTCTCCAAACTGAGGGTTGATGGGGGATGGGAGGGAGGGGAGGGTGGGTGATGGGTATTGAGGAGGGTACCTTTTGGGATGAGCACTGGGTGTTGTATGGAAACCAATTTGTCAATAAATTTCATATATATAAAAAAAATAAATAAAATAAATAAAAAATAAATAAATAAATAAATAAATAAATAAATAAATAAAGTGTTTCTCAATGCTTTCATTATAATGATGCTCCCTATGAACGCTCACTCTATTTTGCTTCTGAAAGACTTAACTTCTAAATCTATAATAAAGTTTATGAGTATATTCTTAAGCCTCCAATTAGAACATAAGTTGAATATCCCAATCCTGCTTCAGGTATGTTTATTTCTCTACAGTTTAGCAAAACCTTGTACATTGCGGGTGTTTAAAAAATGTTTGTTGAATTGAGTCAAGTGAAAGAATATTCATCTTTCTGGGACTGTATGGTAAGGTGGAGAAAAAGGCATCAATTTCTTAAAACCTAATTAAAACAATATAACAGCAATTTGTTTTATAGCTATTAATCACACCTGCATATAGCTGCCCTCTAGAGCCTTGTTCAACTTGCGTAGATGGTCATTCTGTGAACTGGTTTCAGTAAAAGAATGTAGTTGTTCTTCTAACTGTTTAACTTTTATCTAGGATAAAACAGAAGAATAATAAAATAAGGAGTAATTATATATTTACATATTTTAAAAGGAAAAAGATGTCATGAGTTTGGAAAAATCACAGAGAATCCTTAAAACTTGTAGAAGCAATCCTAAGTTTTTCTAATCATGTAAAGATTGCTATTTCAACTCTCAGAGCTATTTCAATAGCTAAAAGTAGGCTATAGCCATTTATACGTACTGAGATAACTCATTTGGTTTCTATTGCTTATGAAAACTCCAGCGGCACCTGGGTAGCTCAGTTGGTTAAGCATCCAACTTCCCGGTTCAGGTCATGATCTCCCAGTTTGTGAGTTTGAGCCCTGCCTCGGGCTCTGTGCTGACAGCTCAGAGCCTGGAGCCTGCTTCGGATTCTGTGTCTCCCTCTCTCTCGGCCCCTCTCCTGTTCACATTCAGTCTCTCTCTCTCTCTAGCTCAAAACTAAACATTCAAGAATTTTTTTAGAAACTCCAAATTAACATGACTTATGAATATAACAGTGAGACTTTGGGGGTAATAATTTCAACTTAAAAAAAATTGTAATACCTAACATTCAAAAACCATTTTGGCTATGGATAATTAGAATTGTCAACGTGCAAGTAGATGACACAGACTCTTGTGTTTTACTGACAGAATTATAAAATCTGAGTAAATGAAATTCTTATATGATGAATTATACTTTAACACTAACTGAGAAAGATAATTACGGCTTTCTCTTTAAAGAAAATGATCATTTGGGGGAATGAAATCATTAATATTTACTCACTAATCTCCAAATTGTGTTTTCCCACATTTTCTTCCCTTTATATCCAACCCTTTCATACAAATCAACAATGAATCCCTGAATCAGACAAAATGTCATCCAAAATTTTTTACTTAAATCGACTTTTTCCTTTCTCTGTGTCTTGTTTCCTACCTGTGGAGGGAAAACACTTCTTGGCTGGAGTTACTGCACACTTTCAGTAACTGTTAAATTTTGATTGCTAATATTAGTATTTTTTTTTGAAGGACTGCATAAAAATACATTTTGTCTCAGGAAATCTCTCTTGTTCTATCAAGCAGAATCCTTCTTTTATCTCTGCCTGTTTCTGTTGCTCTTTTCCACAGTGTACATTATAAAATGTGTGCTATGGCTCCCTAAAGCCATCAGTAAAAGTTAATCATGACTTTCACTTAAGGTTCAGAATTAAAATGACTGCCTCTAAAGGGAAGTATTCATGCAACAATTATTCTCATTTTAAACAAGCAAGCTGCTGTTAACCCATAGAATCTAATGGAAAATGGGCTGAATAACTCTGAAGACTTTGAGATTTGCTTTTCTTCATGCAAAGAGAATATCCTTATTCTACAATATTTCTCAGATAATTTGCCCTAACTCAGCCTCTGGGCACACAGTAAAATGCCCTGAAACTTTTTAGATGGGATGTTCTCATCTACAAGCACTTTAAATTTTGTATTGAGTGTCTTATTTGGCATGATTTCTAATTCAGGACATTCACATGGGAAAGAACACAGAAGCAAATAAATTGTGCTGCCGCTCAGAGATCTGGTTTTTCCGTGTCATTAAAAGTCAAGCAACTTCCATTATTAGCTTATCAGCCAGTCTCAGGAACTGCAGTAACTTAGGTCAAGGTCCTTTGTTCATCATTTTTAATCCTTTTTCATAATTTTACCATAAATGTATCCCTAAACAGTGTACAGTATTATTTTATAAGATTGATCTATGTTAGGGGCGCCTGGGTAGCTCAGTTGGTTAGGTAGCTGACTTTGGCTCAGGTCATGATCTCATGGTTTGTGGGTTCAGGCCCCACATCAGGTTCTGTGCTGACAGCTCAGAGCCTGGAGCCTGCTTTGGATTCTGTGTCTCCCTCTCTCTCCATCCCTCCCCTACTTGTACTCTGCCTCTCTTTCTCTCTCTCAAAAATGAATAAACGTTAAAAAAAAAAATTGATGTATGTTAGCACATGTAGTGGGCACCTGGGTGGCGCAGTTGGTTAAGCGTCCAACTTCAGCTCAGGTCATGATCTCACAGTTTGTGATTTCGAGCCCTGCATCAGGCTCTATGTTGATAGCTCAGAGCCTGGAGCCTGCTTCGGATTCTGTGTCTCCCTCTATCTCTGCCCTTCCCCCACTCACACTCTGTCTCTCTCTCTCTCTCTTTCAAAGTAAATAAACATAATAATTTTTTTTTTTAAAGACTGCTTTCAAGACTGATATAACTACTTTCAGGAGAAATTTAATAAACTCCAGTAAAATTCAAGATCTGTAAATCCTACAACCTAGTAATTCTTCTTCTGAGAATTATACTAGCTAGAGAATTTTTTACATGAATACAAGGGGACCTGTACAACAGTTCATCATTTCAGTGTTGTTTGTAAGAAACTGGAAACTACCTAAATATCCATCAACAGAAGAAAGGATAAATCTATTTTGGTATATTTATAAAATGGAATAGAATATAGCACTGAAAATGTAATTCACACCATGTTTGAATAGGGAAAGCAGTTTCTGACACAGTCTACATTAACACCTGAAACCAAGTGTTTATACCAATCATGAAGTCAATTCTAAAATGTAATCTTTTATCAAATGATTCATAGGTAATATTTTTAATCAATTATTCAATTTAGAGAGAACACAGCGGACTATTTTGATTATGCTTAGTATGCAGCTCTTCCTTTAAACTATTGCAAGGGTATTATGCTTTAAGAGCACTTTCCCTTGGGTTGATGAAGTCAGTCTGGAATGTGCCAACCCAAGGTATGACATAAAAACACCAGTGAGTCAATAGTTTCAAGTGTTTCAGCTTTCAAAGACTATCAAAAATTTTAAGCCCTTGTTGTAGGAATAGGAGTAGAAAGTAATATTTTCCTTAAGATTCTGAGGATAACTTCTAAGGTTATAACTGAGGTCTAAAAGGTTAAATAGATATCAGCTCACTAATTTTAAAATGTATCCTATTCCCAGCCAAAACTTGGCTTTAAGTTGGCTATGAACATTTGTTTTTTTTCTTATATACTTAACAATACATTTAATTTCTCTTGGGAAAGATAAAAGAAGGTCAAAATCATTGGTCACAGTTTTTATGAGATCATTAGTTTCACAAAGGAGAAGGCTCTTCTGTGCCTGTAATAATCTATATACCTAGTCTGTAATGTTGACCAGCTTTCCTAGTGAAAAGTAGATGAGAGGTATGCTTTCCCCTCCTCAGTTTATAGGTGAATAAGATGAACCTCAAACAAGGACAATCAGAAAACAATGAACAAAGTGCCAATAAGTACCTATCAGTAATTATTTTAAATGTAAATGGACTAAATGCTCTAATCAAATGGCACATGGTACAACACAAGCACTTCTAAGAGGGAAGTGTACAACAATACAGGCCTACCTCAAGGAAAAAGAAAAATCTCATATTAACAACCTAACCCTACACCTAAAGGAGCTAGAAAATGAAAAACAAAGCCCAAAGCCAGCAGAAGGAAGGAAATAATGAACATTAAAGTAGAAATAAACAAAATAGAGACTGAAAGAATAGAAAAGATCAATGAAACCAAGAGCTGGTTCTTTGAAAAGACAGACAAAACTGATAAACCTTTAGCCAAACTCATCAAGAAAAAGAAGACTCAAATAAAATCAGAAATGAAGAAGAAATAACTACCATATCACAGAAATACAAATGACTATAAGACAACATTATGAAAAATTAAATGCCAACAAATTGGACAACCTAGAAAAAAGTGGATAAATTCCTAGAAACATACAATCTCCCTCAACTGAATCAGAGATAGAAAATTTGAACAGACTGATTACTAGTAATAAAACTGAATCTGTAATAATAATAAAAAAAAAAAAAACTCCCAATACATAAAAGTCAAGGATCAGATGGCTTCACAGATGACTTCTAAACATTTAAAGTAACAGGTTCTGCTAATACTACTGTGGTTTCATTAACTACATTAAAAAAAACTTCTTAAAATGTTTATTCACTTCTGAGAGAGAGAGAGAGAGAGAGACAGACAGACTGTGTGAGCAGGGGAGGGGCAGGGACGAAGGGTGACACAGGATCTGAAGTAGGCTTCAGGCTCTGAGCTGTCAGCACAGAGCCTGACGCGGGGCTCAAACTCACAAACCGTGAGATCATGACCTGAGCTGAAGTCATACACTTAAATGGCTGAGCCACACAGGCGCCTCTACATTTAAAAACAATTTTTTTTTATTTTTTTTAATTTTTTTCAACGTTTATTTATTTTTGGGACAGAGAGAGACAGAGCATGAACGGGGAGGGGCAGAGAGAGAGGGAGACACAGAATCAGAAACAGGCTCCAGGCTCCGAGCCATCAGCCCAGAGCCTGACGCGGGGATCGAACTCACGGACCATGAGATCGTGACCTGGCTGAAGTCGGACGCTTAACCGACTGCGCCACCCAGGCGCCCCCATTTAAAAACAATTTTTAATTGAAGCATAGTTGACATACAATACTATATAATTTTAGATGTACAACACAGTGAATCAATAATTATATATATTACAAAGTGCTTACTATAAGTGTAGTTACTATGTCACAATACAAAGTTATTATAACATTATTCCCTATGTTGCACTTTTCATCCTGTCACTTATTTATTTCATAACCGGAAGTTTATATCTCTTAATCCCCCCTTCACCTATTTCACCCATTCCTCCACCCTTCTCCCCTCTGTCAACCACCAGTTTTTTGTATTTATGAATCTATTTCCAGTTTTTTGTTCTTTGGTTTTGCCTTTAATTCCACATAGAAGTGAAATCCTGTGGTATTAGTTTTTCTTTGACGTATTTCACTTAGCTTAATACCCTCTAGGTCCATCCATGTCATTGCAAATGGCAAGATTTCATTCTTTTTTTACGGCTCTTCTTCCTTCCCAAATTATCCCCAAAATATAGAAGAGGAAGAAAAACTTCCAAATTTATTCCACAAGGCCAGCATTACCCTGATACCAACACCAGACAAAGACTCTACTAAAAAGAAAACTCTAGGCCATTATCTCTGATGAACACAGATGCCAAAATCATCAACAAAATACTAGCAAACTGAATCCAACAACACATTAAAAATATCATCAATACATTGAGTAAGGATAAAAACCATACGATCATCTCAATAGATGCAGAAAAAAGCATTAAGCAAAACACAACATCCATTCGTGATAAAAATTCAACAAAGTAGGGTTGGAGGAAACATATGTCAACATAATAAAAGCCATATATGAAAAATCAACAGTGAACATCATACTCAATGGTGAAAAACTAAAAGCTTTCCAAGATCAGTAACAAGACAAGGACATCCAATCTCATCACCTTTATTCAACATAGTAATAGAAGTCATACCCCACAACAATCAGACAAAAAAAAAAAAAAAAAAAAAGGCATTCAAATTGGTAAGGAAGAAGTAAACTGCCATTATTTGCATATGACACTAAACTGCCATTATTTGCATATTATATAATGCGATACATAGAAAACCCCCAAAACCCCCAAAACACAGAGAAAACTCTGTGCTGATGATGTGAAGCCTGCTTGGGATTCTGTCTCTCCTTCTCTTTGTACCACCTTCCTCCGGATTGTGAGTGCATGCTCTCTCTCTCAAAATAAACTTAAAAATTCTTTTTAAATGTCCATTTTACCCAATGTACAGATTAAATGCAATACCTATCAAAATACCGATAGTATTTTTCACAGAACTCTTAATAAATAATCCTAAAGTTCATATGAAACCACAAAAGACCCCAAATAGCCAAAGCAATCTTGAGAAACAAGAACAAAGCTGGAGGTATCACAAGGCCAGATGCTATTTTATTTTTATTTTATTTTATCTTATTTTATTTTTTAATGTTTTTATTTACTTTTGAAGGAGAGAGAGAGCACGAGCAGGGGAGGAGCACAGAGAGAGGGAGACATAGAATTTGAAGCAGGCTCCAGGCTCTAAGCTGTCACACAGAGCCCAATGCAGGGCTTGAACTCACAAACTGTGAGATCATAACCTGAGCTGAAGTCGGACGCTTAACCGACTGAGTCACCCAGGCGGCTCACAAGGCCAGGTTTTAAACAATACCACACAGCTATATTAATAAAAATAGTATGGTACTGGCACAAAAACAGACACATAGATCAATGGAATGGAATGAGAGCCACACTTATATGGTCAATTAATCTATAACTGAGGAGGCAAGAATACACAATGGGGAAAAGACAGTCTTTTCACTAAATGGTACTAGGGAAAACTGAACAGCTACATGCGACAGAATGAAACCGGACCACTTTCTTACGGCATACACTAAAATAAAGTCAGAATGATTTAGAGACCTCAATGTAAGACTTGAAACCATAAAACTCCCAAAAGAAAAAACAGGGAGTAAACTCTTAGATATTGGTCTTAGCAGTATTTTTTTGGATCTGTACCTGCAGACAAGGGAAGCAAAAGCAAAAATAAACAATTGGGAATATATCAAGTAAAAAGTTTATACATGAAGGAAACTATCAGCAAAATGAAAAGGTACCCTACTGAATGGTAGAAAATATTTACAAATGGTGTCCAAAATATATAAAGAAGGCACAAATGTGTACACACATACAGGAATATCACTCACCCATAAAAAAGAATGAAATCTTGCCATTTGCAATGACATGGACAGACCCAGAGGGTATTATGCTAAGTGAAGTAAGTCAGAGAAAAACAAATACCATTCACTTCTATGTGGAATCTGAAAGGCAAAACAAAAGAACAAAAAATCTGTTAGACCTAAAGACACCTTCAGATTCAAAGTAAGGAGATGGAGAACCATCTATCAAGCTAATGGTCAGCCAAAGAAAGCCAGGGTAGCCATACTTATATCAGACAATCTAGGCTTTAAAACAAAGACTGTAACAAGAGATGAAGAAGGGCATTATATCATAATTAAGGGGTCTATCCACCAAAAAGATCTAACAATTGTAAACATTTATTCTCCAAATGTGGAAGCACCCATATATATAGATCAATTAAGCACAAACATAAAGAAACTCATTGATAATAACACCCCACTTACAGCAATGGACAGATCGTCTAATCAGAAAATCAACAAGGAAACAATGGCTTTGAATGACACACTGAACCGGATGGACTTAACAGATATATTTAGAACATTTCTTCCTAAAGCAGCGGAATATGCATCCTTCTCCAGTGCACATGGAATGTTCTCCAGAACAGATCACATATTGGGACACAAATCAGCCCTCAACAAGTACAAAAAGATTGAGATCATACCGTGCATATTTTCAGACCACAATGCTATGAAACTCAAAATCAACCACAAGAAAAAATGTGGAAAGATAAATACTTGGAGACTAAAGATCATCCTACTAAAGAATGAATGGGCTAACCAAGAAGTTACAGAGGAAATTAAAAAGTACATAGAAGCCGATGAAAATGGTAACACCACAGCCCAAAACCTCTGGGATGCAGCAAAGGCGGTCATAAGAGGGAAGTATATAGCAATCCAGGCCTTCCTAAAGAATGAAGAACGGTCACAGATACTCAACCTAACCTTACACCTTAAAGAGCTGGAAAAAGAACAGCAAGTAAAACCCCAAACCAGCAGAAGACAGGAAATAACAAAGATTAGAGCAGAAATCAATGCTATGGAAACCAAAAAACACAGTAGAACAGAACAATGAAACCAGAAGCTGGTTCTTTGAAAGAATTAACAAAATAGATAACCCCTAGCCAGTTAGATCAAAAAGAAAAAGGAAAGGACCCAAATAAATAAAATCAAGAATGAAAGAGGAGAGACCACAACCAACGCCACAGAAATACAAACAATAATAAGAGAATATTATGAGCAATTATATGCCAATAAAATGGGCAATCTGGAAGACATGGACAAATTCCTAAAAACATATTAACTACCAAAACTGAAACAGGAAGAAATAGAAAATTTGAACAGACCCATAACCAGTAAGGAAATTGAATCAGTAATCAAAAATCTCCCAAAAACAAGAGTCCAGGGCCAGATGGCTTTCTGGGGGAATTCTACCAAACATTTAAAGAAGAGTTAACACCTATTCTCTTGAAGGTGTTCCAAAAAACAGAAATGGAAGGAAAACTTCCAACTCTTTCTATGAAGCCAGCAAGCCAGCATTACCTTGATTCCAAAACCGGAGAGAGACTTCACTAAAAAGGAGAACTACAGACCAATTTCCCTGATGAACATGGATGCAAAAATCCTCAACAAGATACCAGCCAACCAGATCCAACAATACATTAAAAAAATTATTCACCACGACCAAGCGGGATTTTACCTGGGATGCAGGGCTGGTTCAATATCCACAAATCAATGTGATACATCACATCAATAAAAGAAAGGGCAAGAACATGATCCTCTCAATAGATGCAGAGAAAACATTTGACAAAACACAGCATCCTCTCTTGATAAAAACCCTCAAGAAAGTATGGATAGAAGGATCATACCTCAAGATCATAAAAGCTATATACGAAAGACCCACTGCTAATATCATCCTCAATGGGGAAAAACAGAGCTTTCCCCCTAAGGTCAGGAACAAGACAGGGATGTCCACTCTCGCCACTATCATTCAACATGGTATTGGAAGGTTTAGTCTCAGCAATCAGACAACACAAAGAAATAAAAGGCATCCAAATCAGCCAGGAGGAGGTCAAACTTTCACTCTTTGTAGATGGCATGATACTCTATATAGAAAACCCAAAAGATTCCACCCCAAAACTGCTAAAACTGATCCATGAATTCAGCAAAGTCAAAGACTATAAAATCAATGCAAAGAAATGGTTGCATTCCTATACACCAACAATGAAGCAGCAGAAAGAGAAATCAAGGTTCAATCCCATTTACAATTGCACCAAAAACCATAAAATACCTAGGAATAAATCTAACCAAAGAGGTGAAAAATCTATACACTGACTACTATAGAAAGCTTATTAAAAAATTGAAGACACAAAAAAAAAATGGAAAAAGATTCCATGCTCCTGGATAGGAAGAACAAATATTGTTAAAATGTCAATACTACCCAAAGCAATCTACATATTCAGTGCAATACCTATCAAAATAACACCAGTATTCTTCACAGAGCTAAAACAAAAACAAAAACAAAAACAAAAAACCCTAAAATTTGTATGGAACCAGAAAAGACTCCAAATAGCCAAAGAAATCTTGAAAAAGAAAACCAAAGGTGGAGACATCACAATCCCAACTTCAAGCTGTATTACAAAGCTATAATCATCAAGACATATGGTACTGGCACAAAAACAGACACTCAGTGGAACAGAATAGAGAACCCAGAAATGGACCCACAAACATAGCTGACTAATCTTTGACCACGCAGGAAAGAATATCCAATGGAATAAAGACAGTCTCTTCAGCAAATGGGGCTCGGAAAACTGGACAGTGACATGCTGAAAAATGAACCTGAACCACTTTCTTACACCATACATAAAAATACACTCAAAATGGATGAAAGACGTAAACATAAGATAGGAAGCTATCAAAATCCTAGAGGAGAAAGCAGGAAAAACCTCTTTCAACTCGGCCGCAGCAACCTCTTACTCAACAGATCTCTGGAGGCCAGGGAAACAAAAGCAAAAATAGGACTATTTTGGGACCTCGTCAAAATAAAAAGCTTCTGCACAGGGAAGGAAAGAATCAGCAAAACTATAAGGCAACCAACAGAATGGGAGAAGATATTTGCAAATGACGTATCAGATGAAGGATTAGTATCCAAAATCTACAGAGAACTTATCAAACTCAACACCTAAAAACCAAATAATCCAATGAAGAAATGGGCAAAAGGCATGAATACACACTTCTCCAAAGACATCCAGATGGCCAAATGACACATGAAAAAATGCTCAACATCACTCATCATCAGGGAAATACAAATCAAAATCACACTGAGATACCACCTCTCACACCTGTCACAATGGCTAACATTAACAACTCAGGCAACAACAGATGTTGGCGATGATGCGAAGAAAAAGGATCTCTTTTGCATTGTTGGTGGGAATGCAAGCTGGGGCAGCCACTCTGGAAAACAGTATGGAGTTTCCTCAAAGAACTAAAAATAGAACTACCCTATGGCCCAGCAATTGCACTCCTAGGTATTTAGTACAGGTATGCTGTTTCGAAGGGACACATGCACCCCAATGTTTATAGCAGCACTGTGCACAATAGCCTAAGTATGGAAAGAACCCAAATGTCCATTGAAGGATGAATGGATAAAGAAGATATGATGTATATATATATATATATATATATATATATACACACAATGGAATATTACTCAGCAATCAAAAAGAATGAAATCTTGCCATTTGCAACTACGTGGATAGAACTAGAGGGTATTGGGGCGCCTGGGTGGCGCAGTCGGTTAAGCGTCCGACTTGCCAGGTCACGATCTCACAGTCCGTGAGTTCGAGCCCCGCGTCAGGCTCTGGGCTGATGGCTCGGAGCCTGGAGCCTGTTTCCGATTCTGTGTCTCCCTCTCTCTCTGCCCCTCCCCCGTTCAAGCTCTGTCTCTCTCTGTCCCAAAAATAAATAAACGTTGAAAAAAAAAATTAAAAAAAAAAAGAACTAGAGGGTATTAGGCTAAACAAAATCAGTCAGAGAAAGACAAACATCATATGACTTCACTCATATGAGGAATTTAAGATACAAAACAGGTGGACATAGGGAAGGGAAGCAAAAATAATATAAAAACAGGGAGGGAGACAAAACATAAGAGACTCTTAAATATGGAGAACAAACAGAGGGTTGCTGGAGGGATTGTGGAGGGGGGATGGGCTAAATGGATAAGGGGCTTAAGATATCTACTCCTGAAAACATTGTTGCACCATGTGCTAACTAACTTGGATGTAAATGATAAAAAATAAATAAATTATAGAAAATTAAAAAAAAATAGAATGCGATAAAAGCAAATCTAGTTAATAATATCATCATGGATGCAAAGATTAAACAAGGATTTATAAGTTTTTTAATTAAAAAACGTAAACGTCCAACAATGAGAGCAGTTAAATCATGGTTACATAGTGTAATTGTTTGGTGTTTAGGGACTGCAATCTGACCGCTTAGATTAAATCCTGGCTTTGCAACACAAGAACTGTGAGACCTTTCAAAAATTACTTAAATTCCTTATGCTTCCATTTCCTTGCCTATAAATGGGCATAATTACAGTACCTGCCTCCTTGTACTGTCACTTGGCACAGTGCTTGATATATTCCTAGATAACCGTACAGCAAGAAATGGTTCAGAAGATGCATTCATAAGATAGCCTATTCTTGAGGCATTAAAAATAGTATATAGTTGGGGCGCCTGGGTGGCGCAGTCGGTTGAGCGTCCGACTTCAGCCAGGTCACGATCTCGCGGTCCGTGAGTTCGAGCCCCGCGTCGGGCTCTGGGCTGATGGCTCAGAGCCTGGAGCCTGTTTCCGATTCTGTGTCTCCCTCTCTCTCTGCCCCTCCCCCGTTCATGCTCTGTCTCTCTCTGTCCCAAAAATAAATAAACGTTGAAAAAAAAAAAAAAAAAAAAAAAATTTAAAAAAAAAAAAAATAGTATATAGAAATAAGAAAAAAAAAACAGATTCATAAATACAGAGAACTGGTGATTGTCAGAGGGGAGGAGGGTGAAATAGGTCAAGGGGATTAAGACGTGCAAATAAGTGACAGGGATTAAAAGTACAGCATTGGGAATATTGTCAATAATGTTATAGTAACTGTGTATGGTGACATACGGTAACTACACTTAGGGTAAGCATTTTGTAATGTATATAATTACCAATTCATTATGCTAAACATCTAAAATGATATAGTATTGAATGTCAACTATACTTCAATTAAAATTTTTTTATTTAAAAAAATTTTTTTTAATGTTTATTTATTTTTGTGAGAGAGAGAGAGAGAGAGAGAGAGAGAGAGAGAGAGAGAGACAGAGTGCAAGTGGGGTAAGAGCAGAGAGAGCAGCACACAGAATCCGAAGCAGGTTCCAGGGTCTCAGCTGTCAGCACAGAGCCCAATGCAGCGCTTAAACTCACAAACCATGAGATCATGACCTGAGCCAAAGTCGGACACTCAACTGACTGAGCCACCCAGGTGCCCCTAAAAAATTTTTAAATGTAGGCAATAAACCACAGTAGTATTAGTCTAACCTGTTACTTTGTCTCCAATAGACATCACAGATATTTTCGTATTATAGAATAGTTATTGCAAATATCTTGAAAAGCTGTTTGTGCTTATCACCAGTTTGAAATTAATAGAGTTTATAAGAACACCATTAGATCTTGTTATTGAATGCACCAGTAAAGAAACAACTGTTAAATTATCACAATTACTATTGAACTTTTTAATTTTTTTTTTTTTTTTGAGAGAGAGAGAGAGAGCGTGCAAGCAGGGGAGAAGGACAGAGGGAGAGAGAGAGAGGAATTTTCAGCAGGCCTCACACTCAGTGCGGAGCCTGATGTGGGGCTTGATCCCATGACCCGGAGATCATGACCTGAGCCAATATCAAGAGTTGGACAATCAACTGAGTCACCCAGGTACCCCTGATAAAAACATTTTAAAGGAACTGAATTTTTTTAAAAAAGATGAAACTCAAGAAAATTAAGACTCGTCCAAGGTTACACAAGTATAAATGCATATTATACTTAAATGTATCATTGGCTCTAGAAAATATTAATTAAAAGTACACAAATTGTGGCCAAATAGCCTTATGTTTTTAGTGGCCAACATACGGTTTCACAACCATGGTTTATCATCTTTCACATAGCCTGCCATAAGGGCCAATCTCATCTGCTAACCCTATAATAAACTCCTTGAGCAGATGAGATTAGATTAACATTGACACGTTTTACATGTCTCTAGTGAGATCACTTAATTAAATCAGCTCTTTGGTTGCCAAGCCTAAATGGACTTTGTACCATTGAATCCAGTGGTCCTCATGTATGGTTGCATACTGGAATCAGTGGGGAACTTAAAAGTATTGAAGCCTAGGATCTACTCCCTGAGATTCTGATCTAATTGCTCTGGGGTGCAAGCCTTGTCATGGGGAATTTTCCCCTTGTATTTTATAAATATACAGTAAAATTCATTTTACTGTGAATATGCATACCCTCACCATCCAAATTCCACAATTAATTTTTTTAAACTTGCTCATCACATATCAATCCATCTATCAATCTCCTCTATCCATCAAAGTGTTTTTTCTTTTTCTGATTCATTTCCAAGTAAACGGCGACTATCATATACTGCCCTGCCTGAGGTATTTAAAAAATTCCTCAATTTGTGATGTGTAGCTAAGGCTGTGAACCACTGATTTAGATTTCATTTAGCATTTCCACTGGAGTTGGGTGTCAGTGGCCAGCTTCCTGCTCTGTAGGTACTATAGAGATAAAACACACAGGAAGCAAAAGAATAGTATCATCCCAGTCACTCAAGTCTATTGCCTTTGAGTCCCAATATCCAGGGTTATTTCTTTTTAAGAATGCTATAAAAATTCAGCAAAAAAGAGAGCATGAGCTCTCTAACATTCTTAGTGAGTGGCCATGCACAAAACAATCATAATACAACTTTCAATAGCTACAGAATGGGATCTGGTTTCACAATTTTAGTTTCAGTATTATATTACAGATATGTGAACAGCAATCACCTGATTTTACTTAATGAGGCAACAAACTTAGGAGGGTTCAAAAACTTGTCCAAAGTTAGAGAATTAGTGGAGCTAGGTCCTCTCAAAATCCATCATTTATTATATTTAGCTTGATAATTGGCATTAAAAAATTAGACAACACAAATCAGAAAATAAAATCTCATACCTGGAGTTTTCCCTTTTCATAGGCCAGTTTATTTTTACTCTCAGTAATTCTTCCCAAGACCTTTTCCACCTGCTGTTGAGCCAGCTGGGAAAGCAAACACAGGTATCAGTACCTTGGCAGAGAAAGGAACAACCATTTTCTGAACAAGCATTTATACTCTTATCATTTCTACAGTGATGAAACCAGGATTCATATTTATTTGTCTTTTTGCCTCTTAGTTTTTCCCTACATAGCTGGATCATAGTGCTAACATACAACATTAAAGGATTGCTAGTGAAAGTGTGAGTGCCTTAAATGTCCCAGAGTTTGTAGTGGTTTTTTTTTTGTTTTTTTTTGTTTTTTTAATTTTTTTTTCAACGTTTATTTATTTTTGGGACAGAGAGAGACAGAGCATGAACGGGGGAGGGGCAGAGAGAGAGGGAGACACAGAATCGGAAACAGGCTCCAGGCTCTGAGCCATCAGCCCAGAGCCCAACGCGGGGCTCGAACTCACTGACCGCGAGATCGTGACCTGGCTGAAGTCGGACGCTTAACCGACTGCGCCACCCAGGCGCCCCAAGAGTTTGTAGTTTTTTGCTTACTTATTCTAAGTTTACTTATTTATTTTGAGAGAGAGAGAGAGAGAGAGAGCGAGCGAGCACATGAGCAGGCATGAGTGGGGGAGAGGCAGAAAGAGAGGAAGAGAGAGAATCCCAAGCAGGGATGCGGGACTTAGTTCCACGAACTGTGAGATCATGATGCCAGCCAAAACCAAGAGTTGGACGCTTAACAGACTGAGCCACACAGGCGCCCCTGTAGTTGCAATCCAACCCAGATGTGGGGTATCAGCAGTTGCAGATATGCAGTTTAAAGATTATACATTTCTTTAAGAAAACAGGAGCTGCAAATCATTACAACTGTGTAGACAGAAGACACTTCAGTTACCATGCAAGAGGGAGTAAAAAAAAATCTCTGAACAAAAGAAACATTTATTGGAAATTCCAATATTGTCTGATCAAGCACTCTACACAGTGTTATCCTGGAGAAACACTACTGAAGGCTCTATATTTCAAGAAATTACATATCTTATCATTCAAACAGCCTTTAATAATGACACTTATTTTTTATATGTCTTTTTCCTCAGACTTTTTCAGAAAAAATAAGTATAAAATACAGTTTCATTTTGATTAAATTTTGGTCCTTGTTGGTACTCCAGTGATTGAATTTGGAATGATTACATATTAGTGATTGAATATGGAAATTTTCACCTTCCATGATCTATTTCAGTGTTATATCTTAACAGCAGGACATACTGATATTTGCCTTATGTCAAAATCATCTTCACAAATAAACTGCAAGAATAATACACACAAAAGCAAATGTAACTGAGAATGCAAATTCTTTTTTTTTTTTAATGTTTATTTACTGTTGAAAGAGACAGAGACAGAATGGGAGTGGGTTGGGGCAGAAAGAGAGGGAGACAGAGATCTGAAGCAGGATCCAGGCTCCAAGCTGTCAGCACAGAGCCTGACGCGGGGCTCGAACTCACGAGCTGTGAGATCATGACCTGAGCTGAAGTTGGACACTCAACCAACTGAGCCACCCAGGCGCCCCAAGAGAACGCAAATTCTTAATCACATTGGCCAATGAGCTGCACTATGGATCATTTGCAGTAAATCTTTAGTGGGAAGTGTTATTAATGCTGGTAAATATCCTACATTGACATAATTACTATAGACCAGGAGGCCTTTTCAGCATTTAAATCCAAAGAATTTAGACTTGTTTTATGTTCAACTTTAGGCAATTTAATAAAGATGTCAACATATGTAGAGATATGAATTTATACAAGAGATAATTCTCACCATCTCCAACACTGTTATAGCTATTCCTTAGTTATCACTTTGTAGTGCACTTTATTTCAAGTGTTATGAATATTTTCCAAATAAAAGCAAAAACACATTCCAAACTAGATTACTATGTAATAACATGTAACTCATTTCTTCTTGGGTTCAAAATACTTTCATGATAGCATATGTTCTACAAGAGGGTACACTAGTCTGGAGCATTGTTTTCCCTTTGGTAGTTGCCTTGGCTAGAAGAATTAGGCTATTTTAGACATTCTAGGCTTGATAAAAACCTATGGAAAAGCCATAAAGAGTGATTAGTTCTTCTATACAACCCACCCCAAATTATGCACATTCAATATAAAAATTTATATCCAATTTTTGGCATCAGTGGGTTAACCATTATGGCCTATCTAAGTGTTTGTCCTATCAGACCAGTATTTATTTCATACATAATTATACATATTCATACATTGTTTCTTAAACTTTCAATTTTAATCACTATATGTGGTTCCCACTAAGTCAAAGGAAATTATTTTTTTAAAGCATTCAGGCCAATAAAGTATTGGTTTCAAAATAAACTAAGGGTGGGGCTCCTGGGTGGCTCAGCAGGCTAAGTGTTGACATCGGCTCAGGTCATGATCTCACTGTTCGTGGGCTGGAGCCCCGCATCAGGGTCTGTGCTGATAAGGTGGAGCCTGGAGCCTGTTTCAAATTCTGTGTCCCCCCTCTCTCTTTGCCCCTCCCCCACTCACACTCTACCTCTCTCTCTCAAAAATAAATAAACATTAAAAAAATTAAAAAGCCAATTTGACAATAAATTATATTTAATAACAAAATTTTTTAATTAAAAAAAATTTTTAAAAACCACACAAAATAACCTAACGGAAATATAGACTGTTATCAATAAATAGGAGGTTAGAACATATTACCATAAAATTAATCATCAATTAATTTTCTGTCAGTGTAACACATACAGTCCCCCTTTCCCACAATACTTTCTATTTTGGAAACTATGAGGTAAAAACATTCCATGAACACAACATTTGGGATAATGTTCTGACCAAGTCTTCAGCAAAATAAACAAGGATGGCCAATGATGTTACAAAAACAAAAAACAAAAGCATAGGTATTTAAAATTCAGTTCTAAGTTCTATAAATTGTGGTGCCCCATGTGCTATAAAGTGCAATATAAAATACCAAGAGCTAGATTTAAACCTAAAATATGCTAGCTATAACAAACACTCAAAGATAACTTTGCTTGTCTTCTTGGAATATGAAGTCTTTTTTTTTCGCAGTAAAAAATGATCTGGGTCTCTTATAAAAGATGTCCAGGAATTTTTTAAATAATGGCACTTTTTACCTCAATAAAGTTCCCTCTTTTAGGCAAAGGCATAAAGAAATTCCATTAATCTTTTAAATATACTTTAAAAATGATTTCCTCTTTTTTGGTCACCTAAGAGAATGTTAACGCAGTGATAGTGTAAACTGTCTAAGCAAAATCAAAATGTGATATTTGACACAAGGTCACTTATTTAAATTCACAACAAACAGAAAAGAAATTGTTCCAGTTGTTCCAGTTGCTAAGGGAAAGCAGTTATTAAAGCAGTAGTTTAAATTATTGTGTCCAGATTATTTAAATAGGGCTTATATTTAAGAGAATCAACGGAAGACCAGAAATTAGAGAGCACTTAAATGAGTGAATATCTCAGATTCTGAGTTATGGAAGGCCAGAGATTAACCTTTGCATAAAAAATCTTGGCAATATACTAAAAAGACCATTAATATGCAAGCAAAAGAGAAATTGGAGACTCACTTGAGAATTAGAATACCAAGAAAAATGCTAATTGTTAGAATATGCATTTTAACTGATATACAAAGATATCACTCCTTGGAAAAGCAGGAAGCAAACATAAAATTATCTTAAGAAATAAAAGGTAGGTTGACAAGGGTCAATTGTAAGCCACAAAATGATTTCTAAAATCATTTTTAAAATTAAGATGAGCTGTGAAAGTTAGAGGGCTATTAGAAGAATACATGAAACCAAAAGATATTAGCATCTTGATAAAGCTATTTTATGAGCAGATTGTAAGCAGGGATTTTTTTGAAGATTTTATTTTTAAGTAATCTCCACACCCAAAGTGAGGGTTCAAACTCACAACCTTGAGATTGAGTTGCATGCTCTACTGACTAAGACAGGCACCCCTGTATGCAGGGATTTTATTCAAAATATTTAACAACTGGTTTGCATGGGCCACAGCAAACTGAGCCAACTTGGATACCTACATGAGCGTGCACTGAATGTCATCCTAGTTGTAAGAAATACTACATTTAATTCACAGTTTAATTTCAAATCGTTGAAGTCCTGGTTGCATAGGGAACGATACTTCTGTCTAGTGCTACTGTTTGAAAATGTATGTTTAAATTCCAAAAGAAGGGGCACCCGGGTGGCTCCGTCAGACTCTTGCTTTCAAATCAGGTCATGATCTCACAGTTCGTGGGATTGAGCCCCATGTCGGGCTATGCACTCAGCTTAAAAAAAAAATCCATTTGGATCATTTCTCACTGTGGTTCCCTGCATGACTGACTATAGTAATAGACTTAAATTATACCATCATTAAAGGCTGAAATAATAAAAATAAGCCCAAAATTGGTGTGAAGAAGAAAAGAGAATAATGTTTATACATGTATTAAGTATGCTAGGCACTGTGATGGGTACTTTACGCACAATATGATATTTAATCCTCCTTGTGACCCTCCTTGTGTTCTACTCAATCTTTCTAAAATACCTATTATGGGAGTGCCTGGATGGTTCAGTCGGTTGGGCGACCGACTTCACTCAAGTCATGATCTCACAGATTGTGCTGACAGCTCAGAGCCTGGAGCCTGCTTAGAATTCTGTGTCTCCTCTCTCTCTGCTCCTCCCCCACTCTCATTCTGTCTCTCTCCTTCAAGAATAAATAAACATTAAAAAATTAAAAAAAAATTTTTAAATACCTATTATGTATTAGGTGCTATGCTAGGCAAGGGAGTGTAAAGGTGAGTAACTACTACTCTTGCATCAGAAGACAGTGAAGGCAGATGCATCAACAGGTCAATTTCTAATTCACAAAGTTACCATTTTGATATGTGCAGACACAGTGTGCTGTGATTAAGGGAGATCTCCTTAGCCCCAAGGGCCATAGGGTTTAAGCCCTGCCCAGGCCACACAGTAAATGGAACCTTGAGGGTTGAAACCAGGTCAAACTTCAAATCTGTGGTGTGGCATACACAACATACACTCATAAGCATATCTCCAAAAACCAGTAACAGATTATACTAGAAAGGTAACTCGTATTGAGAATTTCAAGTGTGAATTCCCAAAGAACAAACATACACTGCCAGCATTGAACGGTGATAAGTTTAATGATATTGCTGAGATTAAAAAACAAACTAATACTGACATCTCAACCTCATTTCTCAAGACTCATACAGCCAACTGGAGGACTTCCAGGCAGGCCTGGTCAGAGAAAATTCTATGTGGAAACACAGAACTACAAGCTGGACCTGAGGTGTGGTTTATCATTGGGAGACCTTAAGAGGTGTGGTGAGAAAGCAAGAATCAACACTGACAAAATCATTAGCAGGATCTGTCAAAGTCACTAACAGGGTAAGGCCACAGGCCTACTCACTGGCAGGGGGGCACTGAAAGAATCAGAGAGACTGAGATGTAGTCTTCCAGAAAGACCAGGAGCAAGTAGGCTGATAAGTCTAGCTGATACATGGCCAATAAGCAGAGGACATGGATAAGTCTTTAATCTTGGGAAGGGAGGGTTGGTCTGAGATAGTACCAGGAACTAGAGCTAATGCACCTTGTTGCTATAAGAGGAACTTAAAAGCCTTTTTTCTGGGACAGTTCAAATACTAAAAATTCAATAAATGTTAGTTATCTGCTACATGCTTTAATGTATTAACTTACTAAATCCTCCAACAACCTCCTAATAATGGTATTACTTCCCCCACTTTGACAGATTAAGAAACTGAGGCTCAGAGAGGTTAAGGCTCATACTCGAGGTCATAGCCAAAACTGAAATGCCGGCCGTCTGGCTCTAAGGCCATGAAAATGTATTAGATTATTCTCTAGGATTTCACAACTGAAGTAATGTACAGCTTATGACAGAGTCTGAAAGAATTTAACTCAGATCAAGACAGACTCACACCAGGGTCTTCTATGCAGTTTTCAAAGGTGATTTGCATGTTACAGAAGCAGTAACTAATTCTTTTTCAAGTACTCAAAAGCACACAGGAAACATACTAGCTGCTTAACAGAATGATCATCTCTTTAAATATCCTCCCCTTAGAGATGGTCTAAACTCTACCATTTATTTGTATTGCACTGACTGTGTCAAACAGCTTTTAGATATCGTACTTATTACTGATTGCCTAATGGAAATGTCAAAAAAGGAAAAGAAAAATACAGCCTTCTGCCTCATAATTTATGGAATAGGAAGTATTTTAAAATATTAGAAATATTCATACTTTTCAGTATTATAGATCATCTGTGGAGGCAGATGTTTATTAGCTGCCTTAAATTCTTGTTTTAGGGGCGCCTGGGTGGCGCAGTCGGTTAAGCGTCCGACTTCAGCCAGGTCACGATCTCGCGGTCCGTGAGTTCGAGCCCCGCATCAGGCTCTGGGCTGATGGCTCAGAGCCTGGAGCCTGTTTCCGATTCTGCGTCTCCCTCTCTCTCTGCCCCTCCCCCGTTCATGCTCTGTCTCTCTCTGTCCCAAAAAATAAATAAACGTTGACAAAAAAAATTAAAAAAAAAATTCTTGTTTTATTAATCTTTTACTGTTTGAGCACTTGTAAGGCTCTCTGCATAGTCAGCCCAAGTTATTCAGGACTAAATGATAATTATTAAAACACAAATGAAGAAAATCCATCTCCTAACTTCTGATTTTTTAAAACACACTAGTCATTAATTCCTAATTTAGACTGACCTTTTTATACCCACCTCATTGTAATCAGAAGGGACTTGCTGAAGTTCTAGGGAAGCCATTTGTTCTGACAGGTGCTTATTCTTTTCCTCTAGAGTCTGTAGGTTGTGGGTCAATGTATTTATGTCTACCTTTGAAACACAAAAGGAGAAAAGAAATCTATTTATGCCAGATCCAAAAGCATTATCTTGCTTTTAAAATGACATTTGTGGGGAGCCTGGGTGGCTCAGTCGGTTGGGTGTCTGACATCGGCTCAGGTCATGATCTCACAGTCTGTGAGTTCGAGCCCCGCGTCGGGTTCTGTGCTGACAGCTCGGAGCCTGGAGCCTGCTTCAGATTCTGTGTCTGCCTCTCTCTCTGCCCCTCCCCTGCTCAAGCTCTGTCTCTCTCAAAAATAAGCAAACATTAAAAAAATTTTTTTAAATGACATTTGTAACTGTAAAATAGCAGTTATTGTATGAACATGTTATCCTGTGTCTAAATGCAGGGATTTGTAGTCTGACAGCTCTGACTTTTTTTCCTTTTCTTTTACATTTTTTCAGCTTTTCTAGTTGTCTTCAGCAGGAGGATTATGACAAATTACCTAATTCACATATACTAGAAGTCCTTCTGGTACTTGATATTTACTTAAATATTAATTTAAGCTAATGAATACAGATGCAGAAGGCCTCTGCAAAAATACTAGTAAAATGAATCTTGCAATATATAAAAAGGATAACAAACCAGGATCAAGTTTATCTCAGTAATACAAACCTTATTGAACACCCGAAATTAATTAGACTATAGTATATAGAAGAAAAACTATAATGGCAATTTATATAGATGCAGAAAAGGCATTTCACAAAATTCAACATTTATGATAAAAACTCAGCAATCTGGAAATGAAAGGGAACCATCTCTACCTGATCAAGTGTATCTATAAAACACCTACAATTAATATCATTTATCGTTAAAATTTTTTTAATGTTTATTTAATTTTTGAAGGGGAGAGAGAGAGAGAGAGAGAGAGAGAGAGAGAGAGAGAGAGAGAGAGAGATTGAGACAAAGTGTGAGCAGGGTAGGGGCAAAAAAGAGGGAGACACAGAATCCAAAGCAGGCGCCAAGCCGCCAGCACAGAGCTCGACACGGGGCTCGAGCTCACGAGCTGTAAGATCATGACCTGAGCCAAAGTCAGATGCCCATCTGACTGAGCCACCCAGGCGCCCCTACAACTAATATCTTAAAAGTGAAAGACCTGAATGTTTCTCCCTAACACTGGGAAAAAAGCAAGGATATCTGCACCTTATCAGCAATAAGGTAAGAAAAAGTATAGAAGGCATAGAGATTGGAAATGGAGAAATAAAAATCTCTACTTATAACAAATATGATTGCCTACATAGGAAATCCCAAAAAATTGACAAAAAAGATACTAGAATAAGTGACTTTAGTAAGGTTGAAGGATATGAGGATGCAACTCTATTGTTTTTATATACTAGCAACAAACAATTGGAAATTGATATTTCTTAAAAGTGTACCATTTGTAATAGTACCGAAACCCATGAAATTCTTTGGTACAAATCTAAAATATGTCCAATGTTTAATATGCTCAAAACAAAACACTGATAAGAGAAATTAAAAACCTAAATAAAATGGAGAGATATGTCATGTTCACGTATGAGATTCAATATTGCTAAAATGTCAATTTTTTTTGTAATTCATTTATTTTTTAATTTATATCCAAGTTAGTTAGCATATAGTGCAACAATGATTTCAGAAGTAGATTCCTTAATGCCCCTTACCCATTTAGCCCAACTCCCCTCCCAAACCCCTCGAGCAACCCTGTTTGTTCTCTATAATTAAGAGTCTCTTATGTTTTGTCTCCCTCCCTGTTTTTATATTTTTGCTTCCCTTCCCTTATGTTCATTGGCTTTGTATCTTAAATTCCTCATATGAGTGATATCGTATGTTTGCCTTTCTCTAATTTCGCTTAGCATAGTTTCATCCACATAGTTACAAATGGCAAGATTTCATTCTTTTTGATTGCTGAGTAATACTCCATTGTGTACATGTAGCACATCTTCTTTATCCATTCATCCATCGATGGACATCTGGGCTCTTTCCATACTTTGGCTATTGTCGATACCACTGCTATAAACATCAGGTGCATGTGCCCCTTCAAAACAGCACACCTGTACCCTTGGTTAAATACCTACTAGTGCAATTGCTGGGTTGCAGGGTAGTTCTATTTTTTTTTAATTTTATTTTTTATTTTTTAATATTACATCCAAATTAGTTAGCATATGGTACAACGATTTCAGGATTAGATTCTTTAGTGCCCCTTACCCATTTAGCCCAGCCTCCCTCTCACAACCCCTCCAGTAACCCTCAGTTTGTTCTCCATATTTATGAGTCTCTTCTGTTTTGTCCCCCTCCCTGTTTTTATATTATTTTTCCCTTCCCTTATGTTCATCTGTTTTTTTCTCTTAAAGTCCTCATATGAATGAAGTCATATGATTTTTGTCTTTCTCTTTCTCTGACTAATTTCACTTAGCATAATACCTTCCAGTTCAATCCATGTAGTTGCAAATGGCAAGATTTCGTTCTTTTTGATTGCCGATATATATATATATAGATATATATATATATAGATATATATATATATATAGATATATAGATATATATACATATATATATACACACATACCACATCTTCTTTATCCATTCATCCATCGATGGACATTTGGGCTCTTTCCATACTTTCGCTATTGTTGATAGTGCTGCTATAAACATGGGGGTGCATGTGTCCCTCTGAAACAGCACGACTGTATCCCATGGATAAGTACCTAGTAGTGCAATTGCTGGGTCGTAGGGTAGTTCTATTTTTAATTTTTTGAGGGACCCCCATACTACGTTCCAGAGTGGCTGCACCAGTTTACATTCCCACCAGCAGTGCAAAAGAGATCCTCTTTCTTTGCATCTTTGCCAACATCTGTTGTTGCCTGAGTTGTTAATGTTAGTCACTCTGACAGGCATAAGGTGGTATCTCAGTGTGGTTTTGATTTGTACTTCCCTGATGATGAGTGATGTTGAGCATTTTTTCAGGTGTCAGTTGGCCATCTGGATGTCTTCTTTGGAGAAGTGTCTATTCATGTCTTTTGCCCATTTCTTCACTGGATTATTTGTTTTTGAGGTGTTGAATTTGGTAAGTTCTCTATAGATTTTGGATACTAACCCTTTATCTGATAAGTCACTTGCAAATATCTTCTCCCATTCCATCAGTTGCCTTTTAGTTTTGCTGATTGTTTCCTTCACTGTGCAGAAACTTTTACTTTGATGAAGCCCCAATAGTTCATTTTTGCTTTTGTTTCCCTGGCCTCCAGAGATCTGTTAAGTAAGAGGTTGCTGCAGCCAAGTTCAAAGAGGTTTTTGCCTGCTTTCTCCTCTAAGATTTTCATGGCTTCCTGTCTTATGTTCAGGTCTTTCAACCATTTTGAGTGTATTTTTGTGTATGGTATAAGAAAGTGGTTGGGGCGCCTGGGTGGCGCAGTCGGTTAAGCGTCCGACTTCAGCCAGGTCTCGATCTCACGCTCCGTGAGTTTGAGCCCCGCATCAGGCTCTGGGCTGATGGCTTGGAGCCTGGAGCCTGTTTCCGATTCTGTGTCTCCCTCTCACTCTGCCCCCCCACCGTTCATGCTCTCTCTCTGTCCCAAAAATAAATAAAAACGTTGAAAGAAAAAAAAAAAAAAAAAAAAAAAAAGAAAGTGGTCCAGGTTCATTTTTTGTCATGTCACTGTCCATTTTCCCAGTACCATTTTCTGAAGATATTCTTTCCTGCGTGGTCAAAGATTAGTCAGCTATATGTTTCTGGGTCCATTTCTAGGTTCTCTATTCTGTTCCACTGAGTGTCTGTTTTTGTGCCAGTATCATACTGTCTTGATGATTATTGCTTTGTAATACAGCTTGAAGTCCGGGATTGTGATGCCTCCAGCTTTGGTTTTCTTTTTCAAGATTTACTTTGGCCATTTGGGATCTTTTCTGGTTCCGTACACATTTTAGGATTGTTTTTTTCTAGCTCTGTGAACAATGCTGGTGTTATTTTGATAGAGATTGCTCAATTCTCTTTAATCTCAATGAAAATTGTGTAGGTCTGGACCAGGGTCCACTCTCTGGTGGGGCTATGGGGCTAGAAAAAAATGCCCTAGAAGAAACACGAGAGAGAGTTCTTCAAGTTGAAATAAAAAGGGATTAGATAATAACTGAAATTCACATAAAGAAATAAATAGTACAGCCGCTATAATAAAGGTAGCAATATAGGTATATATAAAAGTGTTTTCTTGTTTTGGTTTTTAAATGTTTATTTATTTTGAGAGAGAAAGGGAGAGAGAGAATCCCAAGCAGACTCTGTGCTGTCAGTGCAGAGCCTGACACAGGGCTTGATCTCATGAACTGTGACATCATGACCTGGGCTGAAATCAAGTTAGGCGCTTAACCGACTGAGCCACCCAGACACCCCTAAAAGGTGTTTGTATGTGTATTTTTTTGTTTGTAACTTTCTTGTTTACCCATAATGCAAAAATATACAGTAAAAGAAAGAATAAGAGAATTAAAATAGTGCACCAGAAATATCTACTTAACACAGAAAAAGACAGTAATGGAGACAGGAACAAAAAGCATATAAGACATAAAAAATAAAGAGTAAAGTAGCAAATGTAAATCCTATCTTATCAGTAATTATGTTAAATATAAAAAGATTAAACACTCCACCAAAAAAAGCAGAGATAGGCAGAATGCATCTTTTAAAAGATCCAACTATATGCTATTTATAAGAGACACACTTTAGATTCAAAGACACAAATGGGTTGAAAGTAAAACAATGGAAAAAGGTATATCATGTAAACAATAACCTGAAAAGAGCTGAAGTAGCTATATTAACATCAGACAAAACTACATTAAGACAAAAAATGTGTGAGACAAAGAAGACTAGTATAATATAATGGTTTATAAGAAATATGTTTGAAAAAATTAAAAAATTTAAAAAAAGAAATATGTTTGGTCTTTCAGGTGACCAAAATACATTTCTCAGATATATGTGGTCTTCATCCACAGTTCCTGAAAACATTTCAGAGCCATAATGGTGAAATGGGTGTCCTGTTAATAAAGAAGGTAACTTTTGAACCCCACCCAAGGGTGGGGGCTGATTGCCAGGAGGACCAACCAAGTGATTAGGGGGTTGGACCTTTGAGTCCTAGCCCCTAACCTCCAGGGAGGAAAGAGGGCTGAAGATTGAATCATCCAATGGCCAATGACCTAGTCAATCATAACTGTGCAGTCAAGCCTCTATGAAACCCCCAAAGGACTGGGTTCCAAGAGCTCCTGAGTTGGTGAATACATGGAAATTGGAGAGAGTGGTATGCCTAGAGAGGGCATAGAAACTTGTTTTCTTTTTTCCATACTTCACCCTATGTATTTCTTCATCTGGCTGTTGATTTGTATCATTTATCATATCCTTTAATAAACTAGTAAGCACGTTTCCCTGAATACTGTAAGCCACTCTAGCAAATTAAAAGAATCTAAGGAGAAGGTTGTTGGAACCTCCAATCTATAGTCAATAGGTCCGAAGCACAAGAGCCTGGAGCTTGTGAGTGGCATCTGAAGTGGGAGGTCAGGGGTGGGAGAAGTCTTGTAGGACTGAACCCTTAATGTGTGAAATCTAATGCTATCTCTGGGTAGACACTGTAAGAATTGAGTTGAATTCTCAGACACCCTGCTGGTATCCAAAAACTGCTCAGTGTTGTGGGGTGGGGGGGCACCCCTGCTGTGTTAGAATTGGGTCTAAGAGCCTAAGAGAGATATTATATATTGAAAAAATGGTCAGTCCATCAAGATATAACATTTATAAATATATATGCCTCTAACAACAACAGAGTCCCAATACAAATGAAGCAAAAACTAATAGAAGTGAAGAGAGAAATAAATGATTCAACATAGCTGGCAACTTCAATATCCCACTTTCTTTTTTTTTTTTTTCCAATATATGAAATTTATTGTCAAATTGGTTTCCATACAACACCCAGTGCTCATCCCAAAAGGTGCCCTCCTCAATACCCATCACCCACCCTCCCCTCCCTCCCACCCCCCATCAACCCTCAGTTTGTTCTCAGTTTTTAACAGTCTCTTATGCTTTGGCTCTCTCCCACTCTAACCTCTTTTTTTTTTCCTTCCCCTCCCCCATGGGTTTCTGTTAAGTTTCTCAGGATCCACATAAGAGTGAAAACATATGGTATCTGTCTTTCTCTGTATGGCTTATTTCACTTAGCATCACACTCTCCAGTTCCATCCACGTTGCTACAAAGGGCCATATTTCGTTCTTTCTCATTGCCATGTAGTACTCCATTGTGTATATAAACCACAATTTCTTTATCCATTCATCAGTTGATGGACATTTAGGCTCTTTCCACAATTTGGCTATTGTTGAGAGTGCTGCTATGAACATTGGGGTACAAGTGGCCCTATGCATCAGTACTCCTGTATCCCTTGGATAAATTCCTAGCAGTGCTATTGCTGGGTCATAGGGTAGGTCTATTTTTAATTTTCTGAGGAACCTCCACACTGTTTTCCAGAGTGGCTGCACCAATTTGCATTCCCACCAACAGTGCAAGAGGGTTCCTGTTTCTCCACATCCTCTCCAGCATCTATAGTCTCCTGATTTGTTCATTTTGGCCACTCTGACTGGCGTGAGGTGGTATCTGAGTGTGGTTTTGATTTGTATTTCCCTGATGAGGAGTGACGTTGAGCATCTTTTCATGTGCCTGTTGGCCATCCGGATGTCTTCTTTAGAGAAGTGTCTATTCATGTTTTCTGCCCATTTCTTCACTGGGTTATTTGTTTTTCGGGTGTGGAGTTTGGTGAGCTCTTTATAGATTTTGGATACTAGCCCTTTGTCCAATATGTCATTTGCAAATATCTTTTCCCATTCCGTTGGTTGCCTTTTAGTTTTGTTGGTTGTTTCCTTGGCTGTGCAGAAGCTTTTTATCTTCATAAGGTCCCAGTAATTCATTTTTGCTTTTAATTCCCTTGCCTTTGGGGATGTGTCGAGTAAGAGATTGCTACGGCTGAGGTCAGAGAGGTCTTTTCCTGCTTTCTCCTCTAGGGTTTTGATGGTTTCCTGTCTCACATTCAGGTCCTTTATCTATTTTGAGTTTATTTTTGTGAATGGTGTGAGAAAGTGGTCTAGTTTCAACCTTCTGCATGTTGCTGTCCAGTTCTCCCAGCACCATTTGTTAAAGAGACTGTCTTTTTTCCATTGGATGTTCTTTCCTGCTTTGTCAAAGATTAGGTGGCCATACGTTTGTGGGTCTGGTTCTGGGGTTTCTATTCTATTCCATTGGTCTATATGTCTGTTTTTGTGCCAATATCCCACTTTCAAAAATGAACAGAACAATTAGAAGATCATAGAGGAGACAGATGACTTTAACAACACTATAAAGCAACTGGACATCTATAGAACACTCTTCCCAACAATAGCAGAATACTCAATTTTTGAGTATTTTTCTCAATTGCATATGCAACATTCTCCACAATGTACCATGTTAGGCCACAGGACAACTCTCAATAAATCTGAAAGGACTGGAATTATATAAAGTGTGTTCTCCAACCATAATGAAATAAAATTAGAGATTAATAAAAGAAGGAAATTTGGGAAAGTCACATATATGGGAAAATTAAACAAAAAACTTGTAAATAACCAATTAGCCAAAAATAAAATCACAAAAGTAGTTAATACTTTGGGATGAATGAAAATGAAAACACGACAAAATGTACGGTATGCAGCTAAAGCAGTGCTTAAAGGGAAATTTATAGCTGTAGAAAACCATGTTAAAAAAGAAAAAAATAAACCAACAACCTAAGCTACTATCTTATTTTTTTTTTAATTTTTTTTTTAACGTTTATTTATTTTTGAGACAGAGAGAGACAGAGCATGAACGGGGGAGGGTCAGAGAGAGAGGGAGACACAGAATCCGAAGCAGGCTCCAGGCTCTGAGCTGTCAGCACAGAGCCCGACGCGGGGCTCGAACTCACGGACTGCGAGATCATGACCTGAGCCGAAGTCGGACACTTAACCGACTGAGCCACCCAGGCGCCCCCTAAGCTGCTATCTTAAAAAAACTAGAAAGAGCAAATTAAACCCAAGCAAGCAGAAGGAAGAAAATAATGAGGATTAAAGCAGAAACAAGAGAATAGAAAAATAAGAGACAGTCAGTAAAACCAAAGTTGGTTCTTTGAAAAGATGAACAAAATTGACAAACCTTAAACTGTATTAACAAAAAAAAAAAAAAAAAAAAAAAAAAAAGAAAGCAAAAAGGAGAGAGAAAGAAAGACCCAAATTACTAAAGTTAGGAATGAAAGAAGGAACATTATACTGAACTTAAAGAAATGAAGAAAAGGAGCTACTATGAACAATTGTATGCCAATATATTAGACAGCCTAGATGAAATGGTAAAATTCTTAGAAAAACCAAAACTATTGAAATTAACTAAAAAAATAAGTGGGAATTGTGAATAGATCTCTAACAAGACATTGAATCAATAATAATAATAATTAAAAACAAATAAAACAAAAAATTCCCCACAAAGAAAAACCTAGAACCAGATGGCTTCTGGTGAATTCTATAAAACATTTAAAGATGAATTAGCACCAATGCCTCAAAAACTCTTCTCAAAAATAGAAGGGGTGGGAACACTTAACAAATCATTTTAAGAGACCAGTATTGCCTTGATACTAAACCCAAAGTCATCACAAGAAAACTAGAGAACAATATCCCTTATTTATAACATTTCAAAAATCCTCAACAAGCAAGCCATATGAAACAACATAAAAGGATTATACATCATGAGCAAGTAAAATTCATCCCCCAAATGAAAACTTGGTTCAACATTTGAAATCAACCAATGTAATATACCATAGTAATAAAGGACAAAATCTACAAGATTATCTTGGTAGACATAGAATATGCAATTGACAAAATTCAACATACTTTCATGATAAAAACTCTCCAAACCAGGAATAGAAGGAAATTTCCTCATCCTGATAAAGGGTGTTTAGAAAAAGCCCACAGCTAACATCATACTTCATGGTGACAGACTGAAAGCTTTCCCAAGATGAGGAACAAGACAAGGATGTCTGTCTGCTCTCACCATTTCTATTCAGTGTTGTATTGGAGATTCTATCCAAGGCAATTACACAAGGGGGAAAAAAAAGAAGAAAGAAAGAAAGAAAATTCAGGAAAATGTGAAAGGGAGAAATAAAACTATCTCTATTTGCAGATGACACATTCTTATATAGAAAAAATATATTGATTGCAATACTCCCTTAATTGAGATACAGATTCAATACAAACTCTATCAAAATTTCAGCTGCCCTTTTTTTGCAGAAAATTAAAAGCTGATCCTAAAACTCATATAGAAATATAAGTATACAGAATTGTCACAATAATCTTAACAACAACAACAAAAAAAGGCTCTTGCATCTTGATTTCAAAACTTACTACAAAACTACAGTAATCAACACTGTGTGGTATGGGCATAAGGAAAGACATAGAAACCAGTGGAACAGAATTGAAAGTCCAGAAATAAATTCATACATCTATGGTAAATTGGGTTTTGACTAAGGAGCCAACACTATTCAAGAGAAAGAATAGCTCTGCAACAAATAGTGCTGGGACAAATGGATATCCACAGATAAAATAATGAAGTTGAACCTCTACATCAACCCATAAATAAAATTAACTCAAAATGGATCAAAGACCTAAATGTAGTATGAAAAACTGTAAAATTCTTAGAATAAAAAAATGTTAATCTTTGTGATCTTGGATTAGGCAACAGTTTCCCAGTTTCTTTGATTTTGTAACATCAAAGCACAGACAACCAAAAAAATAAATAAGTAAACTGAATGTCAAAAAATCTAAAAATTTAAAAACAGAACCCATAGTGGGTGCCTGAGTGGCTCAGTCAGTTGAACATCCAACTCTTGATTCTGGCTCAGGTTATGATCCCAGGGTCATGGGATTGGGCCCTGCATCAGGCTCTGGGCTGAGCATGAAGCCTGCTTAAGATTCTCTTTCTTTCCCTCCCTCCCTCCCTCCCTCCCTCCCTCTCTCTCTCTCTCTCTCTCTGTCCCTCTGCCCTTCTCCCCTGCTTGCGCTCTTTCTTAAAAAAATAAAAAATAAAAAACAGAACTCATAGAATGGGAGAAAAATATCTGCAAATCACAAATCTGATAAGGAGCTACCATCCAGAATGTATAAAGAACTCCTACAACTGAACAATTAAAAAACAACCCAGTTTGGGGCGCCTGGGTGGCGCAGTTGGTTAAGCGTCCGACTTCAGCCAGGTCACGATCTCGCAGTCTGTGAGTTCGAGCCCCGCGTTGGGCTCTGGGCTGATGGCTCGGAGCTTGGAGCCTGTTTCCAATTCTGTGTCTCCCTCTCTCTCTGCCCCTCCCCCGTTCATGCTCTGTCTCTCTCTGTCCCAAAAATAAATTAAAAACGTTGAAAAAAAAATTAAAAAAAAACAACAACCCAGTTTACAATGGGCAACTGATCTAAATAGACATTTCTCCAAAGAAGATATACAAATGGCCAATAAGCACATAAAAAGAGGCTCAACATCTTTAGTTGTTAGTCATTAGGGAAATGCAAATCAAAACCACAACAAGGTACCACTTTCATAACTACTAGGATGGCTATTATTAAAAAACAAAAAAATAAAAAAGTTGGTAAGGATGTGGAGAAACTGGAATCTTTGTACATTGCTGGTGGGAATGTAAAATAGTTTGGCACTGTGGAAAACAGTCTGGTGGTTCCTCAGAAACTTAAAACAAAATTACCATACGGCCCAGCAATTCCATTCCTTGGTATGTATCTCAAACAAATACATGCACAACACATATGTACATTTATAGCAGCACTAATCACAACAGCTCAAAGGTGCAAACAATGCAAATGTCTATCAACAGATGAACAGATGAACAAATTGTGGTATGTGTATATATACATCATACACACACACTGTGAATATTACTCAACTGTAAAAGGGAGTAAAAGGGTATGGATTACTGAAATGTACAAAAACATGAATTAACCTCAAAAATATTATGCTAAGAAGCCAGACACAAAAGATCACTTATCGTATGATTACATTTATATGAAATAACCAGATAGGCAGAGCCATACAGACAGAATGCAGATTGGTCGCTGTCAGGGGGGAGAAGAAAGAGGGAATTGGAAATGATTACTTACTGGGTATGGGGTTTCCTTCTGGGTGATGAAAATGTTTTGGAACTAGACAGAGGTGGTGGTTACATAACACTGCAAATATATATAAAGCTACTGAATTGTTCCCTTTAAAGTGTTTGATTTTTTATTATGTGAATTTCAGCTCAATTAAAAAAACACCGTGAGATACTTCATACCCACTTGGATGGGTATATTAATTTTTTAAAAAGCAGAAAATAACAAACGTAGGTGAAAATGTGAAGATACATGAATCTTCATACACTGCTGGTGAGATTGCAAAATGGTGCAGTCACTTTGTAAAACACTTTGGTAGTTTCTCAAAATGATAGTTATCATATGACCCAGTTTTATTCCTAAAGATATGCTTACACACATAAAAATTGTATGCAAATGTTCACTGCATTATTCTTCACAGCCAGAAATTGGGAACAACCAAATCTCTATCAACTGATGAATGGTTGAGTCAAGTTTGGTGCAGTCACACAATGTAATATTATTCCGTCATTAAAAGGAATGAAATATTGACATTTGCTACTATTTCAAGGACATACCTTGAAAACATCATACCTAGTAAAGAGGCAAGACCCAAAAGGCCACATACTATTTTATGTTATTTATGTGAAATGGGAGAATAAACACATTCATAGAGACAGAAAGTACAATAGTTGCCAGGGGTTGGGGGCAGGGCAGAATGGAGAGTGAATGCTAATGGGTACCAGGTTTTGTTTTGGTGATAAAAAGGTTCTAGAATTAGATAGTGATGATGTTTGCACAGACTTGTGAATATACTAAGAAATCGCTCAATTGTATATTTTAAGAAGGTGAATCTATCATATACTAATTATCTCAATAATACAAAGGACTAGAACAATCAATCCATCTGAAAATAAAATGAACCTTAAACTATACCTTGTATGATATCCAAAAATTAACTAGAAATGGGTCATAGCCCTGATCTAAAACCCAAAACTATAAATGTCTAGAGAGCAAAAAAGAAAATCTTTGTGATCTTAGGTTAGGCAAAAACTTCTTAGATATGATCCAAAATTAAAAGTATGACACAAAAAATATGATCCAAAAATTTAAAAATTCATAAGTTGGATTTCATCAAAATGTAAAACTTCTGTTCTTTGAAAGAGCACGAAAAAATAAGGCATAAAGTGGAAGAAAAATATGTAAAGCACATATAAGATTTGTACATATACAAAGAATAAGAATTTTTTTTTTAATGTTTATTTATTTTTGAGACAGAGAGAGACAGAGCATGAACGGGGGAGGGTCAGAGAGAGGGAGACACAGAATCTGAAACAGGCTCCGGGCTCTGAGCTGTCAGCACAGAGCCCGACACGGGGCTTGAACTCACGGACCACGAGATCATGACCTGAGCCGAAGTCGGTCGCTTAACCGACTGAGCCACCCAGGCGCCCCAAGAATAAGAATTTTTTACATAAGAATCATACAAGACTGTTTTACAATCTCTAGAAAAAAACAACAGTAAGAAAATAATAAGAAAAACTGAATTAAAAGTGGTTAAAAGATTTGAAGAGACACTTCAAGTTGTGGATGACAAGCAGAGGAAAAGATGCTCAATAGTATTAATCACTAGAGAAATGCAAATTACAGCCACAATAATACACCCCCCTATGCCAGTCAGAATGGCTAAAACTAAAAGGACAAACAATACCAAGAGCTGATGAGAATGCAGAGAAAATGATGGGAAGGCAAGATAGTACAGATTCTTTGGAAAACAGTCAAATGGTTTATTATTATGTCAAACATATATTTACCATAGGATCTAGAATTCCAAATTCTGTTAAGTAGCCAAGAGAAATAAAAATACATGTTCATATTTGAATATTTATACAGGCTTTATTCGTAACTGCCAAAATTTACCATCTCAAATGTCCTTCAAATGGGTAAAGAAATTGTGGTATATCCATATAATGGAACACAAACAACTGATACATATGACAGCATGGATGAACTTCAGATACCTTATGCTAAATAAAAGAAGCCAGGCTTAAAATGCTGCATGTTGTATGATTCCATTTATGATATTCTGGGAAAGGCATAACCACAGGAACAGAAAAGCAGATCCATGGTTGTCAAGGGATGGAAGTGGAAGAGGTTGATTACAAAGAGACACGAGGGGCCTCCCTGAGGTGATAGAAGTGTTCTGTATTTTCATTGTGATGATAGTTATATAATTGTATGTGTTTGTCAAAACTCACAGAACTGTACACTAAAAAAAAAGTGAATTTCACTATGCATATTATAACTTAATAGGTCTGACTTTAGAAAAACATAGCTTTACAATGAATACACATTTGAAAAATATCAAATTAGGCAAAAAAAAAGAAAAAAGAAAAGGACCCTGTATAAGCATGATCACTTGGCCTAATATAATTTCTCTAATGAACAAATATCTTTTAGCCCCATGAACTTACATTTAGGTTATGCTCAGACAAATGAAATCAGACAAGCAAAATGATGCTATGTTTTTGTTTTATTTTAATAAGAATTATATTGTGTCTCTGGCCATTCTATCTTTTTAGAACCCAGAAAAGAGTATCTCACAGATGAAGTGACAGGTGCTAATAGGTACTTAGGAAGCCCAATTGGCTTTAGGAAACAAAAAACCCAGCCCTGTCAGCAATTATCTCTTTGCCTCCCACAGGACCATTAGCTCACTCTTAAGGGACTTCCTGGCTAAAATACCCAATAACACTAGGG
Organism: Prionailurus viverrinus; assembly: GCF_022837055.1. Taxonomy (NCBI): domain Eukaryota; kingdom Metazoa; phylum Chordata; class Mammalia; order Carnivora; family Felidae; genus Prionailurus; species Prionailurus viverrinus. The sequence continues at coordinate 33,763,289 of NC_062568.1, forward strand.
CCAGAGGTGGTCATGACTCGCTGGCAAACGCCAGATCTCAACAAGTGCTCCCTGGAAGCAGCCTTGTGCCACAGTGCCTGGAGTGCTGAGTCGCATCCAGCTCAGGGGCTTCTTTGTCCTTCCACATCTTGGTATTCAACAAAATAACCCATCTCCTCAGTAAGGTAAGCTGATACAGGAGGCAGAGGTACAGAAGGAAATAAAATACGGTGAAATGTCAACAAATAAAATGTGGAGTACCTTGTTTTTAGCTAATTCCTTTTCCAAATTGCATTTTTCTTGAGCTATTTCTTTCTCTGTTTTATTAACCTGCCCAAGGAGGGGAAAAAAAAGAAATGGGTCAATTTTAAAGCAGGTGACGGTCTCTACTATAGCAGACACACCCTGCATGTTAATTAATACCTACACTGCAGAGATAGAACATCCTCTCAGAAAAGGGGCCACTCAGGGAGTCTCTGAGGCAGAGCAGACTTCACAAATAGCCCTGAAATTAGAAAGACACGTCTGCATGTCAGACTCTGATGGTACCTTCCTAAATAGGAGGACAGGGCTGTTCCCCCTTAACCTCCATTGTCCACTCCTTCAGGGGAAATCAATTTTTTAAATCTGACCCTTTCACTAACATGAGGATGTGTGAACTATGAGTTGACATTCACTAACGCTGTATAAGGGCATGCTGTTTGGCACAGACTACTCCACATGCTAAAAAACATAGATCAGCTACCTAAAGATTTCTTTAATGGGCAACTCAGACAAACTGCATCTGAGTGGGTTGTATTTCTTTTATCTTGCACTGAAAATAGTTTTAGAACAAGATCACCACCCCAACCAGGAGGTAATATAAATCTGCTTCTTCTACCTCTTCCTGAAGTCTTTCTTTCTCCTCTAGAAGGGACTTCTTCTCTTGCATCGATGCTTCCAATTCACCTCGCAACCTTGCAATAGTTGATTCCAGCAGCTCTTTCTGCAAGGCTGCCCTCTTCTCAGCATCCTGTGCTTTCTGGATACACTGATTATGCTCAAGGATTAAATGGTCTCTGTAGGAAGAGAACAAGGAGACATGAGCACTCAATGAGAGTTCTTTAATAGAGTCATTTCTTGGAGAGCATACTGCCTGACAGCAGTTACCAAAATGTTCTAACAGAACTAGTTCCTTGAGGGCAAAGTCTTTACCTTTGTGTCTGGCCCAAGAAATGCAGAATTAAATGTTCTCATTAAAGATAAGAAATACAAAGGCAAGAATAAAAGATACAGAAGAAGTTGTCTATAATTTACTTACAGATGTGCCTGGAGCTGGGTCTTCTGATTCTGAACACTCTGTAGCTCAGTAGTGATACTGGCATGGGCTGCATCCAGCAAGAAGTTTTGTTCTTGAAATGTCTGTGTCATCATTTTCTGCTCTATCTGAATTTTAAAAGTAATATTAAAAGCTGAGATGCCAGAAAGTCATTTGATGGGGTATCATTCAATCATACTGAATTAACTTACAAAAGACAAATTTTTATATAAATAAAACCTTTTTAAAAAAGAACTTAATGCTCAGCTCTCTCTGTCGCCACTCTGACCTGACCACAGTTCTATCATTTTATGGCTCTACCAGCCAAGAATGAAGATGCATTGTCTACCCAGCCTGCTGCAAAATCTGTAAAACTCAACATGAACATATTTTTAGATAAAAAATTCTATTAATATTTTGGTACTTTAAAATTTCAATATGAAAAATTTCAATTATTTTGAAAAGTAAAATATCAATGCAGATAAAGTGAAAAGATCTCTTCACCTATATCTCCCACCACTCCAATGAAATAATCCCACTTTCCAGGGACAATCATGTTAATAATATGGTATGAATTCTTTGGAAAATATTTAAAATTGCACCCAGATACCGTGATAGCAAAAGTACTATATAGGAATACCTAGGAGATATTATGGGCTCAGTTCCAGACCACGACAACAAAGCAAATATTACAATAAAGCTAGTCAAATGATTTTGTTTCCCAATGCATACACAAGTTGTTTACACCATACTGTAGTCCATTAAGTGTGCAGTAGCATTATGTCTTAAAAAACAATGTACAGGAACAGAAGATGGCGGCTTAGGAGGACACTGGGCTCATCGCACGTCCTGCTGATCACTTAGATTCCATCTACACCTGCCTAAATAACCCAGAAAACCGCCAGAGGATTAGCAGAACGGAGTCGCCGGAGCCAAATGCAGACGAGAGGCCCACGGAAGAGGGTAGGAAGGGCAGCGAGGCGGTGCGCGCTCCACGGACTGGCGGGAGGGAGCCGGGGCGGAGGGGCGGCTCGCCGGCCAAGCAGAGCCCCCGAGTCTGGCTTGCAAAAGCGGAGGGGCCTGACGGACTGTGTTCCCACAGCAAGCGCGACTTAGCGTCTGGGAGGTCATAAGTTAACAGCTCTGCTCGGAAAGCGGGAAGGCTGGAGGACAAAGGGAGGGAGAGCTGCTGAGCCCCCTGACAACAGAGCTCAGTTTGGTGGGGAACAAAGGCGCTCGCCAGCGCCATCTTCTGCGCCCATCCCCCAGCCAAAATCCCAAAGAGAACCAGTTCCTGCCAGGGAACTTGCTCGCGGAGGCTCCGCGCAAACACCCAACTCTGCACTTCAGCGGAGCCAAACCTCCGGCAGCGGATCTGACTCCCTCCCGCTGCCACAGGGCCCTCCTGAAGTGGATCACCTAAGGAGAAGCGATCTAAGCCTGCCCCTCCTGCCCCCGTGCACCTTGCCTACCCACCCCAGCTAATACGCCAGATCCCCAGCATCACAAGCCTGGCAGGGTGCAAGTAGCCCAGACGAGCCACACCACCCCACAGTGAATCCCACCCCTAGGAGAGGGGAAGAGAAGGCACACACCAGTCTGACTGTGGCCCCATCGGTGGGCTGGGGGCAGACATCAGGTCTGACTGCGGCCCCGCCCACCAACTCCAGTTATACACCAAAGCACAGGGGAAGTGCCCTGCAGGTCCTCACCACGCCAGGGACTATCCAAAATGACCAAGCGGAAGAACTCCCCTCAGAAGAATCTCCAGGAAATAACAACAGCTAATGAGCTGATCAAAAAGGATTTAAATAATATAACAGAAAGTGAATTTAGGGGCGCCTGGGTGGCGCAGTCGGTTAAGCGTCCGACTTCAGCCAGGTCACGATCTCGCGGTCCGTGAGTTCGAGCCCCGCGTCAGGCTCTGGGCTGATGGCTCGGAGTCTGGAGCCTGTTTCCGATTCTGTGTCTCCCTCTCTCTCTGCCCCTCCCCCGTTCATGCTCTGTCTCTCTCTGTCCCAAAAATAAATAAACGTTGAAAAAAAAAAAATTAAAAAAAAAAAAAAAGTGAATTTAGAATAATAGTCATAAAATTAATCGCTGGGCTTGAAAACAGTATACAGGACAGCAGAGAATCTCTTGCTACAGAGATCAAGGGACTAAGGAACAGTCACGAGGAGCTGAAAAACGCTTTAAACGAAATGCATAACAAAATGGAAACCACCACAGCTCGGCTTGAAGAGGCAGAGGAGAGAATAGGTGAACTAGAAGATAAAGTTATGGAAAAAGAGGAAGCTGAGAAAAAGAGAGATAAAAAAATCCAGGAGTATGAGGGGAAAATTAGAGAACTAAGTGATACACTAAAAAGAAATAATATACGCATAATTGGTATCCCAGAGGAGGAAGAGAGAGGGAAAGGAGCTGAAGGGGTACTTGAAGAAATAATAGCTGAGAACTTCCCTGAACTGGGGAAGGAAAAAGGCATTGAAATCCAAGAGGCACAGAGAACTCCCTTCAGACGTAACTTGAATCGATCTTCTGCACGACATATCATAGTGAAACTGGCAAAATACAAGGATAAAGAGAAAATTCTGAAAGCAGCAAGGGGTAAACGTGCCCTCACATATAAAGGGAGACCTATAAGACTCGTGACTGATCTCTCTTTTGAAACTTGGCAGGCCAGAAAGAATTGGCACGAGATTTTCAGGGTGCTAGACAGAAAAAATATGCAGCCAAGAATCCTTTATCCAGCAAGTCTGTCATTTAGAATAGAAGGAGAGATAAAGGTCTTCCCAAACAAACAAAAACTGAAGGAATTTGTCACCACTAAACCAGCCCTACAAGAGATCCTAAGGGGGACCCTGTGAGACAAAGTCCCAGAGACATCACTATAAGCATAAAACATACAGACATCACAATGACTCTAAACCCGTATCTTTCTATAATAACACTGAATGTAAATGGATTAAATGCGCCAACCAAAAGACACAGGGTATCAGAATGGATAAAAAAACAAGACCCATCTATTTGCTGTCTACAAGAGACTCATTTTAGACCTGAGGACACCTTTAGATTGAGAGTGAGGGGATGGAGAACTATTTATCATGCGACTGGAAGCCAAAAGAAAGCTGGAGTAGCCATACTTATATCAGACAAACTAGACTTTAAATTAAAGGCTGTAACAAGAGATGAAGAAGGACATTATATAATAGTTACAGGGTCTATCCATCAGGAAGAGCTAACAATTATAAATGTCTATGCACCGAATACCGGAGCCCCCAAATATATAAAACAATTACTCATAAACATAAGCAACCTTATTGATAAGAATGTGGTAATTGCAGGGGACTTTAACACCCCACTTACAGAAATGGATAGATCATCTAGACACACGGTCAATAAAGAAACAAGGGCCCTGAATGAGACATTGGATCAGATGGACTTGACAGATATATTTAGAACTCTGCATCCCAAAGCAACAGAATATACTTTCTTCTCGAGTGCACATGGAACATTCTCCAAGATAGATCATATACTGGGTCACAAAACAGCCCTTCATAAGTTTACAAGAATTGAAATTATACCATGCTTACTTTCAGACCACAATGCTATGAAGCTTGAAATCAACCACAGAAAAAAGTCTGGGAAACCTCCAAAAGCATGGAGGTTAAAGAACACCCTACTAACGAATGAGTGGGTCAACCAGACAATTAGAGAAGAAATTAAAAAATATATGGAAACAAACGAAAATGAAAATACAACAATCCAAACGCTTTGGGATGCAGCAAAGGCAGTCCTGAGAGGAAAATACATTGCAATCCAGGCCTATCTCAAGAAACAAGAAAAATCCCAAATACAAAATCTAACAGCACACCTAAAGGAACTAGAAGCAGAACAGCAAAGGCAGCCTAAGCCCAGCAGAAGAAGAGAAATAATAAAGATCAGAGCAGAAATAAACAATATAGAAACTAAAAAAACTGTAGAGCAGATCAACGAAACCAAGAGTTGGTTTTTTGAAAAAATAAACAAAATTGACAAACCTCTAGCCAGGCTTCTCAAAAAGAAAAGGGAGATGACCCAAATAGATAAAATCATGAATGAAAATGGAATGATTACAACCAATCCCTCAGAGATACAAACAATTATCAGGGAATACTATGAAAAATTATATGCCAACAAATTGGACAACCTGGAAGAAATGGACAAATTCCTGAACACCCACACTCTTCCAAAACTCAATCAGGAGGAAATAGAAAGCTTGAACAGACCCATAACCAGTGAAGAAATTGAATCGGTTATCAAAAATCTCCCAACAAATAAGAGTCCAGGACCAGATGGCTTCCCAGGGGAGTTCTACCAGACGTTTAAAGCAGAGATAATACCTATCCTTCTCAAGCTATTCCAAGAAATAGAAAGGGAAGGAAAACTTCCAGACTCATTCTATGAAGCCAGTATTACTTTGATTCCTAAACCAGACAGAGACCCAGTAAAAAAAGAGAACTACAGGCCAATATCCCTGATGAATATGGATGCAAAAATTCTCAATAAGGTACTAGCAAATTGAATTCAACGGCATATAAAAAGAATTATTCACCATGATCAAGTGGGATTCATTCCTGGGATGCAGGGCTGGTTCAACATTCGCAAATCAATCAACGTGATACATCACATTAACAAAAAAAAAGAGAAGAACCATATGATCCTGTCAATCGATGCAGAAAAGGCCTTCGACAAAATCCAGCACCCTTTCTTAATAAAAACCCTTGAGAAAGTCGGGATAGAAGGAACATACTTAAAGATCATAAAAGCCATTTATGAAAAGCCCACAGCTAACATCATCCTCAACGGGGAAAAACTGAGAGCTTTTTCCCTGAGATCAGGAACACGACAAGGATGCCCACTCTCACCGCTGCTGTTTAACATAGTGCTGGAAGTTCTAGCATCAGCAATCAGACAACAAAAGGAAATCAAAGGCATCAAAATTGGCAAAGATGAAGTCAAGCTTTCGCTTTTTGCAGATGACATGATATTATACATGGAAAAACCGATAGACTCCACCAAAAGTCTGCTAGAACTGATACATGAATTCAGCAAAGTTGCAGGATACAAAATCAATGTACAGAAATCAGTTGCATTCTTATACACTAACAATGAAGCAACAGAAAGACAAATAAAGAAACTGATCCCATTCACAATTGCACCAAGAAGCATAAAATACCTAGGAATAAATCTAACCAAAGATGTAAAGGATCTGTATGCTGAAAACTATAGAAAGCTTATGAAGGAAATTGAAGAAGATTTAAAGAAATGGAAAGACATTCCCTGCTCATGGATTGGAAAAATAAATATTGTCAAAATGTCAATACTACCCAAAGCTATCTACACATTCAATGCAATCCCAATCAAAATTGCACCAGCATTCTTCTCGAAACTAGAACAAGCAATCCTAAAATTCATATGGAACCACAAAAGGCCCCGAATAGCCAAAGGAATTTTGAAGAAGAAGACCAAAGCAGGAGGCATCACAATCCCAGACTTTAGCCTCTACTACAAAGCTGTCATCATCAAGACAGCATGGTATTGGCACCAAAACAGACACATAGACCAATGGAATAGAATAGAAACCCCAGAACTAGACCCACAAACGTATGGCCAACTCATCTTTGACAAAGCAGGAAAGAACATCCAATGGAAAAAAGACAGCCTCTTTAACAAATGGTGCTGGGAGAACTGGACAGCAACATGCAGAAGGTTGAAACTAGACCACTTTCTCACACCATTCACAAAAATAAACTCAAAATGGATAAAGGACCTAAATGTGAGACAGGAAACCATCAAAACCTTAGAGGAGAAAGCAGGAAAAGACCTCTCTGACCTCAGCCGTAGCAATCTCTTACTCGACACGTCCCCAAAGGCAAGGGAATTAAAAGCAAAAATGAATTAGTGGGACCTTATGAAGATAAAAAGCTTCTGCACAGCAAAGGAAACAACCAACAAAACTAAAAGGCAACCAACGGAATGGGAAAAGATATTCGCAAATGACATATCGGACAAAGGGCTAGTATCCAAAATCTATAAAGAGCTCACCAAACTCCACACCCAAAAAACAAATAACCCAGTGAAGAAATGGGCAGAAAACATGAATAGACACTTCTCTAAAGAAGACATCCGGATGGCCAACAGGCACATGAAAAGATGTTCAGCGTCGCTCCTTATCAGGGAAATACAAATCAAAACCACACTCAGGTATCACCTCACGCCAGTCAGAGTGGCCAAAATGAACAAATCAGGAGACTATAGATGCTGGAGAGGATGTGGAGAAACGGGAACCCTCTTGCACTGTTGGTGGGAATGCAAATTGGTGCAGCCGCTCTGGAAAGCAGTGTGGAGGTTCCTCAGAAAATTAAAAATAGACCTACCCTATGACCCAGCAATAGCACTGCTAGGAATTTATCCAAGGGATACAGGAGTACTGATGCATAGGGCCACTTGTACCCCAATGTTCATAGCAGCACTCTCAACAATAGCCAAATGATGGAAAGAGCCTAAATGTCCATCAACTGATGAATGGATAAAGAAATTGTGGTTTATATACACAATGGAATATTACGTGGCAATGAGAAAAAAATGAAATATGGCCTTTTGTAGCAACGTGGATGGAACTGGAGAGTGTGATGCTAAGTGAAATAAGCCATACAGAGAAAGACAGATACCATATGGTTTCACTCTTATGTGGATCCTGAGAAACTTAACAGGAACCCATGGGGGAGGGGAAGGAAAAAAAAAAAAAGAGGTTAGAATGGGAGAGAGCCAAAGCATAAGAGACTGTTAAAAACTGAGAACAAACTGAGGGTTGATGGGGGGTGGGAGGGAGGAGAGGGTGGGTGATGGGTATTGAGGAGGGCACCTTTTGGGATGAGCACTGGGTGTTGTATGGAAACCAATTTGTCAATAAATTTCATAAAAAAAAATAAAAAATAAAAAAATAAAAATAAAAAAAAATAATAAAAAAAAACCCCCCAAAAAAAACAATGTACATAATTTAAAAACACTTTATTGCTAAAAAAATGTTAACCATCAACTGAGCTCTGTGTGAGGCTGAAATCCATTTTTCCAAATTCCTGTGAATGTTGATGCTTTGGCCTCTTTCCACAAATCACAAATGTTTTTAAAGGAATCTAGAATGGTGAATCCTTTCCAAAGGTTTTCAATTTCCTTTGCCCAGATCCATCAGAGTAATCACTATCTATGGCAGCTATAGCCTTATGAAATAGATTTCTTAAATAATAAGACTTGAAAATTAAAATTATTGCTTGGTTCATGAATTGCAGAATAGATGTTGTGTAAGCAGGCATGAAAACACTGATCTCGTCCAACTCCATTGGAGTTCTTGGGTGACCAAGTGCATTGTCAGTGAGCAGTAATATTTTGAAAGGAATTTTTTTTTTCTGAGCCACAACAATGGGCTTAAAATATTCAGTAAATTGGAGCACCTGGGTGACTCAATTAGTTAAGTGTCTGACTCTTAATGTTGGCTCAATTTTGGCTCACAGACGTGAAATTAAGCCCCATGCCCTTGGGCTCTGTGCTGAGCATTGGAGCCTGCTTAAGATTCTCTTTCTCCCTCTTTTCCTGTCCTGCTCACACACATGCACACTCTAAAACATAAATAAATAAAATAAAAATAAAAATATTCAGTAATCATGTTGTAATCTGATGTCATCCAGGCTTTCTTGTTCCATCTGTAGAGCGCAGGCAGAGTCGATTTAGCAAAATTCTTAACGGTCCTAGGATTTTTCGGAATGGTCAGCAAACACTGGCTTCAACTTAGAGTCACTTGTTGCATTAGCCCCAAACAAGAGTCAGCTTGGCTCTTTCTCTTCAACAAGGTGGCTGAGCAACAAATGCAGAGATGCAGATTTTTGTGAAGACCCTGACTCTCACTCTGACCCTTTAGAATGGGTCCAGAGACATCACTTGGAATGTCAATGTCAAAATCCAAGACAAGGAGAGCATCCCCTGTAACCAGCACTGTCTGATTTTTGCAGACCAACAGCTAGAGGATGGCTGCACTCTCTGACACTATAATATTCAGAAAGAGTTCACCCTGCACTTGGTGCTTTGTCTGTAGGCTACAGCATTGTGCCTTCTTTCCCTCTTCTAGCTCGTTCAGAAATACAACTGTGACAAAATTATCTGCTTTAAGGGTTATGCTCACCTGCACCCCTGAGCAGTCAACTGCTGCAAGAAATGCGGCCACACCAACAACCTGTGACCCAAGGGGAAGGTCAAATAAGGCCCCTCCCTTAGCTCTTCCTTTGCCTGCAGGGCAGACTCCTGCCTGAGTCCTATGGTCCTGGAACTTCCATAAAGTTTCCTTTACACTGAGTGGGGGAAAAAAGGGGAGTCAGGCTGTGTTTTGAAGCCAGGCATTGACTTCTCCTTTCTAGCTATGGAAGTCCTAAATGGCATCTTCCAATGGCATGTTTTGTCTACATTGAAAATCTGTCATTTAGTGTGGCCACATTCATTAATCATCTTCTAGATCTCATAGAGAACTTGCTGCAGCTTCTATGTTAGCACTTGCTTCCACTTTCATGTTATGGAGATGGCTTCTTGCCTTAAATCTCATGAACCAACTTCTCTTAGCTTCCAACTTTTCTTCTGCAGCCTCCCCACCTCTCTCAGCCTTCATAGAATTGAAGAGAGTTACTAGGGCCTTGCTCTGGATTAGGCTTTGGTTTAAGGAAGTGTTGTAAATGGTTTGATCTTCTATCCAGACTACTAAAACTTTGTCCATACCAGCAATAAGGCTGTTTCACTTTCTTTTTTAATTTTTATTTTTTTTTAATTTTATTTAAATCTAAGTCAGTTAACATATAGTGTAAAAATGGTTTCAGGAATAGAATTTAGTAATTCACCATTTACATATAATACCCAGTGCTCATCCCAACAAGTGCCCTCCTTAATGTCCACTACCCATTTAGCCCATACCCCCACTCAACAGCCCTCCAGCGACCCTCAGTTTGTTCTCTGTATTTAAGAGTCTCTTACGGTTTGCCTTCTTCTCTGTTTTTACCACTTTCTATCATTCATGTGTTCACTGTAGTACTTTTAATTTCCTTCAAGAACTTTTCCTTCGCATTCACAAGTTGGCTAAATGTTTGGTACCCAGAGGCCTACCTTTTGGCCTTTCTTGGCTTCTGACATGGCTTTCTCACTAAGCTTAATCATTTCTAGCATTTGAATTATAGTGAGAGATGTACAACTCTTCCTTTCACATGAACACTTAAGAGACCATTGTAGGATTATTAACTGGCCTAACTTCAATATTGTTGGATCTCAGGAAATAGGAGGTCTGAGAAGAGGGAGAGATATGGGGGAATAGCTGATCAAAGAAGCCAGAACACACACAACATTTATAAAGTTTCCCATTTTATAGCGGCATGGTTTGTGCTGCCCCAAAAGAATTACAATACATCAAAGATCAAATTATCACAGATCACCAGAACAAAAATAATGAAAAAGTCTGAAATGCTGTGAGATATTCCAAAATATGACACAGAGCACAAAATATGGCACAATATGAGAAAATTGCTACTGAAAAATGGCACTGACAGATTTGCTAGATGCAGGATTACCACAAACCTTCAATTTGTAAAAAATGTGATTACTTGAGAAGCACAATGAATATATATCTGTAAGTGTTTTGCGGAATTTATTTTCTCTGGCTCATCATGTTGGACTTAGCAAAACATAACATTTTTACACATATCCCCTCTACCTACAATATACAAAACTTTTGCAAGTATAGTACATATTAATAATTACTTTTGTAAACATATTTTAAAACACTTTTATCTTAACAATATTTGACTGCAAAGCAAACCTTCACACTTTGGAAAATAAAATGTGTAACATTCCAAAGTTTAAAAATGCTTGACAGTGTTACTTGCATATGTCACATTAATTATTCTACTAAATTGTTAGTCCACAAAAGTAGAGATTTTTGTCTTGTTCACCACTATAATCCCATCTAGACCTAGCATCATACCTGCACTGAATAAACACTAAGTGCTTGTTGAATTAATGACAAATATTTATTGAGTATCTTTCTGTGCAGTGGTTAGCACTCTGGGAAATAGCAAAGATCTAGAAGACAATGTCCTTGGTTCTAGGAAGCTCACAAAGTTATACAGGAAATGGGCCATACATATAAACTGCTCTAGAATGCACAGAGAGGCAACATAATGTAACAATTAAAAACACTGACTCTGGAGTGAGATCTAGGTTTCAATCCAGCTCTACCCCTTACTAGCTAGGTGACTTCCGTCAAGTTGTACATTTCTCTAAACCTCATTTTCCTTATTTATAAAATGAAGATAATATTCCTTTACATAATGGCTGCTAGAATCAAAGGACATAATATATGTAAAATCCTTAGCACAATGCTTGGTATACAGTAAGTATACTCCCAAAAGAGTGAGAGCTATTATTACGATGTTTAGTGTCCCAGGAGTAGAAGTTAACAGAAAAATTGATCCCTTCTGGTTAGAATGAGCAAGCTTCCTGATAAAGGTGAGTCTTAAAGAATGAACAGAATTTCAAATAGCTGAAGAAGACCATTCTCAGCAGATGGAATATGGCATAAGCAAAATGGGAAAGTACTGGTGTTTAAGGAAAAAGTATTTTAGGGTCAGTCATAGTATTTTCTATGATTCTATAAACAATAGGACAGGTAATTACTTTTCCTAAAGTAATAGTATTTGAGAAGAAACCATTAAGAAAGTATTGAGGGGCGCCTGGGTGGCTCAGTCGGTTGAGCGTCCAACTTCAGCTCAGGTCACGATCTCACGGTTCGTGAGTTCGAGCCCCGCGTCAGGCTCTGGGTTGATGGCTCAGAGCCTGGAGCCTGCTTCTGATTCTGTGTCTCCCTCTCTCTCTGCCCCTCCCCCGTTCATGCTCTGTCTCTCTCTGTCTCAAAAATAAATAAACATTGAAAAAAAAAATTAAAAAAAAAAAAAAAGAAAGTATTGAGTATAAGGCTAAATGACCACTCTTGATTAAAACTGAAAACTGCCAATCAAAAACATTTCTTGGAATTGTTAAAATATTTTATTTATTCAGTTGGTCATGCTTATTTCCTTATCTCTTAGCCAAGGAGTTTTATTGTTGACTCTATCAGAGATGGACTAGTATTAAATGAATACCTGCAGAATGGCTTGATGGTCAGAAATAATTCTGGCATTTTCCATACTAACAGTCTCAAGCATGCTGTGCAGCTCTGAGCACCTCCTAGTCAGTTGGTCATTCGAAACCTAAGGTGATATGTACAGCATGTCAGGTCTCTCCAGTAAATAATTTTTTACTTATTAACCATTATTTTTAATGATGGCATAGTATTTCACTCTGTATGTGAACCTAATTTATTTAACCTACCTCCAATTGATATTTCATTAGATAATGCTTTCAGTATTTGGAGTCAACACCCCACATAATTCTAAATCAAAAGGAGAAATTTGTTCATCTGGTGGAGCAAGTGAAGCATTCAATAGTTTCTTCAGAATTCTGGACACTGGTCAGACACAGCACGATATCTACAGAATGGACTTTACAATGTTGATGCCAAGATTATAGAAATTCATTCCCCAATTTAGATGAGCATTCTGAATTGTTTAGCTAATAACACAAAATGTTTTAAGTTATTTTGCTACCAATTACAGTATTCATAAAAGCAAAATATAGATAATTGTACCATTTCACAAGACAGATCATCCAAACTAAAACAAAATTCTTTTGTACAACAGATCTTTCATACAATTCTGTTGTCTTTTGATATGGAAAATTTGTATTCCTGTGGAAACCATTTATCCTAATTATCAGTTATTTTTGCAAACTGTATTTGCCACGGATCTTATCTTTTTTTTTTTTAACATGCTGTGGTTTATCTTTATTTATTTTTTTAATTTTATTTTTTATTTTTTAAAGGATCTTCTCTTTTAATGAACAAGTTCTTCAAGGATGGGGACAAATAACTCTATAGGATCAATTAAAAAAATTCAAAAAATGGTAACAAAAAAGAAATGAAAACTTATCTGGAAAGCCTAAGTGGTATGTATAGTACACAAGTTAGGAACATGTTCAGGAGCACTTTTAAGTTCTAAGTTATACACCAAGAAATACGTGGGATAAGACAGAGGTGAATTCTTGAACCTTGAAAAGAACAAGCTAATTTTCTTTGGAGCCAGATTGCTTGAGCTCAAATTATAACTCTGTCACTGATTAGCTATGTTATTAAACCTCTCTGTATATCAACTTCCTTATCTTTAAAATGAGAATAATAAGTTTCTATAGTAGCACTACTGTGAGGATTACAATTTGTTAGTAACATAAGGTGCTTACAATTGTGCCTGGAATGTAGAATGGGTTTGGTAAATGTTAATTACTACTACTACAGCAAAAGTAGCAGTAATAATTTTTATTATTATTTTATAAAAGAACACATTTATTTTGCATTTTCTTTATCATAAAGACAGCACAGCAACATTATGATCCCAACATTGAAGTAACCAAATTGTACTAGCAACAGTTATTTTAAGTGATTAATACTATTTCTTGGCTCTATGAGAAATAACCTGTTTGCCGACACACACACACACACACACACACACACACACACACACACGTAACATCCGCTAAATTTGGCAATAACCATCCCACAGAAAATAAGTACACATAACTCTACAATCCAGTAAGCATTTATGAGGTTCCTACTGTGCTACTTGTTATAAAAGATACAAGGAAAGTGTAAGACATTGGCCCTGGCACTCAAGTGTTTAGAAGTTCATAGGTCGAGATGAGAACTATATATATTCAATGGGTAAATTATAAAGCAAACAAAGGCACAGTGTAAATTAGTGCATTATTTAGCAGTATACCTCATATACTGATGTATTATAGAACTTTGGTAATGGGAGATGTAGTTAATGTGATCATGTTTCATAGATGAAATAGATTTCATGAAAATAAAAAATCTGGATGATGGCAATGGTATGAATTTATATAATCAGGATCAATCGTGGTTCTTTGTTTTTTAATTGAACAAAATTAAATAACATGTGAAAACCAGAGAAATGCGAACATTTACCTGTGCTTTTTCTGATGGGGAAAAGACAGTTTCTTCAATAAATGGTGTTGGGAAAACTGGATAGGCACATGCAAAAGAATGGGAAACTAGACCATTATTTTGTACCACACATAAAAATTAACTCAAAATGGATCAAAGACTTGAATGTAAGACTTGAAACCAAAAAACTACTGGAAGTAAACATAGATAAGCTTCTGGATATTGGTCTTGGCAAGATTTTTTGGATCTGACATCAAAAGCAAAAGCAACCAAAGCAAAAATAAACAAGTAGGAGCATATCAAACTAAAAAGCACAACAAAGGAAACCATCAACAAAATGAAAAGGCAACCTATTGAACGGGAGAAGATATTTGCAATCATATATTAATATATCTGATAAGGGGTTAATATCCAAAATATAAAGAAATTATACAACTCAATAGCACCCCCCAAAAAAATCTGATTAAAAAATGGGTCCAAGATCTGAATAGACATTTTTAAAAAATGTTTATTTTGAGAGAAAGAGAGCATGGGAGAGGCAGAGAGAGGGGCACAGAGAGAATCTCAAGCAGGCTCCATTCTGTCTGCACAGAGCCCGATGAGGGGCTTTATCTCACAAACACTGAAATCATGACCTGAGCTGAAATCAAGAGTCAGATGCTTAACCAACTAAGCCACCCAGGCACCTGTGAATAGACATTTTTCAAAGACATACAGATAGCCAACAGGTACACGAAAAGATGTTAACATCACTAATCATCAGGGAAACTCAAATCAAAGCCACAATAAGATATCACTTCACATCTGTTAGAAGGGCCATTACCAAAACGACAAGAAATAACAAGTATTGGAGAGGATGTGGAGAAAAGGAACCCTTGTGCACTGTTGGTGGCAATGTAAATTGATACTACCACTGTGCATTACAGTACCAAATTTTCTTAAAAAATTAAATATCAAACTACCATAGGATCCAGCAATTACACTCTGGGTATTTATCTCAAGAAAACAAAAACACTAACTCAAAAAGATATATGAACCCCTATGTTCACTGCAGCCTTATTTACAATAGACAAGATCGGGAAACAACCTGAATGTCCATCGACAGATAAATGGATAAAGAAAATGTGGTATATATATCGATATTTATTTAGCCACAAAAAAAAGAACTTACTCTTGCTATTTGCAAAAACATGGTGAGACCCTGAATGCATTATACTAAGTGAAATATGTCAGCCAGAGAAATAAAATACCATATAATCTCATTTACAATATATGTGGAATCTTCAAAAAGCAAAACACCAAAAAACAATACCAAGCTCACAGATACAAAGAGGTAAGTGGCTGCCAGAGACAAGGGAGAGTAAGAGATGGGAGAGAGGTAATAGAGATCAAAAGGCATAAACTTCTAGTTATATAATAAGTGAGTCATAGGGATGTACTGTATAGCATGGTGACTATCGTTAATACCGTACTACATATTTGAAAGTTAAGAGAGTGAATCTTAAAAGTCCTCATCACAAGCAAAAAATTTTTGTGACTACACGTGGTGATGTATGTTAACTAGAATTATCGTGGTGATGATTTTTCAATGTACACAAACACTGAATCATTATGTTGTATACCAGAAATACAATGTTACATGCCAATTATACCTACGGTGTTGGTATGAATTTATATAATTAGGGTTAATCTTGGTTCTTGATTCCTTAATTGAACAAAATTAAATAACCTCTAGAAGTTAGAGATATGATAAGATCTACCTGTGCTTTTTCTGATGTTTCACGAAGGGATAGTATTTCAGTCCTCAAATATGCATTTTCTTCATGTTCCTTGTTGAAAGACATCTGCATATTCTGAGAAAAAACAGTAATTTCTCCTTTTGTACACATAAGAACTATTACATATATCTCTACCAAAATACATGTTCTGTATTTTAGTATGAGTTCAGGTTCTAGTGCTTCCTTCAGCAGCACATATACCAGTGCAAATTCTAATGATCAATATAGACAAGTATCTTACAAAGAATTTTTAAAAATCTTGGTATCTTCAACTCCCAAACTTCTTTTTAAACAAATTATAAAAGCTGTTTACAAAATGTTCTCATACTGAGTTTCAAACTAGAAAGAATTTGCCTAAAACCATAATGTAAATATTTACTTAGCATCCTTAAGAAAATTCTGCTAAGGTGAATATTTTTCCCTAAGCAGTAAGATCTTGTGATTTTCTTTATTTTCCATTAAAAAAAATTTTAAATATTTTTTTGAGAGAGAGAGAGTGCAAGCAGGGGAGGGGCAGAGAGAGAGGGAGACACAGAATCCAAAGCAGGCTCGACTCTGAGCTGTTGGCACAGACCCTGACATGGGTGCTCTGCCCCTCTCCTGCTCGCTTGCTCTCTCTTTCAAAAATAATAAACATTAGAAATGTTTTTCCATTAAAAAAACAAATAAGTAAAATAAAATAAAATAAAATAAAATAAAATAAAATAAAATAAAAGATGGGAGAAAGGTGGCAGGGATGGGAGTTGTGGGTTGGGCTTTCCCTAACAGGTAGTAACTGAAATGGGGAAGGATAAGTCCTCCCCCTACAAAGAGAGAATCACTCCATTTTGAGAAGCATCTCAAGATTTAAACATCACATAATACAGGATGAGACAGAACCCAGAAAAAATTACTCCAAACAGGATTAAGATTTATTTAGAAATGAATTAAGATATAAAAGTTACAATATTTCCTGTTTTTCATTTTTTATTGTGGTAAAATATAAATAACAATATTTACCATTTTAATCATTTTTAAGTGTACAGTTCACTTAAAAATATTTAAGTGTTAAGTTCAGTGGCATTAAGTATATTCACATTGTTGTGCAGCCATCACTATCACTAGTATTTCTTACATTTTATAAAAAACTTTCCTTTTAACAATTAGTTTCCAATAAGCAGAAGATGCAGATAAGTCTCACTATTTTTGCTAATTCATCTTTTTTCAAACCATATTAACCTGCCTGAAATGATTTCTTAATACCCAGTTTGCAACAGGACTGAATATACAACTTATTTATACTGCAACTTTTTTTTAATAAAAATTTTAGGAGAATCAGAAGAACTGTAAACCAGGGGTACTTGGGTGGCTCAGCTGGTTAAGCCTCTGCCTCTCGATTTCCACCCAGGTCATGATCTCACAGTTTGTCAGGCTCCATGCTGACAGTGTGGAGCCTGTTTGGGGTTCTCTCTCTCCCTCTCTCTCTGCAACCCCTCCCCCCCCCACACACAATATAAATAAATTAAAAAACTTTAAAAAAAAAAAAGGAACTGTAAACCAACACGAGTAAGGGGATATTCCTTAGTGAAGAGAGGAAAGATCACCTCTGAACTCTACAACCTCAAAACTTACCTTATGTTCTTCAGCCAACTTGGAAATGAGGTCATCTCTAGAAACTAAAAACAAAGAGTCCACATAACTACGATAATAACTTACTACAACTAAACTGAGATCAACACATTACCTTTTCCCTGAGCTTTCCTTTTTTTTTAGTATGTTGTAGAAATGAGAATGCAAGTATTTCTACTATATTTTAATAGAGTGGAAAATAAATAATGAAATTATCAAGAAAATAGTCCACAGTCATGTGCTATAGTAAATGAGGTCATATTTTACTCCATGATGCGTCTGAGGGATTTTAAGCTGGAGAGGCACAGGATCAAAAGCTTTGTGTTAGAATATTCTAACAGAGGCTCCATAAGGAAAAGAGGAGTTTAGTAGCTGTTGTAGTACTCAAAGTATAAAACAATGAAAGCCGGCTCTAAGGGATTGGCAATGGAGATGCAGAGGGAAAACACACTCATGAAATAACAAGCAGGGAGAACTGTCAAGACTCAGTGGCTGCCTGGTGGGGTAAAGGCAATAGATAAGTCAAGGAGAGTATCTAGTGTCCACATGTCAGCAATGGGGTGGGAGGCAGACTCCAACAAAATAGGGAACACAGGGTAAGGGGCAAGTTCAGGGGACAGAATGAGTAAGAATGACTGCAATAGATAAGTATTCACATGTGTTTTGAGATATGTTGAGTTGACAGTAAGATACTATCTGGAGAAGGAAGATGATTTGTGTGGAAAAGAAAAGATGTGAAACCACCCAGAGAGAATACAGTGATAACAAAACCAAAGAGAAATAGGAACAGTTTGGCATTATATATTGGTAGCCCCAAGTAAACTTCCCTGAGAGTAATGTTTTGTTTTCATAAACAATTCACAAAGATCAGTTTTGTTTCGCTTAAATATTCTAAACCCAGGGGCGCCTGGGTGGCGCAGTCGGTTAAGCGTCCGACTTCAGCCAGGTCACGATCTCGCGGGGTCCGTGAGTTCGAGCCCCGCGTCGGGCTCTGGGCTGATGGCTCAGAGCCTGGAGCCTGTTTCCGATTCTGTGTCTCCCTCTCTCTCTGCCCCTCCCCCGTTCATGCTCTGTCTCTCTCTGTCCCAAAAATAAATAAACGTTGAAAAAAAAAATTAAAAAAAAAAAATTCTAAACCCAGAAAATTACAAAACATATAACTCACATTTTATGTAGAATATACTCAGAAAAACTATGCTTTTTGAATGAATAAGTCCAGGACTCATTTCAAATAGAGTAAATGCTAATTTAAAATATGTGAAGGAGGGGCGCCTGGGTGGTGCAGTCGGTTAAGCGTCCGACTTCAGCCAGGTCACGATCTCGCGGTCCGTGAGTTCGAGCCCCGCGTCAGGCTCTGGGCTGATGGCTCAGAGCCTGGAGCCTGTTTCCGATTCTGTGTCTCCCTCTCTCTCTGCCCCTCCCCCATTCATGCTCTGTCTCTGTCCCAAAAATAAATAAACGTTAAAAAAAAAAAAATTGGGGGCGCCTGGGTGGCGCAGTTGGTTAAGCGTCCGATTTCAGCCAGGTCACGATCTCGCGGTCTGTGAGTTCGAGCCCCGCGTCAGGCTCTGGGCTGATGGCTCAGAGCCTGGAGCCTGTTTCCAATTCTGTGTCTCCCTCTCTCTCTGCCCCTCCCCCGTTCATGCTCTGTCTCTCTCTGTCCCAAAAATAAATAAAACGTTGAAAAAAAAAATTAAAAAAAAAAAAAATTTAATAAAATATGTGAAGGATAAAAAGGATACCCATAAGATCTCTTCTAATAATTCCTCGATCAAGTTAAGAATGAAAGGAGAATGTTTATCTTACTTGGAAGAATAATTTAAGCACTTTAATTAGTGGGTGTGTATATAAATGTTTATTGCTAATAAACAATTACATTTTTAAATTCATTACAGCAAATATACAAAGGCATTCCGTTTACTCATCTAGTTAGTTTAACTATTTGTACCTTATAGTAATCAAATTGCAAGCACGTAGGGAGTCTACTATTCAATAAGAAGCACATGGTTGGTACTCAGGCAGGCTTCTTTTCCTCGTGTTACTTTTAATTACTGTTGTATAATTGTTATATTTTAATGGTCTTTCATATGTTCTTTACGAAATTCGAAACTACAGCATTAATCCAATGAAAGATAACATTAAAAAATTACTGACAGAAAAAAATTAGTTCCAGCTATACTATTTGCAGTGGATCCTTGGATACAGATCTTTTTATTCTTCTACAGAATGGAGTATATTTTCTTATCTTCTCACAAGGTTGTAAGGTTCAAATGAGATAATGTGGCAGCACCATAAAATAAAATATGTATTTTTGTAGTCCCAGTCACAGGAAGACAAAAAATTATCTTGGGGCCTTATCAGTGAGAGCTCCCCAGAGTAATTCACTACTTAACAACTATTAGGAAAAAGAGTACTTTCTGTTAAAAGCAGTAGGTCAAAACATTGAATGATTACTCTTTGCTGTATGCTTTTTATAGTTTTCATTTCCCTTTTGGTATTCCCTACCCTCATTACAGCCAGATACAGAAGGCACACTGGCAGGAACACTGCGTTTGGAGTTAGAAGACACAGGTTCAGGCCTCACTTCACCATTTATTCGCTTTAACTTTGGGAAGTATGGATAGTTTTGCATGTTGCGTGCGATCGTTTATGTGAAAGCCTTAGGTAAACCATGAAGTGTTACTCATGTGGGGCCATGCACCATAATTCTTTGTGATCTATTTGATACTGTCTGAAAATTGCTTTACAACTATATATTAACAACAGTAAATATGGTAAGGGCTCAGGGGCTGGAAGAACTTTGATTCTGAACAACATGGGACCAAATCTAGACTCATCCATTTCCTAGCTCAATCACCTGTAAGGACTCTGTTAACTCATCTGTAAAATGAGGACTTTAAGCTCTAAGGTAACTTACAACCATCCATTGCTACAAATTCAGGACAATAGACTGGTAACCTGAAAAATGGAGAGTCTGACATGATAAATGGCTAGAATCAGTAGATAAGCAAATATCAAAGGCCTTAATTCCTTATTAATATTCTAGTATCCAATAGTCAATCTAGATTTCTAGAAACCCAATGTTCCTAAGTCCACAAACACTTAAATAGACCTGAAAAAAAAATCTAAATAGAAAATAGTTCACAGTTAAGAGGATCAAATTCTATTTTATTACCAGCACTCTTTTTTTTTCTCCCCGTGCCACAGACAGAAAGGAAATCAGCAATTTTTTATATTCAGTCTTGTGGTAAATATCGGTAACGGTCACTTCAAAAATTTGGGATCTTAAGAGTTTTTGCATGAAATCTCAAAAAAACTAACAAATGTAATTTCTAGCACCTATTTTCATACTTAGATTAGACTTGAGCTGTGAGATAGTAGTCTCCAACTCTCTTTTTTTCTGTTGCTCCTGTGCCAGTAGTTCTTGGGTGGTCTGTATATGACTGCGTAGGGCAATGCAGTTTTGCTGCAAAATTTGCACCTGGAATGTAGAAGAAAAACTCATTTCTTTAAGGTACAAATTTCTACCCAACTACTTTACAGTAAGGAACATTTTCAAATCTTAAAATCACTAGAGGGAAAAGTTTCTAGGTCACGGTTAAAGATCCCAACAGGATGCAGTGTTTCAGAGTAGGGCCATCCAGCACAACTTTCTATGCATTCTCCCACCACAGCAGTCACCAGTGACAAATGACTGCTGAAAACTTGAAATGTGGCCAGAGTGAGTGAGGAATTGAATTAATTTTAACTAATTTAAATTTAAATAGCCATAGGTGGCTAGTGGCTACTATACTGGTAGTGTAAGTAATAAATTATCATTTACAAATTTTTTAAGTAGGATCTTTTTCATAATTAATTCTGTTATGAAGGACAGCCACTGGTTAAAATAGTAAAGATTATGTAATCCAATTACAGGTATTAGAATTTGGAACTACTAATTAATTTCCTTCAATACTTAGAATTGAATAGTCTAAATTACATGTAGGTATGTTGAATAATACAGGCAAAAATTTAGTAAATCTAGAGAAAATTAGCAAAACCGTAGGGTTCAAGGTATGTCAGCTTTCTCTTTTGGTTTCACTTCCTTGACACAAATAAGGAGAGAAAAATCTACCTGTTTCCGTTCCACCTCCACTGTTGATTCCATTTCTTGTATTTTGAATAGCATAGCTGATCCAGATTTCTCAAGAGATTCCCTGAGGTTCTTCTCCTGAGACAGCTGTCTCCTTAGCTACAGAGCAAGTTGCAGTTAGGCAAGACCAAGGGAACATGACAGCAGTTTGCCAAAGATCAAAGTCACCAAGAAAAGTTTACCAGACACTTTGCCATCTTACTCCCATTCTTCGTTCATTTATGACTACTCAGGAACATGCTTTTGTTTCCCCCTAAGGGATAAACTACTAAGAAATGAGGCGTCAAATCTGTTGCCCTTGTCTTCCCATTGTATAAGTCTTTTTTCCAAATTGTGGGTCAAGACGCATTAGTAAGCCGCAAGCAGCACTTGAAAAAGGGAAAAAAATATCAGAGCACACAGCATGTAATAAGGAAGGGTAAGTAATGCTTCATGAAATGTCTGTATTATTTATGTATGGTGCTATGGTATAAAATATGCATCTTACAATGGACTATTACCAAAAAGAAGATTGAAAAACACTATTATCATACCTTAGTACATGTACTTTCTGTATTTCCTGGCTTTCATTTTTAAGTCTCATTTTTCTGTATTTCATTACTTCATCTATATATTTTTTATCCCATACTATTATAAACATACTTCTAAAAGCTGTTCCAATTCTGTTTTGGAATTTAAAGGTCTAAACAAATAATAAAGTAACTTAAGTAGCAGATAAACTACCACTCAAGAATTGGGGTACACTGGGGCGCCTGGGTGGCTCAGTCGGTTGGGCGGCCAACTTGGGCTCAGGTCATGATCTTGCGGTTCGTGGGTTCTAGCCCCGCGTCGGGCTCTGTGCTGACAGCTCGGAGCCTGGAGCCTGCTTTGGATTCTATGTCTCCCTCTCTCTGACCCTCCCCTGTTCATGCTCTGTCTCTCCCTGTCTCAAAAATAAATAAACGTTAAAAAAAAAAAATTTAGGGGCGCCTGGGTGGCGCAGTCGGTTAAGCGTCCGACTTCAGCCAGGTCACGATCTCGCGGTCCGGGAGTTCGAGCCCCGCGTCAGTCTCTGGGCTGATGGCTCAGAGCCTGGAGCCTGTTTCAGATTCTGTGTCTCCCTCTCTCTCTGCCCCTCCCCCGTTCATGCTCTGTCTCTCTCTGTCGCAAAAATAAATAAACGTTGAAAAAAAAAAAATTAAAAAAAAAAATTTAATCAAAACAAAACAAAACAAAAAAGAATTGGGGTACACTGACATTGTTTCTCTCAATAAATGATGAGTCAGATAAAGATACAAAAGAATCTCTTTTATCATGAGGTAAAGAGAACTTTTTTTAAAAAATATAATTTATTGTTAAATTGGCTTCCATACAACAGCCAGTGCTCATCCCAACAAGTGCCCTCCTCAATGCCCATCACCCACCTTTCCCTGTCCCCCACCCCCCTCATCAACCCTCAGTTTTCTCTCTGTATTTAAGAGTCTCTTATGGTTTGCCCCCCTCCCTCTCTGTAACTTTTTTTTTTTCCTCTTCCCTTTCCCCATGGTCTTCTGTTAAGTTTCTCAAGATCCACATGAGTGAAAACATATGGTATTTGTCTTTCTCTGACTTATTTCACTTAGCATAATACCCTCCAGTTCCATCCACATTGCTGCAAATGGCAGGATTTCATTCTTTCTCATTGCCAAGTAGTATTCCATTGTATATATAAACCACATCTTCTTTATCCATTCATCAGTTGATGGACATTGAGGCTTTCCATAATTTGGCTACTGTTGAAATCACTGCTATAAACATTGGGGTACATGTGCCCCTATGCATCAGCAGTCCTGTATCCCTTGGGTAAATTCCTAGCAGTGCTATTGCTAGATCATAGGGTAGTTCTGTTTTTAGTTTTTTGAGGAACCTTCACACTGTTTTCCAAAGCGGCTACACCAGTTTGCATGCATTCCCACCAACAGGGCAAGAGGGTTCCTGTTTCTCCACAACCCTGCCAGCATCTATAGTCTCCTGATTTGTTCATTTTTAGCCATTCTGACTGGTGTGAGGTGGTACCTCAGTGTGGCTTTGATTTGTATTTCCCTGATGATGAGTGACGTTGAGCATCAATCGTTTCATGTGTCTGTTGGCCATCAGGATGAACCTTTTTTTTTTTTTTAATGCTTATTTATTTTTGAGACAGAGACAGAGTGCAAGCGAGGGATGGGTAGAGTGACAGAAAGGGAGACACGGAATCTGAAGCAGGCCCCAGGCTCTGAGTTGTCAGCACAGAGACCGACATGGGGCTTGAACCCATGAGCCATGAGATCATGATCTGAGCTGAAGTCAGACTTAACTGACTGAGTCAACCAGGCACCCCTGCAGAGACCCTTTTAAACTTAAATGGGATTTGCAAAATGCTATTCCTTTTGCGAAGTGATGTTAAGTTAAAAGAAATTCTATTTTTGAGCCCCAGTGAAGATGACTTGAAAGAAATTCTATTTTAAGCCCCAGTAAAGAGGACTTTATAGCCCTTCCCGAAACTGTACATATTTTATATGTGTTTTCTCTATGAATGACATTTTATAATGTTTAAAAAGTTTCTAAAAACAGTTGAAAGACATGAAAAGTGTGTTGGCATGAAACTGTTATAAGCCCATTTTGGAGTTGTTTTATTAATATGCTTAATCATACCCCTAATAAACATTTAGGTTTTTCCAGTTTTTCACTATTCTAAATATTGTTCTGCTAAACATGCTTGTGAATAAATCTTTCACTGCATTTCTATTTCCTCTGGATAAATTCCTACAAGAGGAATCACTAGATTAAAGGTATAAATAATTTTTAGACCTTTGATATATTTGATATATAATTTTCCTTCAGATATTAGCCACCTATCAATAACATTAATAATAAATCCCATCAGTACTATGTATTATTATTTTCTTAAATCTTTGCTAATTTAATAAATGAAAAATAGCATCTTGACAGTTTTTCATTTCTCTGGTTACTACTGAGGTTAAATATGTTCTAATATGGTTATAAGCTCTATACATGTTCTGACCTGTTAGTTGACCACTGTTTTTGTTTTTTCATATTGTTTGTCTTTTTTTAGCCAATTTTAAGTTCTTTAAAAGGTAAGATTATTAACTCTATCTAGTTTTGCTGGGTTTTATTAGTTTTGCTTTTGCTCTTTTTAAACGTAGAATTTTTAATTCTTATGTGGTCAAATCTATCCTACTTTTTATAATTCTGTCCTTTCAAGTTTAGAAATTCCTTCTATACCAGTTAAGTATTACAATCTTATGTAAGAATGAGCCATAGTTTTTGGTTTTGGCTATATTAATAATCTGATACTAACTATACTGTCAGATTATAATTATTTTGTTACATTCGGTAGATTGCTGCATTTTTCTAAATTCTGGATCAAATTATATAGTATAATATACTCAAGATCTAATTTAAGTCCTTTGTAGAGCAAATTTTTTTCTTAATGTTTGCTTATTTATTTCTGAGAGAGAGAGGGAAAGAAAACGAGTTAGGGAGAGAGGGAGAGAATCCCAAGCAGACTCAGTGCTGTCAGCGCAAAGCCCAACACGGCTCAGTCTCATGAACTGTGAGATCATGACCTGAGCTGAAATTAAGAGTTGGATGCTTAACCAACTAAGCCACACAAGGGCCCCTAGAGGAAATCTTTATTTGATAATTATACTACTGAGGTATTTCTGAAGCATTATTAAAAGCTATTAGCTTTATGTTTATCAGAACTAGATTTTATATATTTTATCTCTTAGGAAGATATATACCACATTTATTCTGTCTTTATACAGCCCTCTGATCTGGGCTAACCTGTATTCCTCCAAATTACTCCAATGAAGCTCTAACAGTAGTATCTCAAATGTTACTGTATTCAGAGACAGGGCCTTTAAAGAGGTGATAAAGTATAATGACACTGTTAGGGTGGGCCCTAATCCAACCTGAACGGTGTCTTTCTAAGACAAGGAAATTGGGACACATAAACAGATATCAGGGATGTATATGCACAAAGAAAAGACCATGTGAGGACACAGTAAGAAGGCAGCCATCTGCAAGTCAAGTAGAGAAGCCTCAGGAGAAACCAAAAACCTACTGACATCTTGCTCTTGGACTTCAAATCTCCAGAAATATTTTAAGAAATTTCTGTTGTTAAGCCACCCAGTCCATGGTACTACTTAGTTACTGCAGCACTAGCAAGCTATTACACCCATTCTGCTCGAATACAAAAATGCATTTTGACTAGGACAGTCCTATGGGTTCTTGACAGGGTTCAAAAAAATTCAAGATTTTATCTTGAAGTAAGATTGTCTTATACCAGAAATAGCAGAAATAAGACTGTCTTAATAAAAACTAATAATAAATGGTAATCACTGATAATCTTTTAAACAAATGGTGCTGGAACAACTGGACATACACACACTAAGAATCTAGATACAAACTTCACATCATTAATTCAAAATGTATTGATGAGGGACCATAAGGCAAGCTGAGGGCCAAGCACAAGTTAGCACAATCAACTTCCCCTCTCCCCCCACCTCAGGGTGTGTGACATTCCTCAGGCACTCCTGGCTGCCCAATAACAAAGGGAAGGACAGAAAACAAAAGGTTAAACTGATAATCTCCATCAGTTTACAGATATCTCATCAATAGCCTCATCAGGAACTTCCTACTATCTTAATGATAATGCTTTGCTACAGGGAAAAATAACCTTAGCTTGACAATAAATAGGTAGGCCTCCAGTAATCTGTAAATCCTCTTCAGCATATGGAAATCCCTTCAAGAAACTTCCTCTTGACTTTACCTTCCTCCAGACTCCACAATATATAAATCAGTCACTCTGCACAACCCCAGTGCAGCTCTTTCTGCCCACAGGTCCTGTCCCTGTGCTTTGATAAAATCACCTTTTTGCACCAAAGACGTCTTCAAGAATTCTTTCTTGGCCATTGGCTCTGAACCCCCAACACCCTAAAATCCCATCATTTGGTGCCTGAACACAGGGCTGATTCTTTTCATCTGGATTCTGAGTTTCAGTGCAAAGTTGCTGAGTACTTTCTCTTTTCCTCCTTTACTTTAATTTCAGAGGCTTTTCGAGGAGTATCATCTTACTGGAACACTTTGCTGTTGATTGCTCAGGCTGCAATCCTCTAGCCCATGACTACAGGGAGGAGAAAGCCTGCCTTCTGGCTGGAAGTTAGTACCCTGGCTGGGATGGTAACGAGACCCAGAAACTTGATGCCTTCTATTATTCCTGTCCTTATACAAAGTTGTCTGTATTGAGCACAGGACAGCCACCTAGATGGCTGCCAATCTTAAGACTCCCGTGTGAGGTTTCCTCCTCACTGGTCTAATGTGATCCCCTCCACATCTCTGGTCTAGCCACTTCTGGCCACGTGACCTCCACTGGGAGGTGGCCAAAATCAGTACCCGAATGAATTAAAACCCAACAGGGACCATTTTCTAGGGAAGTTGGCTGTGAAGACTGTATGTGTTTGAATGTCACTTAAAGCATGACGGATTTCTATCTTTACTGTTTTTAGTCAATGTCCTCTACTAACTACCTAAATTACAAAATTGGGTAATTGCCTCTCGTAAAACTTTTCTAGTGTTTTCCATGGGTTAAACACAGCAGTTTTCCTCAAGAAACTAAAACATAGCTTCTGTGGCATGCTCTTCAAAGATCAGGTAAACCAAGGCATGACAATCAGGGCATGTTCTTCAAGGCACGGCCTTTTAGGGCACAGCCTTCAGGGTATGGTATTTCGGTCCATACACCGGGCACCTATTTGTAGCCTAGGATGCAACAAGGAACTGGAAGGATGCTGGCATCCCTTCCACTGGGGGCCCTTTATGGGGCCTTCCAGGGGAGTATTGCCCTCAGTGGCAAGGTAATATTGTGGCCATAGTGATTTCGTTCGAGGGATGCCTCAGGTCGTTTTGACACCTCAGGAACCTCTGACATATCCTATGCGTGGGACGCCACCCAGGTGTCAGGGGATTTTTTAGTAATGGTCCTTCCCTACTTGTCTGGGAACATGGGAACTTCTTCTACAGTCCTCAAGGACTCTTCCTTGGGATGCCCTTTTAACCCACTGGAAATAATTCGGATTGCAAAATTTAAGAAAGGACTGATCTCCTGTAATATTGCATGGCCTTAGTAGGATTTAACAGATCTCTCCTGCAGGAAATAGGGCAAATAAATGGAGTTACCCTAGGTCCAGGCCTTCATGACTCTAAATCAGGACCTGGAGCTAAAGGTCTCTTGCAGAATGTGTTTGGCCCAAACATGTTTGATTAGGAAACTCCCTCCTGACAAACTGCATGTCTAAACAGGCCTCCTCCTGATAGAACTCAGGTTTCTGAAGGAAAGACAGGCCATTCCTAACAAAAGGGACATAGACTTTTTCTTACTGTTCTTCCTCCTAACAGATGTGAGGGCTTCTCCCTCATTTATTTCCTGGGTTAATGGCTATGACAATTAGAGCCCCTCCAGCACTCCAAAACCCCATCAGTATCACAGATCTAAATGTAAAATGCAAAATTATAAGGTTTCTGTGGGGTGCCTCAGTGACTCAGTCAGTTAAGTGTGCAATTCTTGGTTTTAGCTGAGGTCACGATCTTGCAGTTTGTGAGTTTGAGCCCCACATCAGGCTCGGTGCTGACAGCAAGGAACCTGTGTGGGATTCTGCGTCTCCTTCTCTCTGCCCCCCACCCCCCCCCCCCACCACTTGCTCTCTAAATACATACATACATACACAAACAAGCATTTAAAAGCTATACAGCTTCCAAAAATTACACAGTAGAAAAATCTTGGTGATGTTGGGTTCAGTGATGACTTAGTAGATATAACACCAGAGTATAATCTCCAAAAGAAAAAAAAGTTAAGTTGGACTTCATTAAAATTAAAAGCTTCTGCTCTGCAAAAGATAAGCTACAGAAGGGGAGAAAAATTGCAAAACATGTATTTGATACAGGACTAATACCCAAAATACACAAAGAACTCTTAAAACTCAACATAAGAAAACAAACAGCCCAACTACAAAATAAGCAAAAGATCTAACAGATACCTCACCAAATAAGATATACGGTGGCAAACAGGCATATAAAAAGATACTCAATATCCTATTTCATTAGAGAATTATAATTAAAACAAGACACCAATACCACCACATACATATTAGAATGGCAAAAATTCAAAACACTGACAACCTGCTGGTGAGAATGTGGAGCAACAGACACTCATTCCTAGTTGGTGTGAATGCAAAATGGTACAGTAATTTTTTAAGACATGTTGGCAGTTTCTTACAAAGGTAAACAAAAGCTTACCATATAATCCAGCAATTGTGCTCTAGGTATTTATCCAAATGAGTAGATAACATGTCCACACAAAAACCTGCATATGAATGTTTCAAGTAGCTTTATTCACAATTGCCAAAACTTAGAAGCAACGAAGGTGTACTTCAATAGATGAATGTATAAACTAACTGTGGTACATCCATACAATGGAATATTGTTAGGCAATAAAATGAGTTATCACACCATGACAAGACTTGGAGGTACTTTAAAGGCATGTGCTAAGTGATAGAAGCCAGTCCAAAATAACCACACACGGAATCATTTCAACTATAGCAAAACTACAGACAGTGAGAAGATCAGTGGTTGCTAGGGGCTCAGGAAGAGAGGGGGGCCGTTTTTAATCCTCTGTAATCAACAAAGGGTGAATTTAAAATAAATTGTGGACTTTAGCTAATTATGATTTATCAATATTTGTTCATCAAATGTAACAAATGTACCACACGAATGTGAGACGTTAATAAGGGAGGAAACTGTGGAGATAGGAAGAACAGGTTTATGAGAACTGTTTTCTGTGTGATTTTTCTATAAATGTGAAACTTCTCTTAAAAAAAAAAAAAAAGTCTACTGGGGCACCTGGGTGGCTCTGTCGGTTGAATGTCTGACTCTTGAATTTGGCTCAGGTCATGATCCCAGGGGTGGTGGGATCGAGCCCTGCATCGGGCTCCACACTCAGTAAGGAGCTGGCTTAAGATTCAAGATTCTTCCTCTCCCCCCCTCTGCCCATCTCCCCCACTTGCACATACTCTCTCCCTCTCTAAAATTAAAAAAAAAAAAATCACATTAAAAAATAGTCTACTAAAATATCTGAAAACTAAAAATATGCTAAACATAACACATTCGAACTATGAACAATCATGCTTTTATCAATAATTAGTAGCAAATAAAATATATATAAGAGAATTTTTCAGATAGCTATACTTCTCACTGTAAGCACTAAAATCCATAACTTAAAAATTAACTTTAGGGGTGCCTGGATGGCTCAGTAGGTTGAGCGTCTGACTTCTGGTTTCAGCTCAGGTCATGATCTTGTGGGTTCTTACGATTGAGCCCCACGTCGCGCTTGCACAGAGCCTGCTTGGGATTCTCTTTCTCTCTCTCTGCCCCTCCCCTACTCATTCATTCTCTCTCTCAAAATAAACATTTAAAAAAATAAAAAAGTAACTTTTCTTGAAATTTTTCCTAAAAAGTGTATCTACTTCTCTGTTTTATGTAATAGAATATTTTAAATATAATTTGACCCTCTTGATTTGCATTAACATAAATGATTATTCTGTTAGGGAATATTGAGGTTTTTAGGCCAGGGTATGTTGGATTACTAATTCTCCTGGCTCTTCTACTGTTTTCAGCTGCCAATTTTTAGTCCAGCAACTTTTAGCAGCCACCTACTTCACAATTCCCAATCTGTTATCTACTAAAACTTATGTTGAAATGGAGGTTTCAAGGTAAAATTAGATGAACAGGCTTCTTAAAAGCTTTTTGTTTTAAATACTTTAGTTTAAAAGGTCTTTGTATGAAGGTGTTCACTTAGCTCTAGCATATGAATATGTGGTAACTAATTTCCTTTGTAGTTCACAGAGCACTTATTGTATTTCTGGTTGTATGACCATATTGAGGCAAAAAGAATTCTTAGTGTCAAATAAGGGCAGCCACTTTCATTTGAATTTCACGTGGTATATTTTAAAAGTCTTCCTACTACATAGTAACATTTTCTTTTTCAAAGTTTTTCATTTTTTCTACTTTCTTGACGTCCTCTTAGTAATTCCAACGCCCCCTCCACCCGCTAGCATCTTTTCTATCTTACCTCTTGAATTCTCAGGTTCATTTTACGTTTTGTGGTCTTCAGTTCCTCTTCAATAATGGCTGCATTCTTCTAAAAGTACAAAGAGAAAAGGTTCTAAACAATCTGAAATGACAGAAACTGTCTATAGGCACATCAGTTGAAATCTAGACTCTTTTCTAACAACCTATAAATGCTATTCTGAATATGGTTATAAATACCTATTTTGTGTCTGAAGTAATTATGGTGAGATATCTAAAAAGAAGGTTATTTGATTACTTTGATTCATGACTTCTTTCATTTTCCCTTTTAGACCAAAGAAGTGATTAACTTCTTAAAGTGAACTTCGCATTCACTTTACACATAACACTCAATAATGAGAAAACCTGGTATAATTGATAGAACTCTTCCTTACAGGGTATATTCCTTTTGCTTTTTTTTCAAGTATTCTATTTCTTCTAGCCTCAAATATTATCCATGCTTAGGAACTGAGAATCAAAAACACAGCTTTCAGGGGTGCCTGGGTGGCTCAGTTGGTTAAGCATCTGCCTTCAGCTCAGGTCATGATTTCACAATTCATGAGTTCAAGCCCCATATTGGGTTCTCTGCTGTCCACGCAGAGCCTGCTTCAAATCCTTTGTCCCCCACTCTCTGCTCCTCTCCTGTTTGCACACATGTATTCTCTCTCTCTCAAAAATAAATAAGACAACAACAAAAACAAACACAGCTTTCACTATTTATTCTCTTTTACATCACTATTAATGGCACCACAATCCAACATGTAAAACCTCAGTCATCTTTGCCTTCTTTCCTACTCTCCGCTCCTGTCCAACACCATATTCTAGTGTTATCTTTGTTCACAGTATCTTTCACAGTATCTTTCTTTTCAAAATGCCACAACCTTAAGTCAGACCTAATAAGGCTTATGCCCCAAATCATACAATGGACTCCTAACTGGTTTCCCAAAACTCTACACTACTGGCCAGATTAGTTTGCCTGTTTTTGATATGTTTCTTCCTTATCAAAAATGTTAATCACCCTCCATAGGATCAAGCCCAACTATTGATTATTTTTGATTTTGAAATCCTCCATGTGATCTCTAACTAAGTTCCAATTTATTTGCCCCAAACAAATCCTCACTGCTGTCAGCCTAGTTTGTGCATTTCCTCTAACTGTACCAGTGGAAAGATCTAACTTCAAACCTGGGTTAACAGTAAGAAGACAAGGAAGTGTGATCTTAGAGAAAATGAATTCTCTCTGGGCCCCAATACTTTTATTACTAAAATGGGGACAATAATATCCTATGTCATGTGTGTTTTTTTTTAATTAAACACAATAACATATTTACCATCTATGATACTGCGCAGCCCTAGGAGGTTAAACAAAATTGTTAGTTTATTATCCTACTCTATATGCTTTCCTGCCTCAGTATGTACTCCTTGAAATGTCCTCACCTCTCTATCTTAGCTTCTAAAGGTTCAGCTCATGTCTTATCTCTTTCTTGAAGTTTCCCCTTCTCTACATAGGGCACACTCACCCTCTCAAACCCCCTGAACGTGAAACACTTACTCTTCAATATCCACTGATTGTCCCACACTGCCCTTTATCATTTCCCATGCCCTTATTCTTTCTCTATTTAGTACTTCACATTATTCCTTGTTCTCCCACCTAGCATGTAAGCTCGTTGAAGAGCAGAGACACTACTTCTATCTCTGGACTTTCACTTTCATGTGTATAGGGTAAGGGCTCTATAAATATTACATTACTGATGGCACACAATGGTTTACGTTATCAATGTAGATAACTTTGAAATGTCAAGAATCCTCACATCACCTATTTTTAACTCAATTTTATGGATCTGTTGCCTCCTCCAGTTAACAGATAATAGTGAATCTGTATTTCAGAAATCTGGATTCAAACCTTGGTCTCTGAGGCAACCTCCAGGGTAGCAGTCAACCTTTGCACTTCTTCTTGTGCCTTGTCTTCTTCCTCTTTTACATCTCTTAGTTGCTGGCGCAAATTCATCACCTCAAGATGCAACAGCTTCAGGTCCTTGGTATGCTTCTCCTGTATTGCGTTCAGTTGATCCTTCAGAAGAGCTACCCAACAGCAGAGAAGGGTCATTGTGGGGTATAAGCTTAGGAATTTCCTGAGCTTGCACATGGGTTAACAAGGCATAAAGAATTAGAAAGCCATAGGATGTACACACCCAAGTTTGGGTAAACAAGATTAGGTAAATAAGGTTAGGTAATTGGGGCAAAGGCCCCCAGTATAGGATAAAGGTATAGGAATAAGGAAATCTCAGGAGGAAAACATCCAAGATGAGGTAAACAAGATTAGGTATTCAGGCAGAAATGCCCGCCAACTTAGTACAATAGCAGAAAGCTGCTTTCACCTGAAGGAAGGACCAAATTAGGTAAAAAGGTAAACAGGGCTATAGGCCACAGCAGGGCAAAGTTGCTCAGAGCGCAGCTAATTAGCAAAAGAAAGGTGCCTTGTTGGCCCTGAGGTAGCATGCTCTGCACTTCTTGTCCCCCAGGCCACTTTAGGCAAACAGAGGTGGGGCCTCATGTCTGCCCCACAGACTTTCCACCCAGCACCAGGATTTTGTTTTGTATTGACCCAAACCCCTAACACCACAAATCTCCAAAATTCCCTTCTCCCCATGCCCGTAAGATAATGTTCACAATTTCATCGTCTCTCTGCACGCCCATCAAGCTTGTAAGCCTTCTGATCCTAATAAAAACTGCAAAAGGACCCTTACTCAGGGCTCTTGTTCCCTCCTGGACATTAGCCTCTCTCGCATTTTTAATCCTGCATACCGCTTTCTTGCTGAACAAGAGAGAACTCCAGACCCAGAGTCTACAACAGGTCATCAAGCATTTGAAAGAAGATCAGGAAAAGAAAAGGATCAAAAACTCATTAAACACCCATATAGGATCAAATTTCTGATGATGCTCTCCTCTCTGTACCTGTTTTCTGTGGATTCAAATCCTTTTCAGTTTGCAGACGAAAGATGTTCATCTTCAAAGACTGGATAAGGCTTTCCAGACGGCACATTCGATTTACCAGAAACTCACAGTTCTTCCACAGAATATCCGTTTTTCCTGAACAAATTACTTCTTTTGGGATAGGACTAATGATGTTCTGGCTCAAAGCCTCTTCTAAACATTTTGGAGCTTCCAATTGGCCTCTGGACAAAGATCCCAATTTAACAATATTATGTAATGCAATGTACTATGATAATCCCAACCATCAGGTCAGTGTAACATTCTACCAAGAATGAAAATTAGATCCTTAGTTAACAAGCATCCATTAGCTTCTCCAAATTTACATTTAGAAGGCACCGTTAGGTATTGAGGATGAGACTATTATCAGATGGATAAAGACCACTGATTTTATAATGGTTGTTTCTCCTTCAGCAAAGTTGCAGGATACAAAATCAATGTACAGAAATCAGTTGCATTCTTATACACTAACAATGAAGCAACAGAAAGACAAATAAAGAAACTGATCCCATTCACAATTGCACCAAGAAGCATAAAATACCTAGGAATAAATCTAACCAAAGATGTAAAGGATCTGTATGCTGAAAACTATAGAAAGCTTATGAAGGAAATTGAAGAAGATTTAAAGAAATGGAAAGACATTCCCTGCTCATGGATTGGAAAAATAAATATTGTCAAAATGTCAATAATACTCAAAGCTATCTACACATTCAATGCAATCCCAATCAAAATTGCACCAGCATTCTTCTTGAAACTAGAACAAGCAATCCTAAAATTCATATGGAACCACAAAAGGCCCCGAATAGCCAAAGGAATTTTGAAGAAGAAGACCAAAGCAGGAGGCATCACAATCCCAGACTTTAGCCTCTACTACAAAGCTGTCATCATCAAGACAGCATGGTATTGGCACAAAAACAGACACGTAGACCAATGGAATAGAATAGAAACCCCAGAACTAGACCCACAAACGTATGGCCAACTCATCTTTGACAAAGCAGGAAAGAACATCCAATGGAAAAAAGACAGCCTCTTTAACAAATGGTGCTGGGAGAACTGGACAGCAACATGCAGAAGGTTGAAACTAGACCACTTTCTCACACCATTCACAAAAATAAACTCAAAATGGATAAAGGACCTGAATGTGAGACAGGAAACCGTCAAAACCTTAGAGGAGAAAGCAGGAAAAGACCTCTCTGACCTCAGCCGTAGCAATCTCTTACTCGACACGTCCCCAAAGGCAAGGGAATTAAAAGCAAAAGTGAATTACTGGGACCTTATGAAGATAAAAAGCTTCTGCACAGCAAAGGAAACAACCAACAAAACTAAAAGGCAACCAACGGAATGGGAAAAGATATTCGCAAATGACATATCGGACAAAGGGCTAGTATCCAAAATCTATAAAGAGCTCACCAAACTCCACACCCAAAAAACAAATAACCCAGTGAAGAAATGGGCAGAAAACATGAATAGACACTTCTCTAAAGAAGACATCCGGATGGCCAACAGGCACATGAAAAGATGTTCAGCGTCGCTCCTTATCAGGGAAATACAAATCAAAACCACACTCAGGTATCACCTCACGCCAGTCAGAGTGGCCAAAATGAACAAATCAGGAGATTATAGATGCTGGAGAGGATGTGGAGAAACGGGAACCCTCTTGCACTGTTGGTGGGAATGCAAATTGGTGCAGCCGCTCTGGAAAGCAGTGTGGAGGTTCCTCAGAAAATTAAAAATAGACCTACCCTATGACCCAGCAATAGCACTGCTAGGAATTTATCCAAGGGATACAGGAGTACTGATGCATAGGGCCACTTGTACCCCAATGTTCATAGCAGCACTCTCAACAATAGCCAAATGATGGAAAGAGCCTAAATGTCCATCAACTGATGAATGGATAAAGAAATTGTGGTTTATATACACAATGGAATATTACGTGGCAATGAGAAAAAAATGAAATATGGCCTTTTGTAGCAACGTGGATGGAACTGGAGAGTGTGATGCTAAGTGAAATAAGCCATACAGAGAAAGACAGATACCATATGGTTTCACTCTTATGTGGATCCTGAGAAACTTAACAGGAACCCATGGGGGAGGGGAAGGAAAAAAAAAAAAAAAAAAGAGGTTAGAATAGGAGAGAGCCAAAGCATAAGAGACTGTTAAAAACTGAGAACAAACTGAGGGTTGATGGGGGGTGGGAGGGAGGAGAGGGTGGGTGATGGGTATTGAGGAGGGCACCTTTTGGGATGAGCACTGGGTGTTGTATGGAAACCAATTTGTCAATAAATTTCATAAAAAATAAAATAAAATTAAAAAAAATAAAAATTATATGAAGAAGCTTAAAAAAAATGGTTGTTTCTTTTAATGTAATTTTTTGTAAACTTTTATGTGATACCTAAAACATGATAAATGCTGAATCTATAAACTAAGAATTAATGTTTATTTTTGAGAGACAGAGAAAGAGTGCGAGCAGGGAAGGGGAAGAGAAGGAGAGGGAGACACAATCTGAAGCAGGCTCTAGGCTCTGCGCTGTCAGCACAGAGCCCACACAGGGCTCGAACCCACAAACTGTGAGATCATGACCTGAGCCAAAATCAAGAGTTAGACACTTAACTGACTGAATCACCCAGGTGCCCCTAAACATTCCTACTTTATTCTAACATACTCAACATCTGTACAGATTTAATCTTTAAGTGAAGAATTATTCATTTTTTGGTTGCTGTAACACCAATTATAATTATTTCAGGTTTTCAAGAGAAACACAAAGGAAATATGTACGTAATCTTAAAGAAAATCACACCAGTAAATTTGATATTGGCTGCTAAGTCACCCAGATTCTTCAGGCCATTGATAATCCAACTTCTAATGGCAATATCTTCTTTAGCCATTGGGGAAAAATGGTTTTTAAAGACTTAAAGCCTTTCTTTTAATTTACAGTAAGTCTGGGGAAAGAAAATGAAAACTATTTCAATGGCATGAATCAAGTTTAAATGTTCACCTTAACTAATATCAAAGACTATTTCTGATTTAAAAAATAAGAACCAAGTTTTTTCTAATTATACAAAAAATTCCATGTTTGTTTTCAATCAAGATTTGAAGGTGAACAGGATATCAAAGTTTGTGCACCTAATTAGCACAATTTAAATATTTATTTAGGGTAATAGTGGTAGTACCTCTTACACGATAACAATTATCTTGCAAATATTTTCTAATTAATGTTCAAATGGAAACTGTTTTTTTCTCAATTCTTTCATAAACACCTATTTCATCAGCCAAACCATCTGTAATTCGACTCCTTATTAATAACCAGTGAAGCAAAATTCTTCAACTTACAAAGATCTAGTTCATTTTCCACGTGTTACCTTTTTTCACCAAAGTCCAACATTATTAGGTCATCCCTCAGAGAACTGGTCTGTTCCTCAACTATTCTCATCCTTTGTTGAAGTACCGTGAACGTTTCAGAAGCTGTAGCATTGATGTGGGTTGGAGAGAGGACCTGTCTGGACATTGCAGTTTCCATATGCACCTGAGATTAAAATCACATTATTAGTATAGTAGGTTCTACTATGGTTCAAAACAGTCACTGCCCCTTCTTATGGGAGAATTATACATCCCTGTCCTGTTGAGCTCAGGAACAGCCATGTGTTTTGCTTTGGTCAATTTAATGCAGGTGGAAGCTTTAAGAGCCAACTTGTCTTTCATCATCTCCTTCTTTCTCCCCCTCCATGAGATGGGCAACACCCAGACAGGGCCTGCCTCCTGTGCCAAGATGAAGAAGACATGAAGCAGAGCTATGACCCGTCCGTGACATCCATGGTGAATGGGCAATAAACTTAATGCTGTTATCATCCACTGAGATTGTTGAGTATTTTGTAACAAACTACTAGTCCGATCATCATAATCTAGTCTATCCTATCTGCTACTTTTAGACACACACGAGGACCTATGACTTGGCTGAGGGAATTATCACTCTTTCATTACCAGCCACTGTGATTGTAACACATTCCCACCTGGGGCACCTGGGTGGCTCAGTCAGTTAAGCATCTGACCCTTGGGTTTTGGCTCAGGTCATGATCTCACAGTTCATGAGATCAGGCCCCGAGTCTGGCTATGCACTGAAGCACAGAGCCTGCTTGGGATTCTCTCTCTCTCCTTCTCTCTCTACCCCTTCCCATGACCTCTCTCTCTCTCTCTCTATCTCTCTCTCAAAATAAATAAATTTAAAAAGGAATAAAACATATTCCAACCAACCTATCAGAAAAAAAATCCTATACTGAGACTTCTGAGTTATTTATTTATCTCTCTCTTGAGAGAGCGTGCACGTGCAAAAGAGAGAATCCCAAGCAGGCTCTGCACTGCTAGTGCAGAGCCCACCGTGGGACTCAAACTCCCAAAACTGTGAGATCATGACCTGAGCCAAAACCAAGAATTGGACACTTAACCAGCTGAGCCACCCAGGCACCCTCTGAGCAGTTATTATAAAATAAATGTACTAACTACACCAAAGCAGCAATTTTAAAAAATAATTCGCAAACTTAACTTCATAGCCTAGCAAAGACTCTTCTATAGCTATTGATATAAAATTTCCAGATTTCTCTCCCCAAATTGTCTAAGAGTAACGAGTAGCAAGACTACTTTTTGAAATGTTAGTGACAAATGAGACAGAATTAACAAAGAAGCAGTCTTAACATATAAGTGAATCATGGACCCAAAGTTCATGACAAGATCACTGATGGAAAGAAACTTTAAGGACATTTTCCTGCAACTCCATCCTGTATAGACATTTCTATAGTAACCAGCCTGTAAACCTTAACCATTACTAGCAATGGTATCCCTACGGAAACATGTTCATAAAGATCCCATTCAGATATTAGGAACACATGTTTTCTCCCCTATTTACTGTATAATTAGATCTCTCCCCCTCACCTCCCAGGCAGTCGAAGTGTCCCAGTCACTGAAGGTCGTCTCCATCACTCAAGGCAAGAATTAAAGAAGTGGGAAAACTGATGGCAAGATTTAAGGGGGCAAGAATTATGGTGAGGAGCTATGAAAAGGATGAGCTTCTTGCCAATATAACAGTGCTACAGCCATCAACGACATATCTTCATCCTGAAATAGCTCTCCAATCACTTTTTATCTTCCTCCCAAAGGTCCCAGAGATGGCCTATTTTCTTTTCCATCTTCCTTTTTTTAAACTTTTGAATATAAACTTTTGAATTTAAACTTTTAGAATAGAATTGAATATATTTAAAGTGGACAATGTGATATTTGATATACATATACATTGTAGAATGGTTACCACGATCAAGATAATTAACACATCACCCCACATAGATAATATAGTGAACTTTGTGTGTTTATGGGGTAACAATGCTTAAGACCCACTCACAACTTTCAACTATACAACAGATCACTATGTTACCATGCTGTACATTAGATCCTCAGAACTTCTTATTTGAAAGGTTACCTACAGAATGGTAGAAAATAATTACATACCACTGATCTGATCAGGCATTAATGTCCATAATATAACTCGATAGCAAAAAAGCAAAGAATCCAAGTAAAAAATGGGCAGAGGACCTAAATAGACATTTCCCCCAAAGACAATGTACAGAGGGCCAATAGATAAATGAAAAGGTGCTCAATATCATTAACCACCAGGGAAGTGCAAATCAAAACCACAATGAGTATCACCTCACACCTATTAGGGTAGCTATTATCAAAAAGACAGCAAATGTTGGTGAAGATTTGGAGAAATGAGAAGCCTTATACACTGCTGGTGGGGATATAAAATAGTACAGTCATTATGGAAAACAGTATGGAAGTTCCTCAAAAAATTTAAAAATAGAACTACCATATGGTCCAGCAATCCCACTCCTTGGTATATATCCAAAGGAATCAAAGACATCATTTTGAAGAAGTGGCTGCTCACTCATGTTCAGAGCAGCATTATTCAGAATAGTCAAGATAGACAAACAACCTACATATCCTTATCTTTCAACAGATAAGTGGATAAAAAAAATGTGATATACATATATACATATACATGTGGATGTGTGTGGATGTGTATACTTAATAAAATATCATTTGGCTGTAAAAAGAAAGGAAACTCTGCCATTCACAACAACATGGATTAATCTAGAGGGCATTATGCTAAACTGAGATAAACAAGACAGAGAAAGAAAGATACTTTCTGATATTACTTATATGTGGAATTTAAAAAAAAAAGGCTGAAACAGAATAGAATGGTCTGGAGGGAGGGATAAGGAATGATAAAGGTCAAAGGGTACAAATTTTCTTTTTACTCTTACTTTAGTGCTTCTGACCAGGATTTCTCCCTTTTATCCTCCTCTATGAAATAGAAAGCATTTCTGACACATATAATTTCAATTTTTAAAAAATATTTTCTGTTAACAATCAGTTTAAGAATATGGGGGTAGAGAACCTCATTATTAACTTCCTTCCATGCTTTCAATTTTTCCTGAAGGGAAAGACAAAGGTACATATAGGTAGTAAAGGGGCCTAGGTATATACAAAGATTTGAAGTAAGGTTCATCTATGTTTCTGAAAAAAGCCAGATTTGGAGACTCCTGCTCATGTTACCACAGGAACCAGGATAGTATTTCTCAGGTAATAGAATGAAGAGCCTCCATGAAACTAGGGCTAGGGTTGGGGAAACCACCACTAGTGTGGGGTAGGGAGAAAATGGAACGGTAACAATGGAGAAACACCACATGGATTTACCCTCCATTGCATTTTCTGTCACCTGCTGTCTCTTTACTGTCCACCTAGAGATAAACTAGGCCTGAAGTGAGGAGAAAATGTAAAAGGTGTTTAATAAGGTTTGGGGTAGACATAGTTGGCTCCTTTGTTCTCTCCCTAACAGAAGCTGAAAAGTTCATGTCCCCAGCCTCTCTTGCAACTGGCACACCCATATGACACATTCTGGCCAATGAGGCTTTGGGCACAAAGTTTGCAAGGAGCTTCTGGGAAGGGTTTTGTTTTTGCCATTAAAAAAACTGAAATGATGGCACCTGTCCTTTCTTTCCCCATATGAAGCCCAGAGTTTTGAGAACTCTCTTTCAGTCAGTCATGCAGTACCTCACTTTTAGATATAAACAGCCAGAGATCACCAGCATCTGAGAAACACAAGGAAAAGGCAAGAGAAACTCAGATTAGCCTTTTTTTTTCAAAGCTTGTAACATCCAAACTTCTTATTTAAGAAAAATAAACTTTTTCTTTTGTTTTAAACACTTTTTTCTGTTGCTTGCAACAAGATATTCCTAATACACAGTAGTCCCAGGCAATAGCTGGTGGAGAAACAAGTAGAAGGAGGCCATAAAAGAAAAGACAAGCAGTGCTGGGAAGTGGGAGGAGGACAACTTCCTTAACAACTTGTTAGGCTGAAGTATCCGGTTATAATACAAAGGATGATCCCTATTTATTTATACCAGAAGCCGAGCACAAAATACTAATACAAACATTAGTCCATTTAGGGGAAAAAATACAGGAAATGGAATACAAGCTTCCCACATATTTTGAATGGGATATAGGTTGCCACCTAAAATTTCTGCATGTAATTGTTGAAAAAAATCACGGTTATGCTGACATGTCCGTAAGGTACCTATATGTATAAAATGCTCACATTTACTTTACAGTATGTAGGCTCTTTCAGACATGAAAACAAAATGGAAAACAATTCAAATTAAATTGCTTCATTTTTTAAAAAAAGAGGAAGTCCATATATGTTTGAGTAAGAATTTGATTTGCATCATCACTCACACCCACTTGATCTACGCTGGAGCTCCTCAGGCTTCCAGAGATGAAAAAAGTAAACAAAAAGGAAGAAATAAACTTGGCCCCTAGACTCTGAGGGGGAAGAGATTTACAGAAAATTCACCCAAAGGAAGGGAAGACTGAGGTGCCTGGGACAGACTGATGGCAGGCAGGGATAAAGCTTCTTAGTGAACATGGCAGCGTTCTTGAAATATTCTTAGTGAATCACTCATGAGCATGATCAAGTCATCCAAGAAGTTGACTAGAAAAGCAAACAAGCCAATCTACCCTTTGGAGATTAAAAACAGGTGTCAGGATTAGCTGAAAACCATCCCTCCACAAACCTTCCCTACAATAGGAAAGAGAAAAAAAAAAAAAAATGTCAAGGTCAGGAAAGCCCAAGGAAGCAATGGTAGATGAATAGCAAGAGGGAGACAGCCTTAATATCCACCAGGGAGAGTCCCTGAGTACCTGGCAGCCTGTTAAAGAAAGAGTGAGATGGGGTGCCTGGGTGGCGCAGTCGGTTAAGCGTCGACTTCAGCCAGGTCACGATCTCGCGGTCCGTGAGTTCGAGCCCCGCGTCGGGCTCTGGGCTGATGGCTCAGAGCCTGGAGCCTGTTTCCGATTCTGTGACTCCCTCTCTCTCTGCCCCTCCCCCGTTCATGCTCTGTCTCTCTCTGTCCCAAAAATAAATAAACGTTGGAAAAAAAAAAATTTAAAAAAAAAAAAAAAAAAGAAAGAGTGAGGTAACTACCTGGGATCCAGTAAATCTGTTGAGTTGGGAGACTCTCATTTCACTACAGTTATTCATACCCGTCTGTCTTCCCTTATTTGGCAGGCTCCCACACACAATCCACTGGCCACTTGGCAGATCTTCTGAAGTCATAGCTCAAAAGCTCATAGTCTAAGAACAGTCTTACAAGAAAAGAATATAGCTCCAATTGCTACTATTCTAGCAAAGAGACTATGGCTTGACTTATGTGTGCTTTGCTGCTTTTGAAAAGGTGAAAATATCACTGTAGTCTTGAACCTAAGTCCTGATACTTGATCGTAACAGTAATAAAATCACTTCTAGTTTTTAAAAATGTTCATTCATAGCTACTTTTAAAAATGTATTATCAT
Organism: Prionailurus viverrinus; assembly: GCF_022837055.1. Taxonomy (NCBI): domain Eukaryota; kingdom Metazoa; phylum Chordata; class Mammalia; order Carnivora; family Felidae; genus Prionailurus; species Prionailurus viverrinus. The sequence goes on from NC_062568.1 coordinate 33,806,236, forward strand.
CAACTTAATTTAGGGAGAGTATTTCTTTTTTTAATAAATGTTTTTTTATTTATTTTATTTTTATAACTGTAAATAAGCATATTTTTATTTTTTATAATATAATTTATTGTCAAATTGGTTTCCATACAACACCCAGTGCTCATCCCAAAAGGTGCCCTCCTCAATGCCCATCACCCATTTTCCACTCCAGGGAGAGTATTTCTAAGGAGCTTCTAAGTAGGTTACCTCACTGAAAGGATGGCATGAATAAGACTAATATTATAAGTAATATCCTGGTATAAGCCAGGTGACTGTAAAGGGAATACGTGGGGTTCCTTGGTGGTGAATGCGACTCTTGATCTTGGGGTTGTTAGAGCCCCACATTGGGTGTAGAGATAACTGAAACATAAATTCTTAAAAAAAAAAAAATAGGGACACTTGCTTCAGTGGACATAGGCTCCATTCCTACACCTGGCAATAGGTACAACTACATGCTGTCGGTTCTAAAATAACAGGCTAGGGACTTGATGTTATCACAACCGTTGGAAAATAATGTGTTCAGTAATACTGTCTTCATTCACTCATAAAGCCAACAAATATTTCCTGAATGCTACCATGAGCTGGAAACTGTTATAGGCACTGGGAAATACAGTAGTCAACAGACAAAAATCCTTGCCCTCGTGAAGCTTATATTCCAACTAAGGAGCACAGACATTAAGTAAAATACATAGTTTGTTTATTGCTGATAGTGCAATGGAGAAAAATAAAGTAGGAAAGAGGATACTATAAGAGCTGTGGTGCTGGCTTTCATTTTAAACAGACTGATCAAAGAAAGCCTCACTGAGATGATATTTCAGCAAAGACCTGTGAAGGAGGTGGAGGCGTGAGTCATGTAAACATCTCGGGGACAGAGAAGTCCAGAAAGAGTGAACGATGAGTACAAAGATCTTCACAAACAGTAAGGAGGTCAGTCTGGCTGGAGAGGAGTAAGTGAAGTAGAGAACTACAGGAGGTGAGGTCAGAGGGTAATAAAGGGACCAGATCATATTAGGCCTGAAAGGCTATTGGAAAGATTTGGTCTTTACTCTCAGTGACTCTCAGAGCCATTGGGGGGTACAGAGCTGAGGCATGCTGTGATCTAACTTACTTTAACTGGATCACTCTGGATACCCTCCCACGACGGTAGGAGGACAACCACAGAAGTAGGAAGACCAGTTGGGAAGCTGCTACAGTAATCCAGGCAGGTGGTGCCTGGTGGATAGGACCAGGGTGATAGATAGCAACACAATAGTAAGAAGTGGTCAGAGTCCAACCATATTTTAAAGATTGGTTTTGCTAATGAATTAGATATGAAACATGAGAGCAAGGAAGCAATTGGAAGATGGTGCTGCCATTTATTTAGACAATAGAAGCCCTTCAGAAGAATTAGCTTTAGTCTTAGTCGGAAGATTGAGTTGTTTTGGAAATGTAAAATTTAAAACCGGAAAGACGACCAACACGACTGAGCTTGTAGATACAGAGTTCAAGGGAGAGTTGTGGACTGGAGATATAAATTCTTAAATTCTCAACACACATGTAGCGTGTAAAGGCACAAGACTGCCTAACAGAGAACAGAAAGGATTAAGGGACCTAGTCCTGGGTGCTCCAAGACTCACAAGTCAGGGACATGAGGAGTGGGTGGGTGTTCAAGCCAGACTGTGAGCTTCTCCCCAGTAGGGTCAGATTAATCCCTATCTTCAGAGCCTAGCACAGTGCATGGGACACTGCAGATGGCAAACAAACAGGAAGAAATTTCGGAAAAATTTAACGAACATGTATTTTGTCCAGGCACTGAGGAAACTTCAATGAACGAAAGCCAATTCCTGACACCTGCATTCTAATAAACAGATCAGGGAATATAACCGGTGTTATAATTAATTAATTATAATTAAAAACAAACAAAAACGTCAAAATGGCTTTTCTAGGAACCGATAACCTCCAGCCAAACATAAAGAAAAGGTGGTGTTGGGGCTCATCTGGAGGCCCTCTCTGGTAGCTATCCTCCTTCCCTCAGCTAGAGCCAGGCCAATGCAAACTTTGCTCCTAAACGGTTTTCACTCGCATCAAGCACAGAAGCGCCGTAAATCAGGGTCCCGACGTCCAGAGAACGAGACTAAACTCTGCCAGGGAGGAGAAAGGGCAAAAGGGACAGGTGATGGTGGTCTTATGTGAGCTGCCAGCTCTCCCCCGAGGGCCCAGCACCTCCGTTCCCGGATTAACCGGTCCACGGCACGGTCGCCCTTACCCCACAGTCCATCCGTCCGCCTGTAACTCTGTCTCGCAGCAGGTAGGCGGGTTTCCATGGAACTAAACGCGCTTTAAACCAACCCGCTCCGGCGCGGTAGCTCCTGTACGCAGGCGCATCCGTGGCAGCGCATGCCGGGAATTGCAGTTTTCCCGGCCCAGGAGGGCCCTCCGCCCGGGGCGGGACCCAGGCCGGAATCCGGCGGTGCGTAAGGAACGCTCAGCCCCGTGACCCCGGATGACGACAGGGCTCCATTGTGCTCGCGAGCGAGGCATGCCGGGATATGTAGTTTCCTCCCACTCAACCTCACGGATTGTCCTGTCTACTTTGCAGAATTACTGGTTCTACCTGGGTGAACCGGCGGCACTTAGGTAATTTGGCAAACATACCCTGTAACAGGAGAAATCCATGATTAGAAAATGATTTTAGTTTTAGGAGGACTAAAGTAACAAGTAATTTCTGAACGATAAGAAAATACAACAGACTTTGTTAATGAGCATTAAAAAAATGTTAAAAATACAAACTCAAACATTCTTCTCTCGAAGGAAAACCCAAGGGCCTCTTCATCCTCGTCCATGGCCAGACGGAGAGTAAAAGTCATGTTTTCTGTTCGCTTGTCTTTTGTTTCATCAGCATAATCTATTTCTTGCCTTGTCAACCGGGAAGTGAATAGGTATTTCTAAATAGGGCTATAAATAGCCAAGAAAGAAGAAAGATTTGAAAATAATACTGCAGCTGTTTTAGAGTTGTTTTGCTGTAAGACTGGGAACTCACACTTGACGAGAAGCCTCCAGTGAAAAGACAACATGGCTTTGCATTTAGGTAGCTGAAGAGAACACCTGTTACCACCATCAGGGCAATTAAGGCGTTTCTCTTATCTCCTTGGGGGCGCAGCTGAGAATAACTTTAGCCCTCAAATGAATGCAGTCAAATTCCAGATGAGTCCTCATTTGCTAAGCAAGTGCCTGACTGAAATGATCTGGCTATTTTGATAATTCTGATAGCCAAGCTTCAACATGAGATAGAAAGAATGTCTATCAAACCACAGCTGTAAGATGTATTCATTAAACTGTGAGCCCGTCTGGTAAAAGAGAAATGAGCCCTGCATACATTATTCAGGTGGAGGGACCAAATAAAGCTTTTAATAGGAAAAGTGGGAGAGTACTTTAGAGCATCAACACAAAGAGCCAATTATTCTCTCAGTATGTACATTTTCAATGATGTCTGATTTATCTGCGGAGATGAGCTATATGTGTATGCCCTCCACAGATATCCACACACTTCAATGTAATGAGCATTTTCACCTTCCTGAATCTGCGTATTAAGCAACAGTCAGGGAGCCAATTGATTAAATTTACTGTTTTTCATTTCTTTTCCTCTTTCTACCACCTGGAAAACCATATAAGAACTTAAGCAATTACAAAGTTAGAGAACAGAATCTGAATTCTTCAATAAACGAATTCATCTGCTAGAGAATCAGTCTTGGATACCTGAGAGTTCATTATATAAAAAGTCTGTTTTTATTTTTTTAAGTGCCTAAGATTTTGTCTGATTTCACTCTTGATTTTCAAGTGATAAATGGCTTTTATATGTCTTGACCCATTGATAAAAGTCTTTTCAGTCATCAAAAGCTTGAGATTCCATGAAAACCATATATTCTCTCACTAAAATACCACATTAGACTTCTAATTGATTTTCTGATCACCCTTCCCAATGCAACCTTTATATATCTGCTAGAGTGATCTTAAAAATCATAGTTGACCCAACAACAACATGGGGGTTAGTGGCCCTGAAACCCCATGTGTTCAAAACTTCATGTATAACTTTTGATACCCCAGAATGCTTAATAGTCCACTGTTAAAGTCTTACAAATAAAATAGATTTGATTAACATATTTTCTGTTTTTACAATAATGTAAGCTAAAGAAAAAATGTTAAGAAAATCGTAAGGATGAGAAAATACATTTAGAGTATTATGCTGTATTTATTTAAAATATCCATATATAAGTGGACCCATGCAGTTCAAACCCATGTTGTTTGAAAGTCAACTGTAAATCCAATTATTTCTGTCTCTTGCTTAAAAACATATAATAGGGGCACCTGGGTGGCTCAGTCTTTTTGCGTTGGACTTCAGTTCAGGTCATGATCTCCTGGTTTGTGAGTTCAAGCCCCGCATTGGGCTCTCTGCTGTCAGCACAGAGCCCGCTTCGGATATTCTCTCTCCCTCTCTCTCTTTGCCCCTCCCCTGCATGTGTGTTTGCGCTGGTCTCTCTTTCTCTCAAAACTAAATAAAAACATTAAAAAAAGAGAGAACCATTTAATAGTTCTCCCTTTGAACTAGTAGCTTTCCACTGAACAGGAAGAAATAGAAACTGCTTATGACTTCAGCCTAATCCACCAGCCATATCTGCACCTGGTCACCCCAAGAAAGCTTGAATTCAAGCATACCAGCATGTTTCTGTGCGTGCAGGCTGTGTATCCTCTGCCAGGCATGCCCTTCCTCTAGTCTGCCTGGTGAATCCAACAGAAATGTAACCTCTTCTGTGAAGCCATTCTAAAATTTTTTTTTTCAACGTTTTTTATTTATTTTTGGGACAGAGAGAGACAGAGCATGAACGGGGGAGGGGCAGAGAGAGGGAGACACAGAATCAGAAACAGGCTCCAGGCTCTGAGCCATCAGCCCAGAGCCTGACACGGGGCTTGAACTCACGGACCGCGAGATCGTTGACCTGGCTGAAGTCGGACGCTTAACCGACTGCGCCACCCAGGCGCCCCTTCTGTGAAGCCATTCTATTTGCTCCCATAGTTTACTGCACTGCATTATAACTGTCAGTGTGTCTTATCTACCCTTAATTAGGCTGTAAGTTAAAGATGGGAGTTTTGTTCTTATTTTGAGCTTATTATTTTCAACACCAAGCACAATGCCCGGCACACAGCCAGGCTTACAATGCTTGGTAAGTCCTCTTTATTAAGTGAGTGAACTAATGAATGCTTCTACAGACAGAGGCTATTTCTCAGTCTCTTGACTATATATGCATATATATATATTATATATATAATATATATATTCTATATATATTATATTTGTAGGCCAAAAAAAAAAAAAGGCATCTACTTTCTTCCAAAGCTGGCAATGATTTGCCATTGCGATTACAAAAATGATAGCAAAGTTACTTGCAACCACTTCTCCTTGGAAATGTATTCTGTGGATAGAGAAATGCAAACACAAAAACTCAAAGTTTTCATACCAGCAAGAGCTGGTACAATGGAGAAAAAAGAATGGCAGGTTCACTAACCAGTCCAGCACCTGATGTGTGCAGTCCAGACCTTTTGGTAAAGTATTGGCTCTCTACATAGAGATTAGAATTTGAAGGGGTCTTGGACTTTTTATTGAACTGGTGCTTTGACTCAGGGCTGAGAAAATAAATCTGTTATTTCCATCAGTCTAGAGTAACAACACTTCTTTACAAGGTCTCTGTCACTTAGTTTTACCAACTAAATTTTGTGGCCAAGTAGCTTTTCAGATTGTTCTAGTGACCGAATTTCAGAACAATCAAGATTATGGTGATATTGCTGCAGCTCTATTTTACATTTCCCAAGATTGGAATACTCTTTTTGTCTTAATAAGATGATACATAAGGGGCGCCTGGGTGGCTCAGTCGGTGAAGCGTCTGACTTCGGCTCAGGTCATGATCTCACGGTCCGTGAATTCGAGCCTCACATTGGGCTCTGTGCTGACAGCTCAAAGCCTGGAGCCTTCAGATTCTGTGTCTCCCTCTCTCCCTGACCCTCCCCCATTCATGCTGTAACCTTAAGATGCAGTTGTGTTCCCATAGGAGATAGCCATGCAGCCAGTAAGTGACAGAATGGTTATTGGGACTTGGGTCTGTCTTCAAAGTCCTGCTTTTGAATCTGATTCCATCTCCTGCACATTTTGACAACAGTGGGTCAAGACAGAAATTTCAGCATCTAACTATAAGATAAGAAATACATTGAAAAGAAAATGAGGGAAATCTACGTATTTATGGAAAGTTTCTAGAATACATTTTAAATGAAAAAAGCAAGGTACATGGAAACAGGAGAAATAAGAATATTGTATTTATATAAATAAGTACTGAGAGGATACACAAGAAACCAGCAACATTAATACCTTTTATTACCTCTGCAGGTAAGGCAACCATATAATTTTTCATCTTACCCAAAATGATTTTTACCAATTTTGTGTTATGAAATAATTTTAAATTTACAGAAGAGCTGCAAAAACAGCACAGAGAGTTCCCGTATACCGTTCGCCCAGCTTTTGCCAATGTTAACCTCTTACATAGTCATGCTACAATGATCAAATCAAAGAAATTAATACTGGTGTTAAACAATTAACTAAACGACAAACTTCATTTGAATTTCATCAGTTTGCCCACTAATGTCCTTTTTCTGTTCCAGGATACAATCCAGGATTTTACATTGCATTTACTTGTCCTGACTCCTTCCTCAGCTTTTGTCTTTCATGACCCTGGGATTTTTTGAAGACTGCTGGTCAGTTATTTTTTAAAATGCCCCTCATTTTGGGTTTGTCATGATTTCTCATGATTAGGTCAAGATTCTTCATTTTGAGACGAATACTATAGAAGTGACGTTGTGTACTTCTTGAGTGTATCAGGTCTGGGGGTGCACACAATGTGTATGTCTTATAACTGTTAAAGTTAAGGTCCATCACCTGTTTAGGTGATGTCTACTAGATTTCTCCAGTAAAATATTTCTGTGTTCCTCTCTGTACTACTATTAAATATTGGGGGGGGGGGGGGGAGATACTTTGAGGCTCTGCAAGTATCCTGTTTCTCCTTAAACTTTCACTCACTAATTTTAGCTAGTTTGTCTCACCAGAAGCAGTTATTATTGCGGTGTGCTTAACAGTGACTTTCCATATTCCTCATTTATTAATTAGAATTCTTTGGTAGGGAGAAATTTATGTTTTTTCCCATTTATTTATTTGGATTTGTTCATTTGTGTATTTATATCAGTGTGGGCTTATGGATATTTGTTCTATCCTTTGGGTTATAATTCAATACTGTTGTCATTTTATGGCTCGAGCAATAAAATTGTTCTAGCTTTGGCCATTCAGAGATCATGAAGGAGCTGCTGTGTCCCTTCTTCCTTTTTTTTTTTTTTTTTAGCACTTCCTTACTTTTTGTCACTGCAAGATTTCCAAGTTCATCTTGTATTTTCCCTGCCTCACCACAGATTTAACCCCTTTTCCAAGCAGTCCTGTTCCTTTTTATGAAAGAATGGTATTTAAAATCAAATGCTAGGGTATCGCTGCTGATAGCTCCTCTCAAAAGGTAGAGCTAGAAAATACATGTTTATATACCAATCCATGCATATACATACATGTCTATATTTCTTTATCTATCTGTATATATATTTGCATATACATAAATAAACAAAACATGAGTTCCTACTGATACTGTCACTCAAATTAGCACCACAGCTTATTCCACCCTTTGTCCTTTCTTGACTTTTAACTTCTTTCTCTGACTGTTGGAGCCCTGACTTTCATTATCTACAATGTATCTATTTGTTTGTTCAACCCTAGTATACTGCATAAAGTCGTTTTAAAACTTGCTAACCCATGCCCAAAGAGAAACACAATTTAAAACTAGAGCATATTGCTTGAGTACTGTTCTTTATGCCTTAGCCTTACAGTACCCAGTCAAAACACTGTTTTCCAAAGTTACTTAGATCAGCCCCTTTCTTCTCTACCTGCTTCCGTGTGGCTATTTGATTTATTTGTAATGCAGTTAGATTCATGAGTGCCAGTCTGCATTCTATCTTGTGTTCTGTGTGCATCCTGGTTGATTTTATTTAATTTACATACAGTAAAATTCACTTCTTGTGGTGTAGAGTTATATGGGGTTTGACAAGTTATTAGTCTTAGTCTCCCACCATGAGAACACTCTCCTCGCTCTCAAAACTCAAAACTCCATCATGCTTCCCCTTTCTAGTCAACCTCTCCCCCCACCTCCTAACCGCTAGCAACCACTGATATATTTTCCATACCTATAATTTTGCTGTTCCAAAATGTCACATTAATGGAGTCCCACCCTTTTGGGTTTAACCTCTCTCAGTTACCAGATGCATTTAAGATTGATCCATGTTGTTACATGAATCAATAATTCATTTGTAACTCAGAAAGTTCTTTTCAGTTCTGGGATGACAGACTTCCTAGAAAAAGCTATAAAGATAAAGCCTGGTCTTGAAGATTATCTAAAGTATCCTACTGTTTTAAATTAATAAGGTTACTGAAAGGTTGATAATGATGTCCTGAGAAGACCCCAAGGAAGAACAAATTGAATAAATAGTTATATGTGGAATTGCTCATTCTTTTTTAAAGTTTATTTATTTTTTGAGAGGTGGGAGAGGAGAGGGAGAGAGAGAGAATCCCAAGCAGGCTCCGTGCTGTCAGCACAGAACCCAACACAGGGCTTCACCTCACGAACCATGAGATCATGACCTGAGCCAAGATGAAGAGTCGGAGGCTTAACTAACTGAGCCACTCAGGCGCCTCTGGAATTGTTTATCCTTATACAGACACAGGCATGCTCTCATTCCCACTATCTCCCCAGGGAGCTTACTCCTTCACTTACGCACCTTCCTCCTCTACTTGGTTCCTTCTCAAAAGCCTAAAAATAGGGGCGCCTGGGTGGCTCATTCAGCTGAGCGTCCCGACCAGCTCAGGTCATGATCTCCCAATTCGTGAGTTCCGCCCTGCATGGGGCACTGTGCTGACAGCTCAGAGCCTGGAGCCTGCCTCAGATTGTGTCTCCCTCTCTCTCTACCCCCTTCCCCGTTTGTGCTCTCTCTTTCAAAAATAAACATTAGGGGCGCCTGGGTGGCGCAGTCGGTTAAGCGTCCGACTTCAGCCAGGTCACGATCTCGCGGTGTGTGAGTTCGAGCCCCGCGTCGGGCTCTGGGCTGATGGCTCAGAGCCTGGAGCCTGTTTCCGATTCTGTGTCTCCCTCTCTCTCTGACCCTCCCCCGTTCATGCTCTGCCTCTCTCTGTCCCAAAAATAAATAAAAACGTTGAAAAAAAATAAAAAAAAAAAACATTAAAAAAAGCCTAAAAAAACACATTTTCGTGACACTGCTTTGGTAGTAGGCTAGCAATACCTCCCTCAATCTTTCATTGACAAACTTTAGGAAAACATGATGTAGCAGAAATAATGCTCCATGTACTAAATGTCACCCTCACCCCTAGATTTCATATGTTGAACCCCTAATCCCCAACATGATGGTATTGGGAGGTAGAACTGTTGAAAGGCAGTTAGGGTTAGACTAAGTCCTGAGGGTGGGATTAATGCTCTTAGAAAAAGAGAAAGAGACACAAGATCTCTCTCTATCATCCATGTGAGGATACAACAGGACAGCCATCAGCAAACTAGGCAGAGGGTCCTCACCAGACACTGAATCTTCCAGCATTTGATCTTGGACTTCCTAGCCTCTAGAACTGTGAGAAATAAGTGGGTTTTGTTGTTTAAAAAATAATAATTCATTTATGTAACCTACTAACATTCCACCAAACGGATACATCTGAGTTTGCTTATTCATTCACTGGTTGAAGGACATTTGGGTTGTTTCCAGTTTTTGGTGATTTTTTTTTTTAATTTTTAAAGTTTTTTTTTATTTTTGAGAGAGAGAGCATGAGCAGAGGAGGGGCAGAGAGAGAGGGAGACACAGAATCTGAAGCAGGCTCCAGGCTCTGAGCTGTCAGCACAGAGCCTGACATGGGGCCTGAACTCACTAACTGTGAGATCATGACCTGAGCTGAAGTCAGATGCTCAACCAACTGAGCCACCCAGGTCCTCCTGGTTTTGGTGATTATTAATAAAACAGGTATAAACATTTGCATAGAGCTTTTTGTGTGAAAACAAAATTTTCATTTCTCTCAGATAAACCCTTATGAGTGTGATTGTGGCATTATTTATTAGGTAAATTAATAAGAAGCTGCCGAATTGCTTTCCAAAGTGGCTCTACCATTTTGCATGTCCATCTGTAAGATTGTATGACATTCTTAGTTGCTCCTCACCATTGTCCACACTTGATATTGTTAGCATTTTTAAGCCATTTTACTAAATGTGTAGTGGTATCTTGCTGTGGTTCAATTTCCATTTCCTCAATGACTAACGAAGTTGAACATATTTTCAACATGTGTATATCTTTTGCCCATTTTTAAAATCGAGTGGTTTGTTTTCTTAATTAAATGGTGGTTTATTTCTCAAATAAATTTTTTGAGATACAAACCCATTATCAAAATATTTTTTGACAACATTTTCTCCCCATCTGTGGCTTGTCTTTTTATTCTCTGCACATTATCTTTTGCATGGCAGAAGTTTTTTATTTGTTTTTAACTTTAAGTAATCCTTATACCCAATGTGGGGCTTGAACCTACAACCCTAAAATCAAGAGTTGCTTGTTCTGCCGACTGAACCAACCAGGCACCCCCAGAAGTTTTTAATTTTGTTAGAGTCCTACTTACCAGTTTTTCTTTTATGATTAGTGCTTTTGATATCATACCTAAAAACTCCTACCCTAGTCCTAGGTCATGCAAATTGTTTTTCTTACATTTTCTTCTAGAAGTTGTATCATTTTATGTTTTACCTTTAGGTATATGAATAAAGTATGAGGTATATGTTGTCAGGGTTTTGTTTTTGTTTTTGCTTAGGGACATCCAATTATTCTAGCACCGTTGCTGGAAAAATTACCCATGATTTCTCCATTGAATTGCCTTGGCACCTTTGTCAAAAATCAATTAATCTACCTAAAAGTCATGAGCCTGTTTCTGGCCTCTCAATTCTGTTTCATTGATCTTTGTGTCTCTCTTTCCACCAGTGCTACCCTGTGTTCAGTTAGTGTAGTTTATAATAATTCTTGAAATCAGGAGGTGTAGTCCTCCAACTTTGTTCTTTTTCAAAATTTTTTGGCTACTCTAGTTCTTTTGCCTTTCCTTAGAAAATTTTAAATCAACCTGTTGATACCTACACAAAATTCTGCTCTCTTTTTAATTGGGAATATGCTGAATCTATATATCAAATTGGGGAGAACTTAATATATTATCGAGTCTATCAATCCATGAACATGATGCATCTCTACACTTTTTTAGGTCTTCTTTGACTTCTTTAATCAGTATTTTGACGTTTTCAGCGTACAGGTCCTATACATAGTTTCATAGATTTATATCTACGTTTTCATTTTGGGGGTGTTATTTTAAATAGCAGTTTTTTAAGTTTCAAATCTGAGTGCTCATTGTTACAACATAGAAATATATAGAATATAGAAATAGTGTATAGAAGCATACTTGACTTTTGTATTTTGATCTTTTATCCTGTGACCTTGCTAAACTCACTTATTAGTTTTAGGAACTTTTAAAAAATGTATTCTTTGGGATTTTCTACATAAAAAATCCTGTCATCTGCAAATAGAGTATTTTTCCCCTCATAATCTGAATAACTTTCTTTTTCTCATTTGTTACATTGACTAGGATTTTTACTCTGATGTTGAATAGGAGTAGTGAAAGAAAGATATCCTTGCCTTGTTCGCACTAAATTTGATATTAGTTATAGGGTTATTATGGTTGTCCTTTATCAGGATATGTAAGTTTCTGGCCATTCCTAGTTTCCTGAGAGTTTTTATTGTGAAAAGGTATTCATTTTTGTCAAGTACTATTGAGATAATTATATATTTTTTTCTTCTTTAGTCTAGTAATCTGATTAATTGCATTGATTTTTCAAAAGTTTAACCACCTTGCATTCTTAGGATAATACACACTTGGTTGATCTGTATTATCCTTTTTATATATTCCTACACTTGATTTGCTTATAGTTTGTTAAGGAGGTTTATGTCTATTTGAGGAGGGATATTGGTTTTTATTTTTCTTTCATTATAATGTGTTTGGTTGTGATATTAGGATAATTCTACCCTCATAAAATGTATGGGTATTTCCTTTTCTTGTATTTTCTGAAAGACATTGTATAGAATTGGCATTATTTTTTTCTTAATTATTTTTTAGAATTTGCCAGTGAAGCATCTGGACCTGAAATTGTCTTTGTTGGAAGGTCTTTTAACTACAAATTCAATATCTTTTATAGTTATCAGACTATTGGGTTTTTGTTTGGTTTTTTTTTGTTTTTTTGTTGTTTTGTTTGAGTGAGTTTAGGTAGTTTGTATCTTTTTAATTTGTCCATTTTTTCCAAGTTGTTGATTTATGGGTTTAGAGTTATTGGTAGTCTTACCTTATTATCTTTCTACTCTCTGCGTGGATCTGTCATGACAGTTTCTCTTTCATTTCTAGTACTAGTAGTTTTTGTCTTCTCTCTCTCTCTCTTTTATTTTCTGGTTAATCTGGCTAAAATTTTATCAATTTTATTGATTTTTTTTCAGAGGAGTAGCTTTTAGGTTCATTGATTTTCTTGATTGTGTTCAAGTTTATTGATTTTTTTCCTCTCATGTTTATTATTTAAACTAGAACGCTTTTGAAAATAAAAGGTGACATTATTAGTAATTAAAACAAGACAAAAGGCACAAACTGGAAATGTTCTAGGAAAACCAGGATATATGGCCACGCTACCTGTAGGATACATAGGATGAGGAAAAAGGTAGATGGGAACTTCTATGCAAATAAAACTTTACAGTATATACCTTTTAGTATTATTTTGATTTTATTATTTTATTTAATTTTATTTATTAAAAAAAATTTTTTTTAACGTTTATTTATTTTTGAGACAAAGAGAGACAGAGCACGAATGGGGGAGGGTCAGAGAGAGGGAGACACAGAATCTGAAACAGGCTCCAGGCTCTGAGCTGTCAGCACAGAGCCCGACGCGGGGCTCCAACTCACAGACCGCAAGATCATGACCTGAACCGAAGTTGGCCACTTAACCGTCTGAGCCACCCAGGCGCCCCTAATTTTATTTATTTATTTTTTTTAATTTTTTTTTTCAACATTTATTTATTTTTGGGACAGAGAGAGACAGAGCATGAACGGGGGAGGGGCAGAGAGAGAGGGAGACACAGAATCGGAAACAGGCTCCAGGCTCTGAGCCATCAGCCCAGAGCCTGACGCGGGGCTTGAACTCACGGGCCGCGAGATCGTGACCTGGCTGAAGTCGGACGCTTAACCGACTGCGCCACCCAGGCGCCCCCCTAATTTTATTTTTTTAAGTAAACTTCATGCCGAGTGTGGAACCCAGTGTGGGGCTTGAACTCATGACCCCGAGATCAAGACCTGAGCTGAGATCAAAAGTCAGCCACTTAGGGGCGCCTGCGTGGCTCAGTTGGTTAAGCATCTGACTTTGGCTCTGGTCATGATCTCATAGTTCATGGGTTCAAGCCTCGCATTGGGCTCTATGCTGACAGCTCAGAGCCTGGAGCCTGTTGCAGATACTGTGTCCCCCCTCTGTCTGCCCCTCCCTTGCTCATGCTCTGTCTCAAAAATAAACATTACAAAAAAAAAAAAAAAATCGGTCACTTAACCGACTGAGACATCCAGATGCCCCAGGATTATTTTGATTTTTAAATCGTTTGAATGTATGACCTATTCAAAAAATAAAATAAATGTACTTCTTCAATGTACTTCAATTGTACTTCAGAACTGGTAAAATTCCCAGCATATAGAAAATCTCAATGTATAAAGTTGAATAAATGAATGAATCAGTCAATAAGCATTGAGGACTGCCTGAGTTTTATTGGAGAGAAGGGGGTAATATTATCTACCTAATTCTAAATGTCTACAACATATGTATCAGAATTGAGTGATTGAACCAATCGTTAAGACCTGTAGTCTTAACCTGCAGGTTTGGTAGCATAAGTATTATCATCACAGACTTAGTTATTTTGTTTTTATTATTTATATCTCCTTTTCTTGCCTATTTTCATTTGTGGCATCTTACGTACAAAGAGTAAACTGCAACTTGCTTTAGAATATCAGGGGGAAGGTACAGGATATCATTGAGGGATCCGTTGAGGGTCTCTCCAGCTCTGCTCCTTTTCTTTACAACCTACGCCCTAGTTCCATAGTGACTGTGGGGATTTCCATTTTCCTACATGGTACTATATGTATGTCCTCAGCATAAAATTCTCTTCTACATGATTTTTGGTCAAGAGAATCATTGCAAAAATGGGAAAACCGTTGCAAAATAAGATCTATAAGTGGTTATTTAGAATTCAACATCTGAGTGAAATGTTGTAACTGTAGTCAGGACCTTGGTTCAATTGTTTCTGAGATGTAGTTACATTCTTAGATATTGAGTGTGTCCTTGAATTCCACGAGCCAATAAATCAGATAAATAGCCTAAAATTGTTTTATTTATGGAATGAAAAGGGTCAAAACATTATTCATTTTTCTATGAGTTTGGGGAAAATCACATCTCTCTCTTAAAAACACATTGAAAATATGCACATACACACATATCTTAAAGAACTGATATGATGAGTTAAACACAAGTAATGCATTCCAACAAGTATTCCTGAAAACAATAAGAATGCTCTTGGTTATAGTCAACAAAGATTAGTCCAGCTCTTCAAAATACAAGGCTCTGAGGTAAGCTATGTATCAGTGTCACAGCAGAAATATGTTGTATCCAAAGTGTAATAGAATTGTTTCTCTTCTGGCTCTCAACAAATAGAAAATCCATATTTACATTTCTTTCTTCATTGTTTCTCCATAACAATCAATACAGAGGGCCTGCCAAGGTAGTAAATTTAATCAAACTTATTGATGATAAAATCAAGCTTCTACATTAGGTCTGAAGTGCATATTGTCTCTTGAAGTCCTTGACAGCTTGACTGGTTTCATTTTCTACCCCTATATACTGCCTTCCTGGAAAGCATCCTGGCTTCTTAAAATAATTATTTATGAAAAAAGTCTTCTCTAGCTATAGTGCTATCAAGATACAATTTCTTTTCTTATATAAACTGAACAGCTTAATAAAATCAAAAGGACTACTTCTTATATGATAATGAAAGAATTGGGTTCCTCAGATTTTTCTTAAACAAAAATCTTTGTCCTAGAAATATTGACCACTATGCCTGACTCTCCTATTCTTTAGCTGTATGACCTTGGGAAAGTTACTAAATTCTCTGTGCTTTAGTCTACATATTTGTAAAGTAGAGAGAATTAAGTTAATAATACCATTAGGAGACAATTGTCCATAGATCTCTCCTATTTCTCTATGACTTGTAAGGAGAGGCATTGACCTCCCTTTGTTCTGGTCTATCTTTTCAAGAAAATTTGTATAGGGAACAGTCTTGAAACATAGAATGTCTGCCACTGGAACAAAGGCAGGTTTGCTTACTAACTTTTATAAAAGATTTGGATTCCCTAAACTCAAGGACCCCTTCCTGTAACATAATCCATGTGCAATTATCCACCTGGGCCAATCTGTGATGCCTCTCTGGTGCTTAGGAGAAAGGGGAACTAATACAAACCTGCTGCTACATATGCTGCTTGTCCTAAGTAACAAAGTCCTTTGTCTCTGATTCAGGAGTTTCAGGTCTTTGTCAGCATCTATGAAACTGTGGCAAGATAACTTGTTAGCTTGCAAGTAGGATAAAAACTCATACCCTTTACAGTTCTTGACACCTGTGAAAAACTTAGAGTCTGGAATGTAGAAAATGCTTAACAAATGTTAATATTTACCATCACCCACATTAGCTAGCTAGCTTAAAAAATACTAAGATTTGACTTAACTATTATGCTTCTAGGAATTTATCTGGCTGAAAGTTGCATAAATGGATGGATACTTATTATAAATTTTTTATAATAAAATGTGATACCACATAACAGAAAACACTCTAAAACTCAGTGTCATACAAAAGAAAGCATTTATTCTCAGAATCACAATGTCTACAAGCTAGCTGGGAAAGCTCTATGTGGTCTCATTCCAAGAGAGGAAGGCAAAAGGGGTCAGTGACTACCTGGAGCATGCTCTTCCTGAGAGTGATAGAAGAACCAGAGGGCATCCCAAGTGCACAAGCACATTTCAAGCCTCTGCCTGTGTCACATCTAGTAACATCCCAATGGCCAAAGTATGTAATGTGGCCAAGCTGAAGTCAAGACATAGGAAATTATACCAAGATCACTAGGAAGCCACAGCAAGGGTGTTAGATGGACTATAGGAGAGTGGAAAATTGGAATCTGTAATTTAATCTACCACAATCTTCAACAGGAAGTGGTTAGGTAATAATAGTACAGTAACACTAAGCAGCCATCAAAGAGAATGAGTATATCTGAATATACTAATTGGAAAATGTACACCTCACATTGCTGGATGAAAAGAACAATTGTAAGATATGTATGTCATCCTATTTTTATTTAAAAGAAAAACTTTTGAATATATTTATTTTATGTGCCTAGTAAAGAGTTTGAGAAGATACATAAACTGTTAGTATTTATCTCTCAGGATTGGAGTTGGGAGATGAGAACTAACTTCCTTCCACTTTATATTTTATGTATTAACATAAATACTTGTGTATCATTGGGAAATTTTTTATAGATATGCATTACTTTTATAATAAAAACTTAAAAAGATATAATAATAAAGCAAAAACAAATACTAAAAATGACAAAAATGTTTTTATCTCCCAGGTACTCTCTAGTTGATAACACATTTCCCATTCCCTTTCCCCAGTCCCCATAAGAATAAAATAACATCCAGTATCTAGAGGTTTTAGGTCTGAGGTCCTGTGCTATAAAACTTCATTCTGCTTCAGAAATTATCTGTTTTATTCCTCATAGAGCTCATTTTAATCCTATTGGGTATCTTGGTGGAGCAGAGCATTACAAAGAGTATTTGAAGATTTCCTGAGTTTCTTGACATTTATTTTAGATATAGTATTTTTCTGTTTCAAAATTCCAATTTGTTATAGTAGATAGAGATAATTTCCATTTCTCAGTTGAGAACTTTGAGTATCTTTCCATTCATTTCAAGAATGTTTACCTTCACTTCATGGAGTATTGTTACAATAGCTACTTAAATTTTTTTTTAATGTTTATTTATTTTTTGACAGACAGAGCATGAACAGGGGAGAAGCAGACAGAGAGGGAGACACAGAATCCGAAGCAGGGTCCAGGCTCTGAGCTGTCAGCACAGAGCCCAATGCGAGGCTTGAACCCATGAACTGTGAGATCATGACCTGAGCCAAAGTTGAACACTTAACTTATTGAGCTATGCAAGTGCTCCTATATACTTTAGAGTGTTACTTCCAACAGCTAGACCAAGAGTCAGCAAGTGAAGGCCTGTGAACCAAATCTAACCTGCTGCCTGTTTTTGTATGGCCCATGAGCAAAGAATTGTTTCCACACTAAACTAAAGCTTTAACTAAGATTAAAGTTTTAAATGATTGGGAGAAAAATCAAAAGAAAGCTATATTTTTTGACATGTCAAAATTATATGAAATTCAAATTTGTTTCCGTAAACACAATTTTATTAGAACATAGTTATATTCATTCATTGAAATATTATCTATAACTGCTTTTGTACCACAATGACAGAGTTGAGTTGTGACAGAGACAATATGGCCCACATAACCTAAAATATTCCTTCTATCTGTCTGTTTACAGAAAAAGTTTGCCCCGATCTGGGTTATCTCAGACTTTACATCTGTTGATTGTCTTTTCTCTTAAAAACTGGTTATATTTTCCTGGTTCTTTGTATGTTGAGTAATTCCAGATTGTGTCCTGGACAGTTAAAATATTATATGGTGAGGCTCTGACATCTATTCCGTGCATGCATAGCTTGGGAGTGAGCCTGGGGCTTATGTTGGTTCATACACAGAATTAGAAGATATTCTCCAGCTCTCTGCTCTCTGATATTTCCATTATTCTCTACAATTTCTGAGGGCCCCTTTTCCAGTACTCTGGTTAGAAAGATAGAATTTCTTTCAGAGTTATATTTGTCCATGTTGATACATAGTTACATACAACTGAAGTTTTCTTTAGGTCAACACTAAAACAATAGATAACAGAGAGAGAGAGAAAAAAAAAAAAGCAAAGCAAAGCAAAGAAAAGAAACTCACCCCCATAGAGGTCTTTCAAGTGTTCAGTCTTCTCCATGAGAGAAGTCTTCATGACTTGCTGTTTTTTACTCAGAGTGCTCAAGTAGTTGCTTTCATATATTGTCTAGAGTTTTTCTTTGTATAAGGTTTTAACTCCTGTAAAGAATTAAGGAGTTGAGATTTCCAGGGCATAAGCCCATTCTAAATAATATCTTAATAATTCATATGCTACTATTTGGTGGTGATTTTGCTGTAACATCTTAAACTTCTTGGGGTTGGGAATATGGAAAAGACAAGATCATTGTTTTATTTACCCAGGACATCAATACCCATGAATCCTGAGAATCTTTACTAGAGTACACTGGGTGGATGAATTCCTATGATGAAGCCATGTTGACCTGCGTGAAGAAGCTTATAGGCAATGATAAATCAAAGTGGACTCAAAATACTTATTCTGTTAGATTTTGTACAAGAAGTTGTATGGTCAGTTAGGACTCCTGTTTGCAAGTGACAAGAGGAAGAGAAGAAGAAAATAATTTTTTTTGGGGGGGAGCCTAGGGATGGGGTTAGTGTGATTAAAAGGCCAATGTAGAGGATCCTAAAGGTTTTTGTGGTAGAAAGCTCCCAAGGAAGCAGAGGTCAGAAAGAAAAAAAAGAGACATAGAGACAAAGAGATTTGAAAATTCTATGCTGCTGGTTTTGAAGATGGAGAAAAGGGCCATGAGCCAAAGAATGCAAGCAGGCCCTAGCATCTAGTAAAAGCAAGGAACCAGATTCTCCTCTAGAATCTCTAGAAGGAACAAGTCCTGCCAATACTTTGACTTTAGCTCATTAAGATTGATTTTGGATTTCTGACCTCCAGAACTGTAAGGTAATAAATTATAATGTTTTAGGCCACTACATTTTTGGCCATTTGTTACAACAGCAATATGAAACTACTGCAGTTAGCTAAGGCACAAATAGATCCAAGGAGTCAAATTATGTCATGAAATCTGAGGCCCAATCTCTCTTTCTCTCAACCACTTCCATCCACCCACTCTCACTTCTTCTTATCTTTTCTTTTTTCTTTAATGTTTATTTATTTATTTTGAGAGAGAGAGCCAGTGGTAATGTAAGCAGGGGAGGGGCAGAAAGACAGGGAGAGAGAATCCCAAGAAGGCTCTACACTGTCAGCACAGAGCCCGAAGCAGGGCTCAAATTCACAAACTGTGAGATAATGACCTCAGCCAAAATCAAGAGTCAGACACTTAACCAACTGAGCCACCCATGTGCCCTCGTTTATCTCTTCTTGACCTCATTTCTGTTGCGGACTCAGGAAACATGGCTTCAACCAGCACCAGTTTTACCTCTTTCCTATTGTGTACATTCAGAGTCAAATGATGCTTTATCCTCTAGAGCCATTTAAGGCAATCTCAGAGGACTTTGATTGGCTTGGCTTGGGTCAAGTGTCTGCCATTGAACCAATCATCCCAATACATGGAAGAGGGCACAGTTATAAGGCAGAATTGCCTGAGTCACTTGCAGACCCCCTTAAACTGAGGGGTAGTAATGTAATGGCAATCTCACTAGAAACACATGGAAAAAATAACAAATTCTCCAAAGGATTAAGGGGTGCTGATGAGACAAAGAGAACAAATGTCCACCATAGTTCGTCATTTTACTAGCCAAACCCAGCAAGACCACAATAAGGATAATGTCACACATAACCCCTAATTCCTGTTGAGATTACCAAGATCACAAACCATTTCCTTCCTATCAGCATGTCTACACTCCCTTGTCCACTTTACCAGTTGTGTCAGTTAATGTTATTAGATCTTTCCTTTAGTGACAGTAAGCTCAAAATAGTAATGGCTTAAATAAGATAGCCATATGGGGGTGTTGTTTCACTCTCATGAAAACGCTGGAGGTAGATAGTTCAGGCTGGCAGATCCCGGCTAGATGATTTCTCTCTTGTTGTCTACCATTCTTAGCAAGTAAATGCCCCCCTAATGGTCCAAGATGGTGCCTCAGGCTCTACCCATCATGTCTGTGTTCCAGAAATCAGGAAACAACTAATAAAGAAGAACACACCTCCTTCCTAAAGATATTTTCTGGAAATTGAACACATCTATTGATCTAAATATAGCTATTTAGTTTGGTTCTCAAGCCACTAGCTCATTTCATAAAGCTGGTGGGGAAAATAATTGAACTTGAGGGAAGAAAAGTATGACTTTACCACTTTCTAGTTTGGTGACTTTGGGAATTCATAATCTGAAACTCAGTTTATCTGCAATTTGACAGTATGAAAGTCAAAATAATTTTTAACTAAAAAAGGCTATTCATTCTTTTAGTTTGTAACAGAAAGAATGTTCTAAACGGATTGTATCCATTTCTTTTATCTGTCCATCTTTAGGCACTGTAATTGGGTGATTAATTTCATTACTTTCTTGTAACGGCCATCTAGAATGGCCCTGTTGACCTCCATTCTGCAGAGTCCCAGTAGCCTTTTTTTTTTTTTTTTTTTTGCCTTCATTCTTCTTGACCTCTTTGTAGCACATGAAACCATTGATTACCTTCCTTTTTATTAGCACACTCTCTTCACTTGGGTTTCGGAATAAATCACTCCAAATCAAGCACAGACAGACTTAAATCCTCAAGCTGAGCTGAAACTAGGCTCTGCATCATAACAAAACTTGACTGTAGTCTTAGGGGAAATGGAAGGGAAGCGTAATACAGACTACTGGCTACAAGATACGACTGTTTTTGTAATTCTGGTTCATCCGTACAGCATCACTTCTGCCTAGTTAAAACATGAACTCATGGTAGAAGCCAGTTTCCTTCCTCTTATAAGGGGCTTCAGGTACATTCTTGCAACCCAGGCTGAGAGAGATTGAGAGAGAGAGAGAGAGAGAGAGAGAGAGATGCCTTCTTACCCTATTTAGGGTTTTTCTCTTCCCAAGATGTTTGGCTGTGAAAATAACCATGTCTTTCAGAATAGCTTGTATATCCTTCCCCAGGATGAACCTTGATGTACAGTATCCAGTTTCAATACAGGAGATGCACGCCCAACAGTAGCAGGATAGCAACCCTAAATGCCTCACTTTCAAGTAGTAAACAAAAAAAATTTTTTTAACTTTTCTCAAACCTGTGTTGTTACCTATTAAATAACACCAGATGTTGGACAGCCGTAATTCAGTTCAAGATGAACTTTGTCAAACCCAGTCTGGTGCCTTTTGTGACGCCTTCTTCCGTGTGAGATAAAAACATCTGCACATGCTTCCTGCAGTTCTCAGGATTACAGGATATGATCTGTGATAACTTCCCAGACGAGAACAGAAGCATCTCAACAAACGTAGCAACATTTTACAGGCACAGGGCGGTTTAAATCTACTCACAGTAAGCGTGTCTCTAAAGAGTATATAAACTGCATAGATTCAGCTCTGGCTAGGGCGAAGAGACAAATTCATGATCAGAAATGCAGTTTAACTTCTTAAAACCCAAAGCAGACCCTTGGGTGCCCCGGGCCCGTGTAATTCTAGCAGAGCTGTGGGGGAAAATTCCAAGAACAGGGCCAGTGTTAACTGTATTCTCTGTCAACTTCCATATATCTTGGAAGTGTGAACTTACTTAACTCATTAACCAAATAAATGACCATTTCTTGCTTGGGTCAGAAACTATGGAAACTTTAGGGCAAACAGAAATTAATAAGATAAGATTCCAGAAGATAAGGAGGTCACTATCATATGAGAGACTGAAACAAAAAGAAATACCCAACTTTCTGTGATCAAGAAAAGCCCAGGTGGCTCAGACTGCACATAGGAAGGGCATCTAACTTAGACAGGGTCCAGGTAGTGAGGTCTAAGAACGTGTTCTGGAGGAAATGATGCAAGAATTAAGTAAAAAGTGATGAATAGGAAGTTTCCAGTTAACTAAGGACAGAAAGGGAGCACCAGGTAGGAGGAACAGTCTATACCAGTATATTTGCAGTGAGAAAACAAGATGCATGTGGGGAGCTGGATGTGTGGTGTGAGGAGAGCAGAAATGGTGAGAAAGGAAACTAAGCAAGTAGGAGTAGTTGGATCAAAATTATGCTAAGGACTCTGAATTTTTTGTTTTAATTTTTTTTTCAATGTTTATTTATTTTTGGGACAGAGAGAGACAGAGCATGAACAGGGGAGGGGCAGAGAGACAGGGAGACACAGAATCGGAAACAGGCTCCAGGCTCTGAGCCATCAGCCCAGAGCCTGACGCGGGGCTCGAACTCACGGACTGCGAGATCGTGACCGGCTGAAGTCGGACGCTTAACCGACTGTGCCACCCAGGTGCCCCTGAATTTTTTTTTTAAGTTTGTTTATTTTTAAGGGAGAGAGTGAGTGGGGGAGGAGCAGAGAGAAAGAGAATTCCAAGCAGGCTCTGCACTAACAGTGCAGAGCCTGATGTGGTACTTGATCTCACAAACCCTGAGATCATGACCTGAGTAGAAATCAAGAGTTGAATGCTTAACCAACTGAGCCAACCAGGTGCCTCAAGGACTCTGAATTTTGTCTTGAACCTGTCTGATTTTTCCAAGTCCCCAAAGTCATTTAGTTATGGAGTGAATTCATTAGATTTATGCTTTTAGAAAGATACATTTGGTAGTCCTATGGGAGTGGATTGGAAACAGTAAAGGTTAGAGGCAGAGAGACTGACTAAAAAGGCCGCAGTGATATCTGGGCAAATGATTCTAAAGATCTGAATTTATATATGGCATCCTTAAAGAATTAGGAAGCTATTCAGGAGGCAGAAGTGGTAGCCCAAAGGGATTGGTTGAATGTGGGGTGAAGAAGAGGGAAGAATTCAAGATAGCTTGATAAGTAGAGTAGAATATACAGTCCTTTAAAAAGACAGAGAAAAGGGGTGCCTGGATGGCTCAGTCAGTGGAGCATGCAACTCTTTGTCTCAGGATTGTGAGTTCTAGCCCATGTTGGGTGTGGAGATTACTTAAAAAATAGAGTCTTTAAAAAAGAGAGAAACAGAAGAGAAAAGAAGTAGAAGATGAAGTTTGGGGTGTATTAGTTCTGTCTTGCTATGTAACAAATTTCCACAAACTTAGCAACTTTAAATAACATATTTATTATGTCACAGTTTCAGTGGGTCAGGAAGTTGGACATGACTTATTGGATCCTCTGCTTAAGGTCACACAGGCGACAGTCAAGGTGCTCGCCAAGTTGCATTCTCACCTGGAAGTTCATCTGTGGGCAGGGAATCTGCTTGTAAGCCCACTCAAGTTGTTGGCAAAATTCATGCCGTATGGTTGTAGGACTGAGGACCCCACTTCATTGGTGATGATCGGCTGGAGGCTGCCCCCAGCTCCTTGAGAACCAGTTGCAGTTTCTAGAGGTTGGCCATAGATTCTTGCCACATGGAATCTGCCAACATGACTACCAACTTTGTTAAGCCAGCAAAGAGAGTCTCTAGTGTGAGTCAGCTGGCAAGAGGGAATCTTAGAGAACATCATGTCCCAGAAGTGCCATCTCCTCAATTTTGCCACCTTCTACTGGTTAGAAGCAAGTCACAGGTCCCATCCACTCTCAAGGGGAAGAGCTCACGCAAAGGTGTGAACACTGTGTGGCAGGAATCAAGGGTCACCTTAGAGTCTGTCTGCTGCTATGGGGAAAGATGAGTTCAGTTTTGGCATGTTGAGTTTCATGAAACCTCCAAGTAAAGATGTTCAGTGAGATATGTTAGTCTAGAACCAAAAGACAGGTTTGGTGCTGGAGCCATAAATCCACAATCTGCATGTGGAATATAAATGGTAACAGAAATGGTGAAAGTAGAGGGTATTGTCCAGGAAGAGTATATACGTAGGCATCTGAGGAGACGGAAATGAACTAACATACTCTCCTTAAACTTAAGGACCGCCAAGTTGTTCCTTAGCCTTCTTCTTTGCGCAGTGAGACAATGCAAAGAGCCGCTTCTATTTTCTCCATACTCACTCCTGTTTATATTTTTTGTTTTTTCTCCTTCAGATGTTCATTTGTTTCTGTACATTACACTCAAATGAAGGAATTCAAATTAGAGGCAGTACATCAATAAAGGTTCTGATAAATCCTTAGTAAAGCAGAACTACCTTCAGAGTATCTCATCGTCTCTTTTGTTTGCCCCCATTAATATAATTTTAAACTTTTAAATAATATATTGTATCCTAAAGGTTATTTTACATACCTAAGACAATATTGTAAGAAGCCAAAAATAATTGAAATCTCCCCAACATAATTAAAAGCCTCAGAGCATATCTAATAGTAACTTAAAAGAATAAGAAGGGAGCATGTAGTTATTGATTCATTTGACACATTAATGTGGGCATCTGTATTGAAGGGTAATACATAAATAAGGGAAGAATGTCAACCATGTTACCATAAATATATCTGGTTTAGTTCATGAGATTTTGGAGTCAGAATTTACAGGAAAATTATAAATTGTGTAAATTAGGAAATTGCATACCTTACTTCTTGTAGTGTGTGTGATAGCAAGTGACCAAGGGACTTGAAAATGAAAGGGTAGTGGAGTAACAGCTAAGAGGTGTGGAATTTCTTACTGAGAAAATAAGGATGTTGTAAAATTGGTTGTGGGGATGGATGCAAAACTCTGAAAACAGCTGTAGTGTTCAGAGATAAAAGTTCTAGTTTAGTAACTTGAGTTTTTAATTTATGGTTTTATGGAAGGAAGCAGTTCACACATCAATTAAAAATTAAATTCATGTACCTTTTGATAATAAATATGTTAATTTTAAAAAATATTTATTTTAGTTTTGAGAGACAGAGAGAGAGAGAGAGAGAGCGCATACAAGCAGGGGCAGAGAGTTCCAACTCACAAACCGTGAGATCATGACCTGAGCCAAAGTTGGATGCTTAACCAACTGAGCCACCCAGACGCCCCTATATGTTAGTTTTTAAAATACAGAGAAATTGTGTTATTATCCGTTTGCCTTTCCAGATCCATTTGCTACCCTTCTCTTTCCTGTTTTCTGCCATAAGAAACTGGCCTCTACAAATAGATCACATAGCCTCTCCTGCCTTCCAGTTGGTTTGTGGCCAATGGGAGGCACAGGCAGGTGATCAGAAGAGGGAGGAAAGAGAGCCTGATATTGATTTTCCCTGGTAGACCTTGGTTTGAACAACAATTGAGATCTTCTAATTCCTCTACTGAAAGTCAAAGCTGCTGTCAAACCCCTATCCCATGCTGTAACTCACAGCAGATTCTGGAAACATTAGTCCGTCTCTCTGCCCTTTCATGTTCAGAGGTGATAAGGACTTCCCACTGTTGCTACTCCCTGGATGTTTTACCATGTCTTGTTCTTTAAAACTGCCCATACTTCTGTAAACAGTCTCTGCATTACCCTCTTTATCACTCTCTTTCTAATTGACCTTTGTGCCATCATCAGCTTTTTGCTGGGATCCTAGCCATATTAGGATTGAACCAGAGTATATCTTGTGTCTGGATGTACACATATGGAGAAAAATGTTAGCAAACACCAAAAAAAAAAAAAAAAAAAAAAAAAAAAGGGATGCGAATGATATATTCTATCTTCAAGGTGGTGGTTATTTCTGAGGAAGAAAAGGAAAAAGAAAAGTGGGAAGTAGGGGGTTTTAGCCATATCTAAACTATCTTGGTTCTGAAAATAATATTTAATACACAAAAACTAAAATAAATAAGGCAAAGAGTTCATGCTTGTTTAATCTCAGTCATGGATACCTGGATGTCTATTTTCTGTATTTTGGAAAACTTAAGAAAGGAAATAAAATCTACCTTATAATATTATTTAAAAAATTGTTTTAATGTTTATTTTTGAGAGAGAAAGACAGAGAGTGATAAGGGAAGGGGCAGAGAGAGAGAGAGAGACACAGAATCTAAAGCAGGCTCCAGGCTCTGAGCTGTCAGCACAGAGCCCAATGCAGGGCTCAAATTCACAGACCCTGAGATCGTGACCTGAGCTGAAGTCGGCTACCCAACCGAATGAGCCATCCAGGTGTCCAGTTTTTTTTTTAATGTTTATTTATTTTTGAGATAGAGAGAAAGAGAGAGAGAATGAGTGGGGGAGGAGCAGAGAGAGAAGGAGACACACAATCTGAAGCAGGCTTCAGACTCTGAGCTGTCAGCACAGAGCCCAACACAGGGCTCAAACTCACAGACCACGAGATCATGACCTGAGCCAAGGTCGGATGCTTAACGGACTGAGCCTCCCAGGCACCCCGTAAATTTACCGTACTTTAGATTAAACCTATTTGTAAAAGAACCTACTGTGTGACAGGTTGAGTGTGCATGTGCATATGGATTTGGTGTACATTCACTAAGGAAAGGGAAAACAAAGCCTGAACATTGAAGGTACTAGACTGGTTGAATTGCACCCAAGAAATGAGTTGAGTCTATGTGCATAAAAACAGGGAGAAGCAAGCTTCTATTGTTCCTAGGAGGTGATGTGCTGACATTACCCATTTTAGAGTTTGCATGGAAATAGTGTCTCAGGGCCATGTAATTTCTTGCAAAATGTATATGCCAATAAACTTGGAGTAGATTTAACCTTGGGGCTACCACCAAGAGAACTCTCTTCTGTTCTGGGGAAGATAAGAGTTCAGGAATGATGGTGTAAACAGAATGGAAGACTGAGGCCAGCTGTGGGCTAGGAATTAGACATGTTTGCATTAAATCCTCACTTCTTGAGGTAGCAACATTTTTGCTAATTATTGTATGGCTCAACTTCTCAAAGTTCCTAGAGAAGTCTGTTACGAAACTGGTAGGCTGACCCAGTAAACCTCCTAGGAATTCTCAATGTCTCTGTAACATACTTGGCACTTTACTACCCTCCCCTGGTTCTTAGCCATGTTGTTTGTGTGGGATGGATCCCACTCACATCTGTAGGGGTAGGCCCTGATTGGTGTGGGTGTAAAACAAAGGAAACAATATATCCCAACTCCCATCCCCCTAGTGACTGCCTCAGAAATATGCACATAATCTAATCATAATCAATTAGACCTAAGGAGACCTTACAGGGCTTCAGGAAGAGAGGCTTTTAGTCTTCCTCTAGGCTTAGAGAAATAAAGATATGAGAAGGATGGGTTACTGCAGCCATTTTGCTACCATGAGAGGAACCAGCCAGATGATGATGTCCTAAGAAGGCAAAGTCAGCCTGGGTCTTCATGTTCTAGTTTGGCTTAAAGTCAGGCTGTGCCTGGTGCCAACCCTAACTGAAGGTTTCAGTTACGGGAGTCGACACATTTTTTTTCCTTCCTTTTTCTTTTCTTTCTTTCTCCTTCCTCCCTCTAATCTTCCCTTCCTGCCTCCCTGCCTCCCTTCCTTCCTTCTGTCCTTCTGTCCTTCCTTCCTTCCTTTTCCTAAATTTAGTTTGAAAGCCCAACTAATTATAGAGGCACATAGTGCAGTGTGACTCTCAAAAAATACCCTCTGATCAACTGACAAGGTAGATCTTCTGAATTAGACAATATCAGACAAGAACTGTGTTTGGCTGATAGTAATATAAACACAAAGAGTGACTTATGTACCCAAGAGTTTATTCTCTCATGTAAAATAAGTCCAGAGTTTGGCATTTCAGTCTGGTACAGTGACCCTGAAAGTCCCAGGCTTATTCTGTCTTTTTTGCTTCATTATCCTAGTCATGAGTTCTATTTCCAGTGTTAACCTCAAGGTCCAATGTAGCTGCTAACATCCAGCCATCATGTCTATGTTTTGGGCAGAAGGGAGGAAGAAAAGAGGAAGAACAAAAGAGTGCATTTTGCAGTTAAATCAACTTCCTTTAACTGTTCTTCCTAGAAGTTCTTCCTATTACGTCTCTTTGGCCAAAATTTAATCTTATAATTGCATCTGGGAGAGAAGTTTGTAAATTTAATGTTTCAGCTGGAAATACAGCTACTTATGATAGACTGATTAATGGCCAGCTTCCTCCTCCAAATCTATGAATGTGTTACCTTACATGGCAAAAGGAACTTTGCTGATATTATCACATTAAGAATCTTGAGGTAGAGATATTATCCTGAATTATCTAGGTGGGTCCAATGTATTAACAAGGGTCCTTAGGGAGGCAAAAGGGTTAAAGGTAGAGTAGAAGAAGGGGATGGTACAATGGAAGGGGAGGTTGCAGTGATGAGCTTTGAAGATAGAAGAAGGCGTCACAAGGCAGGGAATATAGGTGACATCTAGAAGCTGGAAAAGGCAGGGAAGTAGACTCCCGGAGAGTCTCCCCATGGCAGGCCTGATGACACTTGGACTTTTTAGTTCAGTGAAACTGATACCAGGCTTCTGAACTCTAGGACTGCAAGGTAATACATTTGTGATTTACAAGCTGTTAA
Source organism: Prionailurus viverrinus (assembly GCF_022837055.1). Taxonomy (NCBI): domain Eukaryota; kingdom Metazoa; phylum Chordata; class Mammalia; order Carnivora; family Felidae; genus Prionailurus; species Prionailurus viverrinus. The sequence continues at coordinate 33,834,864 of NC_062568.1, forward strand.
AATTGTGGTAATTTGTTACAACAGCAGTAGAAAACTAATACAGTGTTCTGTTACCAAGGAAACAGGTTCTAAACGTTTCTTCTGGAGCAGGAGGTAATAAATATGTGAAGTGTTGTGCAACCCCCAAAACCCATTGCTGCTTTGGTACAGCTCATTAATCAGTCCTGATAAACCCCTTGTAAGTTGAAAATCACGTTAGGTTGAACATGTGTTTAATAAACCTGACTTACTGAACACCATAGCAACTAGTCTACATTAAACATGCTCAGAGCACTTGCATTAACCGACAGTTGGGAAAATCATCTAAAAGAAAGCCTATTTGATAGTCAAGTATTGAATACCTCGTGTAATTTATTGAACACGATACCGAAAGTGAAAACCGGAAGGGTTGTATGGGTACAGGTAGCTGTAAGTGTGTTTATTGGTTGTGGACCCTCGTGATTGTGGGGCTGATGTGGAGCTGTGGTTCGCTGCCCCTGTCTAGCGTCATGAGCAAGTATTGTGCTGCATATCACTGGCCTGGGGAAGAAAGTCAGAATTCAGAATTCAAGGTACAACTTCCACAGAATGCATATCACCTTTGCACCATTGTAAAGTTGCAAAAATCACAAGTCAAACCATCATACACTGGGGGCCATCTGCAATCATAAAAGTATGACGTATCGAAAAAGAGGATGGCCTTACCCAATGCACTTTAATTTGGAACCACGGTTGGCTGAAAAGTCCTCTCACACTTTAATTTCATCAGCTATTTAGCTTGTAAAAGGTTTAGTTGGTTTGTTTTTGGAGTTTTTTTGGTGGTGGTAGTGGGTTGGGGGTGTAATAGCACCTATATTTGCCACAACTTTAGATAACAAAAGAGAAAAGAATGTATTTGGGACTGGATTTCAAAAAGTGGTGGATTGGAGAGTTCATAATTGTATTAGGACACCTACCTCTAGAAATCTGATTGTTAGGAATACAATGGTTACAAAAGAGATATTTGGACAATTTTAGTGACAGTGTAATTTGCTAACTTTGTTGATATATGCTAAGCATTTTGAAAAATTTCTTCTGTTAAATATCCTCATTGAAGTTGTAATGAACCAGAATTCTTCCCCAAAAGGAGCTTATGAAGGCCACAAGGGTTTTCTGGTTTCCTTTGACAGCTAGGTGGGTGAGACAAATCTTTTTTTTTTTTTTTAACGTTTATTTATTTTTGAGACAGAGAGAGACAGAGCATGAACAGGGGAGGGTCAGAGAGAGGGAGACACAGAATCTGAAACAGGCTCCAGGCTCTGAGCTGTCAGCACAGAGCCCGATGCGGGGCTTGAACTCACTGACCGCGAGATCATGACCTGAGCTGAAGTCGGCCGCTTAACCGACTGAGCCACCCAGGCGCCCAGAGACAAATCTTATTACGAACAAACTAAACCAACATAAATGCCTAAATAATAAATCAATCAATCAATAATAATAGTAAATAATACCAAATGCTTAAAATAATAAACTACCATTATTATTATAAACAATCACATGATAATTCTCATAGAAAAATAATATTTTCTTTAGATGAGTCAAGGCAAAATGGAATGAAAGCCTTTATTGCAGGGTTTCTTTCGTGATGTTTCAGAATGTTGTTTAAACAAAGTCCCTCTGGCATGGCAACTGTTGCCAGGTAGGGCTTTGCTTCCTAAGGAGTTCAATGAGATGACGCTGTTTTTAATCAGTGCACCACAGGAACCATATGTAGGCTTTAGACTGACTACATAATGCTTGTTCCCACCAGTCAACATCCAGACAAAATAAACAAGAACCAAAATGGCCACTGTACACATCCTTTGTCTACATACAAGTCTATGGGGAATTCTGGACTTAAGTGGAGGGCTACTGGTGCCACAAGAGTTTCTTAATGGCCCTTGGGTTTGGTTTTATGATCTTCCTCCAATAGTGTAAACTCTTAGCTTATTTCGTTATAAAATAAGCTAAGTAAAACTCCAGAAGAGTGGTTTTTTTGGGTGGTAAAATATACATAACATAAAATTTACTACATAAAGTTTTGTTTTTGTTTTTTTTAGAGAGCTTGATCTGGGGAGAGAGGCAGACGGAGAGAGAAATTCTTTTTTTTTTTTAATGTTTATTTATTTTTGAGAGAGAGGGAGGGAGAGAGAGAAAGAGAGAGAGAGAGAGTACGTGAGCAGGGGAGGGGCAGAGAGAGAGATGGAGACACAGAATCCAAAGCAGGCTGCATGCTCTGAGCTGTCAGCATAGAGCCTGACATGGGGCTCGAACTCAAGAACTTCAAGATCATGACCTGAGCCAGAGTTGGACACCCAACCGACTGAGCCACCCAGGCGCCGGGAGAGAGAAATTCTTTTTTTTTTTAATTTTTTTTAACGTTTATTTATTTTTGAGACAGAGAGAGACAGAGCATGAACGGGGGAGGGTCAGAGAGAGGGAGACACAGAATCTGAAACAGGCTCCAGGCTCCGAGCTGTCAGCACAGAGCCCGACGCGGGGCTCGAACTCACAGACCGCGAGATCATGACCTGAGCCGAAGTCGGCCGCCCAACCGACTGAGCCACCCAGGCGCCCCCAGGAGAGAGAAATTCTTAAGCAGACTCCATGCTCAGCGTGGAGCCTAACACGGGGCTTGATCCCATGATCCTGGGATTATGACCTGAGCTGAAATCAAGAGTTGGATGCTCAACCAACTGAGCCACCAGGTGCCCCACTACATTAACCATTTTTAAGTGTACAGTTCAGTGGCAGTAAGTAATTCACAGTGTTGTACAACTGTCTCTTATCATTCATCTTTAGGACTTTTTCATCTTCCCAAACTGAAATCTGTACCCATTGAACATTTACTCCCTATTCCCCTTCCCCTTGGTTCCTAGCAACCACCATTCTACTTTCTGTTTCTATGAATTTGACTACTCTAGGGACCTCATATAAGGGGAGTCAGACAAGATTTGTCCTTTTGTGTCTGACTTAGCATAATATCTTAAAGATTCACCAATGTTGTAGCACGTGTCAGAATTTTATTCCTTTTAAAGGCCGAATAATATTCCATGGCATGTTATACCAGATTTTGTTTATTCTTTCATCCAGGGACATTTGAGTTGTTTCAACCTTTTAGCCATTGAGAATAACGCTGCTATGAACCTTGGTGTACCAATATGTGTTGGAACAGGAGAGCAGTTTTTAAGTAGGGAAGTGTGTATGATTCACCCAGGACACATTCTGAAAATATATATGACAAGAAAGTGGGAAACGACTCATGGAGGCTTTGAGTCAACAGGTGTGGAAGTGAGATTCCAAGGCACACATCTGACTACAAATCACTGCTCTGATGTATCCAGAGGCACATAAAAAATATTTTTAATTTTTTAATGTTTATTTATTTTTGAGAGAGAGACACAGAGCACAAGTGGGGGAGGGGCAGAGAGAGAGGGAAACACAGAATCCAAAGCAGGCTTCAGGTTCTGAACTGTCATCACAGAGCCTGATGTGGGGCTTGAACTCACGAACCGTGAGGTCTTTTTTTTTTTTTTTTAATTTTTTTTTTTTAACGTTTATTTATTTTTGAGACAGAGAGAGACAGAGCACAAGTGGGGCAAGGGCAGAGAGAGAGGGAAACACAGAATCCGAAGCAGGCTCCGGGTTCTGAACTGTCATCACAGAGCCTGATGTGGGGCTTGAACTCACGAACCGTGAGATCTTTTTTTTTTTTTAATTTTTTTTTTTAACATTTATTTATTTTTGAGACAGAGAGAGACAGAGCATGAACGGGATGAATGGGGGAGGGGCAGAGAGAGAGGGAGACACAGAACCGGAAGCAGGCTCCAGGCTCTGAGCCATCAGCCCAGAGCCTGATGCGGGGCTCGAACTCACAGACCGCGAGATCATGACCTGAGCTGAAGTCAGCGCTTAACCGACTGAGCCACCCAGGCGCCCCACGAACCGTGAGATCTTGACCTGAGTCGAAGTCAAACGCTTAACCGACTGAGCCACCCAGGCACCCCAAAAAAATGTTTTTAAAAAACATCGATGGAACACTTTACAGAAATAGTCCAGCCTAGGAAATTATTTCTAAGAATTTTGTGAAATGAAACCAGAGCATCATCATTATTTCATCATTCATTCATAATCTAGAATAGTTGTGATGAAGGAGCACCTGGGTATCTCAGTTGGTTGAGCATCCAACTCTTGATTTTGGCTTAGGTTATGATCTCATAGTTGTGAGATCAAGCTCTGCTTCAGGCTCTGCTGGACATGAAGGCTGCTTAAGATTCTCTCTCTCCCTCTCCCTTTACCCCTCCCCTGCTTGTACTCTTTTTCTCTCTCTCTAAAAAAAAAAAAAAAAAAATAGCTGTGATGTTGAACATTATTATTTGAGATAATATCATGATAGAAACTTCAAAACTGACAATGAATACCCCACTGGATAAACCAAGTTGGTGGTCATGGGTCAGTGGATTTACAGTATTGTCCCAAAGAGAGAAGCTTTGGTTCTAGAAGTGGTACTGGTAAATTTTTTAAAAAAACTTTTTATTGAAGTGTAGTATAAACATAAAATATTTACCCTTATGTAGATGTAAATTTTCACAAACTGATCCACTTGTGTAAAGAGCACCTAGATTGAGAAAGAGAATATCACCCTCTCGAGAATCCCCCCTCATGGTTCTCTTCCAGTTATAATCCCCACCTTCACCCCCACACCAAGGTAACTACTATTGTGACTTCTAAATGGCAGTGATTAGCTTTCCTGCTTTGTGCTTATATAAATTGAATCATACAATGTATGACTCTTTGTATGTCTTCTTTCACTCAACATTACACTTGTGAGATTCACCCATACTGTTGGTTAGTTGTAATTTGTTCATTCCCATTACTTTATATAGCATTCCATGTGAGTGCTATTTGGTTTTGTTGTTGTTTTCATGTAGGCATATACTTAAAGTGTATAAAAACATGGGGCACCTGGGTGGTGCAGTCGGTTAAGCGTCCGACTTCAGCCAGGTCACGATCTCGTGGTCCGTGAGTTCGAGCCCCGTGTCAGGCTCTGGGCTGATGGCTCGGAGCCTGGAGCCTGTTTCCGATTCTGTGTCTCCCTCTCTTTCTGCCCCTCTCCCGTTCACGCTCTGTCTCTCTCTGTCCCAAAAATAAAATAAACATTGAAAAAAAAATTAAAAAAAACCCAATGTATTATGGCAATTAAATTTGTAGGAAAAACCTCTAAAAATATACAATGACTGTATTCTAACTCTGTGTCCACCATGATGCAAACATTTGATCTATAATTTGAGACTCTAAAGGATTTAAAAATTTTTTAAATGTTTATTTATTTTTGAGACAGGGCATGAGTGGGGGAGGGATAGAGAGAGAGAGGGAAATACAGAATCCGAAGCAGGCTCCAGGCTCTGAGCTGTCAGCACAGAGCCTGACACGGGGCTTGAACTCATGAGCTGTGAGATCATGACCTGAGCCAAAGTCAGATACCCAATCAACTGAGCCACCCAGGTGCCCCAAGTCTCTAAAGGATTTTATCCACCAGAAAGGAGACCACCTGAGCTGATGACCTTATGGTTCTGGTGTCAGATTCACTTCTTGAAGATAATAAAAGGAAGTCTGGAAATATAAATCAGTGTCCTGTGAATTTGGCATGAATTACAGGTGAACTCCAGGTGAATTGATAAAATTGAAGTTCTTGAACCTTCAAAACTGAGTTGTAAACTCTCAGTGAATCTAGGTCTGAAATTACCTGATGGAAATTGATTGGAGCTCCATTGATCTGAACTTTATTGATCTGAATTGTAAAAACTGTCTAGTTTAAATGTACTTCTGTACCTAAATCTATCATTTTGTAAAGTGTAAATATCCTGGAAAAGAATGCCAAACAGGAACCCAGCAGAAAATAGAAGACATGCTATGCTGCAAAGTTGTACAGAATGTCAAGAAAAGTCTACTCACAGAAACTTGGGCAGAGTTAAGATAACCAACAAGGAATGTTGAGGCACTCAGGGACCAGAAACAGTGGGGAAACTGTTACTGTCAATAGGCACAAAGGAGTAAGGGAAGGCAATAAGGTCCTAGAGTCCAGTGAGGGCTGGAGTAGTAGAAGCCGGGCTGTCTGACAGGGTGGGTGCTGGAAATACATCACCAACTCAAGGAGGGAGTTGGGAAGAAAACACAGTCCAGCCCCTCTCTTTTCTACCCTCTAGTCTCTTCCATTGCGAGGGAGCAGGGAGCCTATGATGCAGTCCATATGGGTCAGTCTCCCAGGACACAAAGCAGGGCAGAGAAGGGAGAGACATGGGTCTCCAGAGGAGGTAGCTTGGCCTACAGAGAAAACCAGTGTGAAAGGGTAAGTTGTATGTAGTATAACATTGGCCCTAGGACATTGGCGAGAATAACACTTAAAAGGGCGTCATAATTAAACTTTTTGTATATCTTATATCATTTTTCTAGGGCCTCACCCTTGCCTTTAATTTCACAATGTATTTTCTAGGCTGCTGTTTCATTTTCTGTCTTCTTAGATTAACTTCATCACCTGTTACCTCTGTGTGACCTTGAACTAAATCATGACATAAATGCTTTGGCACAAGTTTCAATAATGATACAACTTCCAGAAAAGATGTCTTTTCTTTGGCCAAAGCTATAGTTTTCTCCCAAGACAGAATCATGTTTAGGTTGGAATTCTGAGCCAAGTAAGAATTCTGGGTTTATTTGACATATTTGTTCACCAACAAGGAACAAATGACAGCTGTGGTATACATTTTGGGTTTTGAAAGCTTTGATGGTATTTCTTAATTATATAACCAAAATGTTATCCTCTTGGGGGATCTCTTTCCACATCTTCAAGTTTATTTTGGCTTCTCCTAAATTGTGATAGCCAAATTGTGATAGTCATTCAAAGAGCAACTGGGGCTCTTCATATGTGAATATTATTGAAAATCCTGTAAGAGATGGTAGTATTAAGAAAGATGCTATAGGGGTGCCAGGCTGGCTCATTCATTTGGGCGCCTGACTCATGATTTCAGCTCGAGTCAGATCACGGGATCAGCCCTGGTCAGACTCTGCGCTGGACATGTTGCCTGCTTAAGATTCTTTTTCTCTCTCCCTCTTCCCCCCTCCCCTCCTTGCACTTGCGTGCATGCGCTCTCTATCAGATAAAGAGAAAATACTTTAAAGAAAGATCTAGGGGCGCCTGGGTGGCGCAGTCGGTTAAGTGGCTGACTTCGGCTCAGGTCACGATCTCGCGGTCCGTGAGTTCGAGCCCCGCGTCAGGCTCTGTGCTGATGGCTCAGAGCCTGGAGCCTGTTTCACATTCTGTGTCTCCCTCTCTCTGACCCTCCCCCGTTCATGTTCTGTCTCTCTCTGTCTCAAAAATAAATAAACGTTAAAAAAAAAAATCTATAAAGAAGAAAACAATAAGACAGTAAGAAACTAATAAGGAAGTCAAAGAAATGCATAAGTGATCTGAGGTAGTGGGTGATGTGAGTGAGTCTTAGGGAAATAAAACTTTAAAAAGTAACTTAAAAGCTACCTTATCTTAACGAAAGGGACAATACACCGTGGTGGAAAAACACTGGATGAGGAGTCAGAGGCCTCGTGCTAGTCCTGGCAAGTGACTTAGCCTTTCGGTGCTCCAATTTCCCACCTATTAAGTTGAGATAACAATGGAATCCATTTCTTAAATGAGATATTATATATTGAAGTTGTTTGAGACGTTAAATATTCTTTGTTAATGGTGCAGTTGCAATATTTTAGAATTGCCCCCTGATTTAGTTTCCCTTATTGATAAACCCGACTTTTTTGCTCCTATCCTGGCCTCACTAAGGCTTAGCAATGAGGCTGGGTTTGGGAAATAGCACATGGTGTGAAGACATTGGACAGCAGAAGGGCTCATTTTTAGCCAAAGGAAGTTCCAAGTGGACAGGAAAATAAAGTAAAAGAAGGACATCTCTTCCAGTTCTGGCAGGTCATGGGAGAAGAAGGCAGACAGGGATAGGAGAGGCCCATCGTGTGGCAGATGTGCGTCTCATAACATATGCCCTCTCCAGGCTTTGGCCTGGATATGTTAGAGCAGGGACACTTGCTTCAATTTGTTTTATTTATTTATTTATTTATTTATTTATTTATTTATATTGTGGTAAAGCATACATAACATAAAACTTACCATCTTAACCATTTTTCATGTATAGTTTTGTGCTATTAAATACGTTCACATTGTTGTGTGACCATCACCACAACTCTTTCATCCTGTAAGACTGAAACTCTATACCCATTAAACAATAACTTCCCATTCTCCTTTCCATGCAGTCTTTTTGTCTTCATGATTTTGACTGCCCTAAGTACCTCGTATAAGTGGAATCATACAGTCACAAAACTATATCTTTATACATGTATGCCCCCAAAATAAATTAGTAATTCTTTAAAAAAATTTTTTTAATGTTTTATTTTATTTTTGAGATACAGAGACAGAGCACGAGAAGGGGAGGGGCAGAGAGAGAGAGAGACAGAATCTGAAGCAGGCTTAGAGTTGTCAGCACAGAGCCTGACATGGGGCTTAAATCTACAAACCGTGAGATCATGACCTGAGCTGAAGTCGGTCGCTTAACTGACTGAACTACCCAGGTGCCCCAATAATTATTTTAAATGTATTGGCCTCTTAAATTATATAGAAAACAAGATCTGGAGTTACAAACCAAAGTTATAGTAATACTAACATTTACATTAATGATATTTTCTTTAAATGCATTAATCTTTTAAATCATGGGGAAAACAAAAAGTGCAGTAACAAATCATTGTTACAATAATACTAGCTTTCATAATTACCTGTGTATTTTTCTTTATTGAGATCTTTATTTCTCCATATGACTTCAAGTTACATGTCCAGTATCCTTTCATTTCACCTTGTAGGACTCCTTTGAGCTTTTCTTGCAGGGCAGGTCTAGTGGTCATGGACTCCCTCAATTTTTGTTTACCTGGGAATGTCTTAATTTTTCCCTCACTCTTGAAGGACAGTTTTGTCAGATATGGGATTCTTGGTTGAATTTTTGTTTTCTTTTAGCACTTTGAACATATCAGCCCACTGTCTACTGGCCTCTAAAATCTCTGATGAGAAATTGAAATCTGCTGATAATCTTAGATTAATGTGAGGATCCCTTGTATGTGATGATTTGCTTCTCTTTTGATGCTTTCAAGATTGTCTTTGTCTTTTGATACTTTGATTATAATGGGTCTCTTTGAGTTGATCTTGCTTGGAGTTTGTTGGGCTTCTTGGATGTTTATATTCGTGTGTTTCATCAAATTTCAGAATTTTTCAGCCATTATTTCCTCAGACATTCCTTCTGTCCCTTCTCTCTCTTCCCCTTCTAGGACTCCCATGGTGCATATTTTGGTCTGCTTGGGGGTGTCCTATTAGCTGCTTAGGCACTGTTAACAGTTTTAAGTCTTTTTTGTTTTCTGTTCCCCAGACTCAATAATTTCCCTTGTCTTTTCTAATAATGTGGTAACTGTAAACCAGATTCTCCCACTTCCCCAAGATTTGATGTTTTTTGTTATTTTTCTTTTTAAGTTGTGCTCTATCTCTGTACCAAGGACGAGCCTGAGTTGTAAACTTAACGCCTCCTCAGGTGACCCTTTCCCTGGGAATGTATGGTCAGTTTCAAATTTTTCATGTATATACAGTAACTTTTGAAAGTCTTAATCTTTAATGTCTGGCTCTTAGAAGGGTAAAAAGTGAAAAAATAAAGGGGGATAAAGGGTACCATCTCTTTAAATCCCTTAGAAATCCCTTCAGCCAGAGAGGGAGGGTTTAGTATCAAGGGGGTTAGGTGCGACAAGAATGGTTACCTGCTTTTTTTGTCTTTACCTTTGTGATCAGAAGCAGCAATCAGTGATCAGAACACAGATCCCAGATATTTGGAGGACAGGGTCCTTTTCGCCCACCCTGGCTCCCAAAAGCTGTGTGCAGGTTGCTCAAGGACCATGTACAGAGCTGCCTGCCATGTGGCTGAGGATGGGGAATGGGTAGCTGCTACTGTAATAAGAAGTGAAATTGACCCAAATTAACCACAGTTTACCATACAAGTATTCCCCTGCAACAGACCCCAGAGTTCTAAAATAGTTACCTCAGACAGATTCTGAGAGTGCAATTATTGTCTAAGTGGAAACAGATTCCTGGTGCTTCCTACTCCACTATCTTCCCAGAATCTTCTTCAATCCATATTTAAGGTTTAGTGAGGAGCTTGCCTCACAGGCTGCCCTGGCACCTGGCACCAACCAAAGGGCAATTGCATCAATCTAGAAATGACCCACTTTGGTTGTGCTCACATTTCACTGGATAGAACTAGTCACATGGCCACATAACCATAGAGCATCCTGGGAAAAATAGAGAAGCACAAAGTGATTGGTAAAAACCAATATATTTTTCTTCCGTTCATCAGTTATCCAGTTGTCCCACTTTCACCTGTGACAGACAATGAACTAATCCCCCAGTGAATCATGTCTTTGTAAATCCCTTTACTTGAATGTGGGTGAGGTCTGTGACTTGTTTCTAAGCAATAAAATATGGCAAAAGTGATAAAACATTAGTCTCTTGATTAAGTTATGTTATATAAGACTCTGTCTTAGAAGACTGGAAAGATAGATTCTCCTACTGGCTTTGAAGAAACAAGATGCCGTTAGTTCTAGAGCCATAAGGAGATGAATTCTGCCAACACATTGATGGAGTGGGTTTTTTTTCCTAGTCAAGCATTTAGATGTGAATACAGTTGGCAGACGTTTTGATTGCAGCCTTATGAGACCCTAAGCAGAGGTCCCCATTGAGCTCTGCCCACATTTTCCACCCACAGAAACTATGAAATAATGTGTTGTGTGTTAAGCCACTGAATTTGTGGTAATTGGTTATGCAACAATAGAAAACTAATATATTCCTGTATTTAAAAAACACTCATTTTCTCCCTAAGGAAAACAATATAGTCATTTTTTTTTCTGGTTCTAAATTCAAGATCTTTGATGTATAGTCCTCTCTATCAAGTCCAGATGTGGTGCTTTACGGTGTAGTAACAACTTATGATGTAACAGGACAAGATATCTGCCTCCTATGAAGTCCAAAATATAATGATGGACACCCATAATAGATGCCATATTCAGAAAAGAAAATAATGGAAGATATGCAACAGACTTGTCCAGAGTAACTCTGAAATCCTATGGGTAGATATTGTTATATATCCCTTGCCTGGCAGTTTGCTAAGTTTCATCATTAAATTCTGGTTTTGCCCTTGGAGAGGACCTCCCTTGTCCATTGTTTCTCTCCACCCTCATCCTTTTCCCTTCCACCTCTGTGAGTTTCTTCCTTCTGCATTATCTTGCCTGGCCACATATGAAATGAGAAACATTATGTGAGATCTCCTTGGGGAGAGTATACAACATTCAAAGTCTGCTCCTTGCACATGGAAAATTATAAGTCTTGGACTGACAAATAATTTTTTGTCTGGGCTCATGGTTTCTTTGGTAATATAATTTTCTCTAAAATAAACTGATTTGTGATTTTTCTTTTTTGCATCCAATCAGTAGTATGTTCCAGTAACTGCACTCAAGTGTTTTTTGAAACATAAGTTTTAAACCTCTCTCAACTACATGGTAACCTTGAAGCTATCTGACCATACCCTCAAATTTGATCTTTTCACTGGCTGAGTTTTACTGAGCTTTTGTCTCTCAAAGTCTTTATAAATCCCATTTTTACTGCTTGGGATCTAAAGCAGTCAGCCTTTCTACCTTTGCAAAGACCCAAATATCTAGACTCCGTGTATTCTCTTTCATTTATTTTTGAAAACTGGTGACTTATTTCCTAAATCATCTACTTATTGTGATACTTTGCCATGTTCTACCAATAGCTTCTTTTTTTATATTGTGGTATACTTGACGTACAATATCATATTAGTTTTGTGTGTATAATAAAGTGGTTCAGTATTTGTATACATTGTGAAATGATCATCACAATGTCTAGTGACTATCTGTCACCATACGAAGTTAATACGGTATTGTTGACTATATTCTCCATGCTGTTCATTACATGCCTGTGACTTATTTGTTTTATAACTGGAAGTGTGTACTTGATTTCCTTCACCCATTTTGCTCACCCACCAACTCTCTCCCTTCTAAGGCAATCACCAATCTATTCTCTGTTTTAGAAGTCTGGGTTTTGTTTGTTTGTTTTGGTTTGGTTTTTAGATTCCACATATACGTGAAATCATGTGATATTTGTCTTTGTCAGACTTTTTTCATTTAGCATAATGTCCTCAAAGTCCATCCATGCTGTCATAAATGGCAAGATTTTGTTCCTTTTTATGGCTAAGTAGTATTCCATTGTGTGTATGCACAGCTTTTTTATTCATTCATCCATTGATGGACACTTAGATTGCTTCCATTTCTCAGTCATTATAAATAATGTTGCAACTAACATAGGGGTACACATTTCTGTTTGAATTAGTGTTCTCATTTCTATCTTTGCATAGATACCCTGAAGTGGAATTGCTGGATCATATGATCTATTTTTGTTTTTTGAGGAATCTTCATACTGTTTTCCACCATGGTTGCAACAATTTACATTCCCACCAACAATGCTTGAAGGTTCCCTTTTCTCCACAACTCTCCAATAGTTATTTCTTTTTTGTAATAGCCATTCTGACAGGCATGAGGTGATATCTCGTTGCAGTTTTGATTTACATTTTTCCAATAATTAGCGATGCTGAACATCTTTTCATGTGTGTATTTATCATCAGCATGCCTTCTTTAGAAAAATGTCTATTCAGGTCTTCTACCTATCTTTTAATCAGATTTGTTTGCTTGTTTGTTTTGTTATTGAGTGGGATGAGTTCTTCATGTATTTTGGGTATTAACCCCTATTGGATATATGATTTACAAATCTCTTCTCCCATTCACTACCAACCAATGGTTTCCATCACTGACTAGTTGTTTCTTCTAATCAATTTACTTAGAGCTGCGGACTCAGTGGCACAAGATAAATTTTAGTTATTATAGCAACATTTTATTGTTTTTCCACTGCATATCATTATAACCATATTTCTAGCTTCTAATATTAGTTTCCTTGCTGCTTGCTACTGAACTCCTAAGTAAATGACACATATTTTAGGTTTTAATTATAGCAATACCCTACTTCAAAATACCAGTTTCTGTTGTAGTCAGGATCATTAATGCTGGCTCACGTAACAAATAACCCCACATCTAATTATCATAGCACTTTATTTCTTGCTCACATCACAGTCTCATATCAGTTAGTCAGCTTTCCTCCAAGTGATGGTTCAGGGATCCAGTCTCCTCCTATCTTGGGATGACACCATTGCAATATATAGCCTCTGTGGTCTCAGTAAAGGTGAAGAGAATGAGAGAAGTCACATTAGATTCTTAATCTCGAGGTAGAAGTGACACCCATCATTCCTCCTTAAATATTTGCCAGAAGTGATCACATGGCTATCCTAAGTACAAAGGAGAATGGAAAATGTAGAGGAACATATGGATATTGTAAACACTCACACTTTCTGCTGTATCTTATTTGACCTCTCATTCCCTATCCTATTAGAATATAAGCTTCACAAAAGCACTGATTTTTGTCTCTGCCCCTCACTTTTATATCCTCAACACTTAGAAGAGTACCTGGCTCACAGTAAGTGGTTATTAAATATTTACATAAGGAATATATGAATGGGAGAATCCAGAGCTTTTCAACACTGATAATGGGTGAGAAATTGGAAGAAAATGAGAAAAGATTCCAAGCAACCAAAATAGATGCCACAAAATGTAGGCACTAAAGCTCAAGTACATTATTCACTGACCCTCCTCCTTTCCACAAGCCATTCTAGACAAAGTTCTAATGAGAATATATATCTAGAGTATAGATTCCATGCAAGACATAAGCAGGAACTTAAGAATGAGATATGATTATCAATAAAAGAAAAGGTGATAGGAAAAATATGGGGTTCCAAGAAGAAGGTTACTTTTTAAGTACAACAACAACAAGAAAACAATAATGGTCTAAGGTCATTTGGTGTAGAGGCCAGAAACCTGTTATATACCTACATAGTACCTAACGACATCACTGAATTACAGCACAGTAAATAAATCATAGCCACTATGAAAATAATGAGGCAGTTAGGTTTGGTAAACTTTCTTTAAAAATACAGAAAAGTTGGAATACATTTAAGTTCCATTTTGGCATTCACATGAATACCCTTATGTCAGACCCCAAATGCCCTAATTGTAATTCACCACTTATTCCCTTCTAATGGTTGATAGATAAAATACGACAGGAATGGACGTCTCAAAACATTATTGCATTTAGTCATTTCTGTGGAAGCTCCCACCCCATGAATGCTATACTGATTAGGCCGCGTTTAGAGTATCTGTTTCAATAGGGGAGAGGTCCATGTTTTTTGGAGTCTGAAGATAATACAGCTCAGAACCTTCTTTAGGAATACACACACATACACACACACGAAAAGAATACACAGTTTACATATTTTTTTAAATATTTATTTGGAATTAAAAATCACAACAGATTACAAATTAGAATAAATTCACAAGTATCAGACATCATCAAATATAAACAAATACAATTATTAAAAAAATTAATTGCCTAATATACTTTCACAATACTTTTCCCTACATTTTGGCTGTATACTGTTTTCTTCTTCATGTAAAAATGATTCTGTCACATTTTGTTCTATAGCATTAATAGCTATTTCAGTCTTTCCGTTAGCGTAGTTGATTGAAATTTCTTTTTATTATTGATACTTTAGAAGAGTTTCTTTCCAGTCTACAGTTCATTTTTGGAAAAGTTATATACATTTTTAAGATTATCGTCAAATATGGAAAAATCTCTACCAAACTTCTTTCCCCTATATTAAGGTGTGGGGGGATTTTCCACATTCCAGTTCTGGGTCCATGTATTCCAAATATTGTCTACCCCGTTACCTGTATACTTACATGCTGGATCCTGAAGGACATACTCATTTGCTGATAAGGTGTCTGGCCCTCCACCTTTGTGTCATAATAACCTTTGGTCAGAAAACTGTAGGCCTTTGAGCTGCTGGAATAGATGTCACTGTTACTATAGGCTGTGATGCCCATGAACTACATACATTTATTCCACTTACAAAGTCAATTTTCCCTTAGCCAGGTCCCCAAATGTCCATGACCACCATAATGCTGGGGAATTATGACAGAATGGAAGTTAGATGAAGGAATACAGCAGGCTCTTGAGATTAAAATATTTTACTGTTTAAACCTTTACAGAAATATAAGACCATGGGAACATATTGCTAGGATTCCACCTGTGGTGTTAGAAGGGGCTTGATGTTTCAGTTTCTTGGAATCTGCTTTGGGTTCAGCTTTGGACACTACACTTCAGAGGCAGTGTTCACAAACTTGAGCACATTCATAGAAAGGAGGTAACCTAGGATGATGAAGAGTCAGGACACTCATATAATCAGCAGTTAGAGTCCATGCAAAGATCTTGGGAGACACAATTCAAGTAGTGTACAAGTCTGTCCTCAGTTCTTGGAGTCCTGTGAGGTAAAAGAAGTATTATGACTCAATATTAGGAATCACTTTCTAGGGTTAGGCCAGTTTCAACATAGAATTGATCAGCTTGTGAAATACGAGTTTTCTTTATAAGAATGGTTTAAGGAGAGGGTTTAAGGAGAGGCTACGTGAGAACCTGTCACGGATTCTGTGAAGGGGAGACTCATATTAGGTAGTGGCGGTGACAGGGGATGGGGGGGGGGGTGGTTTCAGTATGAAATAACCTAACCCTTACACACTTTTACAAGTCTGAGATTCTAGGATGACTTTGCTATTAATTTTATTTGACACCTTAGCCTCAGGTTTAATGCTTGATAAATGGAAAATTTTAAAGATTAGATGGGGCTACTTTTAAGGTAAGAGGAAAAAATTTTTTTTTCTTGAAACCTAAGGGCAGCAATACAGATTCATTTTAGTGTTATTTATTTTTATGCTTTTTTAATTTAAGGCAAGATTCTAACATAGTTAATCAATACAGGAGGTTAAAGGTTGGAGGTATGGAGTTGCTGGGACTAAAGCAAGTTGTAGAAACAGAACATCATGTGGGATCTCTACGGATCCTGATTCTTCTAGTAGGAACAAAACCAGGCTTTTTTTTTTTTCTTGCCATGTGCTGGGAGGGGGGTTCCTCAATTCTGTGGAATAGCCTAGCAATGGACAGATGTCTGGGAATAATGAGTCAGGGCTTTTCTATGACAGGTAACAGAACACAATGGAAACTGGTCTAAGGAAATAAAGAGGACGGGGATTTATTGGCTTCAGAGGTAGCGTTCATTCAGACATATTTGCCTCCTAAGGCTCAAAAGGCATTATCCTCTCTCAGCATTCCTTCCCTTGAAGTTGGCTTCCTTCACCTGCATTAGTGGTACCTGTTATCACTGCCTTATTAGTTATCCTCGTTTAAAAGGCTTCTTGTTCTGAACTGATTCAGCGAAAGCCCCAGATGGAGTTCTCCGACCAAGATATCCATCTCAGAACCAATCTCTGTGGTCTGGACTATGATGACTGGCAGTTCTGGGGAGTGAGGATGGGAGGTGTAATCATCCAGAACCATTAAGACTCCTGGGCAAGAGGGAGGGGTAGTTCCCAAAGGGGGTAAAAATTTTTTTTCTTTTAACAGAGAAGGGTGGGGAAGATGGATAATACTGAGAGCACACACTCAAAAATTCCAAAATAATGGATATCCATTATTTAGGGGAGGGGACAATGTTTGGGGACTTCCTCTATAGGGCTATAGTTGTTAAACTGTAAAATCAAGTAAATCTTTCCCACATATGGATAGATATCATACATAGGGGGCAAGATCCTTACATTTTGGCGTTTTTACTCTTTCCTCCAAGTGGGACTGAGAGTCAGTGAAGATGCTACAGAAGAAGTAAATGGAAAGCTGAAGCTATTAATGCAGTGATTTTTTAATTTAGTGCCCTCTTTAGGCAAAGTACCCCGAAGCACTTTCAATAATCCATTTTTATTATGACCACACCCCGTGTAGGTGACATGAGTATTACCGTCTTGCCCTTGCAGTTGGGGAAACCGAGGCACGACACTCCTCCATTCAGCTTTTCGGTGGGATTTGGGCAGAGACCTGCTTGCATGACCTCAGAGGGTCTCCTTCCTCCACGGCGCCTCTCAGAACTCTCGTGTCCTTCGGCGTCGCAGGAGAGAAGCTCCGGATCCTCCGCAGCCTCGGGATTCGTCTTCCGCCCGGCTGTACCCGCCCCACTCTCCCGCACCTTCCTCAGGAGGTCCAGCTGGCCAAGGTCTGGCTGTCCCTCCCGTCCTTCCCCCTGCCCCCCCGACTCCCTTTCCCCGGTCCCCGACGTGCAGGAAGCCCCCAGCCAAGCGCCCCGCAGGAAGGTGCGGGCAGATGCTGCCCAGGCGTCTAACGGGAGGGGCGCCGGCGCCGCCGGAGGTGAGCGGGCCGGCCCTGCGCTCTCCGAGGGCCGGGGCGCAGGGGTTGGTTGGGGCGGGCGCCCGGGCTAGCCCGGCAGGAGGAAGGTGGCGGCGGGAGGGAGGCCGGGCCAGGCGGCGGGTAGCGGCGAGAGGAGAGATCCAGGCGGGCCGGCGCACTGCTCGCGGGCGACGCCAGGAGAGCGAGCGCCGGGGAGCCGGACGCTGCGGAGCGGCTCGGGCACGCGCCGCGCCCCGCCGGGGTCGCCGAACTCGGCCGGAAACCTCCTCGCGGCGCCCGGACCCCCGGCGCCCTCTCGAGCGCGGGCGGGAGACATGGCTTCGCGCGTCCCCGCCGCCGCGGGTGCTGACTCGACACAATCGGCGGGTCGCGCGGGGGGCGCGGCGTAACCCGGGGGTGGGCGGCGGCGCGGAGCCGCCAGAGGAGCTCCGAGTGTCGCTGGGAGCGAAGGAAGATGCCAGCACAAAGGCGAGCGGAGACCCAGCCCGCTGCGGAGGGCGGCGGGAAGAGTCGCTGAGGGGCGCACCGGACGCGCTCTGCTCTTGCGCCGCGTCTCTCCCGTCGCCGCCTCGGGTCGCGGGGTCGGGGACGGCAGCGCAGGGTCCCTGGGCCCCTTGGCAGCGGCCGCCGCAGTGGGGAGCTGCATGCGACGCGCGGCGGCGCCCCCGGCCGCCTGCTTTCCCCGCGGCGCGCACGGACCGGCCGGAGGGCGCCGGGGCCGCCGGTCTGGTCGACTGCGGGGGCGCCCTCCCGCCCCGCGGCCCCGTTCCCACCCGCAGCCCTCGGCGGCGCCGAGCCCCAGGTGAGTGTGCGGCCGGCGCCGGGCCCTGGCGCCGCAGGTACCGGCTAGCGGGAGGTGCCTTTGTTTTCCTCCCTCGCGCTCCGGCGCGGTCATTCATTTGACATTTTGGCTTCCGCTACCTTGAAATGCGGGCGAGAGACACCGGGACGTGTTTTCTGCTTTGATTATCCGAGGGAGCTGAGACTTTCGGGTCCGTTTGGGCATCATTTGAGGGAGAGGGGGCTTCATTTCTTTTCGGTTAGGAATGTTTTGTGAACATCCTCTGCTGGAGCTTGGGGCCTGGAGAAAACTGGGGCTGCAGATTTAGACGTAGTCGTTTCCGAGGACGTGCAACTGCAGAGGTCTGGCTCTTCCATGCCTGTCTTTTCCTCCCTTTGCAGTGCTCAAGTGTTTTTCCTTTATGATTACCAACTTTAGGAACATCTTTACAGGCATGCTTATTTCTCTAAGAGTTGGAAGTCTTTGGAGACAATACTGAGAGCTCACAGAGTTACAGGGGATCGATGTTAAAGTTCGAGAAGGCAAGCATCGGCGATCATCATAGATAGAGGTGGACGGTAGGCAAACTTCCTGGGAGGCTTTAGCCTTCCTGGTATGTTTCTGCTCTCACTGCCCCAGAGTCAAGGAAACTCTGAATTCTCGCTGTACGTACACCTTTGTCAAAGGGTGAAACTTGTCTTTTCTTGCGCAGTTTTCTGTACTTTGTCCTTTAGAAGAAAAAGATTTTTATGCAATTAGTAGAGTCTTCCATTAGACCTGGTGAAATTTCATGTATTCGTTTGTCTTACCAGTATGATTTTCATTTTACTGTTTCTCCTTTTCCCTGAAGGGCTCATTTCTTCGTTGCCTAGAGAGAGCTTTCCCCACCCCCCTCCTCCCAACAGATGGCTGTACCCTCTGAGAGGTTATCTTTAACATGACACTCACATTACCTATACAGAGAAATCAGTTATATGGCTTATCTTTGGCGTTATTAAAGCAAGAGGCCTAATCTGGATGGGGATATTATTAATGGTGTGAAAATCTGGAGCTTGCTAATCTGTTTGGTCATCAGAAGATTCCTGCAGGGATTGTTTATATAGTGTGGGAGACAGATGGCATCCTTAGCAGACAAGAGAAGCCCGGCATAAAGGGTCATTGTATTTTTCAGAAACTATCCACTTCACTGTTGGGAGGAGGGGTAGGGTGCTGTGGAGGGTGGGGAAGATGTAATTTTGATCTCCCAAAGGAGACATTATAACCTTACCATTTGATCTCCTAACCAGTTAATTTCTTCTTTCTTTGAGCATTTAAAAAGTCATCATTAAGTTGTTTGTTTTGATTATTTGTTTGGCACATCTTGGTCTCATTTGTGGTTATGTGAAGCAGTTTAAACAGTTATATTAGCAAAGATGTCTTTGCATTTAAGATTACCATACCACCTTTGGGGAGAAAACAGTCATAACTTTCTTAGCTCTTGTTCATTTCAACAAAGGGCCCCTTGCTCGCATACAGTCTCCTCGCTGGAAGGATGGTAGTCCAATCTGCATGAATTCATCCACCATCTCTATGGCAGGTGGTTCCCAGTCTTACAGCCCTTGCCCCCAGAGCCTCAGCTATGGATAGTACTTACCTTCTGTAATTACTTAGCCCAAGACATTTGCTTTACCATCGCCTCTATCACAACTTTGAGCAGACTTTGGCAGTGAATCTTTATGAATGACCATGGAGTCTGTGAAGAATCAAAGGCATTCTGAATATTTGAGATAAGCCAGCTGGAGCTTTTCTGCTCCATCCAGTATTATAGCTCTTTATGTGCTGTAGATTATAAATCTGGTCTTCCCTCTCCGATTGTGAGGGAAAATATCCCAGCAAATTAATATTCATCAATGGCAGGACTAGATTTAATGAAGAACATGAGCAATGTTTGACCCCTCTGAACAGGAAATATGGAATAAAAGTAAGCATTGGCTTTGTTTTTCTTGGGCAATGTGATCTTGAGAGAAAAACATGGTTTCTTATTCTTTTCAAAGACTTTTCCACCCTTGATTTCAGCAAAAGGCAAAGAAACTTAGGTTGTTACCTGTAGTTGAGGACAGATGCTATAACCTTTTCTGTGGATGAATGTATTTTGCGGGAGAGGTGGCTTTTTGGGTTCTGTCCAGTTTCAACGGGTGCCCTAGCGTCAGTGAAATGATCTAACACTCGAAATACTTTTTAAATCACTGGCTGGTATCTGTGTACCCTCTTACCAGGTTGCTGTCTCGTGAAGTGTTGCTTTAAGAGAAACCCGAGGCTCCGGGCCTGAGGCTTGCTATGAGCCTGGCCTGGATCCACGTTTTAGTGTATTGCTTTTTTCCTTGGGTAAAAATGGAACCAGTTTTGCATGGTGCGTTTAATAGGGAAAGGCAGCATGGAGTGAAAACCTTTCCATTTCCATTGTTGGAAGCCAGGCGTGACCTGAAAGAGAGAGGACTATATTTGAAGTTTGGTTGACCTAACAGAGACAGAGGTTGCTTCTTTATACACAGGATGTCTTTTGTATGGGAATATGAATGGGGAATTAGAAGAGTGACCAGACCTCCTAGTTTGTCTGCAACAGTCCTAGCTTATTCCTGTTGACCTTAGTTATCAAAAGCACCCCTATTCACGTTTAAAAGTGCCCTGGTTGGGATGATAAATTTTTTGGTCATCCTAGATGTTAAGGAATCTTGACTTTTCTTTACCACCCTCTCTGGACCACAGATTTGTCTTTTATTCATTATATGCAAAGATAAGCAAGACAAACAAAACAAAACAAAAAACAAAAAATGCACACAGAAAAAAATATCAAGGAAGATAGAAGAATGAGGTAATTGATTATGTATTTATTTACACATATAGGAAAGAAATAGTTTTATCCTTAAGTTGCTAAGTGTCTGCTATGGCTCTAAGCCTATGTTATTATTGTCTTTCAAGAATGTGAAGAGCTAACACTTCCCTGTTGACCTAGGGCCAACAGGGCTTGCAGAGAAGAATGTGGTGAGCCTGCTCAGCCCATGAAAGTTCTCATAGGGGTTTGAGATTGTGCAGGTGACCTGGTAAGGGTTTGGGTTCCAAACCTAGATATTTGAAGCTTGTGGCATCTACTTCTGCAACTGTTGCTATCTACCTCGCCCGCCGAAGAATTGCCTGTTTGAAATAGTTCACTTGCAGTGCTGGCCAGTATGTGTTAGAATTAATTATGGCTGTCACCTTTTCCATACACACTCCAGTAAAATCTTCAAAATTGAGGTCAGCATAGGAAGGGGTTTATTTATCTCCTTTATAACTTGGATGACCATGTAATTCTTTTGTCCAGACAAGGACACTTTTGAGAGTAAAAATTAGCAATAACTGGAAAAGGCACTGGGTCAACAAGCATAACCTGGGACTGTCCCAGGAAGACGATGATGTATGGTCATCTTAACTATGACCCACGCCATTATCTTTTTATGAAGAATACCCATAAGATGGAAAGATGTCTTTAGCTTCTTCTAGATTTGTTCAACATAATTTTTTTTTTAAACAGAGGGAACAGTTAAAACTTTTTTTTTTAAATGTTTATTTATATTTGAGAGAGAGAAACCGAGTGCAAGCGGCAGAGGGGCAGAGAGAGAGGGAGACAGAATCCGAAGCACGCTCCAGGCTTTGAGCTGCCAGTACAGAGCCTGATGTGGGGCTTGAACCCACAAACCATGAGATCATGACCTGAGCCGAAGTCGGTCGCCTAACCGACTGAGCCACCGCGACTGAGTTCACCCATGGGTGAACACCCCATGTTCAACATAAATTTTTATGCATGTGCATGCATATACATGTATGTGTGTATTGTTTACACAAACATTGATCATATGTCTATAGACGTGTGTGTACTGTAAGGTTGAAATAAACCATTCAAGAAGGCCTAGTTATTTGGAAAATTGTGGCCTTCATAATCTCTTCTATGGATTGACTTTTGAACTAAACGCTCTGCATCCAGCCTGTCTAAACTTTAAATCATCTCCTGACCTTGTGTAGTTTGAATACCAATCTGTTAGTATAATTCTTGTTTAAAAACCAGTGTTGGTTGGGGCGCCTGGGTGGCGCAGTCGGTTAAGCGTCCGACTTCAGCCAGGTCACGATCTCGCACTCCGTGGGTTCGAGCCCCGCGTCGGGCTCTGGGCTGATGGCTCAGAGCCTGGAGCCTGTTTCCAATTCTGTGTCTCCCTCTCTCTCTGCCCCTCCCCCGTTCATGCTCTGTCTCTCTCTGTCCCAAAAATAAATAAAACGTTGAAAAAAAAAAAAAAAAAACAAAAAAAACCAGTGTTGGTTCTCACTTTCTGTTTAGTTCTCAAAGATCTGCAGATAGTTTGGTGGTTAGAAAGGAAAAGCAATGAAAACATTTTATTCATTGGTTCATTGACTCAACTACTATTTATTAGGCACCTTTCATAAGTCAGTGTCTGATCTAGTTGCTGAGGATATACCAATGAATAAAACAAGAGATCCCTGCCCTTGTGAAGTTCTCATTCTCTTGGGGCGGAAGGGTGGGATGGGAGACAGATAATTAAAAAAATGAATAAGTAGCTTAAATAGCATGCTAGAAGGAAGTACATGCTTTGGAAGAAAGGGAAAGTAGAACAGGATAAATGTGTTTGAGTAGCCTTCCTGGGGAAAGAGATCCTAACTTTAAGCCAAGACTTTGAAGGAGGCGAGAGAAGTTACTCATACAGAGTTTTCCAGGTGCAAGGAACAGCCAGTGTGAAAGCCTAAAGGATGTGTTCAAAGATTAGCAAGAAGATCAGCATGATGGGGTGGGGTGACTGGGTGGAGTTGGAAATGAGATCAGAAAGGTGTTATAGAAGTGGCAGAGCAGGTAGGACCTTGATATTACAATATGAAGAGTAATTACAATGTCAGCAGAAATCCCATTGTGTTCTTAAAACTCATAATATTAAAAAATTGTGTTTGTGCTATGAAGCCTGCACTGGTCAATATGACTTACATTTCACAAATAGTGCACTTCATCTTGGTTAATATACTCTTTGTGTCATTTGCTTACTGTTTATTTGTTAAACTAGCATATTTTTGGTTGTTGCTAGTCTTAAATTATACCCCCATTTTGCAAAAATAGAACAGTGGCTCAAGAGTGGTTCTTTGAAGTGTGAAAATAGTAATTAAAATAGTAATGTAAATGCTGGGGTTCAGAATGTCATAAACATACTTAGAGAACTCAATCGTGCTGCAAATATAAAATGTGAAATCTGTATGTATAAAAACAAGGGAATCCGCGATAATCTCCAAACAGTAACTGAAATTGAAAAGTGCTAACGGAAGTATGATGATGACTATCTTAAAGCTGTTTTTTTTTTCTTGACTTTGCCATCCATTCGCTCCTAATTCCCAGTCGTTGCCTGTTATGAAACTGTCCAATAGTGGCATGAAGCCATGGATGTTTTGGTGTCATTTTCAAACAAAGCACAGTGGCTTCTCTGTTATACCATTGAAGTTTTCCAGGACAAGCACACAACAATGCTTTCCATTACAAAATTAACATATCCTATTGCTACAGGTAGGGAAGGGACTAAAACCCTAGTAGCATCATTAAAGGAGTCTTGTAGCAAAAATAAGAATGAGTCATATTATTGGATAGACATTTGCAAAATCGGCTAGATAGCTAAAGACAAACATCCTTAAAGAGAAACCAGAAGTTATTGACAGAATTTCTCTGTCAAATGACACGGTTGGCTGTTGCATAAGAGCAGTGGAGTAGCATGTGGAAGAGCGATTCCGATCAAGTACATACTAGCAGATATTTCACTTTATGGTTGGATGAAACCACTGAGGTCATGCACAGAATGAATCAGCTCTTGGCACTTGTTCAGGGAGGAGTGCTTGGTGATGCTTTGTTCATTTATCACTGAAAACTCGTGCTACAAGAGAGGAGATTTTTCTTTTGGCTAACTGTTATTAATGAGACTGGAAAAGTTGCTAAGGGGGCAGGACTTACAGAGCACTAGTTTCATGTTCGAATGAGAAGGTGATGGCTTTGTAAAGAAAAGAAGCTGTACCTAGAAGCCAGTCTGTGTGCTGCTCCGTTCACAGAACAGATGTAGTGCCTTCTGATCTTGAGGGAATACTAAAAGAGAGACCTGGGTGTAGTCAAAGTGCAGCCCCTGAGTATAGGAGTGTGCTGTGCAAAGTGACAGGCAGGGAGCATAAGACTGCTTTTCCATGCTGACATATGCTGGCCATTTAGAGGGAAGGCACACGTAAAATATTTTATCTGTGGAGTAAGAAGAATGTTTCTTCATGGCACCAATGAGAAACCATTTCTCTTCTATCAAGTGGCACACCTCAGCGATATACTCTGCCCACAGTGAGTGATGTCAAGAACAGGGAGGGAAGGAAGAATTGTCAACAAATAAAACAATCTGCAACAATCTTAGGACTAAGAAATTTTTTCATTAGAGAAAGTTGGAGATCTACATTGACCGTAAAGGGTTACGGTGGTAATATTTTCAGTAATGGACAGTCCTTTAAATAATAACCATATTTCCTCTTGATGACCCATTAAAAGAATAAGAACACAAAGAAGTAGAACTTAGACCTACTAATTTGATAGAGAGAAGGTACAAGTGTATACATGGTATTTGAGAGCATGTAGAGAACCATGCTGGGAGGAACCTAGGCCTTTAAGATTTTCATGGAGATACTGGGTGTTAGGGGGGGACAGGTAGAAAGAGATGGAGAAGTCTGACCATTGGACATCACTTTTTATATACTTTTGCCTTAGGCTTGGCTTCATTCGAGACAAATGGAGTTGATATTCAAAAGCTTTCAGGACATGATTTGTATTGCCCCTGACCTAACCTAGAAAAAATAAATGATCTCTAATGGTCTTGGATTCTCTATGCATAGGCCTTCTTCCCTTCCTCCCTCCTTCCCTGTCTTCTTCCCTCCCATCTTCTTTTCATTTGTTCTTTCCACCTTAAGTCATTTAATTGGCATCTTTAAGCTAGAAGAGACTTTGTGAGCCCATCTCTTGTATCTCCGTGTCTTAGGTGGATACCTGTGCTACCCAGGGCAAGAGGGATAAGGGCCTCTAGGGGAAGGAAATTCTGTTCCTTGCTCAGCTAACCCACTCTAATGTGTAATGTCCAGTTATAGCACGCATTTAAATTTGAACCCTCATTCTTCAATGAAGATCCATTTCCCTTTTTCTGAATATAAATAAAGATGGAATCTTTGTCTTTTGTCTGATAACCCGTCTATGTTGGTCACCATTATTTACTTCTAGAACATAAGCGATTCATGCATTATTCATTGAACAAACATCGAGAGCTACATACGTGCCAGGCTCTATGCTAAGTGATAGGTATAAAAGAGGTTGATAATTAGACATGGCCCTGTCCAGATAAAACAGAGAATCTAGTAGGAAATAGACAACAAGGATATGATAAACAAATACATACATAATTGCAAAGCAAATGAGGCAAAAATGTTTACATTTGTTAAATGTGGGTAGTGGTATATGGGCTGCTATTAACTTCTGAACTAGATGAGCTTCTGAATATATATTTGCAATGTTTCCTAAGTAAAAATGAAAAAATATGGTCGGAAGCGTAAGTACTTTGTAGAGGGGACTTCGATAGACAGTGGAGTGTAACAGACTTCCTTTGGATGGAGTAGTCAGGGAAGACCTGAAGTGCACCTCATTGCCTGCCTATGTGAGAGGGATAAGGGTCACTTGGACAGGGCTCAGAGAAGAGTCACAAAGATAACTGATGACATGGTTGGAAATAAGACGTATCTATGAGAACAGTCTCGAAGAACTGGGGATGCTGAGCAGCGGGAGAAATTTACCTGATGCGGCGGGGTTGGCTGTCATTTTGTTAAATTTATAGGGTCTTTTACACAACCACATTCTCTTCAGTCACGTCCCATGCTCAACAGCAGGCAAGGCATGTTATTCCGGTTAGAATTATGTGTGAGAGGAAAATTGAACTTTTGTGCTTCAGCTGAGGAAAAATTGGAAAGGACCTGAGAGACAGAGCAGTTCAGCCTTCCTGTGAAGAAATATCTCTTTAATCTTCTTCACAGGCGGTCATCAAGTTCTTAGGAGATCCTTTCCATGCTTCCTCTACTCAGAATGGGGTGGTGGTGAGTGGGGCACTCACTCTGGTTTACTTTTACTAGGCCGGTCTTCTTTCTGTCCCGTAAATACCCGACTCCTCTCTCCCTCAGTACCTTCCTTCTACCACAGGAGGCACTTCCCACCTGGAACACCCACCAATTGAACTTACTCTTCAGGCCCCGTACCTCCATTGCCTTTCTGTATACAATCTGAAAACAGTAGTTTCCCCATTTTTCCCGTCTTACCTTTCTGAAGAATATAGCATTTCTTTTTTTTTTTTTTTTTTTTTTTTTTAACGTTTATTTATTTTTGAGACAGAGAGAGACAGAGCATGAACGGGGGAGGGTCACAGAGAGAGGGAGACACAGAATCTGAAACAGGCTCCAGGCTCTGAGCTGTCAGCACAGAGCCCGACGCGGGGCTCGAACCCACCGACCGCGAGATCGTGACCTGAGCCGAAGTCAGACGCCCAACCGACCAAGCCACCCAGGCGCCCCAGAATATGGCATTTCTTGTAGCATATGTAGCTTCCTTTGTCAGTGACTGACAGAAAGGGCGGGTAGAATCAGTGTCATAATCTGAGGGGATAGAAGGAAGTGGGTTTGGTTTGACATCTTCCCCTCCAGATGTTGATATGCCACCCTCATATCACTGTTTTATAGCAGTTAGTATCATAATCTTCTTTGCTTTAGATGGTGTACTAGTTATTTTGTTTCCTACCAGCCTTTCACCAACTAGGTTTTAAGCACCTTCAATATTTGGAAACTTGGCCAACACCTGTGTATAATGCCCAGTATTGATCATGGAGTGAATATACAATTATCAATGCCTAATGGTTGAAAGGCATTGTTTCTTTCTCATGGACCATTATGAAAGGTTATTATTTATATAAATCAGATATTAAGTTGGCACAGATACTAAATAATTAACATTTTGTAGTTTTTAAAATGGCAGAAAGTCAAGTCTTGGGGGTCTGATTCATTGAGATAATCCTAATCTCAGAACTCCTTCTTCCTTTGTAAGTCTTCTAACTCCTTGCTAGTCAGAGTGTAGTCCATAGACCAGCAAGCATCAGCATCACCTGGAAGCTTGTCAAAAAAAAAAAAAAGAAATGCCGAATCTCAGGCCCCACACCAGAACTACTGTGAATCAGAATCTGCATTTGAACGAGATCCCCAGCTGTGTTGTATTAGGGAAAGCAAAGTTGGAGAAACATTGTTTTAACTTACCAGAATCCTGAAATTTAGGAGGAGCATTTATCTTCAAAGAGAAGGAAGACTGGAAATGAGGATTTCATCAGTCTCTGGGTGAGATTGTCAGTGCTTTCTGCAGTGTGGCCTCATTACTCTGCTTCACGTAGAAGCTTCCAGGCCAGAAGATGTCTCTGTAGGAGTGTCCTGGAGGAATTTAAGTGGGTGATATGTGTGAGACATGATGGTGATTACAGGAATTTGAAGCAGTTGTTGGAGCGAGAAACTAGGAGAGCTTGGTAAAGGCGGAGGGGCGTGGCCATGCAACCTAATACTGAAAATAAAGGAATCTGAATCTGAAACAATTTCTGATGCTGAGGGCTTGCACTTGTCTTAAAGTCTAATGCCTCCAGAACCAGCAGGTCACAGATGAAACCAGCTGGATGTGCTGTGCATGGAGACCTTGTAGAGTGGTGAGGATCATGGAGAGGCATTCTTCATCAGAGTGGAGAGAGGGGGCCACTCAGCTCGCTCTGTTGTTACCACATGGGAATTTGGGTATAGCATGGCCAAATCTTCACATTTTTCAAATGAAGCTAGAAATTTAAGTTTGTATGTAAAACATCTCTTGAGTGGTAATTAAAATGTTTTTAGAACAGCACAGGCCAAACAAAATTCATATGCTGCCTGCATCTGTTTTACAACCCTTGTTCTGGAGCCACAGAACATATGAGATTGTATCACTGCTCAGCTTTTGTGATGCAGGGCACCAAACACAGAGGTGTTTGGGTTTTGGTAGGGACCATTTTGGATCGTTATTAAGTAAAAGAAATGAAAGACATGAAAGAAAGGAGCTGCATTTGTGTTGATGACCTGACAAAATGTATATCTGCAGAACCTCGGTGACTAAAGGTATTGGAAAGAAAGAGTTGGGGGCTTAAAGGAATACAGTTTAGGTCCTGTGAGATCTGAAGGGGGTTGGGACGAGGGTGAGGAAATGGAGACATGGAAATTTCTTGGTACACCCAAGCTGGGATCCCACACAGCAACACAGCAATCAGGGCTGGAGGGCTGGACCACAACTTGGACGTTCTTGTGTTGGGAGAGGAGTGTGACGGGAAATAGAATTTGAGTTAATTTTTCTTTAGCATCTGGTTGTTATATTTGGGTGCCTGCTAATACTGAACGTTTGCTGGAATTAGATTTTCAATTAAAGTTTGTCATGGTAAAATTAGCATTTTATATATTTTGAAAGTGAAAACTAGGAGAAAGAATCAAAATTCTTTCCAAATATTTATTATTGATTATGTTTCTTGTTAAAAACTAAGTTCCTCAAGGGTCAGTACTGTTTGTTATTTATCTTTGCATCCTGGCATCTAGCACAGTCTGGGTTAGTGAATGTTTGTTGATCTGAAATGATTGTAAGGCAAAATGTAATTTATTTTTCATCTTGGAAAATCATTCTGTAGGTATTCATTTTCCTCACTGATTTAAAAAAAAACGATAGCCTTATTGAGATAATAATCCTCATACCATGAAATTCACCATTTTAAGTGTACAATTTGGCGAGTTTTAGTATATTTGCGAAGCTGTGTGACCACCACCGCTAGGTAACTTCAGAACCCTTTCATCCCTCCCAAAAGAAGCCCAGTTACTCATTAGTTACTCACCGTGACCCTTCCTCCCACCTCCTGGCAACTGCTGTCCTACATTCTGTCTCTATAGATTTGCCTATTCCAGACACTCAGTTTGTGAGATTGCGTCCCGAGTTGGGCTCCCTGCTGACATCATGGAGCCTGCTTGGGATTCTCTCTGTCCTTCTCTCTGCCCCTGTCCAGCTTGCTCTCTCTCTCTCTCTGCCTTCTTCCCACTCACATGCAAGCATTCTTTCTCTCAAAATAAAATAAATAAACTTAAGAAAAGGTGGAGTTATATAATATGTAGTGTTTGGTGATTGGCATCTTTCACTTAGTATAATGTTTTCAAGGTTTATTCATGTTGTAGTGTGTATCAGTACTTTGTTCTTTTTCTTTTAGAGAGAGAGAGAGAGAGAGCGAGCGAGCGAGCACAGGAGTGGGAGGGGGACAGAGAGAGAGAGAGAGAGAAAGAAAATCTTTTTCAAAAAGATTCTTTTTAAACTTTTTTTTTTTTTAACTTTATTTGTTTTGAGAGAGAACGAGCACAAGCAGGAGAGGGGCAGAAAGGGAGGGGGAGAGAGAGAATCCCAAGCAGGCCCTGTGCTGTCAGCACAGAGCCCAACACGGGGCTCGAACTCACAAACTGAGAGATCATGACCTGAGCTGAAATTGAGTCAGACACTTAACCAACTGAGCCACCCACCCAGGTGTCCCAAGAGAGAAAATCTTAAGCAGTCTCCAGGCTCGGTGCAGAGCCCAACGCAGGGCTCTATCCCATGACCCTGGGATCATGACCTTAGCCAAAATCAAGAGTCAGATGCTCAGGCAAATGCTCAACTGACTGAACCACCCAGGCTCCCCTATTTTGTTCTTTTTTATAGCCAAATAAAATTGTACTGTATGGATATCCCACATTTTGTTTATCCATTCACCAGTTGATGGACATTTCAGATGTTCTCACTTTTTGGCTGTATTATGAATGATTCTGATATGAAAACTTGTGTAAAAGTTTTTATATGGATATGTTTTCAGTCCTGTTGAGTACATACCTCAGAGTGTAATTTCTGGGTCATATGGTAACTACATTTATCATTTTGAGAATCTGCTAAACCATTTTTCAAACTGAGTGTACTATTTTGCATTTCAGTCAACATGTGAAGGTTCCAATTTCTCCGTATCCTCAGCAACACTTGTTATTTATTTTTCTTTTTGACTTTAACCATCCAAGGGAGTATTAAGTGCTATCTCATTGTGGTTTTGATTTGTTTTTCCCTAATGACTAATGATGTTGAGCATCTTTTCATGTGCTTATTGGCCATTTGTATATATTCTTTGGAGACATGTCTCTTCAAATTCATTGCTTATTTATTTGTTTATTTATTTTAGAGTGGAGGCGGGGTGGGGGGGTGCGGGGGAAGAGAGAGAATCCCAAGCAGGCTCTGCACTGTCAGCGCAGAGCCTGAAGAAGGGCTTGAACTCACCAACCGTGAGATCATGACCTGAGCAGAAACCAGGAATCTGACGTTTAACCAACTGAGCCACCCCAGGCACCTCTCATTGGTAGTTTTTAAATTGGGTTATTGTATGTTTGTGTTGTATGAATTCGTTTTATATCCTGGATCCTAGACCTTTATGAAATACATGACTGGAAAATATTTTTCCTATTTTGTGGATTATCTTTTTACTTTCTTGATAGTGCCATTTGAAGCACAATCATTTATAATTTTAATGAAGTCCAGTTATTATTATGTTTTTCACCCTTGTGCTTTTGGTGTCATACCTATCCTTGTTGGTCTAATTATTATGCAAGTTGTGACAAGTAGAATATTGACATCTCCAACTATTGTTGAATTGTCTTTCTCTCAACTCTATCAGTTTATACTTATGTATTTTGTAGTCCTGTTCTGAGGCACATACATTGTTTATATCATTATGTCTTCCTTCTGAATTGACTCTTTTATCATAAAATATTCTTCTTTCTCTCTAGTTACAGTTTTTGTCTTAAGGTTTATTTTGTCTGATATTAGTATTGCCAGTCCATCTCTTTTTTTAAGTTGCTCTTTGCATGATGTATCTTCTTCTATCTTTTTACCTTCATCCTGTTTGTGTCTCTGAATCTAAAGTGTCTCTTTTAGGCAGCAAGTAGTTGGATCACTTAAAAAATATGTTCTGCCTATCTCTGCTTTTTGACTAGAGTGTTGACCTAGTGACTGGAATGTTTAATTTATTTGCATTTAATGTTAATTACTGACAATAAGATTTTATTTGTCTACCATTTTGCTATTTGTCTTCTGTATGCCTCAGGTCATTTTTATTCAGTTCCTTCATTACTGCCTTGCCTTGTGTTAAATATCTATTTTCTAGTGTGCCATTTCAGTTCCCTTGTTGCTTTTAATTCCCTTGTTGATTTTTCATAGGTCTTTATTCTGTCATGACTGATAATATTATTATGATATTTTTTGAGTTATATCATTACGTTTGCTGTGGGGATTACAATAACCTTTTTAATTTAAAACAGCCTTACTCAGATGAATTTCGGAAGTATACAGAAGCTTCAATATAGCTCCATTCCTTGCTTTACATATTATAAGCCCATCACTGCACTTTTTTTTTTTTTAAGTTTAATTTTGAGAGAGAGAGCACACGCGTGCATGTGCAGGCAAGTAGGGGAGTGGCAGAGAGAGACAGGGAGATGGAGGATCCGGATCCCAAGTGGGCTCCCTGATGACAGCAGAAAGCCCTATGCGGGGCTCGAACCCATGAACCATGAAACCGTGACCTGAGCTGAAGACAGATGCATAACTGACTGAGCCACTCAGGCTCAACTGTCAATGCAGTTGTTCTTAAATCAGATAATAGAAAAGGGTTATAGCAAATACGTTTATGTTGTCTTTTACATTTAACTACGTAGTTAGCTTTACTGATTCTCTTAATGTCTTTGTGTAGGTTGGAGTTAATGTTTGGTGTTTTTTCATTTCAGCCTCAAGGACTAACTTTAGTATTTCTTGAAGGACAGATTCTCTAGTGACAGATTCTCTCAAGTTTTGCTTAAATGGGAATGTCTTAATTTCTTCTTCATTTTTGAAGGATAATTTTATTGGATATAGAAGTCTTGTTTTACCTTTTTATTTCACTGCTTTGAATATGCTGTTCCACTGCCTTCTAGCCTTCTCTAGTGTCTGATGAAAAATCAATTGTTAATGTTATTGAGAATCCCTTTTATATGGTAGACTTTCCTGCTGTGTTTAAGTTTCTGTCTTTTGACATTTTGACTATGATGTATCTTGGTGGGGTTTCTTTACAGTTTATCCTACTTTGGGTTTGTTGAGCTTCTTGGATGTATAGATTAATGTTTTCATCAAATGTGGGAAGTTTTTGGTCATTATTTTGTTAAATATTCTTTCTGTTCCTTTTCCTTTCTTTGGGGGATTCCCCATATGCATGTATTGATACAATATTTGTTGTTCTCTAGATCTCTGAGGCTCTGTTAATTTTTCTTCATTCTTTTTTTTGTTCCTAAGACTGGGTAATTTCAACTGACATGTCTTCAAGTTCGCGGATTCTTTTTTCTGCCTATTCAAATTGTTGAATCCCTCTAGCGAATTTTCCATTTTGGGTATTGTACATTTCAACACCTGAATTTTTAATCTTTTTTTTTTTTAATAATTTTTGTCTCTATATTGATATTCTCTGGTGAAATATTCTTTTTATATTCTACTTTAATTCTTTACACATGGTTTACTTTAATAATTTGAACATGCTTATAATAGCATATTTAAATCTTCATTTAGTATGCCCCATCTGGATTTCTCAGGGACATATTTAAAAAAAATTTTGGGGGGGCTCCTGGGTGGCTCAGTCAGTTAAGTGTTCAACTTCAGCTCAGGTCATGATCTCTTGGTTTGTGAGTTTGAGCCCGACATCAAGCTCTGTGCTGACAGAGCCTCTCTCTCTGCCCCTCACCATGCATGTGCTCTCTCTCTCTCAAAAGTAAATAAACATTGAAAAATTAAAAAAAAATAAAAAAATTAATGTTTATTTATTTTTGAGAGAGAGATAGAGAGAGAGAGAGAGGGAGAGGGCTCAAACTCATGAGCTGTGAGATCATGACCTGAGCCAAAGTCGATGCTTGACTGAGCCACCCAGATGCCCCTCGTAGGGACATATTTTAATTTACTACTTTATTTCCTATGCAGGGACCATACTCTCCTATTTATTTGTGTGTGTGTGGGGGGGTAGGTTTTTGTTGGAAAGTGGACATTTCAAATAATATCTCATGGCAACTCTGAAAATGAGATTTCATTCCCTCCCCAGGGTTTGGTAGTTTTGCTCTTTGTTGTTATTTGTTTACAGACGTTTCTGAATAAATTCTGTAAAGTCTGTATTTTTTGTCACATGTGGCTACTGAAGCCTCTGCTTAGTTACCTTAGTGGTCAGCTAGTGATTTGACAGAAATTTCCTTAAATGCTTGGAATGAATAAGTCCTTCCATCTGTGCTGAGAAGCCCTGGGTGCATGTTAGGGTACATCTTCAGCAATCAGCATGCTGCTATTTACAACTCTGCCTTGGCCTTCAGTTGCTGCAGGCATAGAGGCTCAGTGTCAGCCAGAGGTGAAAGATGAGGGTCTTCTCAGGTATTTGTTGCATGTGTGTGTGGTGCTACATATGCATGTGGTCTTCTGTATCCCAAGGAGTATGTCAGAGCTCTTCAAGTCCTTCTATGTACGTCTTATTCCCCAGAGTTTCGTTTTAAGTTTTTTAGTCAGCCTCTCCCCCATCTCCTCCCCACCCCCGCCCACAACTGGTATTGCTGCTTCAGGTGTTTACAGTGTTAAACAACTGTTTTCTTTTCTTTTCTTTTTAAATGTTTATTTATTTATTTTGAGAGAGGGAGAGAGAGTGCGCCAGTGTGTGTGCACACGCGTGTGCACGCTAGCAGGAGAGGGGGCAGAGAGAGAGAGAGAGAGAGAGAGAATCCCAGGGAGGCTTGACACTGTCAGTGCAGAGACTGACACAGGGCTTGATCCCACAATCATGAGGTCATCACCTGAACTGAAATCGAGAGTTGGAGGATTAACCAAATGAGCCACCCAAGTGCCCTAAACAATTGTTTTCAACAAATGCTGAGAGGCTAGAGCTTTTTCCAATGAGTGATCCCTGAGTTGGGCCCAGTAAACACAAGCCCTGAGAATGGGGCTTTTCCAGATAACTGCCAGGTCAAATAATGACAGTTCTCTGGGATAGGGCCTTTTTAGGGGAACTCCAAACCCATTTTGCCTTCTCATGGATCACTAGAGTACTGGCTTTCTCAGTCATTTGTGGCTGCAAGGATGCTCATTTTCAAGGGTCCTGTGATACGAGGGAGAGAGTGATGGAAACAGGGAAATTAAAATCCTACAAAACTCAGTGTTCTTATTGAGATTCAAACATTCATGACTCAAGTATCATTGTAATGTTGTAAGTCTTTTGTTTATTTCCATAATTTTGAAAAAGTTGATTTTGACAATTTTTGGTAGCTTTTGTGCTTTTATGGAGGAGCAAATTTTGGGTGATTCTTACTTGGCTATTCTGGAAGTGCTTCCCCCTCCTACTGAATTTTACCACTGGCTGCTAGAATGTGATGTTACAATTGACTGGCTTCTTTTTTTTCTCTTTCTTTCTTTCAAGATTTTGAAGCATGATTTATTTATTTATTTATTTATTTAATTTATTTTTATTTTTTAGCATTACTTATTTTTGAGAGAGAGAGAGACAGAGCATGAGCAGGGGATGGAAAGAGAGAGACACACAGAATCCCAGACAGGCTCCAGGCTGTCAGCACAGAGCCCATTGTGGGGCTTGAACCCACAAACCACAAGATCATGACCTGAGCTAAAGTCGGATGCTTAACCAACTGAGCCACCCAGGCGCCCCAGAAGCACAATTTTTATTATCTTTTTTTCATCTTTTTTATCTGTTTTTTTTAATGCTTTTTATAGGTATATACTTCTTTAAACATCCATGTGTATATTTTAAAAATATTTAAATTGAGGTAAAATACACGTAACAAAATTTTGTTGTCTTAATTAACCATTTTAAATGTACAGCTCGTAATGTTAAGTACATTCACTCTGTTGTATAAGCAATCTCCAGAACACTTTTCATCTTGGACAACTGAAAATCTGTACCCATTAAACAAAAATTCCCCATTTCTCCCTCCCACTAGCTCCTGAAACCACCATTCTACTTTCTGTCTTTATGAATTTGACTACTGTAGCTACCTCATATAAGTGGAGTCGTACAGTATTTGTTTTTTTTTGTGACTGGGTTATTTCATTTAGCACAATGTCCTCCAGGTTCATCCAGGTTGTAGTATATGTCAGAATTTCCTCACTTCCTAAGGCTGATTAATATTCTGTTGTATGCATTTAACACATCTTGTTTATCTGTTCATCCATCAGTAGACACTTGTGTTGCTTCTACCTTTTGCTATTGTGAATATGAGCATAGATCTACACATCTCTTTCAATTCTTTTTAGTATATTGCTTTTATTTATTTATTTATTTATTTATTTATTTATTTATGCATGCTTTGTGTGGCAGCATGTACAGAAATATCCAACTTGATAGTTTTCTTAAACAGGTTAGTAAACTAAATGAGTTTCTCAGATTTTGCTATACAGTACATTCTTCATTAAGCCCAATTAAGTATTATTTTCTGATTCTTCCCGGACTTAGACATTACCTCACTTGTTCTCCCATTTTTAAGCTGGTAAAGTTTAACAATTTTTAGATGACTTGACGCCATGTCAGGGGTTAGGAAACGAATAAATTACAAAATTAAATGGAACCCAACTTCCGATTCCTAGTTGAAACCTTAAGTTGCTGTGTTTTGTTATTTTTTATGTACCTAAATAAAAAAGAGTGTAGGGATAAGAATTCTTGTAATCCTTTTGAATCAGAAACCAACATGGGATTTCATAGTTTAAATTTCATTGATAAATGAGTAGGCTACTGGGGACACATATTTAGGGATAGAAAGTAACAGGTTTAGTCATGTAATAGATGTGAGTGGCCATACATTCTTTGTACATCTGGGGAGCAAGCTCAAATACCTGCACCACGTGGGAAGGTAACATAAATCTGTGAAGCAAACTAGATGAGAGCTCTGGTAAGCTGGACCTTACATGCAGTTTCTAAAGGGACAGCTGTTACCAGCTCCTTCCAGAGTGTTGCCCCAAGATGCTACATAAGCTAGTTTTTCTTTCTTTCTTTTTTTGTTTATTTTTGAGAATGACTGACAGAGGGAAACAGAGGCTCCAAAGTGGGCTCTGTGCTGAGAGCAGAGAGCCTGATGCAGAGCTTGAACTCGCAGAGCTGTGAGATCATGACCTGAGCTGAAGTTGGATGCTTAACCAGCTGATCCACCCAGGCACCCCCGATAAGCTAGTTTTTTTAAAAAGAGAAATTAGAATTTTTATGTGTAATCTTCTTATTTAAAAAGAAATGGGCAGATAATTTAAAAGTGAAAATAAAAAATCGTGCTGCCCAGCCAAACAAGATTGCAAGCTGGATTTATGACTTTGATTGAGGTCCAGGAATTTATAAATTCAGGGGGTAGCCTGTTTGATGGATACCACATAAGCGATATGTTTGTAGTAATTGGAGAAAGTTGACTAGGGTAATTATGATAATACCATTTCTAGTATTGCAGAGGACTGTAAGGGTCATCTAGCGTGTCTATTTTATCGTATAAAGAAACAAGACCCACCAAAGTTATGTGACTTGCCGTGGTACCTGCTAAGACTCTTGGAGTCATGCAAAGCAAGCTTAAGGATAACAATGCCAGCTGCTCTTTCTTAGTCCAAATGCATTTGGACTTCTCTTGTGTTATTTTTAAAGAAAATTTTTAAGGT
The DNA here is from genome assembly GCF_022837055.1 of Prionailurus viverrinus. Classification (NCBI taxonomy): domain Eukaryota; kingdom Metazoa; phylum Chordata; class Mammalia; order Carnivora; family Felidae; genus Prionailurus; species Prionailurus viverrinus. The sequence continues at coordinate 33,872,007 of NC_062568.1, forward strand.
TTATTCATTTTTCAGAGACAGTGAGACAGAGTGAGAATGGGGGAGGGGCATAGAGAGAGGGAGACAGAATCTGAAGCAGGCTCTAGGCTCTGAGCTGTCAGCACAGAGCCTGATGCGGGGCTCGAACTCATGGACCGTGAGATCATGACCTGAGCTGAAGTCAGATGCTTAACTGACCGAGCCACCCAGGCTCCCCCCTTGTGTTCTTATTTACAATAACTTAGGTTTATATAGAGCTTTTCCATGTCATTTGCATATGTCGTCTCCTATAATCACAAGTTGTAGCACAGAGGTTATTCTCCTTGGGCCAAAGAAGAAACTGAGTTCCAAAGAAGTTTTGTGACTTATTCAAGTTCACATAGCTAGCTAGTAATGGATAGTGTGCCCATTATACTTTCTCTTCAGCCTGAGATACCTTTGAGATTATTACAGTGGGACAACAGACACAAATGGGGATAGTCCTTGGTAGTCTGGGACAGGGTCCCTTAGTGATAGTGCTGAAATTAAGGATCTAGTCTCCTTATTTGTATTGTAAACCTCACCCGTCACAGCAGGAAGATAAATAAGATGATAAAATAAAGGTTTCTTAAGGAGAAAACGCACAAATGCTGAATAGACCAGAAGGCTATAAAAGTATCCTGCAGAAAAAGTAGACAGAAGGCATTTCTTGGATAAGTTTTGGTGTTTATCAAGGAGGAGTTGACATTTGAGACAAAGTTTTATTTCTATAATTTTTCTTAGGTTTTTGACTAGTGCTTTTTAAGGCTTGTTGTTTTCTTGCACTTAATTTTATTCACCCTTCTAGTCTCTATTTTGCATGAGGTGGGGGTGGGTAAAGTTCAGTCCTATGAGGTTTTAAGTTGGTGTCACTGTCAGACATGCTTTTGGGAACTACAGTTTCATATAATGAAAATAGAACGATAACTACCATAATATAGAGTTCTTTTATTTAGAGATATATTTGAGGGTTATAATAACTTCCCGATTTTTAAAGAAACATATAAGTTGACCTTGAATGAAGTTCTAACTAGTCTAGCTAAATTTGGAAATAAAAAGATATTAAGAGAGAACAAGTGAAGCAAAATATGCAAAATCTCCAATTAAATATATCTAAAGGAAATACGTCTGCAGTGATGTGTTTTATTGTTTTATTTATTTATTTAAGTTTATTTATTTATTTATTTTGAGAGAGAGAGAACACGTGCATGCCTGATGATGAGGGGCTCGAACTCACAACCTGAGCCGAAACCAAGAGTCGGACGCCGAAATGACTGAGCCACCCAGGCGCTTGAATTGTTTTCTTTTTAGACATGTGTATCATCAAAGTGAAACAAGACTAACTAGATAACTGTGGTATATAAGATTAAAAATTTGTTTTCATCCAACAACTTTTGGGGGAAATAAAATATTCCATTTCTCAATTTCCAGAATCTGAGAACGTTTTATTTAGTGCTTGCTATTTAATTCTTATTGAGGGAGGGATGAAATTAATCTGGAAACAAACTTAAGAAGGCATATTACCACAGATATTTTTATTATATGAGGTAGGGAAGCCTCTGACTTTTGCTGAAGAATGTAGTTAGTTCCAGGATTTCTTTGTGACAATAGCCCCTATCAGTGTTGGCTAATTAATTCTGGTGGAACACCCGGAATTATGGGAATGGCCCATTCTTGCACTTTCCATCTACTTTTTCCTTAGGGCAATAAGTTCTGTAGGTACGTGGTCGGCTGCCTTAGAGGTTGTCTCAGGTGAGAGATATACCAAATGTTTTACTCTGACAAACAAGGGTCACCGGTTTAGGACATTTTTCAGCTAGCAACATCTTTCTTATTACTTAGCACCCAATCGCTAACCCAGTGCCTTCTATTTTATATTTGTTTAACATCAGCACCCCATTTCTGTTACCACTTCTTATGGTTGTTTGGGTATGAGCTAAGCTGAGGAAATGTCCTCAAAATTACAGTGGCCCTAAGGATAGAAAAGCTTATTTCTCTCTAACATTTTCTCTGGCCGTTTTTCACTTATTTTTTATCTGAGGTAGTGTTTTGGAAAAACTTCAGTCCTTCCCTCCTGTGTATCTCCTTTGCGTTCACACAGAATACTTCACTTCAGACACTTCTGGTTACCAAATGTGTGGAGGTTTTCTCCTAATAAGTAGTTCTTTGGCACACCAGCTGGTTGTCCTGTAATTTAACTCATTTCTGACCCTATGTGCCTGGAGACAGCATCAAATGCCACAGGTTAAGGGCTCAGTTCCACAACTCTGCCATTTCACATGCCAAACACAAGTAGTAGGTCCCCAGGTTACCTATCACTTCTGGTCAACTTGGCTACGAATTGGAGGTTCCCGTGACCTTTGGATTAGATTTATTTGCTAGAGCGGCTCATAGAACTCAGGGAAACACTTGGGTTTACCAGTTTATTAAAGGATATAGTGAAGGACGCAGATGAATAGCAAGATGAAAAGATACCTAGGGTGAAGTCTGGGAGGGTCCTGAGTGCAGGAGCTTCTTTCCCTGTGGAGTTGGGGTGCACCACCTCCCAGTACATGGATGTGTTCATCCACCTGGAATCTCCTTGAACCCTATACTATAAGGATTTTTATGGAGGTTTCATCACCAAGGCATGATAGATCATTCACTCTATTTTCAGCCCTTCTTCTCAAGAGAATGGGAGGTAGGGTGAAAACACCAGGCTTCTAATCATGGCTTGTTCTTTCCAACAACCTGCCGTCATCCAGAACCCCACCTGGAGTCACCTGATTAGAACAAAAGACACTTCTGTCTCCTAGGAAATTACAAAGGTTTCGGAAATCTTGTGTCAGGAACAGGGATCAGAGAGTACTGCATGTTTTTTTCTATTATTTCACAGGTAGATGGGTAGTCCAGGATGGACGGGCCCTTTAGCACTGCTTGATTCCTGTGTTTTGTTGCTCTGCCATCCCTTAGGGTACTGTTGTCATCTGCATGGTTGAAGCTGCCTCAGTTCCACATTTGTGTTCTAGCCTGAGAAAGGGGAGAGGCATGTAACACGGCAGGTACATACATCACCTCCACTCAGTGTGAGAACGTAGTTCACCAGTGAGAACTGTTGGTGAGAACTTAGTCCATGACCACATGGAAATTGAATGGAGGCTGGCAGATGTATCCTCTTGCTGGGCGTCCATATGCCCGGCTAATACTCTGTGACTAGGAAAGAAAGGGATGTTAGATTTTGGACAATGCCTAACAATATGCCATAGTTACTTAACTTTTCTGAATTTAGTGTCCTCATCTCTAAAATGGTGATAATAGTACCTGCCTCAGAGGATTATCAGAAGATTAGGTATGGTAATTTGTATACATTATTTACTCAGTTTCTGGTATATAAAATATGCTCAATAAATATTAGATTTTAACTATGAAGATGTTTCTAATAACAAGAATAACTTCCTTTTTTGTTTTTCAAAGCTTAAAGAAATCTTAAGCAGTATTTTACTTCAAGAGAACTGTACTATTTAAAGTAGTAAAAGGCACTAAATACATGGAAACAACAGATTTTATAGGAATGTAACGTCTAGGCTTTTTATTTTAGCTTACTTTTGAAAAAGTATTATTAATGGAACATCTCACGCTATTTCTTAGAATGGTTTTAATGTGGATAACACATAAGTAGGTTTTGAGGTAAGTAGTCCATTAGAGTAATTTAATTTCGCTTGCAAAAATTTTAGTTGGATTTTTCTTTTAAAATGGGTCATCGCCAGAAGCAATTCATTTATTTGGCAAGGTGTTCTTAGCGTATGGATTTGTTGCAGAAGTGAGAATTCTAAAATGCCTCTGTAACTTTAAAAGTTGTTTTCTTGGTATTTTGCTGGGACGAATAAACTATAAAATCTCTTACTAACCTGAATCCAAACTTCTTTATTATTGATTTTTTAAAGTTTATTTACTTATTTTGAGAGAGAGGGAAAGAGAATAAGCAAGAAAGAGCATGTGCATGCGTGCGTGCACAAGTTGGGGGAGGGGCAGAGAGAGAGAGGCAGAGAGAGAGAATCCCAAGCAGGCCCTGCACTGTCAGTCCAGAGTCCCATGCAGGGCTCGAACTCATGAACTGTGAGATGACCTGAGATTAAACCAATAATTGGGCACTTAACCAACTCAGCCACCCAGGTACCCCTATTATTGATATTTTTAACATATACCAAAGTAAAGAAAATTTGCTATTATTTTAAACTGATTTTGAAAGTACAGAAAGTAGTCCCTACTTTTCCTGGTATAATACTATTGTGATTATTTTAGTGTACTAGATATTATGTGTCATTGGTAGCTGGAAAGAAACCTTTAAACAAATGATCTTTAATCCCCATAGCCAATTGTAACTATTTTCGAATAAAAAAAATAACTTTATTTTGTTTTAGGTTCCTTGTTTATTTTATCCTGTCCGTTGTTAAGGATCATTCATTAACTTAAAAAAAATATATTTTTTAATGTTTATTTGTTTTGGCGGGATAGAGAGAGAGAGAGCAAGTGAGCACATGAGTGGGGTAGAGGCAGCATCTGAAGCAGGCTCCAGGCTCTGCGCTGTCAGCACAGAGCCCCACACGGGGCTGGAACTCACTAACTGAGATCATGACCTGAGCCGAAATCGAGAGTCAGATGCTTAACTGACTGAGCCACCCAAGCGCCCCTTCATTAACTTTTTTGAAAGTAATTTTGCTAAAGTTTTTGGTTAAAAAAATAAAGATAAAAAGAGGCCAGACATTTATTCAGGAATCTTCTTTAGTTTTGTGAGATAGTATGTTAATTTGGTTCAAGCAGAGTCTTTCCATTGGCAGTGTGTTTTAAATATGACAGAGCTTACCTATCAGTCTATTTGTGCATTCATCCCTTACTCTCTTTAGTGATAAGGACGTGAGAAATAAACAAGTGAAGAATAGGTTAAGTTTTGTTTTGCCTTAGCATCTCTCAAGTGTGCTCATTTGTTGCATAAGAATTCTTCCTTGGTTTGCTATTTCTTGGGCCAAATGCCAGAAGGGAATACGTGTGCCATCTGCTCTGTCATCGTCAGTTTGAGATTGAATTCCCCCAATTTAGATTTTCTCATTGATTTAACCTGCAGCTTTTGGTAATTTTTTTTCTTGATCTCTGGTATTGCTGCTGGCTAATTTTGTGAGTGAGCTTAAGATGACCTTTTCATGTACATTTCACCCTGAACAACGTGGGTTTGAATTGTGTGGGTGCCATTATACGTGCATTTTTTCCATAAATATAATTGAAAATTTTGGGCAGGTTTTCACTTATGATTTTCTTGACAACATTCTCTTTTCTCTAGCTTACTTTATTCACTGTGAGAGTACAGTATATAATACAACATACAAAATATGTGTTAATCAGCTGTTTACGTTATTGGTTGGGCTTCCAGTTAATAGTAGGCTGGTAAGAGTTTTGACTTAGAAAGTTATGCACGGATTTTTGACTGTGTGAGCATTCGTGCCCCTGACCCTTGAGTTGTTCAAGGATCTACTGTGGGGAGACAGGGCTGGGGACACAGCTACCAGCCTTGTAATCTCTTACATTTGACTTCATTGTTCACTTGGTGTGGAGCATTGCACTAAGGACAGTTTTGCATTTTACCAAAGGGTTTCTCTAATTGTCTCTAAAGATAGTTGAAGTACTTGCCTCAGAAAAAATGGAAAGCAGAGAAACAGAAATGAGCACTCTGCTTTTCACCTATTATCTTCTGGACTACCCTGCCCATTAGACTTTTGATGCTCTGTTTTATTGTTAAATATATTTTTATTACGACCTCTCTAGATTTGGAATATTGAATGCATCATTCAGAGAGGACTGTAATTGTTACCACACTCCAAGTGTAAGTTAGTGGAAACTTCTGTAGTAGGAGGTATGAGGTTGAGGAACATAAGCTTTTATGTAAAAAATAAGGCTGAGGGGAAAAGAAACACTCATGAGTGTTTAAATTAAACAAAAGTTTATAGCCTTTTTCTCTCAACCTTTAATTTTGAAAAATTACTGTGAAAAATTTGAAATAAAAAAAACCACTTATATACTCTTCATCTGTATCAATTGTTAACCTTCTGTCATATTGGATTCTCTCACTGTATGTCTATTTTTTCTGACCTTTTATTATTTTAAAATGTCTATTTTTTGAGAGAGAGAATGCATGCACGCACACGGGAGAGGAGCAGAGAGAGAGAGAATCCCAAGTAGGCTCTGCACTGTTAGCACAAACCCTGATGATGAGGGGCTCCAACTCATGAACTGTGAGATCATGACTTGAGCTGAAACCAAGAGTTGGATGCTTAATCAACTGAGCCACCCAGGTGCCCCTGAGCTTTAAAGAATAAGTTGCAGACACCATTGCACATCACCCCTAAATACATGTTTCCTGAGAATAAACAGTCTCCTACCACCCCCAGTATTATTGTTACTGTTTTTATCATCGTTAAACCTAAGAAAATTAACCATAATTCAATAATATCATTTCATGTACATTTTATGTTGAAAGTGTTTAAGTACTTTTTTTTTTTAAGTTTGTCCGTTTTTATTTTTGAGGGACAGAGAGATAGAGTGGAGGAGGGGTGGAGAGAGAGGGAGACAGAGAATCCCAAGCAGGCTCTGCAATGACAGCGCAGCGTTGCTGGACTTGAACTCATGAACTGTGAGATCGTGACCTGAGCTGAAATCAAGAGTTGGATGCTTAACTTACTGAGCCACCCACGGGGCCTCACAACTTTTTTTTTTTTTTTTTTTTTAGATCCAGGATGCAGTAAAGTTTCATGCATTGAATTTGATCACCCTGTCTCTTCCTTTTGTTTCGTTCTATAACACTGTTTTGAAGAGGTTAAACCAGTTGTAGAATGTTCCACATTTTGAACTTGTCTACTTGTTCTCAATTTTTAGAATCGGGTTAGCAGTTTTGGCAAGAAGACAGTGGATGTGATACCACTTACGGTGCCACAGCAGGAGGCACGTGAGGTCTGATCATCCTGCTGTTGGTGACAGTGAAATGGGTCACTTGGTTAAGTGGGGGCCACCAGAGCTTTCCCATATACAAGTACACTTGTCCTTTTATGAGTGGTAGGTAATCTGTGGGATGATGCTTGAGGCTATGTGAATATCTTGTTTCCTCGTTATCTTTTCCCAAGAACTTTTACTATTTATATGTGATTGTTGCCTAAATCAATTACCTGGAGATTGCAAAGGGATTATTTTCTAATTTTATCATTCCTTTTCCACTGATAGCTGGCATTTTGCAAGAAGAAATTCCCTCACCTCCCCCATTAATATGGATTCATGAATTTTTAAAATTAGATGTTATAATTATCAACATTACACTTTTAGATGTGCAAATTACCCTAAATCTGGTGCCATTACAAGCCAGCTCCTGTGTTCTTTTTATACATGACTTCTGTACTTTTTGAGCACTTCCCTGCTTTTTCAGAATACATATTTTTTAGTGACTCAAGTGAAGTAATAATATTTATAATAAAAGAAATAAAGGTATCTTAGACATTTATACAAATTGATTTCCTTCGTTCCTTTCCTTTGATGGAATGTTCTCCTTTCCTTGTAGTATCAGTGATATGTGCATAACTGGCTTATTGAAGATTACAAGCATATCAAGAGGGCAATTTTTGATTTCTCAAAGCTAGTCCTTTTCTGATTTATGATTCAAAATAAACACTCCTGTGTGCTATCTCCTGGGACCCTCTCTGATCCCAGAGAGGCAGAATAATGTGGATGCTTAAGATGGTAAAAAAGCTTTGGGACGGCCCTCCTCACATACATCTCTGCTCTGTCCCTCCTTCCTACCACACACTTTGTAAATACGGTGTATACTGGAGCTCGTTGTCCATTATCTTTCCCAAATTTTAATTGGAAAAACCCCTGCTGCTTCTCTGACATCCACTTTACCTCCTCTATTACCAACCTCTCTTTAAGCATTAACCACAGAAATTGCCATTTGAAAGCAGTTTAAATAACTTATACAGGGACAAGTCATTACATTTTAATTACTGGGGCCTTATCAAGAGAAATTGCTGTCAAGTATACTGAAATTGAATCCCTCTTTTGTAGAGTTCTTATATGAGTATGTGTAAGAATTTATTTCAGTACATATGACTTGGGTTGTCTCTAATCGGTTGGAGGTTGAGAGGAATTGGTGGATGGGGGGTGGGCTGGTGGGAGGAAGGAAGCCGTCTTAAAGGGGTCTGTTCCTAGACTGAGGTTATTTCACCCACCTGCTGGATATTCTGTTTAACCACTGCCTTGTTGAAATCTAGGTATCTAGATGTCTGAAGCATTGTCCTAGTCCACCGTTCTTACAAGCCTGTCAGAAAGGAAGTAAAGGATTTGGCATCACTAATTCTCAGTGAAACCATGCTGTTTTCTAGTGAATGCCTGTTTTTTTATCTGCCCTAAGTTCTCACAGACTGCTTATTCAGTAATCCATCTCAGAGGTTTGGAGGACATGAAATCAAGCTCTGTGATTTTCAGAATTTCCCCTTCCTCCTAACCTTGGCTCCAGTCTGAGGGCAGTCCTTTTCCTGCAACTGGATGTTGGTTGTACTCCTGAATAAGGTAAAACTGATCAAGAAGTCATTGTATGGCCCTCTTTTATGGAAGATTATTCTTGAGTGCCCACCAAGAAAATGTCTGCAGACTCTGTTTTGAGAAAAGCTGTCTTAAATAAAACCTATTTTCTGGAAATGCCTGTCAATTGTTTCTGCAAATGAGAAGTCTTTAGTCATTGAACTAGTACAATGTATGTTTTTTAGGTTATCCAAAATATGAAGGCACAATACATAATTTGTGTAAAGTTCAGTTTGCTGGGGCCAGTGTGAGGAACACTGGCATGTTAGTGAAGAAATCGAGGCTGAGATCTTTGCTGCTAAGGGCTGTTCTGGCTGTTCTCTGCACATCAAGGTCACCTGGGTGCTTGTTAGAAATGCAGAATCTTGGGCTCTGTTCTAGCCTATTGAATCAGAATCTTCATTTGAACACTCTCTCCAGGTGGTTCACATACAAATTAGATTTGGGAAGCACTGAAAATCATTTTTTGTGAGCCTGTCCTTCTCTGCACATTAACTAGTTGGGTGATAAAGGCTTGTTGTGTGAAGTACCTGCAGATATTAAGTAGCATATTTCGGAAGATCCTTCTTGAGTGAAAGCATTTCCCGTATATGGTGTAAGCTCTTGGCTCAATACAGTAGTTAGAGATCAACCTTCCCACATCACTCCTCCCAAGAAGACTTAAAGAGAAGTTTCCAAAATGCCAAGAATATTATTTTCAAAAAGTGATTTTGCTAGTCATAGGCTAGCATGCACAAATACTCCCCTCCCATTCCTTGCTTGACATATTCTTTGTATTTTGATGATACCACGGGGCTAAAATTTTGAAGTCCTGCTTCAACTTGTAAGGAAAACTTACAGAGAAAGGCTTTAGGCTGCCTCTGTTGTTTGCTGGATAGCCTGTTTGTTCCACGGCACTCGAGGGGTCGGGCACAGGTGCTGATTTACTGCATTACCCTGTGCATAGTACTCATTAGGTGTCTGTCTTTCACATTAACCCAGCATTGGCTTTAGTAATGTTGATGGCAGCTTGATATAAGTCAGGTTTCCCCAGCTTTTTAGATGTTTCACTTAGATCTGGAGGTGATGGGGGTGATGGTGAAGAAACTGAGCCACCTCACCTCATGAATCTCCCTCAAGTCTCTAGATATTTCTGAGGGGAAGGTGGGTGAGATATGCCTCTGACAGGTTAATTAATGTGCTGTTGAAGCAAATGCCTTAAGCCAGTGCCAGACTGCAGGTGCACCCTACTGGCTCAGTCCGGTGGGAGGTCCATCGGGACCCACGAGTGTGAGGAGCTGACTGAGGGCGGCAGTATGGCGGTGTGAAAAAGAGTATTGCATTTGGAATTAGTGGGATGTGGATTTGAATTCCGTCTCTTCTGCTTTTTAGTTTTTGATTTAGTAGCAGTTATTTAACCTCTGATTTTTGAGTTAGATAATTATAAAAATAAGGTTAATTGATTTCTTCCAGGGTTGTTGTGAGACTCTAATGAGATAATATATTAATAGCCTAATACTGTGCTGGCATAGAGTAGGTACCCATTCAATATCAAATACACATTATGATATACATTTTGTATATTAAATAATTCCTTACCAGTTTTTTTTTTCCCTCAGTGCCTGCCTCAGCTAAACTAAGTAGGGATTTAAGTAGCTTCTGATAGTTTTGTTCATCAAATATATTTCCAAGTGATTCTTAGCCAGGTAAGCATCATTTTTTGTTATCATCACTATGGCAGTCCTTGGCCTTCAAAGGCACAGTGTTTTCAGCCTGGCAGATTCATCAGCTAGATCATAGCCAGGAGGGATTACATGTCCAGAAAACTGAGACTATTTCATTTTACACAGAGGATATGCCAACATGTAGTCGGAGTCAGGAAAAAGTGAGGATATGCGTAAAGCAGTAATGTTAACTTGTGATGAAAAGGGCTTTGGTGAATTAATCATGTTTGAGTGGTTGCAATATGTAGAATTATTTTTCATGAAGAAGGCTAGGAAATGTGCTTATTACTATTATTTTATTGTTGAATCCTTCCTTTTTCCATGGATCTGAAGTGCACTCTTATCATCTAATAAAATTTTATATATACCTCAAGTCTTTTATGCAGTTAGATTTTTTTTTAAGCTTAATTATTTTGAGAGAGGGTATGTGCCAGTGTGTGCTAGTGGGCAGAGAGAGAGAGAGAGAGAGAGAGAGAGAGAGAGAATCCCAAGCAGGTTCCATGCTGTAAGTGTGGAGCTTGAACACACAGACCATGAGATCATGACCTGAGCTGAAATCAAGAGTCCGATGCTTAACTGACTGAGTCACCCAGGCACCCCTGCAGTAAGCTGTTTTGATAGGACCCATATTGATATTTTTTTTCTTTACTTAATCCTACGTGAGGGGAAATCTGTTCATTCTTGATGTAGGCCTTATTTATCCTTATTCTTAGTGTCCTTATTCTAGGCTTACATTATAGGTTTTGTAATCCTCGTTTGGCCTTTTAAGTTAGAGGGCTAAGTGCTGTGCATTGTGTTACTGTGGGCTCTATTGTGTATAGATCTGTTGTCTAAAGCAGAGATTTTCTGATGTTGTGTTCTTGTTATCTTTTTGTAAAGGTGAGAATTTATTCCTGGATGATCTGAGAAACTTACAGGTAATTTCCAAGCCAGCAGTTTTGCACACCACAGAATCTACTGCTTATTGTTCTTCTAGGCTAAACGCCAGCAGTTGACTTCTTATTTGTGCACTGCACACTGGGAAGTGTAGTTGGTGGGAACTAAAGTGGATTTGGTACAAGAAAAGAAGTATTGGCATATGGGGGGCAGCTCCCTGCTGCTTTAGAAAGCAGCACGAGAGAGTGGTTTGCTTTCTTTTTGTGCAAAACCCAGATTTGGGCAGGGAAGGGGTGGGGGAAGTGCAGATATTTTTTGGTAGGGATGGAATTCTCCTATATGATCACCTGCTCTCCTTCTTCAGTTTAGGTCTCAGGGCTTCAAATGAGGGTCAGTTAGGAGATGTTTCTGTCAAATTTCCAGGACCTTGAAAATGTCACAGAGAAGTCAATGAGCCAATGAGTGTAAATCAGGGGTTGCTTATTTTCTGTCATTGTAATTCAGAAATCTTAAAAAAAAATCTCTCTATTCACATCTCAGATGTCTGGGAGATAACCTACCAGGTGAACAGCTTCTTGTCTTCTGTGGCACTTGGGGCTGGGTCATTTGAATGAGATCCTGAGGTTAGTGATGGTAGAGATCTTATTGGTTTTGTGAAAATGACACTAGCATATAAATGTGTTTTGAGGCTTGCATGGGTTGAATATTGTTGGTGGCTCAAGTTAATACTGTCTTTGGTGAAAAACTCATGCAGTCTGTGGGATATCAATTTGATTAAATATAAAGCTCTGTAAGAGTCTCTTTTGGTCTAGTGAGTCATCAGCCTGAAGGCTTCTCCAGACAGTTGTTTTGCAAATCAGAGTTTAAATGCATATGTCCCCTAGACCAACAATTTTGTGCAATTTTCTACCATGTTTTCTTGGTCACTGCTTCATTCTGCTAAGGAGACTATGGCAATTGGGTAGTGCCTGGGAGTATAATTTTGTTGCAGGATGTGATGCAAACACCTATTACCATTTGTAATGCTCTATTTACTTGTTTACTTGTTTTTTTGTCTGTCTCCTCAGTAGTCTTTAAGCAGTGGGCACATTTATTTTATTCTCCACTGTGTGCTCAGAGCCTAGTGCTGTATTGGGTATGTGATACATGACTTATACATATTTGCTGAAGAAATGAACTTGAAAGAGTCTAAGTACCTTCAGGTTATAGGGGAGTTACAGACTTAAGTTTTTGACTTTTGTTGGCTAACCCACAACTTTGATTAACTGGATTCTAAAACCTCTTGCAGGTTTTATAATTACTGCATGTAATCCATACTGTGAGCAGAATTTGAACAAAATGATGTTTCTGGAGAACTGTTGTTTGCCTGTGAAATCTATTTTCTAATGACTTGCAAAAACAATTGTTAGCTTCTAGTGTATCTAAATTTGGCTCCTAGAAAGCAGCTATAGTAAAACATAATGGCTTGTGAGAAAGGATTGGATTTTCTTCCCTTTGTGCCCACCATACCCAGTCTTTCTGGGGTTTGGAACACAGCCATTTTTCTTCTATGGCCTTGACCAGGTTAGGTTAATGGGAACAGGTGTGGTAAGGTGGGTTGGAAATTTGGAGGTGTTTTTGGATCTAGGTTTATGTTGAGGGGGTGGCGGTCCTGGAGACTTCGCTCTCAAGCTGGATCTGGAAGTTCGTTTCTCCTGATTCTCTGAAGAGGAAGGATCTTCACCTTCACTGCCATTCTCTCCTCCACCTTGTTCCACTGAAGGAAAATCTAGTGGAACCAAATGGGAGGAGAATCTTCGCCAGTAGCAGAGGAGGAGGAGATGAACCTGGGGCTCTTGTTGACAAGTGAAGACACGTAAGGAACCATAGGCAAACAGGAGAGGAAGGACTTCCCTGAGCCTCCCAAAGTGATCATGTTAGGAGCTGGGATTTAAGAAACTCCAAAATAACTCCTTTGTACCATCCTCTGTACTGTATGCCTCATCTTGTAATAGTAAGATTTTTCTTCTAGTGGACTGTATTTCTGGTTTCTCTGAAGTTGAAGGTTAAGTCATCTTCTGTGTCTGAGGCAAACAGAAGCTGTCTGGAAATTTTGAGGAGAATGGAGAAAGTAAGAAATAGTTGTCATGTAAGTGGACCAGAGAGCTGCCCTAGGGAAAATCTAGAAGGACTTCCAGGCAGCTGAGGCCTGAGGACTACTTTGGGGGAATATAAATGTGTCTGGCACAAACCTAGTTGGTCAGCATCACATGCTCCAGGAAGCCTGCTTTGACCATAAATCCTCAATTCTGATTTACAACTTAAAATATCCCTCACTGACAGTCTTACACCAACTTGGTCATACCTTACAATTCTGATCATTTTGGGCTGAAATGTTAGTTACTTGCATCTCTCTCCTCAAGGACCAGACACGTCTTGATCCTTCTTTGTCTATAGGATATAGTGTTGTGCCCATCTCCTACTAGGCTCTAGGTAATGTTTGAATTAACAGAGATTGGGAAGAGAGGGAGAGAAGTGATTTAGGATGGTATATTGTTAGAAAAGCTGGAAAGTAGAGAATGTTAAGAAAGAGCAATATTCAACAGTAAGACATGCTAGGAAAAGAAAATTCAAGAATGAGAAGTATTGCATGTGGCATAAAGGAAGTCACTGATGACCATGGAGAAGAGAGTTTCCGGCAAGATTTCGATCCTGAAGTCAGACTGTAAAGTCTTATGGAAAGAATATATGATTAAATAAAATCACATTTTCTCAACATTTACGGTAATTTTCAATTCATGTTGATTCTCTCACAAATCAGGGAGTAATTATTATACATCTGAGTTTAAAAGAAATTTATAATCATGTTTACCATTTAAACAAAATCATCAGACACTAACTATATTTGGATGTCTTGAAACTGTATAGTATAGCAGCGAAACACATCTTTACATCGTTTGGGGAAAAATTACACATTTGTAAAGAAGCATATTAAATTCAAGCATTTGTTCTGAATTACCATTTGGAATAGAGTTTTAGTGGTAAACAAGCCAACTTCTGCTTGGTGATGTCTACAAATTCTTAGTCTTTCCACTTCCTAGAGTGGAGTGATTCAAAATTGTTGTGATTTCTATAGTCTGCCACCTTGTGTAGCTTGAAATTTTTTGTTCTTTTAAGGTGTCCTACAAATGCTTGTGAAAGATAGTATCTAATTACTGTTTTTCCTGCCCCTATGCTTGGCTGTAAGAGTTAGTGTATTTCTTCCTAATAAAATGAGGTGGGCGTGTTTTGTAGTTGTTTTCATTGTGAAACTTTTTTTTTTTTTTTTTTTTTTTGGTCCCCAAGGCATTGCATTTCTCTGCCTCTTTCTTAACATATTAAGCAGATAAAGCTGTTTACCTGGTCTGTTGTGATGGAGATAGGAGGAACATTTGGATTTCATTGAATTTTCTAGTGTGGAGACAATGGCAATAAAAATACTGGGCAAAAAGACACATTTTTACATTTTATCCTAATCAGAAGTTTGAATGTTTAGCACGGCCTTGCTTACATGCTAGCAATAAGGCATGAAGGATTTAAAATCTTTATTGATCTTATTAGAAATTCTTTTCAGTCATTAATCTTTTGGGGTGTAATTAAGGTTCCTTTAGCATTTTGTAGTTGACTGTATTTGGTCGTAAACTGAAACAGATTACCAAGGCAGAAAATCAGAATGGAATGTTCTCATTCATCAAACATATACCTTTACAAAAAAGTTTACTTAGAGGCCTATTAGGTCTGTCTGTCTGGTACATTCTTACAGTGGAATTCTATTTTGGCATTAAAAGTGATGATATAAAGAAAAAATGTTACCAGAAGATAGTTTTTGTAGTATATTTTTTTAAGGCAATAAAGTAAGTCACAAAATGATAAAAATTATAACATGATCTCATTTTTAAATCTATTTACCTATGTATTTAAGTAGGAAAGAATAGACTGGAAGGATATGTGCCAAAATGTTAACAGTGATTATCCTCGAGGGTTAGAAATAAGAGTGACTTTCCCTTTCTTCCTAATAATTTTATAGAGACTAAAGATTAATAATAAATTTGAAGGGAGAAGCTATTTTATTATTTAAAGAACTTTTGTGAATATTTCATATCTGTTGTAATTTCTTAATTTCCTTTTTTATTTAGCTCATTTCTACTTCACAGAGATACATCCAGAGTGACAGAAAAAAAACAGCTTCCCAGTAGTGATTCATTTGTAGGGGAGTCACGTCGCCATTAGGACTGGAATTTAAGTTGGGATTGGAAAATAAAGCTGCTTGTCAGGACCAGGAATGAAATCTGAATGGAGACTTAAAAGCAGGTTTTAGGATCTAATACAAGTGAAGGATGGAAGGCCAGTCTACCTCTGCAGGTCCGGGGCATTAACAAGTAGATGAGTTAACCAAACTAGTGTCAGATATCAGCCTGAGATTGCAGATTGAAACCCAGTTCACAAAGGTAAGCAGATAGGCAAGGTCAGAGTACTGAGACCATTAAGTTAAGTAAATCTCAAATAGAAGTGACCAAGGAACAAGTCTCTGACCATTGAAAACCCAAGAATTGGGCAAGTCTGTATTGTTAGCATAGCCCAGCAAGTTACAATGTCTTTCCTTTGAGGCCCTTTGAAATCTGTCAACTAGACCCTGACGAATGACTGTCCTCTCAAACCACTGAACCATCCCATCTCATTTTTTCCTGCTGGTTCACGTATCTTGTGAGAAATGGTCTGTGGGCCAGTACAACCTTGAATATTATAGCATTGCCTAAAACGATCAAATTGTTTAGTAAAAGAGTAAGTTTTAGTCAGAGTAGTGCCCCAATCTCTCCCCACTGCCCCCAGCAAATTCATATGTTGAAGTCTAACCACAAATACCTCAGAAAGTGAACTTATTCTGAGTTGAGGTTTACAGAAGTAATCAAGTTGAAATGAGGTGATTGGGGGGGGCCTCATACAGTACGACTGATGTCCTTCTAAAAAGGTGAAGTTTCAAGCTCAGACACACGTAAAGGGAAGACATTGTGAAGAGACATCTACAAGCCAAGGTAAGAGGCCTAGATCCTTCCCTCACAGAACCAACCCTTCTGACATCTGGACTGTGGACTCGGCTCCATCTCCGTGAGACCGATAAAGTTGTTGTTTAAGCCACCCAGTTTGCGGTATTTATTATGGCAGCTCTAACCAAGTAGTGCAATTTAAAGGCTGATGAAGATTTTACTTTGTCATTTAATCAGTGCCTTTAGTTATTACAATGACCTGTGTGGGTTTTTCAGTGCTGAGCAGGAGAGCTACTTTTCCCATGTGATTTGGGAGTCTCTCAGGTGATTGAAGAAGGTTAGGAGCAAGGGTGTGGTTTATTCTCAGATCATCCAGATTTTCCTTCATATAATAGTTACCTAATTATCTTTCAGGTCTTTTACTATTTTTTTTTTTCTCTTTTTGTAAACATTTGTCAGTTTTATGTAGTGACTTCATAGTGAATTTCTTATTGGTGTAATTTAAGCAGTGAGTTTCATGCTTATATTAAACTCATACATACTGTGGAGAACAGATCTCACTCAAGTTTCGTCAGGTGATGGGAGCTGCACAGGGAAGAAGGCCCCCAATTGATGTATGAGAGTATAATTTCACTTAGTTTTCCTTTGGTTGCTAGTGTAGAGATTAATTTCCTTGCTGCCCTTGAAGCTAGGCATGATCATGTGGTAAAATCTGACCAATGGGGAAGGAGTGTGCCCTCCATTCCTCTTTCTGCCTTCCTACTGACTAGGGGATGGTGATACTTGACATAGCTATCTGGAACTGGAAGTGGAAGATTTTCCAGTGTGGACTGGTTACATCTCGACTGTTAAATATTAAGATATAAATAGGGCTCTTGTTCAAGCCATTTACTTTTTGGTTTTTGTGTAATCACACCCGAGTCTAAAGCCCCAATGAACATATCCCAGTAGTTAGAGGAAGGTAAGGGCTCCAGGTCTCCCACCAGTTCCCCCACCCCTAGATATGAAAGCCAAATGTACATTTGTAAGAGGACATAAAAATACACCTACAACTTATTTTATAAGTTTAATAAAGTCTGTATTTTTGCCCTTTGGATGTTTCTTGGTTTGCTTAAGAGATTCACTTGAGGCAAATATCACAATGTTGTAGAGGCAGGATTCAATTAAACTTTGAGTTGGTATTGGACAACCAAGATCATCTAAGTAAACTGTGCCTGAGTGCAGAATCCAGCCTGGGGCCTGTTCCTGAGAATGGCCTGGTGAGATTATACCCCTTCATGAAATGGTGGGGTACCCCTGAAGTTTTTCTACCCAACTCACAATCCTTTTTTTAAGCTTATTTATTTATTTTGAGAGAGAGCGAGATCACATGCACTTGTGCATGTGCGGGGGGGAGGGGCAGAGAGAGAGGGAGAGAGAATCCCAAGCAGGCTCTGTGCTGACAGTGCAGAGCCCGACATGGGGCTCGAACTCCTGAATCATGAGATCGTAACCTGAGCTGAAATCAAGAGCCAGACGCTTAATTGACTGAGCCACCCAGGCAACCTGCCAACTCAGAAGTCTTAAATGTCTCTGATTTCAACAATAAAAGCCTACTTCTAGTGTCCATTTTGATAATTGACAACCTCAGCTCTTTAGTAGAGGTAAAGATAACTGAAAAACTTACAATACCTGTCTCTTAATGTGGCCTTTTCATCCACTGACCTCATGTTGTATTGTAAAGGAAATTTGAGATCACATTATAGTGGCTGGAGTTCTTTCCTGATACTTGTCTCAGCTTCTTGCTGTGTCTTCTCTGTAGTCTTAAATGCTTCCTTCCCCTACAGACCTCAAGATTTGAATTATTCTTGGCTTCTCTTGCTTTAGAGTTTCAGCTTTTACTTTCTCTTGATTTTTTTTTTCCTGTGCTATTCTCTGACAGCTTTCTCTGTCAGAATTGCATTCACACACTCTGAGAAGGGATCTTACCGAGTTGCTTCATCACTATTCAGTACACTTTGTCCCTCCTGGGGTTCAGCTCTCATGCCTGGCCACCTTGGAGGCCAGTGGCCTTCCTCGTGTCCAGTCTCTATCTGACATGTTTAGGTCAAGCACCAACCCCTCGGCCAGAGAGCTGTAGCCAGGGTTGCAGGATATATTTTACAAAGGTTGAAAATTTGTTCAGAAGAACCTGTTTCGGGACCCCTTGTTCTTGGAGGGAGGGCAGACACCAAGTTTCTAAGACTCCTCTCCAGTACTTTCCTTGATGCTTGAAACTGAACAGTGACATAAAGGTCACAGACCAGATATTCTGGTAAGTTGTCGACAAGTGTAGTGAAATCCACACAACTGATGTTTAAAGTGTCTGCCAGACACTGTGCTAGACTGGTGATCAAGTCATCCAAGGAGCTGAGTCTAGTGGGGGCGACACAGAAGCAAATGATGATAATGGTTTGAGGAGAGAGAAACTGTTTGCTTCTCTCCATGGCGTGGGTTAATTGGGACAAGGGGCTGGGAAGTGGTGCTGGGGGAGGCACTCAAAGAATGTAACCACACACAGGATTTGTGTCTGAAAGGAAAAAAGTGGTACACTGCAGCCATTATTTGCCTAACAGGTGCTCCAATTGGAGCTTAGCTTACAAAGATGTATACTTTTGTCTTGTCCTACAAATTGGAGTGAGCGTAAACAACTCCTTGTAATCGAAATAATGTGGGTTTAAAGAACCGACCTTAAAGTATCATAGCTATGTGTTCACCTTAGTGAAAATATCATTGATATATTCCCATAGTCGGAAACTGTTGAGTATGTCATTTTGCTACAGTGAATGATTTTTTGATGCTAGAATTCACTGGAAGAAATTCATAACATTTAATTTGAATGCGTTACGAGTTCTCTTGGGTGCCATAGAATTTAATCTATTAAGTGGTTTTCGATTATTCTTGGTACTTGGGATCCAGTGATGCATCCCCATAAGAACTTGGGAACAAGGGATATGTGATTGCCCTCTGAGAGCTGGTTAAATGGAGCAGAGACAGGCTTGCCAGGCGGATTGAACATAATGAGCATGGTTTAAGAAACAGTGTGTCTGTGCAAGTGGCTCTGGTCAGATGTTGAAGGACAGAAGGATGCCCAAGGATGAGTGTTGGATTGCCTTGGTGTGGATACTAATGCATTAAGCTACTTTGATGTTGATTAAGCATTCAAATCATATCATAAACCTTCCTTAGTCCAATTCCATTTTCTCTGTGAAAGCACTTATATAAACAAGAAGAAAGGACTTCTTTTTGTTTACAGGAGATAGAATCCCAGCTCAAAGTGAGTTAAGAAAGGAGTTTATTTTCTCTCATAAGTGAAAAGTTCATTGGGTATCCTGGTCTCAGGCATGGCTTGACTTCAGTGTTAAATGGTATTATGAAGCAACGTCTCTCTCCATCTCTTGCCTTCATTTTCATTTTCAGTCAAAGCTCTCTCATTTTGAGGGGGCTTTCTGCATCTCCCTGCTCACAGTTTAACAATCCTGTCAACTACTGGGACAGGTTCAGCTCTGGGACTGGCCACTCCTGGGACATGTGCCCACCCAACCATCTAAACCATAAGTTCTGTTAATGGGGAATGAATAGTTCTCAGAAATGAAATTCTCTAATCAGAATAAAGAGGAATGGATTTGGATAGGTGGAAATGGCAGTTTTTCTGTAGTTCGGTTATTTGATTTTCATGTATGTGCCCACAGAAAGAAAATGCACTTGCCTCCATGTTGAGTGTTTATGGTTCCTTGACAGAGTTCTCCCTGTAAATGAATACTTTGGCATTCTGTAAGTGTATGTGTTTACATACATACACACCCAACGCCCCCCCCCCCCCCCGCCCCCATACATACACATAGATCTTATGAGTTACAATAAGGTGAATTTGCCTGAGAGAAGGGTCTGCTCTGAACAACTAATCAGGTTCCAAAGCCTTCCAGAGACAGGTGATGCAAGTCTGGACTTGAGCAAGAAAAGCCTGAGGTATGAGACCCATAGGAGTCTCCTCTACTTTACTGTTCCCACTTGCTTTTCCCTTTTGAATTCCCATACCGATTACCACATTGTATGTGTGGTATGCCAGTTTTTAAAAAGGCCATGGCATCACAAAGAGGTGAATTGCCCTAACAGATCAGATCTGTCATCTAGCCAGCTTTGTATTTAATGTAAATACTCTTAGAGACCTCTGACTTGACTTGCTTTTTGAGAAGTAGCACCATCCCTATTTTTACACTTTGAAAATAGAACTTTGGATGGAATTCATTTCCCAAAAATGGTACCTGTGGAATTGTGAGGTAATTTTGCAACAGTGGATTGAGACTTTCTGGGAGACTTATACATTGATCTATTAGAAATACCTGTATCTGTCTATCCCAAGTTGAATGCTTAAGATTATATTATTATATAAATATATCCATGCTTGTATGCATGTACTGTCCCTGGAAGGAAACAGAATCTAGTAACAGTAGTTGCCTCTGGGGGCGAACGGGTGGCTGAAGGAAAAGTGTGTGAGGGAGACTTGCTTTTCATTATTTACTCATTAATTGTCTGAATATTGTATGAGGTGTATGTATTACTTTTCCTAAAATTATGGATGAAATAAAATGCCTAAAAATCACATTATGAGCAGTTTCTTTCATCAGGAGGTAGTTTTTCAAGAGCCAAGTTCTAACTTCTGCTTAATTTTCTCGTTTATTTTTCATTTCACCAGTTCTGGTGTTTCAGAGTATTGGGTTAGCCTTTGTCCAGTGTGGTTCTAGTTCCATGCCTTTCTCTTGCTCTTCTTTGTGTCCTGTGCTTTCCTTTAATTTGTAGTTTTGTGTTTGTATTTCATTCAAGTTCTTTTCAATTTGGCCGGCTTTTCCTTTATCTATCTGCAAAACATTGAGATAAAATCTCTCTCTCCCAAAATAAATAAACACTAAATAAAAAAAGAGTCTTCCCCCTGGTTTTTGACACTTGTATTTTTAGAATAAAAGCCAAAAGTTGTTTTTTTTTTTAATGTTTTATTATTGGGGTCTTTAAATATGTGGAGTCAGTTAAAACAGTCAAAAAGAGATTAAAAAATTTCTATGCACACTCACCAGTCTTTTGAGAAGACTGAGGTGTTCTCTCTGAGTCTTTATCTGCTCATGGGGGTTCCTCATGGGCTTTCTTGTGTGAGCTGCACCCACACTGCCTCTTCCATGCTTTGCCGTTCCAACCTCTTCAGTAGGGAAAGTATGCAGACTTGTGAAGCAGTCTGAGTCAAGAATTCTAGAATTTTAAGATTTCCTCCAATCCTTTACTCATTCTTAATTTGACAGAAATATTTTTAGGTCCTTGCCTTTACCAGATCTTTCTAAAGCATTTAACTTGGTTTCCATAGTTACTACCACTCTTTCTTTTTGCTCTCAAATTTCTGGGATTTACATAATATTTAATTCAATTATATAATTAACAATAACAAGTAGAGCTGGCATAAACAGGTCTGGGAACAAACACAATTGGCTTTGGTGGGCACATGACTCAGCTGGTGGGAACAAAGGTGCAGAGGCAGCCTGGAGGGCAGCCTCTCGGGGGCTTCTGGGAACATCACTCAGGAGGGGCAGAGAGAGAGGTAGAGAAAGAATCCCAAGCAGGCTCTGTGCCACCAGTGCAGAGCCCTACACAGGGCTTGATCCCATGAACCATGAGATCATGACCCAAGCTGAAATCAAGAGTTAGATGCTTCACCAACTGAGCCATCCAGGCACCCAAGGTAAGAGAGTTTTTTAAGATAAAGATACTGATGGATAGAAGAGTACAGATGAGCTGAGGATAGTTTTATGTACAGTCTTCTTGCTGCAATGCTAAATTGCCATGTTTTTTTTCTTTTTAGTTGCTGCTACTATTCGTATTCTCTGTCGTGTAAATAGGATGACCAGTCGTTTGTGTGATCATTCCATGGAAAAAGTGAAATGATTAAAAATATTGTACATCCTCATAGTGATTTCTTTGTTTTAGGAAAAAAATGGGTAATAGAAGATAGTATTTGAGATTTAGACTTTTTACTAGATTCTATTCCTGAAGCCAAGACTACACTGTATGTTATCTAATGTGAGAATAAAAATAAATAATAATCAAAAAAAAAGATTCAGAGATTTAGACTTTTTAGGCACAAATACATTCCTCTCCTATACTTGGTTACCAAATACTAATCAGTTTCACTGATATTAACGGATTTCTTTAGCATAGTAACTTTTTTTGTTTTGTTTTTTAGAGAGAGAGAGCATGAGTGGGGGAGAGGGACAGAGGGAGAGAATCTTTTTTTTTTTTTTTTTTAGTGTTTATTTTTAGTTTTGAGAGAGAGAGGTGGGGGAGGGTCAGAGAGAAAGAGGGAAACAGAGGGTCTAAAACTGGCTCTGTGCTGACAGCAGAGATAATCTTAAGCAGGCTCCACGCTCAGCATGAAGCCTGATGTGGGGCTCCATCGGACAGCACTGGGATCATGATCCAAACCAAAATCAAGAGTTGGATGCTCAGCCAACTGAGCCACCCAGGTGTCCCATAGCACAGTAACTTTAAAATAAATTAATGAGGGGGCACCTGGGTGGCTCAGTCGGTTAAGCATTTGACCTTGGCTGAGGTCATGATCTCATGGCCTGTGAGTTTAAGCCCCGAGTCGGGCTTCGTGCTGACAGCTCAGAGCCTGGAGCCTGCTTCAGATTCTGTGTCTCCCTCTCTCTCTGCCCCTCCCCCACTCTGGCTCTGTCTCTCAAAAATAAACATTAAAAAAAAAGATTAATGAATAGGTCTTTAATGGGTACAGTGACGACTTGCTCTTTCATTTTTAAAAGCCTTAAAGGAACAGCAGAGTAGCAATCATGGTGATAAAAATGTGTACAAATATTTGCTTATTGACTAGTATTTTATGGAAAGCTCTTCCATGTTTTCTGTCGTTCAAACCTTACCACTTCCTGTGAGGAGAGATGGTGGGGGATATTATCCCCATTTGACACATTTGTAAAATGAGCCTCAGAGGTTCAGTGATTCACCCAAGGTCCTACAGTGGTTGAGTTTCTCAGACAAGAACTCAGGAGTGTCCAGAATTTCTCTTCCAACCCACCTTTAGTCTCAGCTTAAGGCTCTAGGATACTTCTGCACTTCTGCCACTTTTCCATGCCATTTGGGCAATAGTTACTGGCTTTTAGGACTGAAAAATTAAATAGACTCTTTGCAGACTACCACTTCTCACTGTTGGAAGGACTTGTTTTCTTTGTTCTGAGATATTTTTTCCTCACTTCAAAGTGTGTTTCAGCTCCAAGGAGACTGCCATGGCAGCGGGCTGATTTGGTATGGAGGCAACAGCTGGTTTCCTTGCACGTTACTAAGCTTTTAATTCTGGTAAGTTTTTTTTTTTTTTAATTTTTTAATTTTTTTTTTTTTATCGTTTATTCATTTTTGAGAGACAGAGAAGAGACAGAGCGTGAGTGGGGAGGGGCAGAGAGAGAGGGAAGCAGAATCCGAGGCAGGCTCCAGGCTCTTACCTGTCAACACAGAGCCCGACGCGGGGTTCTAACTCATGACCTGTGGGATCACGACCTGAGCCGACATCGACGTTTAACCTACTGAGCCACCGAGGCGCCCCTATTTCTGGTAAGTTTTGACGAGCAGCCAGCAAGCTGGCCTCTGTTTCCTCTCATATCACCAGGATTGTCTTTCATGTAAAAATAAAGGTACCTGGGAGAAAACCTTATACAAGCAAAACCAAAAGTGTCAGAACATGTTGGCTTATGATATACCTTTGCATAGTTTTACAGATGCAGAGTTTTCAACAAGACAAATCTTTGTTTTTTTAAAAGAAACCAAAAATCTTGGGATGCCTGGGTGGCTAAGTTGGTTAAGGGTCTGACTTCGGCTCAGGTCATGATCTCGTGGTCTGTGAGTTCGAGCCTCGCCTCGTGCTCTGTGCTGACAGATCAGAGCCTGGAGCCTGCTTCGGATTCTTTGTCTCCCTCTCTCTCTGCCCTTCCCCCATTTGCACTCTGTCTCTCTCAAAAAATAAATAAATGTTAAAAAAATTTAAAAAAAAAATAAAAAAAGAAACAAAAATCATGAGTAGGCATGTAGGGGCACTGGCTAAGTTTGTGATTAACTGGCCTTTGAGGTACTGCTGTGATGGAAGAGTATTCTAAATTGGAGCCCTAACTCTCCCATAAGTGTAATGTGGGCAAGGTTTTTAGAACCCCTTTGCAGTAACCTCTCTGAGGATTGTGGAGGGTGCAGGGTATCTTTTATGCTGTCAAAACAAATCTGGAGCTGCTGGGCTGGCTGGAAAATTAGCCTTTTTATTGCCCTCTCGGTCGTTCAGTGTTTGCCAAATTGTGGTCCGGAACTGCCTGCATTAGAATTTCTTGGGGTGGGACTTGGGATTCTTAATTAAGAATCCTTTCCAAGTATTCATAGATACTTTAAGATTTGACAGCTACTGGCACCTTTCTCATTTCCCTTATTTGTCTTAATCACAAGTAATTGAGCTACACTAAGGACAAATCACTTTGTGGAAGGGGGTGAGGAGGATACAGGGGAATGGTCTCAAAAAGGTAGAGAAACAATTGCCATTCTCAACGGTCTCTGTTAGACTCTTGAGTCTTTCTACTGAGCGCTCTTCGGTCACACCTCAGCCTGGTCTGTTCTCTGCCCTGGTTCATGTTGTCCCTGGTTTTACGAGAAGTATTTTCATATTTACAATCGTCTGTGCCCTGACTGGTCTGCCTGGCAGTCAAGAGCTCTGCATCTCCCCATCCTTGGCTTCAGTTGAATTATAAACCTTTGGATATAGCTACCTGGTCTCTAGATTGGATGTTTGAGTTCCTCTTGGCTCTATTGCCTTCTATCCAGAGGCTTTCATTCATTCATTTTTTTTTAAGTTTTTTATTTCAATTCCAATATAGTTAACATACAGCGTTCTGTTAGTTTCAACAGAAATTCAACAATTTCATACATTACTCAGTGCTCATCATGATAAGTGTACTCTTTAATCCCCTTTGCCAGGGCGCCTGGGTGGCGCAGTCGGTTAAGCGCCGACTTCAGCCAGGTCACGATCTCGTGGTCCGTGAGTTCGAGCCCCACGTCAGGCTCTGGGCTGATGGCTCAGAGCCTGGAGCCTGTTTCCGATTCTGTGTCTCCCTCTCTCTCTGCCCCTCCCCCGTTCATGCTCTGTCTCTCTCTGTCCCAAAAATAAATAAACGTTGAAAAAAAAAAATTAATCCCCTTTGCCTATTTCACCCATCCCCCCACCTATCTCTCCTCTGGTAACCATCGGTTGGTTTGATCTCTATAGTTACAAGTCAGAGGCTTTCATTCTTCTCCCTTGTCATCTTGGTCCCATATACATATACAACAGATTCTCAAATTCTAAACAGTTTTCCCCGATATACTTTTTTGCTTTTTGTTTTTGTTTATGTCTACCGGAAACTCTGTCATAGTGTTAAGGTGTTCAGGTTCTTCCACGAAGCTTAATTCACTTTATATGGTAACCGAATTGTTTCCCAGGAGCAGGAGGCTTGTGATATGGAGGGAGGACAGAGAACAGTTTTCCTTCTTCTTCCTAGTATAGGAATGACTTTTTGCCCACTCCTTTTCTTCCACTAGATCCTCCTTTCTTGGCTTCTGTATTTGAAGTCAGGTGATGGAGCTCTGAGGTGAATGATGCATCCCACACACAGGAGATGGCTGATGTGTGGGGAGCTCTGGCTTGTTCACTTGTGGCTGCTGCTGCCTTTCACCCACCACCACCACTGATGTAGCCATCAAAGACCCACTGAGTTAGAAGTCAGGACTTCTGGGGTGCCTGGGTGACTCAGCTGGTTAAGCGTCTAACTCTTGGCTTTGGCTCAGGTCATGGTCTCATGGTTCGTGGGTTCCAGCCCTGCGTTGGACTCCACGAAGAGCCTGTTTGGGATTCTCTCTCTTTTCTTCTCTGTCTCTCCCCCACTTGTGCTTTCTATTTCTCTCTCCAAATAAATAAATCTAAAAAAAAAAAAGAAGTCAGGACTTCTAACTAGGTGGATCAATGCTTATTAGTTTATTCATGGAGTGCGTTGGCCATTTGGCAGATTAATATGGAGGGTGACTGGCCCCATAGCTCTCAGCTTCTAGTCCAGAAAACTGGATGACATGCTGTCTGAAGATCATTTGCCCTGTAACTTTTTGGAATTTATAATCTCCTTTTCCCATTCAAGCTGGAAGTGAGTCCTAGAAGGGGGTCTAGGCACCAAATAGCAAGGCTAAAATTTTTCAAGAAATTATTATATACTTTTTGCTTCTCTTTCTGCTTATCATTGGAACAATTCTAGAAGTTGATGGAGATAGGAGGTCTTTTGTGAGGCTGAGCATGCCAGCTTTTAAGATTTATGGGCTTTAGACACATAATCTGGAAAGCAAGTGCCCACGGACATTTCTGATTTTTCTACTTCGGCTCTCTCATGTGATCCTGTGGCCCCTGCAGTAGTCCCTTATGCAGGATGCTGCCACAGCTGTCATAGTTTAGAGTGGCAAACCGTGCACCGAGGTGAGCCAAGAAAACTAATGAACTCAGAAGTGGACAAAGCTAGAGGGTCCGTGAATATTCTAGCAGAGCATCGGAGGGTTCTCATATCAAGTTACTCGCCAACTTATTAAGTGTGTCCTCCATATCCAACATTGGTCACTTAGAAAAAGAGAGTTTGAGTTTTTAGGATGCTGTATGGTTCCTAAGAGCCCACTTCACCTTTCCAGGTTGTTCTAAAGTGCTTCCAGATTATTAGGTCTCTGTCATCCTTTTCTTTCCTCTGTAGCTGTTCTCTGATAAATGTTAGGATAGAAAGCGATCTGATTAAATTCTTCATAGTATAATGATTCCCCTGAAGGTGGTTGGATTTTTTTAAAACAAATAATGCTTGTTGACTCATATCTTTAATTGGTGACATCTGAGGCAATGTATCATAATGAAGTGAGCAATTTCAGACATTCTGAACAGAAGTGAAGGGACAACACAAAAGAGGTCTGTAAGCTGTTTCTGCTTTCTCTGACTTTTGCTGCTTTTGAAGTCCTCTCACCTATTTCCAAAGTGACTGTTAATAGGTTAGGGATGGATGAGGTGGGGGGTGGGTAAGACTAGCCAGGACTATTATGTATACATTTAGGGTTGAGTTTGCCACAGACAGACCTAAAAAAGTATATGGTAAGAGGATAAGGCTTTTAATTAATTGTCTTGTAGTTTGCCTTAGCAAATCTCTTTATCTTTCAATACATTATGCAAGGCATTACATCAGACTCACCCAAACTGCCTATGGCATGTAAATGTGATGTGGAACAGTATAAAATTTCTAAACATTGATGTATTTGGACTAGCGTCCTTTCTTATGCATTATGTTGGAAGCAGCCCTTAAGAAATAACAAAGCCAGCATGGTGAGCAGTCTGTATGTCTCACATTGGTGGTAAGGACCAACCACATCTATTTTAGTATGATCCTGATTTTGAGTTTCTGCATTTGGAGTCGTTACCAAATCTCTGAAAGCAACACTGATTTTCACAGACTGGGAAATCTGTTTTCCCTCTTCTGGGAGTGCTGTGAGAAATGAGGCTTGAAGCTTTAAATACGGCTTTTTAGGGGCTAGCTTTTTTAGCAGTTGAAGAAGAGTTATGTCGACAATTTGTTTTCTTCCTAGTCATTTTGTTGTGCGCATTGTGGAGAAGACTAGTTAGGTGAGGAGTTAGCTGCTATGCTCATTTAGTGTTTGCTATTTAAAAATTTCCCCATTTAGATGTGGGGAGCTGTGGGGCAATTGAAATGGGATATGATTTCAGTATATGAGGCTTGTAGCAAGATGCTTTGCCCTCACACACACTGTGGCAAGAAAAGCATGAAAGTGTCGTGTTGGTCTGGTTAACCCTGCCCGGTGTGGTGAAACCATGAGAGGAGGCAGATGAAGCCCATCTTGTTCCTCAGTAGAGACTGGTGGTGGAAATGCTGAGGCTCAGGCAGGCGGTTGTGTTAAGCAGGTTCTTGGGAGCTACTTTTAGTTCTTTGAAAAATTTATATCTCAAAGCCCCAAATCTCCCTCCTGCGTCACAGCAGCTGGCCTACATTCACCAGAATATGCAGCCTCTCATCTGATATTTATGGGTGGTGGAGTGAGGCAGAAGAGAAGAGGATTTAACTATCATTTCAACCCCCGTTTTCATTTCCAAGGCTGAAAAGATTCTTCTGTGGTCCTCAGATATGTATTATTTAAAGAGGAAAAAAGTAACACATTCCCTCTGATGTTTCACTGAACTCACTGAGTTGAGATCTCAGAGCATGTTGCTGCTAATAATTGATTCCTGTGTATTAATGCTGACATATGAACGGCCTAGTGTGTGTGGCAGGGAAGAGCTACATAATTTAAGAAAAAAGCAGAGTAAAGATTTTTTGCTGCACAAGGATAGGAGGTCCTGACATATACTGAAGACTCATTTACAGCCAGACTGAACCTTTCCTGTGGTCAGGCAACACATCTGGGAAATAGGACTATAAATAGCTGGATATTAAAATTTATACATACTACTTTCCAATTGGCTGATCTCATTTAGTTTAGGACACAAAATTGGGACCTTTTAGCAGACTCATATTAACAGTAAAAACAACTGAAATCAGGATTCTGGGAATTGTGTGCAATAGTAAATCAGAGTGCAGTTATATAAAAAAAATACTCAGCCTTTGCTGATAACTGCTATCAAAAATGAGGTTCTAAATTATGTACAGTAATCCTTTTTTACAAGGCTAGTATTATATTTTCGCCTCAAGCAAAATTTGGTTTCTTGTTCTTGATGCAAAACAAGAATTGGAGGTGTTATAAAGCTTTCATCTTAGGCATTTAATTAAATTCTGCAATCTAGCGTTGACCTCATACTGTTTTATAGTGAGGTAAGCTGAGCCAGAAAAAAGTCAGTCTAGTTTAAGGTGACAGTAACAGAGCCACTTGCCTAATTAAACACATTGTTAAAGGAAGATCAAGAATGAAATTACATCTGTATATTCCTTTTCTTGTGCTATGGACAAGAGAACAGATAATTTTGCTGAGATTAAAGAATAGGAGCTTCTCTGTGTTATAACCTTAAAATTGAAGGGGAAAGCAGGAGTATGGAAAGGGAAGTGAAATACAAGGTAAGGGAAAAAAAAAAGGCAAGTTGTCTCTTGGCTGTTGTGATTCAAAATAATTAAAGGACAAAGTTCATCTATGGTGGTTGAGGCTGCTTCAAAATATGAAAGGGGCTCTAGAATGTCCCACATCAATGACAGACATTTGTCTTCCAGCATCATGGCTTTGGAAGTAGATAGAGGTCACAGGTTGCTAATTCCCAACTAACTTGGGGGTCTTTCTTGGTTTCTCGACAAAGGATAAGGTAACTAAAGTTTGGACATACTTGCAATATTATAATTTATTTGTTTACTGGAAGATCAGCTGCCAAATCCCTTGCTTCCAGAAGAGAAAACATACTAGCTAAGCACCTGTCTTAGTCTTCAAACACACATGGTTAAGATGCAATTGAAGTTCTATCCAAGGTGAAGAAAGACGTAGTAATAAGGCACCTAGTTGGTCTCCATACCACATAAATTATATGCTATGGGCTTGAAAAAAAATTACAGCTAAAGAACCTATATGCAATCTAACTGTCTTCAACCCCCAAATATTTTGAATATATTTTCTTAACAAAGTGTTTTGGGAAGTAACACAGACTGGAAGGTTCACTAAACCATGCCAAATTATGCCATACTAATCTCTTCTTCTCCGCCCCCCCCCCCCTTTTGTCCTCTTCCCTTTCCTTCTCCTTATTAGTGTTTCTAGAGGTAAAATAAAACAAAATATGGAGATATTTCTAGATTGTAGTAAGGTAATTGACAAGATCTGTTGAGATGGCATTGTGGTCAAGATGGAGGTTTGCGCCCCAGATCATATGTTAGGTGCCAGATCCACAGGGTGCTGCCAATGCAGCAGTAGATGAGTGAGAAGTGGCCTCTGTCTGCAAAGAGCTTATAGTGTGTTGAAGGAAAGAGACTATTACAAAACAAAGGGTAGTAAAATATGTTGAGATAATGGTGGTGGGGGTGCAGGATCTTCTGTTGGATCTAATGGATCCTCAAGGTTAGGGAAGATTTGTCCAAGATAATCTTTAAGCTGTGATTTGGAGGCTAATAGCTACATTAACGGTGGGAAATGGTAGAGTATTCCAGTCATAGCCCTTGCATGTGTACAGGACTCAGAGGTGAGAAGGACATGGTCTCTTCACAGACCTGAAAACCATTGAATATAGTAAGTGCATCTGTTAAGGTACAAGCTTAGCTGCTGTAACAAAGTCATCCCAAAGTATAGTAGCTCAAATAAGACAAATTTATTTCCTCCCATGAAGTTGTCTGGAATTGGTCGACAAGCCAGGTTGGTTAGGCAACTCTGTTTCTAAAGGAACTTAGATTCTTTTTATCTTTATCATTCACTTACCAGTGAAAAACTATTTCAAGCATCTTTTATACAATTAATGAACCACTGGTGTCTAAAGTGATAACTGAAAGTCAGAAAGAAGTCTGCTATTGGAATACATATCAAGTGGAATGGAGCCCAGACTTAAGGTTAGGGATAATTTCTCCATGGAGGTGAGAACTGAAGTAGAAGTTGGTAGGATGCAAGTTAGGAGGTGGGAGAGTTCCAGGCAGAGGGAAGAACATGTGCAGAGAACCCATGGCAAGAGGGAATATCGGAGATTTAAGGAACTAAAAATCACTGGGTATAGTATTAGATAGGGTATAATTTAAGGTGCAGCAACACAGAGACCACAAATTACAATAACTCAAACAAAACAAGTTTACTTTCCTCCCATAGAACAGCAGCTTCTAGAGGATGGATCCCTGAATAGGGTGTTTGCAATGCTAGCAGGAGTGAACTCTTGATTAGGGAACTTTAACTGTGAACTAATTGTCTCATGTCAATTTATATATATATTATATATTATATATTATATATTATATATTATATATTATATATTATATATTATATATTATATATTATATATTATATATTATATATACACACACACACACATATATCACCATCTCACTATATTTTAAGAAGTTTAGGATTTATCCAAAGGCAAATATGAAGCCATTGGAAAGAAGGGAATTAAATTTATAATTTAGAAAGGTGGCTCTCGTTTTAATGCCATGAATGAATGGGTGGGCAAGATGTAAGGCTGGGGGGCCAGTGGGGCTATTGCTGTAATCCAGATGAGAAAGGATATGGTGATAAGGATATGGTGATAAGGGATGGTTATCTGTTAGCCATAATATAGTTAATAGGCAGAACTTTGTGGAGTAAGAGTTTGGCAGAGATGAGCTATTTTAATCTATTGCTATCCAGGGCTGAAATTCATAAAATTATATGAATTCCAATAATTTTGAATGGCCACAAATTTATTTTGATGAGGGGTTGCAAAATCAAGTATTTACTATGGCCTAAGAATAGGAAAACAAAATAAATAAAGCAGACCTATTGTAATGTTGGGAGGTAATGGAGAACTGGATAGCACATGCTGTCTCCAAAGGGGTCAGATATCCTCAGTTCCAGCCAAGCGTTGTCATTTATAAATAAAAATTCATTGTTGCCAGATCTAATTTTTTCCCCTTTTATCTTGGGTTGTTATATGAAATCTTCTGATTTTTAAAAAATGTTTTATTTATTTTTGAGAGAGCACAAGCAGGGGAGGGACAGAGAGAGGGGGACAGAGGATCTGAAGTGGGCTCTGTGCTGACAGCAGTGAGTCCAGTGTGGGGCTTGAACTCACAAACCGCGAGATCATGACCTGAACTGAAGTCAGATGCTCAACCGACTGAGTCACCCAGGTGCCCCTGAAATCTTCTGATTTTGAATGTTGACATCTAAGTAAAAATTAAGCAAACATACGAAGTACTGTGTAGACCAACGTTGTAAGGACCAAGCAAAACAGGTCTGTAAATGAGATTTGATTTGCACAGATTCATGTGTGCTTACATCTTAATAACTGTATTAGTTTGGGTAGGCCGCTGTAACAAAGAAACCCAGTGGCCAAGAAAACAGAGATGTTTATTTCTTATGTGACAGTTTCAATGTGAATGGACCGGGTGGCTGGACATTGTTGCTCTTCGTAATCTTTCAGGTACTTCCCAAGTTGTTGTTACACCATCCCCAGGTAGAGTGTTCATCTTCATGGTTAAAGTTGGATCATTACATCTGGATTCCAGTCCTCAGAGAAAGAGAAAGAGAACACAGATGAAGTATCTGTCCATATATTCATAAAAACTCTTACTATTTTCTTTTAATTTTTTCTGGCATACTTCCTTATTAATTTTTATCCTTATAGACTTTTGAGCCTGGCATGATGGATTATTAGTCCTATTTAACAGATAGAAAAATGAGGTGTAAGTAAGTTGTAACTTACCCAGGATCACAAAGAGAATTAGTGGTAGGACTAGAATCTACCTTGACTCCCTTTTAATAATAATAAAATGTCTTTGA
This sequence comes from Prionailurus viverrinus, assembly GCF_022837055.1. NCBI lineage: Eukaryota > Metazoa > Chordata > Mammalia > Carnivora > Felidae > Prionailurus > Prionailurus viverrinus. Next base: position 33,904,714 of record NC_062568.1, read on the forward strand.
AATGCATATGTAATACATATTTAAATAACAGTTTATTTGAATTCCTGTTATTAAAGTTCAGTCACTTACTGAAGCATGAAAACAGATGGCAATGTATATTTTTCCTCCTGGATACGTTATCATATCCCTCTTCTGAAGTATCATTCTTGTTTGCTCCTGACATCACATGGGGAATCCACAAAAGCCAACGGCCCTTCAAATATTTTGTAAGATGATTTTGCTTTGGTAGTACCAGAATATTCTTTTGTCTTAAATGTTACAGTTTAATTGTGTGCAGGAACATTGATTCCTTATAGCATGGTGTTTACATGTGGCTAGAGCTCTCAGCCTCATTCAATTTCTGTTTCTGAGAAAACTATTAGAGAGTGTCATGGCCAGAATTGCTGTCATTAGTCAAGTCACTTTTCTCGTCTGGGTAACCACAACTGTGCACAGATAAGTGAAATTTCATTTGACAGTTTTGGGGGCATTTCACTAATACAGATCAGACAAAGCCACAGAATTTCCAGATACTTTCCAGATACTGTCTTTTGTTTTTACTCAGGACTTTGAATGAAACATTTAAATAGTGGATTTGGAGTTCTAGAAAATGAAACATTGTAAGGATGTGGAATTCTCCTCTGGCTTTTATTAGAAAAAGGAAAAGAAGGCTTGACCATTTAATTGTGGCTGCTCTGATGAAGAATGGGCAGAACAATGAAGCAGTGATGTGTTGACAATGCCTTGGATATACACAATAGAAAAGCCTTCTGTTTTGTTTTGTTTTGTTTTGCTTTTTGAAGGAGCGTCATGTTCTGGTTGGTGGAGCCCAGGATTATAATGCCCATATATCAGGATTCTAGTTGCGGTGTTTCTGCCACTGATTCTTAGCATTGACTTTAGAAATAGCTTTCGGTTGCTTCAGGCAACAGATAATTTTTTAAATGAGTGAGGGTGAGTGTGTTCTACCCCTCACATAGAGAACAGGATGGTGATACTGTTGCTTTTATGTAATTTAATTTATATAATTAAAAAAATAATTCATTTTACTCGTTTTCCATTAGTCAGTCAATTTCCAGTAATGTAGGCACCAGTGTTAATATTTAATTAATTGTTGGATAATGCATCACACACTTCTGCAGTTGAATCATTTAAAGAAATATATTTAAAAGTCTATGTCATATTTATTGAGGGAAGAATTTGGCATATTAAATAATGGCCCAAATGATCTGGAAATATAGGTGGATATAAAGATAGCACCACCAGTACAGTCGCTGTTACCTTCATCACCAATATTAGGCTGTTGTGAAGGTTAAGTGAAATGATGTTCTTCTTTTTGTTTGAACCCTTTTCAGTATATTCCAGTATATTCCTATGCCACATAGCCATTGGGTAAGGATATGAGAAACATTAAGGAATGGATGGGAAACTTGTCCCAAGCTGAAAACACATACTTTCTTTGATGTATCCTAAAACCATACTGTTTTATGTTTTAGCTAGCTTCTTCCTGTTTATGGTGTATTTTTTCTGACTTTATGAATAATTCTGTCTTATATATGGTATAATTATGACTCATATTTCCTCTTATGAGAACTGAACATTAATCTTTTTTAATTTTAATATTTATTAATTTTTGAGAAGCAGAGACACAGAGCGCCAGCAGGGGAAGGGGGCAGAGAGAGAGAGGGAGACACAGAATCTGAAGCAGGCTCCAGGCTCCGAGCTGTCGGCACCGAATCTGATGAGATCACAAACTGTGAGATCATGACCTGAGCTGAAGTCGGACGCTTAACCAACTGAGACTCCCAGGCGCCCCAAGCATTAATCTTAACTAGACAGGATTCCCTCAGACCTACCTGTCTCATGTTAACTGTTCTGCTTATCCATGAGGCATTGATGCACATTCATCTTTTGAAGTTACAGTTGAACAACTGTTTTGAGTATTGTATTACAAATGGATCTGGTTCTGCACAACCAGTAGACTCACCTGTTTCGGTACCTATGTCTAAACTCCAATAATTAGGAGTAATTTCTTACTGGGTTATAATAATGAAAGCAAGTTTCAGACTTCATTCCACTGCATATAAAGATGTTTATTAGAGAAGGTATGAAATAACCCTATATAACCTGTTCTTTGAGCTCTGTGAATTCTCAACAGTCTTTCAGGTGCTCTCTAGGTGCACATTACAAGTGCCAGGTTTAATGCCATATTCTAAATGCTCACTCGGTTTTTACTTTTTGACAATCATTTGAGATTTATAGACAAATTGCGAAGATAATACAATGTTTTCATATACCTCTTACCTGATTTCTGCTCTTGTTAACTTTCTACATTACCATGATTTATCAAAACTAAGAAATCAATATTATTATTATTATCAGTATTAACTATACTCCAGACTTTTTTCCATTAATATCCTTTTTCAGTTCTAGAATCCAATCTAGAATATCACATTGCATTTAGTCATTAGACTTTTGTACCAGGTTCATGAAAAAGATCAGTTTATACATCTTAAACACCACTAATTTTAACCAATGAAAATTTGTCTCTAGTATCTACAACACCTGTGATCAAAACCACCAGTATCAGTTGGAAAGAGATAGCCAGCTGCCTCTGGGAGTGTGGTTCTTTCGAGTAAATATCAGCTGACCACCAGTATAGTGTGTAGTTCCAGTTAGGGTAGGAGACAAAAACTAACACACACATGCATTTCATATTGCTCTGCTGTGGTATTTGAAAGTAAATTCCAGGTAATCTAACACGTGGGCTATATTGAAGTTCTGTTTAAGTTAAGTGTATGCTATAGATTACTGATGAAAGGAGATCCTTAGTCCTTTTTAAAAATGTATAACATTTTCTACCCTAATTATAAAAAAATAGTACTTTTATTCACTTGTCAGACATACAGAAAATATAGAAAAGCATACAAAGGAAACATTCACATAATTCCTGTCATACTGATTTTCTTGGCTTAAATGTTAATTTTTCCCTTAAATCTAATTACCTCTGTGACCTCCAGAAACAAAGAAATACTTTAGTCTGAATCTGTGTCCATCTTTCTCTGACTTAGTGTTTCAGAGAAGCTTTAGCCTTTTTGCCATCAGGAGTGGACTGGACTCAAGAATTGAGGGGCAAGGAGACGAAGTGTTTCCTAGCATAAATTACTACTTTTAAGTAGAGTTCTTTATGGAACTTTACACTTCTGTGTTTTCAAGAAGTATAAAGATGTGCAAATGTTCCTCAGAACATAAACTAACATGCTAATGTCATAGCTGAATAAAAGGTGCCAATGCTCTTTTCTGTTTATTTTGAATTATTATTATTATTATTTTGTACAGTTGTTGCGTTACTGATACGGAATTGTGGGAGAAATTGATGACAGTGGCTTTGCATGTCATTTGTGCTGATAAACCTGCGAAGGTAGAATAGGGTACGGGGGAAAGTCAGGTTCACACAATGGGGGCATTTCGTCTTGACTCCACACCACCTTCTCAAGTTTAAGATTGGGCATGGATATGTCATGTAGCCTCTCCCTGCCTTGTTTCCTCACCTGTAGCACAGGGATGGTGATAAATGCCTCAGAGGTCCAAAGGTTACATTAACTGAGATGATGTGTGTAAAACACTGAAATACATGGTAGCTATTATTAATATTCAATGTATTTCCTTTTTTTTCCTTTTTAATTTATAAATTGAATCAGTTCCAGTCGTGAGGCAGGCACATGTTGAGTTTTCCTCTGTGTGCTAAGATCTGGACATGGTGTTAGGGACATCGAGAAATGACATGTCTGGGTTCTCAGGCACTGCACAGAGTAGTAGTGGAGACAGATGCCAACACCATGGGACGCGGTGGGACAGGCATTGTGGGAAGACTGGTGAGGAGTGAGCCACCCAGGCCTGTCTGGGAGAGGCAGAGATACAGGGAGGACACCCAGGCAGACAAGAAGGCAGTAGGCACTGAGCTAAGGCTGGGTTTTAAGTTATTGGGCAAGGGTGGTGCATGGCACAGAGGAATTAAGGATCCTACGGCTAATTTTCTCCCTACAGCCTCTTACCGTGAACTCTTTAAAGGAGTTCTCTGCAGTCATGCGCAGAAGCCTTTTGTAAAGCAAGCTACCACCACATGGGTCTTATAAATTTGGTTTCAGTATCCCCTGTCCCATCTAGGTGTCTCTGTGTATTTTTTAAACATTACACTTAATTTTTTCTTCATATATTTTTGGATTATAAAAGGCCTATAACAACATTACAGAAAATTTTGAAAATAAAGAAGAGGGAAAAAAAAGTCCACAATTTGCTAGCTGTGTTAATACAGTGGATTTCATTCTTTGTTCATCTTATCCTGAATATATGTAAAAATTATCTTCCTCCCTTTCCTTTGTTATAGGGATAAAATTTGATTGACACAAACTTTAGAGGAAGTCTGAATTGTAAGCCTCATGCTCTGTATGTGGTGTTAAAGGAAAAAAGGGTTACAGTAAGGATGGGTTACCCCACAGGATTCCCTGGGTGATGCTTTGAGGCAGAATTATGGGAAATTATGTGCCCCAGGCCTTTTTTTTTTTTTTTTAAAGCAATAGCTGCCTCCCCTAGTTACTAGTGATCTTGAAATTGTGGGGAGGTGTGGCTGGGATGGTTCACAGTGTTCATTACTTAGGACAGAACAATTTTCACAGATTTTTACCTTATATGCTTTTACTATTGATTACGTAATATTTTCTTTTCTTTTTCTTTTTTTTTGAGACTGAGAGAATGTGCATATGCAAGTGGGGGAGGAACAGAGGGAGAGAGACAGAGAGACAGAGAGAGAGAGAGAAAGAGAGAATCTTAAGCAAGTTCCACGCCCAGCGCAAAGCCCATCTTGGGGCTTGAACTCTCGAAACTGTGAGATCATGACCTGAGTCGAAATCAAGAGTCAGTTTCTTAACTGACTGAGCCACTCAGGCGCTACTTAATTACCTGATATTTTCTATTTACTTACTTTTTATTTAACTGAAGGAAATTTATTTTAAAAGGTAGCTCTATACTATTATTACATGATTAAGAGAAGGTCACTCTAGCATTCATTACAATGAAAACAAGTGAAAACAACATAATTCACTTCTAGGTGGATATGGATACTTGCCAGAGGCCCTAAACCAAATTTCTGCTCTTTGTTAAAATGGGAGATGAGCAGGTGTTGAAGATTTGTTGGTGGGATCCTATCATTAAACAGAGACTATTTCATTAGAACTATTGGAATAAGATTTTTATATTGTATGTGTGTAATTTACTTTGGAAGTGCTTCAACATAAACAGCATGATTCTTGGCTAATTTTCTCCTTACAGGCTGGTGTCATTTCAGGCACCTTAATAAGGAATTAACACCTTCGGTATTGGATACTTAGAACTTCAAATATTGTTTTTCTATTAGTTTTTTAATTTTTTTAGAAAGAGAGAGAGCATGCGAATTGGAAGAGAGGAGCAAAGGGAGGGAGGGAGGGTGAGATAGAGAGAGAGAGAGAGAGAGAGAGAGAGAGAGAGAGAGAGAATCTTAAGCAGGGTCCACACTCATCATGGAGCCAACTCCCACAACCCCTGGGAGTTGATCTGAGCTAAAATCAAGAGTTGGATGCCTAAGCGACTGAGCCACTAAGGTGCCCCAGAACGTCAAATATTGTTATAGAAATATATGCCAGAGGATTTACTTAGCTTAAAGGATGTTAGGAACAATTTTTCATCTGTGACATGATTGCGAATTGTGTGAATGAACTGTGGGAAGCCCAGGAGGGCTCATCCTGCCATCTAGGTTTTCCGGTGTCTCTCTGGGAGTGTTTTTCATCTTAGGTGGTAGTAGGAAGTGCCTTAAGAAAGTGGGGCTTCCTTGAGCTACAAAACAGGTTTGGTGCCTGCTTGCTAAAGTACTTTTGGCTGAATTTAGTTTATGACTTGATTTCATAATGTACTACCCCGTAGCGAGGTGTATGAGGAATGAGATATATGGCTTATACCTAGCTTGACAGGTCCTTCCTAAATGATGTAGACCCTTCCTGAACAGGTCAGCTTGCAGTATCTTTCTTCCTCTGATTCAGTGTGATTGAATGCCTTGTCTATGACCAATCAACACGTCCTGAATTTTTGGACAATATAGCCCAAGGGAAATCTTTGTTTGCATAACTCTGGCTTGTTTTCTAGCAGTCTTGGGTAGATCAGTATTTTTCAAATTATCTGTGGAGAAGGTCAGGTTTTTTTTTTTTTTATTTTAATTTCCAATACATTGTGGACTGGTACTCTGAATTACTAGAAAAATAAAATAGTGACTGTGCATACAAAATAGAAGTGTAGACTTTTTAAAATTAGGTTTAACAGATAACATGACATTTCAATAAATAACAAACCTAACATAGGAAAGAAGAGAAAAACTGTGACAATGATAATTATGAAAATTACACAGATTTCTTGAAAATGTGTATATGTGTAGGCAGTTACTTTAGAGAATTGTTATTGCATTCATACCTTTCTTGACCTGCAGTTGTAACTAAACAAATAGTTATAAGTGAAATAGTGATATCTATATGCACACTTTGAATGTAAACTGTGTATGTATCAGTATTTATAGTTTCTAATTCTTCAAATGGGCTTGCTTCTTGCTTGTGGACGTATCTAATATAGGTTGAACTGCTGACATGCTACTCACAATGCGTGTCTACCCAAAATGTTTAAGGTTTTGTTTTAATAACACTCACAGCAAAGAAGCCAGGCTCACAGAAGATATGTTTACAAGAATGGAAAAAGTATTTTTATAAATCAGTTTCTGCAAGCTCAGGATATTCATTTCAAACTTTTATCCAAAGTAAAGCAAGTAAGGCTACTATTTTCACATTAATCTTCTGTCCTTTGTCAGTAATCAATTTCAACAATTTTGTAGTAAATAACTTGCTTCTTGAAGAAAGATGGACACCTATTCAATGTTATTCATGACTAAAATACATACACATTTTTTAGGCTTAAAGAATAAGGGTCAGTAACAGTGGAGTAGATTGTCTTATAGCTTTTTGTTTTCTTTGTCTGAAATGGTGTATTAGTAGTATATTAAAAAGTAAAACCAGCTGAAGAGTTAAGTCTTTTTTACATAGATAACAGAGGTAAAATATTGAAGGAAAGTTATAAAATGGTGATCCCCAAACTTGATTTATTTGGTCCACTATAGTTTTTAAAAAATTGGTGTGTCATATGAAAAAAAATCTAGTTTTCTAGTATATCTTTATTTAAAATTTTTTTTTAACGTTTATTTATTTTTGAGACAGAGAGAGAGACAGAGCATGAATGGGGGAGGGTCAGAGAGAGAGGGAGACAAAGAATCTGAAACAGGCTCCAGGCTCCGAGCTGTCAGCACAGAGCCCGGGGTGGGGCTCGAACTCACGGACTGCGAGATCATGACCTGAGCCAAAGTCGGACACTTAACCGACAGAACCACCCAGGCACCCCTCTCTATATCTTTAAAAAACCCTAATATTTGGCCCCTTGTGGGGCCTGCATCTCTAGGTGACCTCAGTCAGTGCAAGGTCTCCACGGTCCCCACCTTTCACACAGGGTGCATATAGCTGCTTCATTAATTTTCCTTACCTGACCACCCACTGTGGACATTGGAGTTTGTCACCTCCAGTCCAGAGTAATGTCTGAGTGTCCAGGGAGCAGGCTGTGTTGAGGGACACCATCTAAAAGAGAATCCATCAGGTTGTGGCACTAGTGATGTCATACTCCTGTTGCCTCGATTCTCAGACCTTGCTCTGAATGGTTGCTGTTCTCTTTACCCTGTCTTCTACCTAACTCTGCCCCTGCTTTCCTATTAGCCTTTGTAGAAACCTCTACCTATGAACCTCTATCTGCTTGCCTCTTACGGCTCTGTCCTTTGGATTACACATTTTTTTCTCATGTAGTGCTAACCTTACAATACCTCTGGTTTTGCCTTTGTATATCCCTTATTCTGGAATATTCTTGATAGCACTGTTTGTTTCCTTAATTGCACTTACCATAGTTTGTAAACATACACTTATTTATATGCTTACTTATTTAATCCAAAACTGTATGCTCTATGATGGACCATCTCTGCTTTGTTCACCACTGAATTCTTTTTTTTTTTTTTTAATTTTTAAAAATATTTATTTGTTTCTTAAGACACACACACACACACACACACACACATACACACAGAATGTGAGCGGGACAGGTGCAGAGACAGAGGGACACACAGAATCTCAAGCAGGCTCCAGGCTCTGAGCTGTTAGCACAGATCCTAACATGGGGCTTGAACTCATGGACTGTGAGATCATGACCCGAGCTGAAGTCGGACACTTAACCGACTGAGCCACCCAGGTGCCCCATGTTCTCCACTGAATTCTTAACCCCTACTACTATGTGTGGCATACCTAGGACATTGTCATAGTTGATGGCTGGATGAAATGAAGGTGTTGGCGCAGTAGGCTTGAGGGTGGGTGGTGGAATTGATTTGCACCCATGCAGTGTGCAGTCACCAGTGAATCCTAACTTAAAGCTATTTGAATTATTTGAATGATTGAATTATTTCAGAAAATGAATGGAAATATTGATTGATGGTTTAGAAGTATATTAATTATTTTTTTGGCGCTCATGATTTCACATTTAGGAATGTGATATTTTATACTCCCAAAAATAATTTATTGACTGTATTTTACATTATTATCAATCAGATTTAAGTGTCTAATTTTTAGAGATTTTCAAGAAGGTAGGTCCTCACTACTGATGGCTTGTGGTTATAATTCTGAGGGGAGAAAAGAGTCAACATTAAATTAGCTTCATACTAATTAAAACTGCAGGCTACACAATAATTAGAACTGTTTGTCCATAAGGTCTTTTGGGCTTTTGATCACACCATTAAAAAAATAGATGGTTAAGTAAAAAAAAAATATGATAATCCTTATATTTGTGGAAAATAACTACTGAAATTCTTCTTTAGTGTTGAGAGCTGGAGGATTTTTTTGTTTTGTTTTGTTTTGTTTTTTCAAATTATGAAGTATAGCAATTTAGGGAATCATTTTAAAGAAAATCTTATAGTCCTACTAAACCATTTTTATTCTTGACCCAGAAGCTTATTTAAACATTTAATAAGTTTTTTTTGTCCTAATTATGGTAGAAATATCTTTCACAGAGTGATAATTGTGATTGTTTGAAAGCTCAAGATTAAAATATTCATAAAAAGAAATCCTATAGGGAATGATGGAGTTCTCTTCAGGGAGGAGCAAATTGGAGGGGAAGGAAAGAAACAAGAGTCATCACCCCCCACTAAGATGCCATTGGGGGATGAGGGGATGGAGGGCAAAGAGGCAGAGTGGGGACGGTTGGTCTGAGAGGCACATTCTGGGATAATTTGCATATTCTCAGAAATAGTAGTGGGAGGTTGGGATGAAGGAATTAAATCTGCTGAAGAACCAAAATACTGTTCTTTCTTATTATACCCCCACCTACTCATCCTACACACATCCCTCTGTACACACTGATGCTTTTTTATAATCCATGCATGTTGAAAGTCAAACATTTGATGTGCACCAGCTGCAGTGAGAACCCAGTAGGTTTCTTCTGCAGGCTCTTCGATTGTAATCTTGAAAAAAAAGTTTACTGGTTTGTTTTTCTAATTTATATTTTAGTTGCACCACTGGGAAGGGTGGAAATATTTGGCTTGTTTGTCTCAAATACACCCAGAGATTGATGGACTCAAGCTTCTCTGTTTGACACAGGTGGCTTATTAACTGTCTTTTCTCCTCTCTGCAGTCGGAGTACGGGAGTAGAAAACAGGTTAGAAGAAGTAGGTCATGAGAGTTAACTGAAGAAAAGTAAAGTAACATATTTATGTCTCTTTCCATCTTTCAGAAAGCAGTACACTTCTAGACAGTTGCAGAAAGGTAAAAATACTTGTTTAAAGTCTGTTTTTTTTTCTCTTAATACCTATTGTACAAATGACGTAAGCTAACAATATTTAACGAACACTAGCCTATTACAAAATTTCCCAGGCTCGTTTAAAACAGTGGACCTAGGTTTCCAGAGCATATTGGAGTCAAAGAGAAATGTTAATGTCAGAGGAGAAGAATAGCTGGACAGAGATTTTGTCAACTGCTCTTAAACCTTCTGTCCGTTGCCTGGTGGTAGAAGGAATTTGTTAACTTTTCTTGCCTGTAGCTCCACTAGGGAAAGAAGACTCCCTGTGGGGTGAATGTCCTTTCTCTTAATTATGACTCTTTAGTTAGGTATAGTGTTTAGGTAAGTTTTAGAGTTGGTTATTTGGAATTCAAAATGCATTTTTCCATAGAAATAAAGTTTTAATTCAGTGATAGGGGTGCATCGTAACAGTGAAAGAGCCCTGGACCCAGAATCCAATTTGGAATTAGATGTTGCATTTTGTCTAAGCCAGGGTTTCTCAACCTTGCCATTATTGACATTTTAGACCTGTTTTTTGTCCTGCAAGATTGTCCTGTATTTCATTGTAAGAGATGTAACAGCATTTCTGACCTCTGACCTGGTTGCCAGTAGCAGTCATCCAGTCATGACAATGAGAAATGTCCCCTGGGAGGCAAAATTGTCCCTGGTGGAGAATCCCTGCTTTAAATGTATGATGTCTAAGACCTTGGACATATTATCTAACAGTCCTCAGCCTGTTTTTCTGTCTATAAGTTAGGTACTACTTACTTCAAAAAAGTTAATGAATGGTCTTTAATTTGTAGTCTATCTACATGTGTCTTTATTAATATATGTGTGTATATATATTACTTATATATAATATATATGTATATTAATTATATATAATTATTTCTGGAGTAAAATCTGATGGGTCATGATATATTGTTCTTTAAAAGAATTTTTTGTATTAGATTTTCTAATATTATATTTAAAATTTTTTATACATAGAGTCATTCATAAGTAAGTTTGACCTATGTTAGTATTTCTTCAAATATGGTCCATATGCCAGTACCAAGTACTGGGAGAATGTAATCTACTCTTAGGTAGTATGTAGATAAATATTTCAAAAATTGTAATATGTATGTAATTATTCAATTAATTTTGACAAGTGATACTGTTTTTCATTCTTGACAGTGATAAAAATTTATCTTTTAGAGTAGCCAGTCAATTTAAATGAACATTAATAATATTTATATGTACTATTGGTGGTTTCTGGATATGTTAAAAATTGTGAAGATGGTTTGAGGCACATAGGCCTTTAAAGTTGTGTGTGTGTGTGTGTGTGTGTGTGTATTTGCTAGATAAATGGGTGGAGGTGAGTAGTAGAGTTATCTATATCTATCTATCTATCTATCTATCTATCTATCTATCTATCTGGTTTGTTTTCCATATTCTATGAGCCTCATTAATGTTCTGAAGCTTTTCACATAGGGCTTATCAGTTCTTCAAAGGCTTGGTGGAATTTACCTTTAAAGCTATCTGGGCCCATTTTATTTTAGAGGTGTTTTCTGTTGTTGTTTTTGTTTTGTTTTATTCAGTTTTTAATTTTAATTCCAGTATAGTTAGCATACAGTTTTATATTAATTTCAGGTATACAATATAGTGATTAAACCATTCTATACATTACTACTCAGTGCCCATCATGATAAAGTGTACTCTTTAATCCTCATCACCTATTTCACCCATTCCTCCACCCCTCCCTCCTCTGGTAACCATCAGTTTGTTCTCTATAGTCTAAGAGTCTGTTTCATAGTTTGCCCCCTCCCCTTTTTTCTCCGTTGCTAATTTGTTTTGTTTCTTAAATTCTACATGAGTAAAATCATCTCATATTTGTCTTTCTCTGACTGACTTATTCACTTACCATTATACTGTCTAGCTCCATCCATGTTGTTGTAAATGGCAAGATTTCATTCTTTTTCCTGGCTGAATAATAGTCCATTGTGTGTATATACCACATCTTCTTTATCCATTCATTGGTCAGTGGACACTTGGGCTACTTCCATAATTTGGCTATTGTAAATAACGCTGCAGTAAACAAAAGGTGCATGTATCCTTTTGTGTCTTTGTATTTTTTTGGGTAAATACCCCGTAGTATGATTATTAGATCATAGGGTAGTTCTATTTTTAACTTTTTGAGGAACCTCCCTACTGTTTTCCACAGTTGCTGCACCAGTTTGCATTCCCATCAACAGTACACAGGGGTTCCTTTTGCTACACATGTTGCCAATACATGTTGTTTCTTCTGTTTTTGGTTTTAGCCATTCTGACAGATGTGAGGTGATATCTCATTGTGGTTTTGATTTGAATTTCCCTGATGATGAGTGATGTTGAGCATCTTTTCATGTGTCTGTGGCCATCTGTATGTCTTCTTTGGAGAAATGTCTGTTCATATCTTCTGACCATTTTTAATTGGATTAGTTGTATTTTGGGTGTTGAGTTGTACACATTCTTTATATACATTAGTACCAACCTTTATCAGATATGTCATTTGCAAATGTCTCCCATTCTGTAGGTTGCCTTTTAGTTTTGTTGATTGTTTCCTTTGCTGTGCAGAAGCTTTTTGCTTTGATGTAGTCCCAGTAGTTTATTTTTGCTTTTATTTCCATTGCCCTAGGAGCTAAATCTAGAAATATGTTGCTGTGTGGCCAATGTCAGAGAAATTACTGCATGGGCTCTCTTCTAAGATTTTTATGGCTTCAGGTCTCACATTTAGGTCATTAATCCATTTTGAGTTCATTTTTGTATATGGTGTAAGAAAGTGGTCCAGTTTCATTCTTTTGCGTGTAGCTGTCCATTTTCCCAACACCATTTACTGAAGAGACTGTCTTTTTCCTGTTGTGTATTCTATCCTCCTTTGTGGAAGATTAATTGACCATATAAATGTGGGTTTATGTCTGCGTTTTCTATTCTTTTGCATTGATCTATATGTCTATTTTTATGCCAGTACTATACTGTTTTGATTAGTACAGCTTTGTAATATAACTTGAAGTCTGGAATTGTGATACTTCCTGGTTTTTTTTTTTTCAAGATTACTTTGGCTATTTGAGGCCTTTTGTGTTTTCATACAAATTTTAAGTTTCTTTGTTCTAGTTCTGGGAAAAATGCTGTTGGTATTTTGATAGGGATTACTTTAAATCTATAGATTGCTTTGAGTATTATAGATATTTTAACAATATTTTTTCTTCCAACCCGTGAGCATGGAATATCTTTCCATTTTTTTGTGTCACCTTGAATTCCTATCATCAGTGTTTTATAGTTTTGAAAGTATAGGTCTTTCACCTTTTTGGTTAAATTTATTCCTAGGTATTTTATTATTTTTGGTGCAGTCGTAAATGGGATTATTTGTTTTTAAAATGGTTTTTCTAGTTTCTCATGTAATTATTGTTCTGTGTAGTGTTTTCACCTCTTTTTGGTCTTATTTTGACCTTGAAAACTTGCTGTATGTATGTATGTATGTATGTATGTATGTATGTATGTATGTATTTAAATTTTAGAGAGCAAGAAAACATGAACAGGCTCCATGCTCAATGTGGAGCCCAGTGTGAGACTCCATCTCATGACTCTGTGATCTTTACTTGGGCTGAAATCAATATTGGACGTCCAACTCATTGAGCTACCCAGGCATCTCTTGAATGCTTTTTTTTTTTTTAATTTTTTTTTTCAATGTTTATTTATTTTTGGGACAGAGAGAGACAGAGCATGAACGAGGGAGGGGCAGAGAGAGAGGGAGACACAGAATCGGAAACAGGCTCCAGGCTCTGAGCCATCAGCCCAGAGCCCGATGCGGGGCTCGAACCCGCGGACCGCGAGATCGTGACCTGGCTGAAGTCGGACGCTTAACCGACTGCACCACCCAGGCGCCCCTTGAATGCTTCTTTTAAAGTATACACCAGTTCATGTTACACATTTACTCCTAACTGTACTTGAGCAAGCCAGATACACTCCAGTTCCCTTTCCCTTTGATCCACATGGCTCCATTCTTTCTCTGACCACAGCTTTGAAAGTTGTTCCTCCTTCCTTGTCTCCCTCTGACAACCATCTTTGTTCTTCGTGGCGTGTATTACCATATGACATGCTATGTATTTACTTTTGTCTGTCCTTCGATTCTAACCCCCAAAGGAAAGCTCCATAACACAGGGACTTCATCTGTTTGATTGTGATAGCCCTAGTACTTGGCATATAGAAAGGCTTCAGTAAATATTCATTGAACGATTTGATATATTTATATTTTCCTAGAAAGTTATCCACTTGGTTTAGAGTTTCAAATTTATTGTCATAAATGTATTATTCTCTTAATACCGTTTTAGCAGCTGTGTCCTCTTTCTCATCTGTAACACTGTTTATTTGTGTTTTCCTTCTTTTTAAAAATGAGTGTGGCCTCTGATTTGTCTCCTCTCTTGGTCGTTTCACAGTATCATCTTTTGGTTTATTCATCAAGTTAGTTTCTTTGTTTTCTCTTTCATTAATTGCTGTTTTTATCCTTATTAATTCTTTCTGCTGTCTTAGTGTTTAAAAATTATTTTTTAGGGGCGCTTGGGTGGCGCAGTCGGTTAAGCGTCCGACTTCAGCCAGGTCACGATCTCGCGGTCCGTGAGTTCGAGCCCCGCGTCGGGCTCTGGGCTGATGGCTCAGAGCCTGGAGCCTGTTTCCGATTCTGTGTCTCCCTCTCTCTCTGCCCCTCGCCCGTTCATGCTCTGTCTCTCTCTGTCCCAAAAATAAATAAACGTTGAAAAAAAAATTAAAAAAAAAAATTATTTTTTAAAGTTTTTTTTTTAACTATAAAGTCTGGTTAATACAGTATTTTACTCTTATTATTGTGGGTCAGCCCTTGAAGGCTATTTGAGGCCCCATGTAGCCAAATAATACACAAGAATGTCTAGAGTTGGCCATTCATCAAGTAGGAAGCTAATTCAGTGGGAAGAGTAGCTTTGGAGTTTCACAGGTACAGGGAGAACTCTGTAGGGTGTTCACACATTTCCTAGGTTTGTCATCTTGAGTCACTTGCTTAATTTTTCTGAGCTCTGGATAAACATGTGGGTAGTAATAATGGTTGTAAAGCTTTAAACATGGTTCCTGAACATGGAAGGCATGTTCAAAAAGTCCTTCCCTCCTGTCTTAGTGCGTGATATATAAGGTTTGATCATACATGCTCTGTTCCAAAGAACTCACGAGTAAACCAATAAGTCAAGTCGAATAAAAGAGATACGTCAGAAGAACAGATGGGAGGGGACTTGAATTCTTGTGAGGGTGAGGGCTGGTGTGGAGGAAGAAGGGGAGAATTACACTAGAGATGGAAGTATAACATGATGTAGAATGTAACTTAATGGATAGGTTTGTGGGCCTCTGGGCTGGCATGGACCTGGTAAGTATTTCTCTAAAGCCCATAGCCTTTGCCCAGTGGATAGAGGAGAGAAGGGAGAGTTAACTGTTGTGATGGGCACGTGAGACAACTTGCCAGGTGTCTCTGACTCAGAGGGACTGAGAGGGGAATTAGTCAGGTGGAGGCATCTAGCAGGTGAGCCCAGGAGAGTATGTACTGCATCTCTATGATTGAAGGTTGGGTGTACCAGAGTCCTGGCACCACTGGTTAGCCAGGCATTCATTGCATGCCTCTGCCATTTGTGAATAAAGCAAGTATGGGATGCTCCCAAATTAGAAGCATCTATGATTATTTTAACAGTGGCAGTTGCTGAGTTGATGGCTCTGACACAGAAGGCTCACAAACAGCAGAGCAAAGCTGGTGGTGGGAAAGGTACTTTACTTAAATTTTTCTTTTGGTAGGGGCGCCTGAGCAGCTCAGTTGGTTAGGTGTCTGACTCTTGATTGTGGCTCAGGTCATGATCTCTGGTATGTGGGATCGAGCCCTGCATCTGTTTCTGAGCTGACAGCTCAGAGCATGCTTGGGATTCTTTGTCTCCCTCTCTCTCTCTGTCCCTCCCCTGCTCACATTCTCCCTCTGAAAATAAATAAAGAAAAAGTTAAAAATTTTGGTATAATTTAATAAACAACTTTTTTTAATGTTTATTTTTGAGACACACACACACACACACACACACACACACACACACACACACAAGTGCAAGTCGGGGAGGGGCAGAGAGAGAGAGAGAGAAGGAGACACAGAATCTGAAGCAGGCTCCAGGATCTGAGCTGTCAGCACAGAGTCCGATACAGGGCTCAAATTCACGAACTGCGAGATCATGACCTGACCCGAAGTCAGGTGCTCAACTGACTGAGCCACCCAGGCGCCCCTAGACAACTTTTTAAACACTGCTGCTTATGTTGGAGTTTTTATTTGTTTGTTTGCCTTTCTGTATTTCTGAGGTGGGTAGAGCTGGCCTTCAGCAGAGTCTTAATAAATATCAGTTCCCTTCCATATTCCTTCTTGTTTCCTTTCTCTTTACCTGAGTCTTCCAGGCTGTGTACTCAACTTGGCCTTTATAGGGAGACAGCACTCACGCAACAGCAGAGTACCTGGCCGCTCCTTTTCCCCTCCCTCTGCTGCTGTTGGCAATCTGGGTGGAGGAATGCAAGGGTTCCTCCCTTGGGGTGGTGGAGATTACCTGTTGGCATCAGGGTAGTATGTTGTTTTTTCCTTGCCCTTGACTCCTCTTACCCTGTTGCTCAATGCTGCTCTTGACTGATTCTGAAAAGTATAATCTCCTGTTTCTGTACAGACCACACTAATGCCCTTTGCACTGGGTGAGAGGCCATTCCTTTGGCCCTCCTTTCTACTCCTCCCTGTAGGGCAAGGAGTCCACAGGGCTAAGTGAATATGCCCACCTGGAGCCTGTGTCCTGCCTTCTGGAACACCATCTGGGCACTCTGGGTACATTTCCCTTCCCCAAAGCCCTAAGCCTGCTTCTGGGGACTGCTTGGGCCTCTTCATAGGGTTTCTTACTGAGGACACATAGGGAAGCCAGGGTGCAAACCCAAGGAGTGTTTAGAAGTACCTATTTGCAGGTAGTGTGAATGGAGTTTGATGAGGTGGCTTAAGTGCCCACAAGTATGCACAGATGAGGCCCCTTTGCTGGATGGAGCTGGGGTAGATAGAGAAGGGTATCTTGTACCTCCAGACCCCCACATTTTGGTTTGAATTCTCAGTTCCAACCTGACCTTTCAGGCCATTATGAGGATCAGAGTAGGAGAATAAAACATATTTATTAGTTAAATTTATAGCCTTTAAATATTTAGACATATGGAGGTCAGCTTCTATTTGTGTACTTGCCCTGAACCTTGCAAATGTTAGCAGTGGACCTACAAAAGAGCATTGCCCCAGGCAGGCACTCTGCTGTCTATTGGTGTTGAGAGGATCAAGGCTGGGTGAAGAACATGCCTCTCCCACCAAACATCAGCTCCATTGGGCAGGAACCATCACTCCTACTGCTCACCATTGTTCCTTAGAACAATGCCTGGCACATGTTGAATGAAAGAAGGACTAGTCATGGGATCTGAGCAGCAGTGGAAGGGAGGGAATTATTCAGCAGGAGAGGGAAATACCGTTACTGACTACATTGGGGTACAATTATGTGTAATAGACTGATAGTCAGCTGTTCCAGGATGCTCTCTGGTATCCATTTTTCTTTTGGATCATATGAAGCTTGAAAATTTTTGTATCATTTAGAGACCCTTGGTTATGTAAATTTGATAATATGTTCTTGTTTCACTTTGTATCTGTATCATATTTTTGAGGGAAAGGAGTTCTACCATAATTTCCTGATTCAGGTTTTCACCACAAATATCCATATAGGATGGTATGTAGTTCAATTAAGTTGGAAGAAAGAAGGAAAGAAAGAAAAAAAAAGAAGGAAAGAAAGATAGAAAGAAAGAAGACATATAAACAAAACCCCAGACTACCATAAATTAAGCCAAAAAGGGGAAGATACATTATAAAAACCATTGTGATTGTTATCGATTGAGACTAAATTTTTAAACAAAATAGGAATGCTATATTTTCTGAAAAATTTTTCAAAGAAGTCCTAGCACTATTTTGAAAGCATTTTCAAAATAAATAAAACTACCAAGGATATCAAGATTCAAGTATATCAAGATTCAAGGCTAGTCCAGGTTTTCATAGTGAAGAATGCTAATCTCAGTGTGACTTGAGTCATTTGAGACCTTGATTAAGGTCACTGGAAATCTAGCCCATTTGTGGATGTTGGGAGAGCGTGCTAGGAGAAAAGGTCAAGTGGGACTCATCTTGTGTCATGGTCTTCTTTGGGAACGTACAGTGGCTGGAGCTGAGGAAAACGTTATCTACTGACCTTGTTTCTGATTTTGGAAAACTATGCAACGACTCTTTCTCATGCTCAAGAGAAGTGTAAGCATTCATAGTTTCAAACCAGAAGATACGTTTTCTTATATTCAATTAGAAGTAAGCCTAAGTCACTGAGTGTTTTGATCTATGATAGTACTTGTGGGTTTAGATATTGACAGGGTTTTTTTTCGTGTTTATTTATTTATTTTGGAAAAGAGAGAGCAAGAGAGAGCAAGGGAGGGGCAGAGAGACAGGGAGACAGAATCCCAAGCAGACTCCATGCTGTCAGTGCAGAGCCTGACACAGGATTTGATCTCATGAACCATGAGATCATGATCTGAGCTGAAATCGAGTTGGATGCTTAACTGAGCCACCCAGGCACCCCAGATTTTGAGAGTCTTTTACTTAAAGGAGTCTTTAAAAAATCGAAAGCAGGAGAAACTCTGTGCTTTCATGAATATACGTACAAAACACATGGAGGAGTTAGCCTATTAGTGCTAATTTGAGAATTAGTAGTTTGTTCCCCAGAACATTCTCCTTTTGTCAGTTTTTGTACTTGTGACATCTCTTCCAACTCTTTAATATCATGCAAAATCTGAAAGGAGAGTTTCACAGAAAAGAAAACATTTTTAAAAATATTAGTCATCTTTTATAACTTATGATTTAAAAAAGTTATTTGGATATTTTAGGATTTTCACAAAAGAGACAGATAAAATGCATTTCTGCAGCTACTAGAAGTTTATTGTTTTCACATGGAAATTCTGTGTATTATTTCTTTATTTTCTGAAAAGAACAGACTTCTGAACAAGGATTAAATTCAGTAGGTGGGTTCATTATATTATTATTATTTACGCTCATTTTATCTTTCTTCCTTATCCTTCTCCACCTTTGTATTCAAAAGAGAAAAACTTTCACTTTTGGAAATGGGTTAACCAAGACAATTAGGGCAGGAAAAGTTAAGGATGATCTCACCTCCAGAGATTTGCTGTCCATCTATGGGCATGGTGTCCCTCAATCAAAGTGTGCCTTGACCTTGTGTCTGAAGTGTTTAATCCTGGATAGGTGACCGCCCTGTTGGCAGACAGGGTCTCGGACAAAAAGAAGTAGCACAAGGGAAATATAGGCGAGAAATAGAAATGTGGAGGTGATGCTGTTGTCCTTAAGTCCAGGATAGACTAGATTAAAATTATTCCCAAGTTCTGTTCCGAGACATTTTGTATGGGGTTAGAAAAATTCCGGCCATGTACTCAATTTTAATTAAAGGTGAGGTGATTCAACTTTAAGGAAGTAAGTGATAAAGTGGTAAAATAGTATTAATGGTTCTAGTTTTTTTCTTTCCTAAATATCTTTGTTTGGCAAAATAAAAAGTCAGTTACTCTATGTCAGCCTGCAAAATGTGTTTGAAGTTTTACTATCGTGTGAAATCCCAAGGCCTGCCATTCACTCTTCTAGTGGCAGCGCAATTATTTTTTTAGCTTTTGGTGTTTTTTTTGTTTTTTTGTTTTTTTTTCCCTAGTGGTGTCAATTGCTCCTATGGAAATTGTTTGAAACGCTTATGTCTTTTAATGGTGGAGTGTTTCTACGTATGTCTGTATGTACACATGTATGTTTTGTGTGTGAGTATTAAGGAGATCAGCCTACTGCAAATGCCAGTGTTGTCTTTAGGTCATATGGTGAGGAAGTGAGCTTTGAGCTTGCTTTATTTTGAGTTACATTAAATTATATGCTATTTTTTCTTTTTCTAGAAGTTGATGTTCAGAGTTCTAGATCCTGGTCAAAAAATCGAGGAAAGGAGGTTCTGTAGTTCTTGAGAGTGTTTTTCACATGTATTATCTCATTTAATTCTTACAACAACTTGGAGTCGTAGAGATAGCATTATTCATTGGAGAATTTTAATTATGAGCAAGGGGTTTGCAGTCTCTCTCTTTTTTTCTTTTTTTGAAGAGGGACATTTTTAGGGATGGTTAAGGTTAGAAAAAAATATATAGTAGAACTTGAAATGAAATCACAGACTCATTCCATCTGTTTCCATATGTTCGTAGAATAGAGTGGCAGTATAATGCACTAATGGGTTTTGTTATGACAGTCTGTTCTCTGAAAGGTCATGTAGCATAATCCTTAACTCAGAATGATAAAGAACAATGAAGTTAAAAAGAAAAAACAGGGGCGCCTGGGTGGCGCAGTCGGTTAAGCGTCCGACTTCAGCCAGGTCACGATCTCGCGGTCCGTGAGTTCGAGCCCCGCGTCGGGCTCTGGGCTGATGGCTCAGAGCCTGGAGCCTGTTTCCGATTTTGTGTCTCCCTCTCTCTCTGCCCCTCCCCTGTTCATGCTCTGTCTCTCTCTGTCCCAAAAATAAATAAACGTTGAAAAAAAAATTAAAAAAAAATAAAAAGAAAAAACAAAACAACAAACCCTGAGGAAGAGAACTTTCTGGAAGTCCTTGAGTTCTTTAGGGAGGTGTTAGTGGTTTGGTCAGTATTGATGTTTAGGGTAGAGTGCTTTCTAACTTAAAAAATGCATGCATTTTATTATGTTGTTGAGTCTAAGAGTGAAAAGCAAGCCCCAGAATTTAATGTAATATGAATATTGACAAATGAAGGACTCTAAATTTGCCTTTGAGAAGATTACCAATAAAGATAAAAGATGTCTGGATTAAAAAATATATATTTATTTATTTTTGGGAGAGTGCAAAGGGGTGAGGGGCAGAGACAGAGGGACAGAAGATCTGAAGCAGTCTCTGTGCTGATAGGCTGACAGCAGTGAGCCTGATGTGGGGCTTGAACTCACGAACCTCAAGATTATGACCTGAGCCGAAGTCAGACGCTCACCCAACTGAGCCACCCAGGTGCCCCTGTCTGTAGATTCTAAGAATAAATGCAGCATCATTTTCCATGGTAAGCCCCTATCTAAATAGCTTATCTTGTAATGCATTTTCGAGTCTTTTCAGGGTCTTCTTGCTTTGATAAAATTTTTTAAAAATATTTTTTTTAAGTTTATTTATTTATTTGAGAGAGACCGAGCACAAGTGGGGTAGGGGGCAGAGAGAGAGAGAGAGAAAGAGAGAGAGAGAGAGAGAAAGAGAAAGAGAGAGAGAGAATCCCAAGCAGGTTCCATGCTGTCAGCACACAGCCCAGTGCAGGGCTCGAACTCACGAAACCGTGAGATCATAACCTGAGCTGAAACCAAGAGTTGGACACTTAACCTGACTGAGCCACCCAGGCACCCCTAAGGTCCTCTTGTTTTGAAACTGTTAAATGCATAAGGGATTACTTGCATTTATTTGTCAGATGTGTTTAAGTTCACACGTGAGCATTGATGTAAAAAAATTCAGAATGTTTAAGCCTGGGGAAGGTACAGTGAAGCTAGTATTGTAGTCCTGCAGTCAGAATGAATTTAAGTTTTGTTTAAAAGCAGTTTGTCAGTACATCATAAGAACTTTAAATATATGACCTTTTCTTTATTTTTAAGCTTATTTATTTATTGGGGGGGGGGGAGGGGCAGAGAGAGAGAGAGGGCAAAAGAATCCCAAGCAGGATCTGTGCTGTGAGCACAAGTACAGAGCCCATCGCAGGGCTGGATCCCACAAACTGTGAGATCATGACCTGAGCCGAAATCAAGAGTTGGATGCTTAACCAACTGAGCCACCCAGGCCCCCCAAATAGATGACCTTTTAATTTTACTTTGAGATCCCTGTTCAAAGAGCAATCAGAAATCCATACAGACCTTTATGCCCAAAGATGTTCACCATAATATTATTCATAAAATGAAAATAAAAAGGACCTTTGGGCTATTCCAGCAAATGGGAATGGTTAGAAAAATTATGACATAGTCATGCAATATTTATCTAGTTTCTAAAGTGACGCATGGTGAGAATTTTTGATTAAATGAGAAAACACTTCTGCTAGAATGTTAAGTGAAAAAAGACAGGTTGTAAGATTCATATGACTTCCAATTATTAGGAGTGACAGTAGCTCTTGAAGTTCCAAAATGTCTTGACTTTTCTGGTGAGTGGGTGCATTATTATTGCAGAATAGAGACCTTGTGATTCATTCAGTTAAGTCAACAATCATTCATATTCTGTCTACTCTGCCAGATATTGAGCTGGGCTCTGAGATACAAAGGTGAAGTGCCTAAAATCTTTAGTATCTGATTGCAAACTTAATATTTACTCATTAGTTGGGGTGCCTGGGTGGCGTAATCTGTTAGGTGTCCAACTTCAGTTCAGGCCGTGATCTCTTGCAGTTCACGAGTTCGAGCTCCACGTAGGACTCTGTGCTGACAGCTTAGAGCCTGGAGCCTGCTTCAGATTCTGTGTCTCCCTCTCTGTCTGTTCCTCCCCTGCTCATGCTCTGTCTCTCTCTCAAAAATAAATAAACATTAAAAAAATGAAAAAAAATTTACTCGTAAGTGTTTATTAGTAAGCAGTGGAGTTCTAGTTAAATGTCACAGTCTGGAATTTGTTCCTGGGTGGAAGGCTTTGTTTGCTTTAGGAACCAGGGTGGGGCAATCAAGGTGCAGCAGAAAAAAAAAAAAAAAAGGCCAGGAAAAACAACTTACTTTAGGAAATTTTAAGTGCACAGGTGCGTCTGAACATTTTTGGCACATATTTTGGGAGTAATCTATAGATCCTGGAATTGGGATTTAGGAGTAAAATTTTTCCCTATTTTTCCCTCTGCGAGGCTCCTAAAGACCTTCGGCCAGTCTGGTTTGTACTAGTCTGTACTATCAACCGAGAGTGGGTCTTCTCCACTTAACTGAGAATTCCTTAAAGGCAGGTACACAGATTTATTTCTCTTTTCGTCCATTTCTCTCTAGCCTTTCATGGTGTCTGGCTAATGGTAGGCACTCAATAAATGGTCGGAAAAAATGACTTGCTGGTGTATTTATAGTTAACAACTGCTGTGATACAGAGTAGATGGATGGAGAAAATCCAGGTTAATATTTGAATAACATAAAAAAACATGACCTCCTCAATGTCAGTACTCTTCTGCAGTGAACATTTAAGAAGACTATTTACAGGACAGTGAGGTTATATAGTATTTTATACCTACTATCTCACAGGACTTAATAAACTTGAGACTAATTATAAAACAACCTAAGCTCCTTGGAAGAAAAGTGCTATGCATATCTGAATTGGAAATTTGATTATTTTTAACTTCAGTGGGAGTTCAACGGCAAAAGAAGAGTGAAAAGGGTTTAAGATTTGGAGGAAAACATGCTGTAAAAAGAATATGAGTGTGATAATTATAAAAAATGTTTCGGATTAGTCATACTGATAGAAGATAAACATGAGAATTCTATATATGTATGCATATATAAATACATGTATTATAAATACATGTGTTATATGGAAAAATTAATCAGTGTTTCTCATATCAGCACTAGTGTATCGCACTTATGATTAATAAAAAGAAAAATTATTGAAAACATCAGTAAATATTCTCTCGGTCTTATGTTTCAAATACTGTACTGGTATCTGAGGCCGCCATGGCCCAAGGGTTTTCTATTTTTTTAGTGATACAGGACACATACACACACACACACACACACACACACACACACACACAGAGTTAACAAAAAATATGTACAAGGACGTACTATAGGAATTTCAGGCAGGTTTTGTTTTTTATTTTTTAAGCAGGTCTAAAATTAGTCCTTTCAATCTCTATATGTTGTTGGAAACTTGTGTGTAGTCAGGCATGGGGTTGAAAGCAGATAATTTTATAATTGAAGTTCCTTATATTGTAAATGTAAAATCAGATATTTGGAAAGATAAAGGACATGCATCTTCCTTTCCTGCTCTAAAACCATCAGTGGCACTTCTTGCCTGTAAAGTCCACAATTCTGTCTCTCTTTTTTAAAACATTTATAGTCTGTTTTTAATTTTATGCCCACTACTAAGCATTGTGAACCAGGCACTAGTCAAATTGACCTTCCCTTAATTTCTGCCTCTGTTTCTGCTAAGTATGATGCTAGCTGACATGTGCCCTGTGCTAAGAATCTTACATATTGTGTCTCATAAAATCGTCATGGTGACTGAAAGATAGTTGCTCTTATTCTCCTTCAGATTCATTATTTTGTCCAAAGTCACACAGCTAGTGAGTGCCGGAGCCTTAATATAAAGCCAGCTTCTCTGACCAGAAGCCCATGCTTCTGCTATTCTGTCTTTCCCTACTATTTAGATTGCCCTGCTGTCTCTCTGCATGTCTATATCCTACCCTTTTCTATAGGTGGTCTCTCCCTCCTTTGATGGCCCATCACTCTTTATATCTTCTGTAGAGGTGTCCATTATCTTTGCAGTATATTATAGCATTTTTATGTTACATACCTCATCTTCCCCACGAGCTCATGAGCTCTCTGAGTATAGAGAATGACAGAGGTTGCATTCTTCGAGCTTTTACTGATCACCTACAAAGTGTCTGGTATCATGTTATTCCTTTCCATGCAATTATCTCATTTAATCGTCCCAGCAGTGCTGGGTAGAAGAACTCCAGTGCATTTTACAAAAGATCAGAGTGGGCAAGTGCTGGAGATCACAGGGAAGATGCAAAGCCAATATTTATATTCTGAGTCTTGACTCTGAGTCTAGAGCTCTTTCCACCATGTACAGAAGCCTCATTGAACCCTCAGTGGAGTGCCCTGCATCTGGGAAGCATGTGATAAAATCTGTCAAGCAAATAAAGATGAATCGCCTCAACTGGCACCCAAAGAGTGCTGCGTTTAAAAAATGTGCTGGGAAGTTGTAGTAGACTTGAATTTTTGGATTTCATATATTTAGTTGTGTACTGGACAGTCTTGAACATCACAGATTGTCTTGGTCCCCTCAGCTGGCATGCCCTTCCCTTGTGTGCTCCGTTTTTGTTAATGGCAGTACCATCTAGACAGTTGGTCCAAGAAATCTAGGAAATTTCCTAAACTCGTCCCTTCTGTTACTGCTTTCCTTTCCTCCCCACTCTAACCAGAAACGGAGTTCTGGAAATTCTATTTCTTGAGTATCTTTTAGTCTGCACCATCTTCTCTGCCATTTGGGGTCATTGCAATTGCTTTCCGGTTTTCTCCTCTCAATCATACCCTCCACATTGCTACTTGACTGTGATTTCTAACATGGAAATTGGATCATCTCACTTTCCAGCTGAAAATTCCTTTTTGATGGCCCCGACTGCCAATTTGGCAGCATGGCGTAGGTGTCTATGATCGGGACTCCAGCTCTTTGTCCAGCCTCAGTTCCCACTTCTACCCTCTGGGCGGCACAGCGTGTATTTTGTAGTCTAGTCGCTCAGGAAATGCTTATAGAGAGAAGCCAATTTTGAGTAGTAAGTAAATAGGCTTCACCCCTCCAACTCCCCATTTAGGAGCTAATGTTGAACTATTGTATAAATTTGATTGTAATCTTACTAACCTCTCGTCCAGAATTTGCTTTTTGAAAAGGATTGAGAGCACCTGGGAAATTCTCCTCCTCCATCTCTAGCTAAAATTATGGCCAGTTAGGTCTTTGACAGATCAAGGAAACATAGGTTTTTAAGAAAGAGATGGACAATATCCTAAGCAGTGACATCCCTAATTTAGTCTTTGAAAGATAATCGGATTGAGCATCGAGATACACAGAGACTTAAAAAACAAACAAACCAGAAAACAAAACTATATCCATTAGTAGCAAAGACATTTCTGAATCTCTGTTTATCATCTAATTCTGATCTTTTTGGAAGCATTCAGGCAGATTTTTGTGAAATATCCAGAAAGTGCTTATTTCAGTCAGCTATCTCTATTCTGTACCTCACCCCCATAACTTTATAGCAAAGTTTGTATCTTTAGGGTTTTTTTTTAAAGTTTATTTTATTTATTTTGAGAGAGACAGAGACAGTATGAGTGGGGGAGGGGCAGAGAGAGAGAGGGAGAGAGAGAGGGCCCCAAGCAGGCTCAGAGCTGCCAGTGCAGGGCCAGACTAAAGACTTGAACTCAGGAAACTGTGAGATCATGACCTGAGTTGAAACCGAGAGTCAGGTGTTTAACTGACTGAGAGCTACCCAGGCACCGTTGTCTTTCATTTTTTAAAGAGTCAAGGTTGTTGATAAAGTTACATCTCTGCTCTCTAGCATCACAGACTTGAAATATGTTTGTAGTTTTTGCCAGTAAAATGAGTCTATTAAGTTTTGTGAAATTTTTGTTAAAGAGGGGCAATTTTTCTGGCTGCCTCATGGGTATGTAATGTGGAAAGCCTTAATTGTGGAAAGAATATTATATACAAACTTTTTTCTTACAACTTTATTGAGGCATCATGTGGTAAAATTCACTCATTTTAGCTATATGATTCAATGGTTTTTAGCAAATTTTTGGGTGTACATCGCTACAATCCAGTTTGGGAACATTTTCATCACCACAGTAAAATTCTTCGTGCCTTTACTATGAATCCTTTTCCCATGCCCAGCCCTAGCTGACCACAAGTATACTTTCTCCTTTCTAGATATAAATGAACTCCGGGGTGCCTGGGTGGCTCAGTCGGTTGAGCATCCGACTGCCGCTCAGGTGATCTCATGGTTCATGGGTTCAAGTCCCGCCTGGGGCTCTGTGCTGACAGCTCAGAGCCTGGAGGCTGCTTCTAATTCTGTGTCTCCCTCTCTCTCTGCCCCTCTCGCACTGTCTCTGTCTCTGTCTCTCAAAAGTAAATAAACATAAAAAAATAAATGAACTTCCACAATATGTATTGTTTTGTTTTGTTTTTCCTTTTCTTTTTTCTGGGCATATTTTTGAGGTGTTGTAGCATGAATCAGTTCTTTATTCCATTGTACTGTTGAATGATGTTCCATTGTATGGACATACATATGTTATTTAGCCATTCACAGTTGATGGACATTTGAGTTTTCACCTTTTGGTTTTGATGAAAAATGCTGCTATTGAACATTTGTGTACAAGTTTTCATGTGGACGTAGGTTTTCATTTCTCTTGGGTAGATACCTACCTAGGTGCGAGGTTGCTAGATTGTGTTGGTAAATACATGTTTAATTTTTAAAGAAAATGCCTGTTTTTCAAAGTGGCTGCATATGAAGGTTCTTGTTGGAATAAATCTTTTTCAAGTGCTTTGAGGCGTTCTCTGCGTCAAATGAGAGCAGACTGGTGAATGAATTTAGTTTGTGGGCAAGTAAATCCCATCATTGTCAGGGAACAGGTGGAGGAGTATGACTGCTTTTATAAGAAAGATGAAACAGGAAAGGAAGAGAAAATAGAGGGAAAGAAGGGCAACCCCATCCTCCAGCCTTTGAATAAGCACTGTTGAATTGTTTGTTTGTTTGTTTGTTTGTTTAATTTGGTTTTGGTTGTAGTTTTTCAGTGCTTATCAAGAATAGTTCAGTAAAATCCTTTTCCAGGAAGGCCTAGCCCAGTGAATGGAATGTTCCAGGCAACTAGTCACCTCTATCCCATTTTCTTTGTTTGCATCTGTGTGGAACCCCACGTGGGTCTTTACCTTTATCCTGTAAATGTTTTCTAGTGCCTGTGCTCTTCCAATTCTCACCTACCCTATTCTTCTTGGCTGCTTAGCTTTTCCCTGTTTACCGTCTTCTGTGCAGATGAGTTCAGATATTATCATGGGGCTTAAAGTATCATCCAACGGAAAGAAGAAAGTTCGGGAACAGGGCATTCCTATTCTTTACCTTTTGCTGTGCCATCCCACTCGTATTTCCTTGAGTTCCTCACTAGTTCACGAGATCCACTTCCCAAGGCTGGGGGCCAAGTGCATGGGCCATCCCGCACTGTTAAAATGACAGTGGCAACCTTGACTGCGTAGGGAGTAAGCATTTGAAACAGGCTTTGCGGTCTGTTTTCACACTCCCAGAGCTGTTTTTGTTTGGGATTCTTTAGTTTAATGGTTTGAAGGAAAGGATTTGGATTAAGTTGACTCTATGGGATTTTCATTACTGTGCATATCTGTGATGTGGGTTCTTTTGATCTTTCTGCTGGTCAGTCATTAGTCCCTATTGAATTTAGCTGTGTCCCTCCAGCACACCACTGAATTATAACAGTGTCTTTGAAAATAAATAGCTTTGAGGACCTTAGAAGAAAAGTAGTACTTTGCTATGGAAAATGATAGCTTTGTTATGATAGGGTGGTTATAGCTCCCTCTTTGAGTCCTTGTAAAATCGGCTCACAGTTTCTAGCAAAGCATAAAAACAAAGCACCGTTTTGAAAAGTGTGTTCAGTCTACCCTCCTATGAGCCTACTAATTTACAATATTATACTGTCTTCTGATTGGCAAAGCAAAACAATACTGAGGACTCACTGCCTCTTGGAATTCCAGGTTTCTTGAGGTCATCTCTGATGTGGGAAACAAAGGCAGAAGGAAACATAGATAAAATTAAGTTTCCTTATAGCCTGCAGCCCACTGACAAATACTTAAGGCAGGCAGAGTATAGCGTTCCTCCAGGAACTCCCAACTGTCCTTATGTTAATACTTTGCTACAGGGAAAAACAACCTTAGCTTGACAATAGCTAGGATCCTGGGAATCTTTTTTAGCATATGAAAATCCTTTTGGAAACTTCCCTTTGCCTTTACCTCCCCTAACACCCAAGTATATAATCGTCACCATCCTGGGGCAGCACTTTCTGCCCCGGGGTCCTGTCCTCATGCTTTATTTAATAAAACCACCCTTTTAGCACTGAACACTATCAAGAATACTTTCTTGGCTGTCAGCTCCGAACCCCAATATTTTCCACATGAATCCTCCACTGTACGTACACTTAAAAAAAAGGAACTTAAATAAAATTATGAGAATAAAAGAAACTAATTTCATTACTGCAAAAATGTTTTGAATTCATTTTGGTTGATATGGAATTTTTAATACAATATACTTTGTGTAGGTGATGTTTTACACTTTGCTTTTTAGTTTATTTTGGTCTGTGTGCATTTTTATGCGTGTTTTAAAACTTTTATGTATTTTTTTAAATGTTAATTTTGAGAGAGAGAGCAAATGTGAAGGGGGGAGGGGGAGAGAGGGAGAGAGAGAGAGAGAGAGAGAGAGAGAGAGAGAGAGAGAGAGAGAATCCCAAGCAGGCTCCTTGCTGTCAGGGCAGAGCCTGGACCCAAGGCTGGATCTTATGTGAGATCATAACCTGAGCCGAAATCAAGAGTTGGACTCTTAACTGACAGAGCCATCCAGGCACCCCTGCATTGGATTTTTAAACTAATGTTTTTTTGAATGCTTACTATGTGTAGGCACAGAGTTTTGTGTTTGAACTCAGGTATTATTTAATTTCCAAAATAACCCAAAGGTCACCGTCATTGCAGAAAAGTAGGAAAATATTGAAAAGTAAAAAGAAAAACTCATTAGCAATCCAATCTTTGAGAGATAACATTTTGGAGAAATTAATTTTATTCCTTTCCCCCTGCCGCCAGGTTTATATGTGTGCAGGTGTGTTTTATATGGTGTGTATGTGTGTATTCTTCATTATAAAATTAAGATATTAATGTATATGTTGTTTTGAAATGCACTTTTTATTCCTTTAACCACGTATAGCGGAATGAACATTTCCCCATTCCATTACATATTCTCTTATAACATCATTCTAATAATTTTTTCTCCTTATTGTAAAGGGAATAAATGCATTGTTATTTAGTGAGCCAATTCAGAAATATAAAGAAAAAATAGAATCACTGTTTTGTGTTTCTGCTTTGAGACTTTTTTCTATTCTTGATCTCCCTTAAAAGAACTATTTACATGTGGGTGGAAATATTTGTCAGGATTATGATCTGACATGCCTTAACTCTTACTGGTGTTTGTAAGAGGGGAATTGGGTATTTTGTTGTTTTGGATGGAAGAAAGGATTTGATCCTGTTCCTTGTAATATGCCCCTGAGAAATGCAATTTGAAGAGACTGGAGAATATGAGCAAACTGACCTACATGCTCAGTGTGGTAATGATAATCCACCTGAATACTTCCTAATCTTAGAATATGTACAGGTACTTTCCCATTTTAAAAATGAAATATAGTAAATGAGGTTTTAAAAACATCATCCCACTGTAGTTCTAGGATTATAGTTTTTGTTTGTTTGTTTAAGCCTTGTTCACATTCCCTAGCCAGCTGATTTAAGGATAATTAAGAATTTAATTCATGTGTCCTGAAAGACCAAAGTGTTCCTTAAAACTGGGGCATTTTGGAGAGATCTTGTTGCCAATGCTCTCATGGCAATACTACCTAATTAATGCATTGATCTAATAGAATTGTTGTTTTTATCTGAACATCTTATAACAGTATCAAAATATTTGAGTCATGCATTTATGGTCAGTATTACAGTTTTGAGATGATTCAATTCACTTAGTATTTGGCCCCTGTCTTAGAAGACATCTGTATCACAGTCAAATTGTCTAACAAGGTATTGCCTGCTGTGGGAGGTAATTTCAGGCAGCTACCAGGAGACCTTCTGCGGGCTCTGTGACCAAATAGGCCAACTTATTTCTCTGGACAGTGGGATATGGTTCCACACTATAGGGTTAAGGTCTCAACCTTGCATATTGGAGCATTAGTAAGCAAGGTCTGAATGGGGTTAAATTTTTCCAAGAATAGACAGGGAGCCTTTCTTTATGAGCTGGCCTGAGTATTATCCCCCAGAGATGGGTGATGTAGTGATAATTACCCATCTTTTATGGTACCACTACAGCAATAATAGCAGTCTATTTAAATCTTATGTTTGAGGATTTAATATCAGCCCTACATTCGTAATGAGGAAATGTGTAGAAGTGAGAAACACAATTTCTCCGGACTTATATTTGGAATTACATGGAAAAGGGGTGGACCCTGAGCATTTTTATTCTTGTTTAATAGTTCCCTTGGATGCTGGGTTGCAGTCTTTGTTACCAGGTTGAACTATCATTCCATTCATTAAGCTTCTCTCAAAATAGGGCGGCGTATGGAGTAATAATTAAGGGTGCTTGATTCTACATGTCTTCTTCCATTTCTGTCCCTTGCAGGGGAAAGCTGCCACCCACACTCTGGGCCCAGAGAAGATGTTGCCACTGATTTTATTTATTCTATTAGGAACATTCATGTGTGTAATGCTGGCCGAGTGCATGGACTTGAGGGTTTTCCAAAATCATCATTTTTCTCTGAGCCCAGAGGGATTGCATCTGTAGCATGTGACAGCGTGAAGCCTGGCCACCCTTGCTGTGCTCTGACATAATGAAAAGGCCTAACTGCCCAGTTCCACTGCTTGCATGAAAGTTGTGAAACATGCAGGCAGCTCCGTGGGGAAGCCCTGGAGAGCTACAAAAATGCATTTAGTTTGCGTAATTGCAGAAATTACCATGTGACATCTACTGATATGGCCTTCAGAGCATTTCCTCATCCTCTGAATTGTTCTTTGCCTTTCTGTTGAGTTATTTCTTTTCTTCCTTTCTCCCCACTCCCACTTTCTTTCTTTCCCTTGAAACGTAACAGAAGGCTGCAGGAACTAAGTAAGGCCTGGGCTGGATTCTGCCCCCACAGACAAGGTCAACTACCATCAAAACCATGGTGCCAGAATCTGGATCTAGAATACCACCACACCCTTTACAAAATCCACAAGAATTGCCACGTTTCTGTCACTATTTCTGTGTGATATAGGTGGGGAAGTTGTAGATGCTATATTTGACATTGGTAAGAAGTAGGAAAAACATGGTATGATGAAAGATAGCTCTGAATTGACTCAGGGATTTATCTTCCTGTGTTTTGAGAATTTCTACTTTTTACTTATTTTACTGGTCTTTTACTTTCTAAGTTATCCTCCTTCCTTACATTTTTAGATCACATTTTTCTTCCTTCCTTCCTTCCTTTCTTTTTTTCTTTTTTATTTAATTTTTTATTTTTGAGAGAGACAGACAGAACATGAACAGGGGAGGGGCAGAGAGAGACGGAAACACAGAACCTGATGCAGGCTCCAGGTTCTGAGCTGTCAGCACAGAGCCCGAGGCGGGGCTTGAACTCATGAACTGTGAGATCATGACCAAAGCTGAAGTCGGCTGCTTAACCGACTGAGCCACCCAGGTGACCTGATCACATTTTTTGTCTTAAAGCTCATTTTAAATTTTAAAAAATTAATTATTTTTTAAAACCTTGGTGTTATGGTGATAAGTCATCTCTTTCCTTTTCATCTCACTGGGCAGTTCCTTTCCTGGTCTTTTTCCCAGATGCATTTTCCTCAATCCTCTTGTTACATACTGATGTTCTCTCCTCCTCTGTGTCCTTGACCTGATCTTTTTCTCTCCCTGGTTTCAACTCTGTGCTCTGCTCCCAACTCAGTTTCTCTGAGCTACACTTTTTCTGAAGACCTCCACTTTGGTGTTTTACAAATCCTCGCACTCAACGTGCCCCGAACGGAACTCTCATTTTCTTCTGTTTTCTCTTCTCTAACTGCTTTTTCTCTTGTGATCTTGATCTTCAGCAAGTGAGGACTTGTCTCGACTTCTCCTTCCCTCAGTCACCACGCCCAGTCAATCCCTCACAGGGCCCTGTTGGCTCTTCCTCCTCCTCCACAGGCCCCATGGCTCCCAGGCTGGTTTGAGTCAGACCCGCATCACTTCTGCTTTAGAATCCTGTAGTAGAACCTCTAGTAACTTCCAGCATTGTCACCCACCCAGAGTGCAGCCAGAGGACTGTTTACCACACTGAATGAATGTGTAACTTTCATGCTTGACTCCCTCAAGCACTTCCATGGTTTTCAAGATGAAGTTGAAACTCAAAGGTACATTGAGAGCCCTCTATGATTTGACCTTTTCATGCCTCATCACCTCCATGGTTGCTGTCTTGCCACACACTTCATCCTCAAATCACATTTGCACATCCACACCCACACACACCCACACACACCCACACACGTACAGATGCACAAGCACCACACTCATGTTACCTTCCCTTGTAGATGAACTGTTAACAGTTTCCTGAACATGTCATACTCTCTTATTCCTTTGTTTTTGTTTGTGGATTTGATTTTGGCAATCCCATTGCTTCTCCTAATTGTTCTTCCTTTGCTTCTACACCTGGCTATCTTCTTGTGATCCTTATTTAAGACTCTGAGGGGGCGCTTGGGTGGCTCAGTTGGTTAAGCTTCTGACTTTGGCTCAGGTCATGATCTCACAGTTGTGAGTTTGAGCCCTGTATCGGGCTCACTGCTGTCAGCACAGAGCCCTCTTTGGATCCTCTCTCCCTGGCTTGTGCCCTCTCTCTCAAAGATAAATAAATATTAAACAACAACAAAAAAGACTCCCGAGTAGGCATCATCTCTTCTGGACAAAGTGACCTAACATGTTGAGTATTATTCTATGCTTCAGCGCTCCTGTAACTGTGGCCACAGCCCTGTTGTATCATTTGTCATTTTGCCCTGTAGTGAGCTTTGTGCTTATTTGCTCCTTAACTGGACCAACTAGTTAATCATGATGTAAAGTCATCAAGGCACAGACTTATTCATGCATGCATTCATTCATTCATGCATTCATGCATTCATTCATTCATTCATTCAGCAAGCATTTGAGTGCCTTCTACCTACCGGGCACGGGTCCAGTTGTTGTTTTATTTGTGTCTCTGGGCTTAGCACTTAAAATGTAACGATTGGAAATAGTGGGGTATCAGTGGGTGTTTGTCAGATTACAATCTGGGAAAAGATTTTCATCTGAGGATGAACAAACATCCTGGACAAATACATCAAACTGGTAGCAGTGGTTGTCTTTGGCTCTGGGAGTTCTGGTTATTTATGCTTTTTTTTTTTTTTTTTTACCTTTCTCATTTACATTTAGCATATGTTACTTTTACAATAAGAGTAAAACACCTTAAACACGATAAAGAAGAATTATAATTATAAGAGAAAGTGATGGTATTGTAAGTCATTGTATATTTTCAAATGAAAGAAGTAGACTATAAAGCAATATATTCCAGAGAAGCACAGTTTTTTTTAAATGTATGTTAAAAAGGGGGCCTTAGACAGAAATAAACCTTGAGTGTATGGTAAAATAATCTTCAACAAGGGTGCCAAGGCTGCACAATAGGGAAAGGATAGTGTAGTCAACAAATGGTTTTGGGAAATCTGGATATGCACGTATGCAAGAAGATGAACCTTACACTGTATACAAAAGTTACCTCGAAGTGGATTAAAGACCTAAATGTAACCCTGAAACTATAAAACTCCTGGAAGAAAACGTAGGGAAAAAGCCTCATGATGATTGGATTTGGGAATGATTTTTTTGATATGACACCAAAAACACAGGCAACAAAAGCAAAAAGAGACAAATGGGACTCCACCAAACTTAAAAACTACTATACAGCAAAAGGGCCAGAGTGATAAGACACCTTACTGAATCCAGTAAAATATTTGCAAACCATATATTTGATAAGGGATTAATATCCAGAATATATAAAGAACTCCTACAATTCAAAATGAAAAACCAAGTTATGTAATTAAAAAAGGAAAAAGGTCTTGGATAAACATTTCTCCAGAAAAGATACACACATGGCCAACAAGCATATGAAAAGATACTCAATTTCACTAATTATCAGAGAAATGCCAATCGAAACAACAATGAAATATCACCTCATGCTTGTTATAATGGCCATTATAAAAAAAACTAGAAAATAACAAGTATTGGTGAGGGTGTGGAGAAATTGGAGCCTTTGTGCACTGTTGGTTAGGAATGCAGAATTGTGCAGCTGCTATGGAAAACAGCATAATGAGTCCTCAAAAAATTAAAAATAGAACTACTGTATAATCCAGCAGTCCCACTCGTGGGTATATATCCACAAAAATTGAAAACAGGATTTTAATGAGATATTGCACACCCATGTTTATTGTAGCATTTTCACAGTGGTCAAGAGATAGAAACAACTTAAGTATCCATCAGGGTCTATGTTTTCCAGAACTGTGGAGACTAGTAGATGCAAACAGTTTGTATCTGCTGTTCAACTTACAAGGAAAGATTTGAACAATTAATAATTTGAATAATAGCTACATCAATCGAGTGCTTCCTGGTACACTGTTTCAAGCATTATGTGAAGCAGTTTATACTCACTATCTCATTTAATCCCCACAAAAAGCCCTATGAGTTAGATACTGTCACCTCATCTTATAGATGAGAGGCTTGCCAAGTCCCAAGCCCTCATAACTTGTGTGTGCAATCTAATGTCAGATGATGGTGATAGGAAATTGTAGAGTAAAAAATAGAATGGTAGGGTTTTTGCAATTTGGGATTTTCTTTTTTTTTATTAAATTTTCTTTTTTTTTTACATTTATTTATTTTTGAGAGAGAGAGAGAGAGAGAGAGAGAGAGAGAGAGAGAGAGAGACAGAGCACAAGTGGGGGAGGGGCAGAGAGAGAATGAGACACAGAATCCAGAGCAGGCTCTGAGCTGTCAGCACAGAACCCGATGTGGGTCTCGAACTCACAAACTGTGACATCATGACCCGAGCTGAGGTCAGAGGCTGAATCAACTGAGCCACCCAGGTTCCCTGAAAATTGGAATTTTCATATATTCTTTGGAAAACCAGGCTATCAAGAACAGGCCTAGTATCTCATTTTTGCTTCAGAGAAAAACTTACCTCTTGAGGCTACAATTGGCTTCACTTAAAAAAAAATCTTTGAGTTAAGTACTTAAGTGATTTCAGAAGAAAAATTAGTAGCATCCTACCATTTTGCTTCCTAATAGGTAATTCTGAAGAAGTTTGTAGTTGAAGAGCTTTTTGTAATTAACTCTTGATTTGCATACCAGACCTGTTTTGTGAAGCTGAGAGCCTCTGGCTGAATGCTGAACTGACATGAAACTTTATTAATGTAATGAACATTTATTTAGCAGTTACTAAGTGGTAGGTACTGTGCTTAAGTACTCTCGTGTGTTATTTCATTTAATCCTTGCAAAGTGTTGTGGATACAGTTACCATTATTTGGCCAATGAGAAAGCCAAGGCTCAGAGAGGTTAAGGGCTTTGCCTAGAGCCACACAGCTCATATATTGCAAAGTTGGGACTCAAATCAGGGCTGCCAGTCTTCAAAGCACCTGCTTTTAGCCACCATATTAGATTTTAATTCAACATATATTGATATGTTAAAATACCTTGAGTTTGAGAATGGAATACAAAACTGTAAACTGGTTGGTCTCTTCCTTTGTCAAGGAAATGATATCATCTTTATAATGCTAAAGTTGGAAGTAATCTATTATCCATAAAAGACTTTGGCCCTTTGAGTAAGATGAACTTTGTGCTTTAAAGACCTTCTCCTCCATTCAAGTTCAATATATTTTATTGATTTGTTTGTATTCTTTTTCCTTGAATTTCTTCTGGCTACTAGCCTGATTTTATTTAAGAATCTGTTTTCTCTCAGGTCAAGTGGCTTCAACCTAAGAGGCCTCAAACTGAAGTGTAGTAAGAATTCAATTTATGCTTAAACGTTTTTGCCTGTTAGGTCATTTTAAATGCACATTAATCTAACTGTGAAATAGGTACCCCGACAAAGTAAATGACAGGCATTTTAATTAATGTATGGCAACACGGATTTCTTTTCCTGACTTCGCTTGTGAATTTGTTATATCTCTTCCTTTCCTGAGAAATGAAAGTGATGTGAGAGCACTTTGGGTGTGCTCAGGTGTGCAGTACATTTATTCTGAATGTCTTTCCAATTGGTGTCACCCCTGAGACCGGTTGTGCTCTCCTCCTTGCTCCGGGGAATCTCTGGAGTACTTACTCCATTGTGCTAGCTCGAGTTGTTGATGCATTGGCTTGTGGGCTCCTTGATGGTGAGAAGGTGTCTTCCTGGAATTTCAGATCTCCCCTGATGCTGCCAGGTGCCTTCCATGTAACAAGTGCTTGCTGTGTGCTTGAATGAGTGAATGGGGCACTTGGCAAATGTGTCAATACATTGGGTGACCAAACGGAGTCACATCCTAAATTGCTTCTTCAAGACTATCTAGTAGCCAAGTTGCCTGAAATAGTTGGGAAGTGTTCTACCATTATAGATGCTCGGTATATTTTTAGGTTTAGATAAAAATGAGGTTCATTAAATTTGAAAAGTTAAGTAACCAATCTAAAAACACATTGTAAGCTTACCTAGATTGAAATTTATGAAGAATATGCAAGGTAATGCTGTACTCACAACTAAATATTTTAAAAACAATAGAAAATTAACTCAGTGCTCATAAGATCATCCTTCATATTCTGTGATAGCAGAGATACTTGCTGTTAAAATAATATGAAAACATGCAGTGTGAGTCACAAAAATGATGCCATTGTTGTGTATATAAATTGCTTATTTACTAACACACTGTGCTCTGGCCATGTTTTAAAAGACAATAAAAAACCTCCTTTAATCATCTGATATAACTGATAATGAAATATCTCAAGTGTTTGTATCATATCCTCAACTTACTTATACGTAGGCTAGGGGTAAGACACCAGAATTTTGTAAGCATGTTATCACATTTTATAGGACGTTCATAAATATTAAATTTATAACCTTAGAATGAAGGCAGAGTGAATATTAGCTTTAAAAGATGGGGAAATTGACGCCAGTTGAGATTGTGATACGCTAAAGTACACACGGCTAGTAACTGACAATTGGAACTTGAACTTCCATTTCCCTGTTTTTAGTCCCATGGTCTGTCCAGCAGTTCTCCTTTTCTAAAATACATGACATATTTGTAAAGAAAATGGTTCTTAGGTATAGTCTGTGCGTTGAGTTATATTTCAGATCACTGCATTAATTAATGTTAGTGTTGGGCACTATAACTAATGCCAGGAGCTCCTAAATTTTCAAGATAAGCTTTAAGAAAATAAGACCTTGTATAATGAGTTTTTGATTTATTCTATATATAATACAGGTACTTTAAAATATCTTGCATAAGCAGAACTACCTACCCATGAAATCCTGCCACTTTCCCTTCTCCAAATATTGTCGTATAACCCGATGCTTAACAACAGCAGAGGAGCTTAGTTTGTCCTTTATTATACTTGAATATTGAACTAATGAAAGCTGCCAAAAGAAATGATCTTCCTTAAAGTTTGTGGTGGAGCTGAAAGGAGTAAGTGTTTGTTATTATTTAAAGGCTTTGGCTTATAACTCCTTAGAAATGGTCTTTACCTTAAAGAGGCTTGTGGAATAAAGTGGAAGATAGATGAATGTCTATACTATATATACTACTACTTATACTTAATGTATATACTATATACTTATACATCTTATAAGTATATATTTATATGTATATAGTATACATATACTACTATAACTTTAGTATAAATGAATGATATGGTCATTAAAGGGGACCAATGGAATTAAATGTTCTTATTTTAAAGTCTTTATGGAAGATGTGGGTCTTGAGCTGAGTTGTAGAAAACTGTTACGATAGAAGCAAGGTGGTAGCGTGGTGGGTAAGGGGAGGTATTCTGGAATCTGACATCTTGGGTTTAAATCCTTGCTCCACCCTCTGCTAGCTATATGACCATAGAGAAGTTTCTTAAATCCTTTGGGCCTCAAATTAATCATCCATAAAATGAGAAAATCAGTGGTACCATTCATGGGGATGTAAAGATTAAAGATGTCAATACCTACAAAGCACATAGAATTGCTCCTGGTGCATAGTAAGTGCTCAGAGATTGGTAGCTACATGTGACAGTTGAGGATAGAACTGTAGTGTGGTAGAAAAATTTGGGAAGCCAACAGCAGCCCTACATTCTCAGGTGCTTTGTGACAATAATTCAGTTCCCAGGAAGACTTCTGACTTATTCCAAATCTTATGGAATATTGGAGAAAGGCTGACTAACCTGGGTTCCTACCTTGTGCTACCATTTACCTGAACTTAAGTTTCCTTGTAGATTATCCTGAGACCTACACACCTGTAATTCAGATTAACAAATGGAAATTGAGTGTCTGCTGTGTGCATTGACTGATATCAGCCAGGTTTTTTTAGGTTATAAAGAGAACCTCACTTTCTGCCCTGGAGGAGTGAACAGTCTAGTGGAAACAAGTATCCCTGCTTAGGCATAACCAGCGTGTTGCCAGCACATAGTAGATCCTCGACGATTGTTAATTATCCTTCCTTCAGGACTCCTTAAGTCCAGAGGGTCTCTGGAAATTCAGATTAGTGCTAGGTTTGCCATCCACTTAGGGCAGGGGTTGGCAGACTTCTTCTGTAAAGGGCTAGATAGTAAATATTGTAGGCTTTGCCGGCCATATTGTCTCTGTTGCAGTTACTAAACTCTGCCATTGTTGTGAGAAAGCAGCCATAATATGTGAATGAGTATGTATGGCTGTGTTTCAGTAAGACCTCATTTACAAAAACAGGTGGCTGGGGGACAGTTGAGGTAACTGGACTGTCGAGACTAGATTGAAGATGGACGGGCCTATGTGGAATCTAGATATAGACCACTGACTTCAATGTACACTATTTATAGTATGCCCACTGCTAAAAACATGCCTCAAGAATTAACGAGTTCTGTTTCTGAAAGAAGTCAGATGTGGTAGGCTGCCTGAAACAGGATAAAGTGGGTTGTTTGGGAGGTGAGAGTGGCAACATGGTGGGGCCACACAGAAGGGTGATGTAGAGTCCTCCGTGCAGACATGGTGGACGGTTTTGTGGGAAAGCTTTAAGAAAGGGCACGAGGAAGAATAATTGATGTAAATTTTAATCGCATTACAGAGGATGGCGTGAAGGTGAGAGAGGAAGGGTTTTTCTAAGTATAAAGGGTGAAATGGGCTGGAATGGCAACCCAGATATTTGAATGAATGTCATAGATTCATAGATGTTGGGTTCAGAAGGGACCTTAGAGATCTGGCGGTCCAGTCCTCTCATTTCAGTGATAACGGCATTGAGGCCCTGAGAGGGGTGGTGATGTGATTGTTTGGACTTCTTTTAGTGGGTGGCCAGCTCTTTAATCCAGGTATCCAGATTTCTTTTCCACTCTTTCTCTCAGCAGCAAGATGCCAAGAACTTTAAGACAGAAACTGTGATTTGATCCCCATTACGAGAAACCTGCCTCTTTAAGTTGTGATTGCCCCCGCCTCCCCCATTTCCAAAAGAGTGTTTCTTCTGTGAAGAAGACTGAGGAGATTTTTAGCTTGACTTTCTTTTGAGATCAACCTTTTGCTTGTCATACAGTTTGGGGAGATTTTTGCCGGGGCTCCTACAAACCCTTGCCTCTCTATGCCATGGCCATTAGATTCATTGTAATGGAATTTCCACAGCAGGCAAATGTAGGCCCCAAACAGGTCCCAGCTGGCAGGATGCTGAACTGAAGTCCTGCTCCTGTGCAGGCTATGATTTTGTGATTTCTGTTTACAAACATCGATTTTAATTGTTGTCAGTTCTCTGGAAATGTTTCTGTCTCTAGATGAATTTTTATAGCATTGGCTGCATTCCAAGATGCCGGTTTAAGGTGGATGGATCAGCCTTCAACAAGAGTAGTTGATAACTCAATTTTATACCTAACTTTCAAGGAACAGAGAGGAACACAGAAGGGGGGCTAAAGCCGTGCTCTAGTTTAGCCAAGGCAACCTCAGTTTAGCATGATACAGTCTCTAAAACCTGAACAAAGTATCATCTCCGGCAGAATTCCTAAGTAAATGAACGAATTCAGCAGATAGTGGACTGGCTACCATGTACAAAATACGGTGCTAGAATAAATGCTCATATTTAGTATTTGAAAATGTGCTGGACCCTGTTGCTAATAAACTATTAACATTAACTAACATTGGTACTGTTATTTCACAGAATGTTAGACCAGTACTCCATGACTTTGGTACAGGCAGTTTAAATTTCTATACGGCAACTAACATAGGTATTATTATTAGAACTTACAGAAATGTTGGTTGTCACATTAGTGTTCAATTTGATAGTCATGAAGCATTGTTGGTTAATGGTTATTGTGAAAATAGTCACTGTCTGTGAGTACCATCACTTGAGACACAGCATCTGGGAGTTTTATCTTTTACATTCAAAATCATACCTTCAGAGTATGGGAGGGTTTTTAGAGATTCTGTAATCTCACGTCTTCATGTTGCATATGAGGAAGGTGGGGCCTGGAGAGGTTTAATTGTTTACTGAGAGTCCTATATGTTTAGTTATTAGCACAACTATGACAAACAACCGAGATCTATTACTAAGAAGTCAGGAGTAATTAGATTATTTTTTTCTTTTGGGATAGTAGCAGGGGGGAGATTTTAAGAATCGTGTCACCTTCTCTACATTAGTTTCCCCGAGGCAGTGTTTGTACTCTCTTTTCTCTGGCCCCTGACCTGTAAACCAGCCTTATTCCCTGCTCTTTAGTATTATACAAATTCACCAAGGATTTTTTTAGTGCCTAAATGTACAAAACACCAAGGAATTGGCCTTGGAGGAATCAGAACAGTGTAAGGTGGTCTCTGGTCCTAAGATTCACCAAGGGTCCTGTCCTCTGCCCCGAAGAGGAGAGAGGGACGGGATTGCTGCAGAGGATGGGAACTTTCAGACTTGGCAGGTGCTTTTGTGGCCTGAAGGCCATGAGAAGCGGCAAATGGTGGCTTGTGTTTGTTGCATCTTAGGGCATACAGTACAGACCCGGAGTGAAAGAAGAAGCATGAGCTTGCCCTAGCCACAGTCGGGAGGGTACTGCCTGGATTCTGCTGGGCTGAATGAGGGCATGAATGTAGGAGCTGAAAGAGGCTTCACCCAAAGACATTTAGCAGAGGAGGTGACTTTATTCCTGGAAATTTACTATTCAAGTCCACAGGGCAGTAAAGGAAAGGCACAGGGATTTGTGAATTTGGTGGCTGGGAGGGGAGATGCACGTGAGAGAGAGCAAGCAAGGAAGGATGGTGGATGTGAATGGTGCACCCCCATTAAAGGAAGTCCTGCAGGCATCAGGGTGAGCCAGGCAGCCTAAGGGAACCAGGTTGGTGTGCGCAGTTTGAGAAGAATTGTGATTGAAGTAATTTTGAACACAAATTCTAAAAGAAAAGCTAAATTTTGATCACTTAATAAGGGTGCTGTGTATGGAAAGTGCAAGAAGAGTAACCTAGTTGAGATCAGAGTAACGTGACTGCGTGAAATTGATAGCGAGGTTTATAAAAAGTCCCTCATCACCATACTAGAATGAACATGAGATGGACGCTTCCTGTGGACCAGGCACCTTTTCGTGTACGTCTCAGCCTCCAACAACGTAATGAAACAGCTGCCATTATCATTTCCTGTTTTAGAGGACACAGAGCCATTGGGTCTTACTCAACATTTTGTTGCCCAGTCTCAGAAGGGGTATTTGAAACCAGGAAATATAATACCCAGGCTTGGACTCTTAACCGTTTTGCTTTCTTGTCTCCTTATCCATACCTATAATGCCAGAGTTAATCTAAAACACTAGCAGTTCCTTAATTTCCTTAAATATTTTGGTCTCCTAAGTGTCATAATGTTTCATTCCCTCCACAAGGATACAAAACACTTCCACACAAGGCCCACGCACTGCAGACAGTTAATATATCTTGTAGATCTCTTTTCATCTAACGAGCATTCTATTTTTTCCTTCGTCCAATTTAGTTTTTGAAGAAATTGAATGATTTGGCCTATTAGAGTGTCCCCCACAGTCTGGACATTGCTGAATGCATCCCTTGGTGTTAGTTTAATACATTCCCCTGTACCCTGTTTTTTCTTATAAATTGGTAGTTGAATCTTGGAGGCTTGAATAGATTCAGGTTTTGATTCTTTTTTGTTTTTTCGGCAAGACACCTTCTCATACTTCAGAGGTGGTATTGTGTTCTCACACAGTAGATTCTGAAAGCTTGTAGGAGAAGGTTTGTAACTCCAAGGTGTTGTCAGTTTTCTTGGGAAAAAATGTTCCCATGGACTTAATGGGAAAGGTTGGAAAACCTTCACCCCAATTCACCTGGCTGCGTTGGATACCCTTCCCTCCCTGTGTCTTCAGGGCACATGATTCCACAGCACTTAGGAAACCAAATGGTCTGCTTTCGTGTGTGTCTTCTCGGCGTGACTTGTGGACTCTTCAGGGGATTGTATAATTCTTGATTTTTGTAACACAGACCTCAGCATAATGCCTGGCATGTAGGCACATAAGATTTATTAAATCCACTGAATAAATAAATTAATGAAGATAAATGCATTCTCAAGGCATGTTTCAATCCATGGTTATTGCTGTGCTTGGCCAGTTGTCCATGTTGTCAGTATTTGGGTGCTACAATATAAGGCTTAGAAATGAGGAAAATAAGAATGCTTCCTTTAATTCCATTATGAAATCAATACCCGTGTGGAAGTTGTTTAGTCTTTAAAATACCTGTTTAGGGGCACCTGGGTGGTTCAGTTGGTTGAGCTTGATTTTGGTTCAGGTCATGATCCCAGGGTCATGGAATCAAGTCCTGCATTGGGCTTCCCACTGTGTGGAGCCTGCTTAAGATTCTCTCCCTCCTTCTCTCTCTGTCTCTTTCTCTCGCTCTTCACCTCTCCCCTGCTCTCTCTCTCTCTCTCAAATACAAAAAAAAAAAAAAAGGTTAACTAATGAGGAACCTTAGTTTTCTTGAGGCAGGCTACCAAGTTGTAAGTGTAGGCAAAATTGAACTGTATTTGCTTGTCATTGCTTGTCACTGGCATACGCAGTGACATTTAGAAGACAAGAAGCAAGAGAAGGAGGGTATATGACTCGTGCAGTCACACGGGCACACCACTAGGAAGGGCTCTGTGCTTGGGGTACAGTCCTCTGTGTTTGCTATTTTGAAATTCTTTTTTTTTTTAAGGTTTTATTTATTTAAGTAATCTCTACACCCAACATGGGGCTTGAACTCACGACCTCGTGATCAAGAGTCGCATGTTCCTCTGACTGAGCCAGCCAGGTGCTCTGCCAGTTTGAAATTCTTAATAATTTTGTTTTTGAATTTGTGTTTTTGTAAGTAAAGTCTGATGGGACAGTGGAGCTTGTCTAGGAGCATGGAGCCCCGCCTCTCCAGACTTGGCAGCCTCCTCCCCTGCTCCCTGGTCCTCTGGTCCTGCTCGGCCTGCGCATACCCTGGTCATCAAGTAATCACTATCACCCTTTGTCCCCTGTGGGAGACTGGGTGCAGGAAGTGTCAGGGTCCAATATGTATACCCCGTGGTGTCTTGGTGAGAGGCATGGTGTTGGTCATTTTCACCTTGGGCTGGCAGCACCATAATGCTTTCAGCAGGTGATTTGATGCCCCTCACCCACTTGTAATCCAGGTACAGAGTATGTCCTAACGTAGATGTTGTAGATGTTGCAATTCCTGGGATAGCCTACCTATGGTGGGTTGGGCTGCGTGCCCTGTCACAAGGGGAATTGTCTGGCTTGGCTTCACCTCCCCTGGCATAGACATTGTCCAGCAGCTGGTGGGAGGGGGAACCCACTGGTTAGTGGGCTGCACACTTACACCAAGTCATGGTGCGGGCCTGTCTGGTGCCCCTGAGCGTTTGTTCTGGTCCAGGGAGTACCTCTGTACTCAAGGGGTCATGCTATTAAATAGCAAATTAAAAATAACATGATAGGTCAA
This sequence comes from Prionailurus viverrinus, assembly GCF_022837055.1. NCBI lineage: Eukaryota > Metazoa > Chordata > Mammalia > Carnivora > Felidae > Prionailurus > Prionailurus viverrinus. The sequence goes on from NC_062568.1 coordinate 33,949,394, forward strand.
GAGAGAGAAAGGCCATGGAAGAAAGGAAAAATATATTTCTGCATCTTTAGCAGCATTTTTATCTTACTTTTTTTTTAATATTTATTTTTAAGAGAGAGAGAGAGAGACAAAGTGCAAGCAGGGGAGGAACAGAAAGAGAGGGAGACACAGAATCTTAAGCAGGCTCCAGGCTCAGAGCTGTCAGCACAGAGCCCAACGCAGGGCTCGAACTCACGAACCGTGAGATCATGATCTGAGCTGAAGCTGGACGCTTAACCCACTGAGCCCCCAGGCGCCCCTGTCCTACTTTTTGAACAAGGAGTTAGCTCCACATTTTTCTTTTGGATTGGGCCCTGCAGATTATGCAGTCGGCCCTTGAAAGAAGGCAGCAGAATGCATATGGAAAAAGGGGGAATTTGGTCATTGTGCAGCTAGCTCTCTTCATGGGAAAGGAGTGTGGTCAATTTACTTGGAATATTATGGGAACAACATCTTATAAGCTGCCTTGTGGGAGGTAAGGACATCTGTAAGGACACCTAAATCCCTTAGTCTTTGATTTCACTGTTTGCCGAAGCAGTCGAATGATTATGATTTGTCTTCCATGAGCTTAGCTAGGGGAGAGAACATAGTAATCAGATGAACTCTAAATTTTCTGGTACCTCAAGTTTTCTAATACCTCCTATCTAATAAATATAGTTACCTTTTATTGTAAAGTAGATTAATTGGCGTTATGGTTTTCTATGTTAGTGTAAGCTTATTTTATGAAAATCTACCTCTGAAGATGCATCCAGCTTGGTGGACTGTTACAGATAGGTTTTTGAGCCGCCAAGGCTGAGGGCTGAGTTGAGTTGTGGTCCGTGAATCCCGGCAAGGAGCGCCACCCGGAGAGGTCTCTCAGGAGATGGTCTGTCACGGATTTCCCGTGAGCGAGTCCACCCCACCGCAGTGTGCAGGGCACATAGGCACTCCTTTTCCCAAAGCGTTCACAGCCTGGGCACAAATAACAACTGTGATGCTTTCTCAGACCTTGAGCAGATCAGGCATAACTATATCTCTTTCGGCAGCACCTAATGACCTATAGCTTCTGGGTAGGATGAGATTAATATGTAATTGACAGGGTCAGGGAAGCCAAACTAAAATTGTGAGACTCTACCTAATTTTAGAATGAGAAACAAGTTTGTGGTCTTCAGAAGATCTTTTGAAAAACATTTGCTGCCAAACACCTGCTTTGCCATATGCTACTAGTACTTAAGTAATCCTGAAAGCAGGGGTGAGTTTTCACAGAAGAGTTTAATTATGAATGCAAAGCCTTCCTGAAACTTGCTAATGAAAGCTTTCCAGTGTCTACTGACTACAAGTGATAAGGTGATGACTGGAGAGACTGCAGAGGGCTAAAATTAAGTCCATTATTTCTTCCCAGTTAAAATATTTATTCTCAAATGCATGTCAGAAACATTTCTTGAGTACAAGTACTTATTAAGTACAATGCACAAATGTCTTTGTACATGTGTATGATGGTGGTAACCTGCTGAGCTATGCATGGGGTGGGAAACATGACTGAGGGTCAGACACTTCCCTTAAGTAGCCAACCGACAATAGAAAGGATGTTTTAAATAGGGCTCTGCTTGCAAGGGACCTCAAACTTGCTTAAGCAGGAAAAGGATACTTTTTACCCGTGTAACTGACACTCTAGGAAAGGACGAAGTGTTGTGTGGCACAGTGCGGACGTCAGAGAGTGTCTCTCACCTTTCACCTCTGTGTCCTGTGGCCCGTCCAACTTTCCATTCTCCCAATTCAGTGCTTTTCCTAGTCCCTGTCTCCACTTTGTCAAGTGTGCATACCAGAGCCCCTGGCTGTGGCTGAGGATGGAATGTGTAGATTGCCTGAGCCTGGCCCCCTGCTCCACCCTGGGGGCTTCATTCAATTCTAGTGGACTACTTATGGAGGGTACTTGGTCCCCAGACAGAAACCAGGCTTTTATTACATGTGGAACAACCCAAATGCAGCATTGTTTCACTATAGTGGATGAGGGAGTACACAAGTAGGTATATTAGGATAATAAAGTACAAAGTGCTGTGTGTGGAGCAGGATGAAAGAGAAAAAAAATCTTGTGTCAGGGAAATTGGAGACGCTTTGTGAAGGACTCCTCCAAAACGGATGTGATTTGCTAGAAATGTGGAAAAGAAGGTGTTTCAGGCAGACCACCTCTTTTATTGGGACGTACAGGGAAAACAGATGGCTGAGATAGGAACAGGGTTAGGGTAGAATACAGACTGGAGAAAAGGTATTTGTGGGGGAGTGATGGTTGGTGTGGTGGGAAAAACCTTTGGGGTCATGTTGTGAAAGATCTCAAATGCTGGGTCAGGTATCTAACTTAGCAGGCAGTAAGGAGTCTTTGAAATACTTCTTGACATGGGTAATATACAAATAGAGCTGCAGTTAGGACACAGTAGGAGGTTCATGATGCACTGAAGCAGGGAGACCCGTTAAGAGACTATCTCCGTCCTTCAAGCAAAATTATGGTTGTGGGAGTGGAAAGTCAGGGCAGGATGACAAAGAAAATATGGGACTGGCAGAAGAGTCAGAGATAACTCAAAGCTCTCGAGGCAGGTTTCTGTTTATAGAAATAAGGAAGTCTGGAAGAGGGAGCTGGTAGAGGAAAAGGAGAGAGACCCCGAGTTTGTCCTTGGAAATATTGAGTACTGTGTAAACACAGCATAATGTGCTGGGTTAAGCATTGGATGGAGACCCAGGTAGTGGAACAAAGTAGCTATGGCTCAGTGACCTAGTGATTTTCAATCAGGGGGCAGTCTGGGACGTGTGTTGGGACAATTTTGATTTTGATTACAGTACTGGGATTTAGCAGGAGTTGCTCTGCCATTCTTGAGATGTCCCTCCACAAGGAAGAGCTGTTCCCCCCAGATGTCAGTTGCACATCCTGTTGAGAAGATTGAGAACCCCTTGCTGACCATGGAAGTTTTGCTGGCAAGTGTAAATTCCTGCTCCTTGTTGCTTATTTCTGTAATGGAATGATGAGTATTATGCCAAAGGCTGTAGATACTTTTGGAATTTTACTCCTACCTTCCTCTTGATGGAGATGGGGAGAATGTATGGCGGAGACAGAGCTAGAAATGATTTCAAAGGCCCTGGGTTCACTTCCTTATTCGGCCACCGATTTGTATATACTCACACTGGCCAGTTTTCTGCACCATCGCTTCTTTATCCATTACATGAGAAACGGAGGGCACGGCTCTGCCCCTCAGTAATAATATGCTGGTGGAATGAGCTTATGCTGTACTATATTGTGACCTCTTTTCAAGTATTTTACAATTATGTACCCTCCTCTTTGGCCCTGACATTGGCTGTGTTACTTCTCAGTAAGTGGGGTTCCAGTGGGTCCTCTAATGGGTGCTGTCTGACCCCATTTGTCTCTTAGGATGAAATCCAGTAATCATGAAGTTTGTTATAAGAGACCACATTGTATACCACAACTTAGAGGTTGTCTTTTCCCTGGCCTGGGCTGCTATGTTTCTATTCGGCCATACAAATCAGTAAGCATTTCCAGTGAATTGAGAAAGTGGTGAAGAAGGCAGCTTGCTACTTTCTCATATTGTAGACTTCCTGTTCTCAATCGCAGGGCTGGCTTCCTTCTTCTGGTATGAGTTGGGATCTCCTCTGGTACTTTTGTCATATTTTTTTCTGATACTGTTCTTGATGAAAATGTTTATGGGGATTAGGTAAAAAACAGCTGTTGAGAGTGACGTTAAAATGAATAGTGATAATACTAACAACAGCAATAATTTCTCTCCCTGACATACGTTTTTAACCCATTCTGGTTAGTGGGTATAAGCAACAGAATGTTCAGACTGACTTTAAAGAAGTATCCAGCCAAACCCCAGTAACTGCAGAGCTACTGGGCAGTATAACATCCACCTTTCACGTTAACGAACAGTAGGAAAAGAAATGACATTACATGCCAGCAGCCAGGAGGCATGTCTGTGGGAGTGGGTCTGTTTTTACGAGAACCATTTTGCATTGTACAGGGTTTGTGTGGGGAGTTTTTCCTTCTCCATGCTGCCTGTTTAAATTCTGCTCTTCAGAGCCTAGGTCAAGTTTCCCCTTTGCTTGGAGCCACTCCTCATGCCAGGGACACTATGATTTCTCCTTTTAAATTTCCTGCTGCTTCTGTTTCTCCAAAGTCACTGTCTAAGTCTCTCTGGACATTTGTTTCATGAGTGGGACTTGTGTTTAGGAGATGTTTAGCTCCTGCAAGACGGTGGTGGTCCTTGGCATTCCCTCCTCTGACGTTATCAGCAAGCAGCGGGAGCTTAGTATCTTCCGTCCGTTTTATTCAGGTTTTACTTTAAAGAAGTATGAAGCATTCATTCAGATTTTTTGACAATAAACACTTGAAAAAAAGGAAAGTCAATTAATAGCATAGACTTTGTATTAAATTATGACACAAATGAAAATGAATCCCCTGGGACACTTGAAGGGGTTTTGAACATGAATGAATTTTGCATGCATCCCATTTAGAATTTTCCTCCTGAAACACTTGAAAGCTGAGAAAGCAGAAGTGTTTTCTTTATTTTAAAAGCATGCAAGATTTCCTATAAATGGTCTATTAATTTTTAGCTTTAATAAGGAAATTTAGATTGAGTTTGATTTTTTTTTTAATGGCAGCAATTTGATGAAGTGAATTGACCAAAATTTTTATCAGACAACTGCTAGAAAAATATTCATGACAACTTTCTTCCACACATTAAATATGGGCTAATTTCTCCTTTTCTTATATTCACATAGCTTTTGCTTTTTTTTAAATGTTGTTTTTGAGAGAGAGAGAGAGAGAGAGACAGAGTGTGAAGAGGGGAGGGGCAGAGAGAGGGGGAGACACAGAATCTTAAGCAACCACCAGGCTCTGAACTGTTGGCACGGAGCCAGATGTGGGGCTTGAACTCATGAACCGTGAGATCATGACCTGAGCTGAAGTCAGATGCTTAATCAACTGAGCCACTCAGGTGCCCCATTAGCTTTTGCTTTTAATGAGTTGAGGATATGATATTTCTATCTAGATTCTTTTGCATTGCCTGCAGGGTTATAAACACAGTCTTTTACAGTTCAGAATTCTGCTTTCCTATGTACTCCAAATTTTAAGCTGTACTTTCTTCTTTTCTGGCTTTATCAGTAACCAAATTAAATAATAGACACAATATAAAACTAGTGAGAGCTTTGGATAAACTATGCATTAATTATTGTATTTTTAGATTTTTAGGTGTTTAGTGTCTTATGGATTAAAAAAGACCTACTTTGATAATTGTTAACTGAATTTTTTCATAATAGCTCTGCAAGAAGGATAAAAAGATAATGCCCAGTTTGGTAAAGATGAAGTGAAATAGGCCCATTCATTCATTGATAATGAGAATATAAATTAGGAAATACAGTCTTAGAAAACACCGTTAGATACACCCCATCCTTACATGTTTTCTTGAGTGATATCTTTTTATAAATTGCATTTGTAAGACATCTCAGATATAAGCAAAAATGAGGCAGTGTTAGTGAAGTGTTAACCAATCATTGAATATTAATACCTACTGTTTTTCGAGAGATAACTTTGTTCCAGGCACTGTTTTAAGCATTTTGCATGCATTATCTTATTGATTTGTCCCAACAACTTAATGATAGATGTGCTATTGTCACCTACCTTTTTTTAACTTTTTTTTTTTTTTTTTTTTTTGAGAGAGAGAGAGCAAGCGAGCAGGAGAGGGGCAGGGAGAGAGGGAGAGAAGGAATCCCAAGCAGGGTCTGCGCTGTCAACATGGAGCCAGACACAGGGCTCGGATGCATGAATCAATTAACTGATGAAGTCAAGAGTCGGACGATTAACTGACTGTGCCACCCGGGCTCTCCCCTCCGGGCTCTCCCCTCCTTTTTTTGATGAGGAAATTGAGGTGCAGAGAGACTGTGCAGGTTGCTGAAGTGATAGAGCCAGAAATGGAACCCAGGCTGTTTGACTCTAGGGTTAGTACACCACACGAGTTTTTCCTGTGTCAGGGAAACATGTGGAGAGGTTCTGTGTTTGACAAACATGGTAAAGGCTGAAGGTTGGGGGGGTGCCTGGGTGACTCAGTCGGTTAAGCATCCGACTTCAGCTCAGGTCACGATCTTGCGGTCCGTGAGTTTGAGCCCCGCACCGGGCTCTGTGCTGATGGCTCAGAGTCTGGAGCCTGCTTCCCATTCTGTGTCTCCCTCTCTCTCTGCCCCTCCCCCATTCATGCTCTGTCTCTCTCTGTCTCAAAAAAAATAAATAAACGTTAAAAAAAAAAGGCTGAAGGTTGGGAAAGTGTGGGAGGGGGTTTGAAGACAGGATAAACAAGGAGGGTCCTGAGATCAGCTGTGGGCTTGCCGAAACCTTCCTCTTCTGTTGCAGCACCCTGGTTTGCCTTTTGAAACCTCCCTTCTTCCTGATGCCAGGGGTGGGCATCTGACTTGGGCTGGGCCAATCATAGAAATCCTTGTATCTCCCCAGCCACATGATTGGTTCTGGGATGAGCACATAACCCATGAGAGGCCAATTAGAACTGATAAATTTTCATTCTGGAAATTTTACTGAAATTCTTTAAAAGGAGATGCTCTCTTTTCACTGGACTTAAAGCTGGGGAGATGTAAGCCTGAAGCTGCTGGGAGACATCGTGTCACTGTTAAGGTAAGACCCTCCTAGAAAATGAGGATCATGCAGAGAAAAGCAGAGGGAAGAGATGCAGAGAAAGGGATCTAGTTCTGATGAAATCTCCTGGATCCAGCTATGGATCCCTTCCCCTTCGTCTCCTGTCTCCTCTCTTCCTTGCTTCTCCCCTCTGTCCCATTATTTGTAGTTGAGAGAATTCTAGCATAAAAGGTGGAAAGATTTAGGAATTGTCCAACCTGGACAGATATTCATTTCTGCTCCTGGTTTGAAGGAGGAACTGTTCAACTGCATCAAGGGTACAAAACTGAGTGGGAGCTATGTTGTCTGGGGAGTCTTCTGAGCCTCTCAGAAGAAACCACTGAGGAAAGACTTTGGTCACTGATGCTCTCTGGGAGGGAGAGCCGTGGGACCACGGACCAAGCTACTGTCGTGCATCAGAGAAATTTGTAAGCCGTGGACACCCATCTATGGTTAGTCTTCTCTCCCTAGGCCCAAAGGGTTGGCTCTAGGGGATGGGAGCACGATACATGCCATGTTTCTATATGGAACATATTCTAATAAATGGGCCTCTTGCTTTGAGAGCCTGGATGTTAGCGTGATTAATTTGCTTAGTTTCAGGCACTTGAGGGAAGAAATTAGAAAACCTAGCAAATGCTTTCATCAAAAACTTATTTATCCTGAAATGACCTATTATATTCTATCATGTATCTGGTAGGAAGCAAATCCTAAATGAGTAATCAGCAGTGGAGACAGGATGGAAATTGATAAATCTTTCCATTATCATATATGAAATGGCAGATAGCTTTCTAAGCTTTGCACCTTTTTTAGAGATATGTAGCTCCCTTATGGCATATCATAAAATAGGTGTCTGTATAAATTGGTACTGCTGAAGGCCTGTGTTAGATTTTGTGAGCTAGAGTCCAAATGAATGTTTTTTTAAAATATTGGTGTGAGACCATTATTATTAAAGCAAAATGTACACTCTCCTAGTAACTATCTTAATTTCCCTTGATTTATGGTTTAATGATATTTTTAGTATCCAACCACCTCTATTTCTGCTTCTGCCAGAATGCAGGCCTTTATGGTAGCTGGTTATGTGCACTTATTACTTTGTTGTTAAACTGACAGGGGCGCCTGGGTGGCGCAGTCGGTTGAGTGTCCGACTTCAGCCAGGTCACGATCTCGCGGTCCGCGAGTTCGAGCCCCGCGTCAGGCTCTGGGCTGATGGCTCAGAGCCTGGAGCCTGTTTCCGATTCTGTGTCTCCCTGTCTCTCTGCCCCTCCCCCGTTCATGCTCTGTCTCTCTCTGTCCCAAAAATAAATAAACGTTGGAAAAAAAAAATTAAAAAAAAAAAATAAACTGACAAATCACACATGTGAATATATACTCATCTCACTGCATTAAAAGGTGTATTTAATTTATTTATTTACTCAAATACACAATGTGTGTGTGTTTTTTTTTTTTTAATGTTTATTTATTTTTGAGAGAGACAGAGACGGAATGCGAGTGGGTTAGGGGCAGAGAGAGAGGGAGACAGAATCGGAAGGAGGCTCCAGGCTCCGAGCTGTCAGCACAGAGTCCGACGCGGGGCTTGAACTCACGAGCTGTGAGATCATGACCTGAGACGGTCAACCGACTGAGCCACCCAGGTGCCCTAAAAGGTGTATTTAAATTTTTTATTACACATTTAGTAAAACTATTTATTTTTATCATGAATTCAGTTGGCAGTAACTAAGATCACTAGGATAAAGACCAAGCAGTTTATTTTAATTTAATTTAATTTAATTTAATTTAATTTAATTTTTTGAAGATGTTTATTTATTTTGAGAGAGAGAGTTTATTTATTTATTTATTTATTTATTTTTTCAACGTTTATTTATTTTTGGGACAGAGAGAGACAGAGCATGAACGGGGGAGGGGCAGAGAGAGAGGGAGACACAGAATCGGAAACAGGCTCCAGGCTCCGAGCCGTCAGCCCAGAGCCTGACGCGGGGCTCGAACTCCCGGACCGCGAGATCGTGACCTGGCTGAAGTCGGACACTTAACTGACTGCGCCACCCAGGCGCCCCGAGAGTTTATTTATTTAGCATACACAAGTCGGGGAGGGGCAGAGAGAGAGAGGGAGAGAGAAAATCCCAAGCAGGCAACACGCTGTTAGTGCAGAGCCCCATGTGGGACTCTGTCTCACGAACTGTGAGATCATGGTGACCTGAGCCAAAATTAAGAGTCGGATGCTTAACCGACTGAGCCACCCAGGCACCCCAACGGAGTTTATTTTAAAATGCAGCTTCTTTGAACAGTTATTTATAGTAAGATGATACTACTTGATTTTATATAGTTTATTTTGTTGGAAGATTACATTTCAGCCTAAAGGGTGTGTGCAACACATATTCTTTTCTGGCTTCTGAAGTTGGCTCTGGAAAGATTCTAGCTGCATTGTATCAGGCAAAATCCTACACCCTCACCCACATTTTCTGGTGATGTGCCATTTTCTAAATATGTCCTGCCTGTTCCAAAATGAATATCAATAGCTGGAAGCAGTTGGAGAATGTTAATTTAGCTCTTGTGTTAAAGAGTGGCACTCAGTTTCCTAGATTGTGCCCTGTTCCCCTGTGGGTTTTTTAAATGATTTATTTTCTTTCTGTTTCTTTTCCCTTCTTTTTAAAACAAAACGTTCAACAGTAATGTATTCAGACCTGGTGCTGCATTGGTTGGCATTTATATCAACCTTTATCTTGAAGCCTGATATAACATTTCATCTGTAGAGAGTTGATAGAGTTTGTTTATTTATTTTGAGGGAGAGAGTGAGAGAGCGAACACAAGCAGGAGAGGGGCAGAGAGAGAGAGAGGGAAAGAGACTCTCAAGCAGGCTCCACGATCCTCACTGAGCCTGACACAAGGCTCAGTCTCCCAACCTGTGAGATCGTGACCTGAGTGGAAACCAAGAGTAGGACACTTAACCGACTGAGCCACCCAGGCACCACTCAGACTACAATTTTAACTTTCTGGTTTAAGATATTTTCCACGAATAATTTCTGTCTTAAAAATCCAGTACTGTTCTCAATTTCTGTTTTTAACCTCTAGGGTTTGGGTATAGATTACTTGGATGGGTGGTTTTTAACGTTCGTTAATGGTCATCTTGAACAGTGGTTTTTAATCTTTCTGGATTTTGTACCCTGGCCAGTAAAGTTTATTTTTCTTAAAAATGTTTTTAAAAATGTTTTTTTATTTTTTGAGAGAGAGAGTGAGAGCACACAAGCAGGGGAGGGTAGAGAGAGAGGGAGACACAAAATCTGAAGCAGGCTCCATGCTGTCAGCATAAAGCCCGAAGTGAGGCTCGAACCTATGAACGATGAGATCACAACCTGAACTGAAGTCAGACGCTCAACTGACTGAGCCACTCAGGTGTCCCAGTAAAAGTTTACTTTTGAATGATATACACTTAGCACTATGCAGGACCATATTGTAAATTATATATTATATAATTAATATAAATAATTTATATTAGTGTCTATTATGCATATTATACAACAGACAAAAACCTAGGAATCAAAAAGATTTTATGAGAAAAAAATTCTGTTATTTTTTTCTTGAGCCCAAACGTACCTCACTTTAGAGACCACTGATTTAGAAATGAGAGGTTCTGTCTAGGAGAGAACCTAGATGGTTCTTTTTGCGCCATAACACTAATTCCAGCTTGATATTTTTGAAGGATGTGGCTCTTAGTAAACTTCAGAATGAATGTAACTTGAATAGAACTTTTGGTCATAATTAATTGCTATCAATTCTTTATTAAGGGAATGTGGTTACCAGTTCCCCAAAACAATATCTTAAATTTTTATTATGAAGCATTTAAGAAATACAAAGAATATAACATATGACAAATGCCCATATTTTTGTCTACCACCTTAAAAAATAAAACATTACTTCCCTCCTGCAGAGGGATCCATTCTTTTGAATTTGCTGTTTCTTATTCCCATGCAATTAAAGACCTATGTTTGGGACCCAAACAATGAGTGATCATTTTACACATTGTAAGTTTTATGCTAAACATACATACAACGTATTTATTTTCAACTTTGCCCCACTCCATACATGTTGATCATGGGTAACTCAAGTTTACTCATTTCCACAGCTGTATAGTATTCTAAAGTTTGAAAATACTGTGGTTCCTCTGTACTATAAGTGACATTTGTTTTTTTTTTCCTTTTCCTTTTCTTTTTTTAATTATAAATAATACTGGTAGGATTTTTAGTGACAATCTGTTACTATCTTCCTGTTTATCTGTTACTATGTTACTGTGATTTTTCTAGAATGTACCTGGCATGGGAAGTGCTAAATTGCCGGGGTATGTGTACCTCTTCACATATGTGAGGTACTCCCCACCAAGGGTACACAGGGATTTCCCCGGCTCAGCATCTTTGGTAACACTTGGTATTGTCAAATGATGAAATAATGTGAAATAATATCTCATTGTGGCTTTATCTTTTCATAATATGTTTATTGGCTATTTAGGTTTCATTTTCTATAAATTGCTTACTCATATATTTTGTCCAGTTTTCTGTTTCATTTTTTTCTTACTCCGTTTTCTCGGTTGGTCTCATATGCTTGTACACACATGCACCCACAATGATTCAATGACCTTCAATTAAAAAAAAAAAAAAAGTAAAACAGACTTGTTTTTCTTCTCACATGTGGCCCTGATATGGTATCATATCCTACTCCTCTCCTTTAGAAAAGTCATCGCTTCTCCTACAAGGTCACATTGCAGTGTAAGTAAGCTGTCATTAGGTTGCTAAAAGATATTTTACAGCCTAAGGGCTGTCGAGGAAGATGAGGCAGATAAGTGGAGGAAAGAAACAGCAGTCCAGGTCTGCTGTAACTCTCACGAACACCTGCAGGCTTGGTTTAGATACGTGTGTGCTGATACGTGCACATCGCGCTGCCCTTTGTTTCCTTCCTCTTCCAGTCCAATTTCCAGTGTTCAGATCTTGCCTACCCTAGAGTTATTTTGAAAAAAGACCTTACACCTTCGTACATTTAGAAAACCTGTAGCTGGAGAAGTGGAAGCATTAACAAGCAGTGGAAAAATGCAATAGCTTAAAGCAGTGCTACTTGAAGTGTGGTTTGCTGATGGGCAGCCTCACCAACCCTTGATAGTTTGTTAGAAACGCAGATTCTCAGCTTCCACCCAATCCTGCTGAATTAGAGGCTGCATTTTAACAAGTGAAATTTGAGCAGTTTTGCTTGAAAAATGTTTTTTTAAAAAATATTTTATTTTTGAGAGAGAGAGAGAGAGAGAGAGAGAGAGAGAGAGAGAGATTGATTGATTGCAGGAATGGGAGCTGGGGAGGGATAGAGAAAGAGGGGACAGAAGATCCGAAGCAGACCCTGTGCTGACAGCAGCAAGCCCAAGGTGGGGCTCAAACCCACAAACTGCGAGATCATGACCTGAGCTGAAGTCAGACCCTCAAATGACTGAGCCATCCGGGCATTCCAAGAAGTTTTGCTTTTAAACACAGAGTCCCAGGGGCACCTGGGTGGCTCAGTCGGTTAAGCGTCCAACTCTTGATTTCTGCTCAGGTCAGGATCTCACGGTTTGTGAGATTGGGTCCCGTGTTGGGCTCTGCACTGACAGCATGGAGCCTGCTTGGGATTCTCTCTCCCTCTCTCTCTGCCCCTCCCCCACTTGTGCACTCACACATGCACCCACTCTCTCTCTCTCAAAATAAATAAACGTCAAAAAAAAAAACCACGTAGAATCCCAGTCAAGGTTGACCTGCCCCAGAAAGGACCCCTCCTCCACTAATCTTCTCTCCCAGTAACTGAAGCCTGGGCGTGGGTGGGTGTTGACATATACCATACATGTACCATATGTACATGCGCTGTATAATTTGAGTCTCTACCAATGAGAGGTTCATTTAAGTTCAGTGAATCTAATCGCTCCTCTTTAAAGAAATAACTAGGAGAATGAAGGGGCTACTAACAATTTGTATGTTAATGATTATAGACCTTGTTGCTATCTGCTATTTTATAAGGAAACAGAAGTCTTTTAGGAAGAGAAGAGGAGGTTGTTTTGTAACATGGGTCACTTAGGGAGTAGGCTGAGCCTGGATTGGAGAGGCTGTAAGGGAGACTAGGGGAGCCTGAAATTTATTTAGTAAGAAGAGGAAGTATGAGGTGGGATAAAGGGAACATCGAGGATTTTGCTCAGAAGTGGGGAGAACACCTTCCCTTTTCCTTCTTCTGGGTTACAATGATTTGTATTGCTAAGACCCAGTATTATTCTAACCTATCAAGTTTAGCCTGGAAAGTTAATTACCATTTCTGACACTGTTTTTACTCATCAGTTTTCTACTGAGTGTCATTATGGGCACATAGCAGAATGGGGTTGTATGCACACGTAGTAGTCCTTTCCTGGGACCTTCGAGCCGAGGAAGGAGTCAGATGTGAAACCAAAATTATGCAAAGTATGGGAGTGAACTAAGTCTGTGTCTTCCTCTTTCACAGGATTACTGTGGGGATTTATTGGGGTCTGCGAAAGGCTCAGTGAAAGTTTTCAATAAGTTGTAGCTCTTCCTCCCCTTCTCTCCACATGCACCGCCTCCCCCCAACACCGGCCAGTTCTTCCCCCCTCATCCTATTCCAGTTTGATTACAGTCTGTAGAGGTTAGCACTAAGAGGTTAATGCTCAGAGTAGTCGTTGTGCCAGAATTATTTACAAGGTGCAAAGAAGGAAGGGGTTTTCTATGGGAAGAGCCGTGTGGGGTTCCCAGTGAATGGCTTAAAGAATGGATATGCATAGTTTTTGTAAATGTTGAAGATGAGAATCACCTTCATTTAAATCCCGATAATTTACAACTTGCTGAAGACAAAAGCTAGGCTGAAATTTCCCCTAAGCTACTTGGGAATCCCTCATACAAACTTTATGAGGCAAAGCTGGCATCAGCTGTTACTTGTTAGGTCTCAGCAGATGGCTCGGGGTTACCAGGTGACATGCCGGGGTGCTGTGCTCAGTGCTAGCATGGATTCTAGTCTAACAAGTCTGAAAACTAGGGGGTTTGAGATTATCAGAGATCAGAACGAAAGAATTAAAGATCATAAAGACAAGGAGGTGAGCAAAATTGGGAAGAATATTCCTAAAATACTTTATCACTGTCTTCTCAGAACTTCAGTAGCTCCCTCTGCCTATTTAGCTTTCCAGGTATCCTTCCTCATATTGGCCCAAAGTCCCTTTCTGGCTCATCTTACTCTCTAACCTCTTTGTCTTGCCCATTCAGTAATCCCCCTTGGGATGACTGTTTCCACTCTTTCCAGTTGACCAAAACCACAACTGCCAAGTAACTTCTACTTCAAATCCCATTCCCTCTTTGTCTTTGAGCTCTTCCTGACAGTTTTATCTGATTTGGATTCTTCCTGCCAACTTCACTAGTATTTTGTACACCTGCCCCTCACAGCATTACTTCTGTCTTGACCCTCTGAATGCTTTGGAGGTTCCCCAAGGGCTAGGGATCTTCTACTTTTCTATTCTTCCTAGTTCTTACTGTTTCTTGCAAGTGATGATTTCCTAATGCAAAACGTAACACTTACTAGCCAAACCCAGGAGCAGAATAGATTTGGATTTTTTGGAGAGGGGACTATTTGGAACAAAATCACAGAGGTGTAAATACTTTCCTCCTGGCTCATCTCAGGCTGCCAACTTGAAGTCTCTGAAGTTTGGGATGAAACACACAAAGTCAGTTCCTGAGCCAGTTGAGAGCGAGCTCCAGTGCACCATATAAAGGGATCCCTCACTTCCCAACTGGTTACCTAGTCTCTGGAACCAAATATTAATAGATTTGAATAACATGGTTTCCTTTACTGTCAAACTCATGGATGAGGCAGGACAGTCATTTGTGCTTGATCATTGGATTCTTCTATTATGAGGTTGAAGTGAAGAGAATTCTTAGCCTTTAGAGTAACTTTCTAGTTTCTAAAAAAATAGTTTTATAGGCTTCTATGTTAGAGAGCCAGTCAAGAGGTTATGGGATTGGATCTGAGAGCAAAGTTTTATAGCTATTTATTTGGACAGCTGTAAAAGTAATTCTTTGCAAGACTAAGTGCATAGCAGATGTTCAGTAAATATTGGCCAGACGACTGATCTAAGGAAAGAGGCAAGAAAGAGGAATGATTTCTTTGTATATCCAGTGGAATTGCACAATGCACTGTAAAAGTAATGTAAAACAAGAAACTGCACAGCTTTTTTAACATAACGTCTGCTTGGATCAGTGGTCAACCAGGATGGCCAGGGATTGGCCTGGTACAGTTAGGAAAGGAGTTCATTTGAACTTAATGTCAGTACAGGTATTTGTAGAGAAAACGTACTAATCTTTATCACGGACTAAGTGAAAGATAAGGCAGGTTCCTTAAAGTAAAATTAGCTTTAAAAGCAGTAGAAGAAAGGATGGATTTAAGAGCACATTAGAAAGGATGGTAAAAGTTGGGTCCATATTGTCCTGGGCACATGATTATTTTTTATTTTTTTGATGTTTATTTATTTTTGAGAGAGAAAGAGACAGAGCGTGAGTGGGGGAGGGGCAGAGAGAGAGGGAGACACAGATCTGAAGCAGGCTCCAGGTTCTGGGCTGTCAGTACGGAGCCTGACATGGGGCTTGAACTCACAAACGGAAAGATCATGACCTGAGCCAAAGTTCGATGCTTAACTGACTGAGCCACTCAGGTGCCCCCACGTGATTATTTTTAAATCTGTTCTTATTTGCGAGGACTAAAGACACTGAATCCAGCATTATTTTGATTATTTGAATTTGATTTCCTAATTAAAGCTAACTATTGCTTCACAGATAATCTAGATAAGAAAGTTAAAGGCTGTTGCCTTTAATAAACACTGCTGTATTTGGAAGGTTAGCTGAGCCAAAATCTTATTTTATAACTTGAGATTCTAAAAAGCAATAGAAAATCGGCCCCTTAGCATTTCCCAAAATATTCCAGTCCATCTGCTTGAAAAAATTACTGCCAAATACTTTAATTTGTTAGTAAGAAAGAAAACACACTGACTCCTAAAGCTATCTTTTGGGTTTTTCGTCCTCCATTGAAGTGTATATAGAGGGTGTTAGGATTACAGGCAAATACCTGCATTACCATTCTCCTGGTTAAGCAAATGTTGTACAGACTTGTAATCTTATCCTCTTTGGAGGTTTATCTTCCTCTGTCCTACCATACATATTAAAAAACCCGGTTAGGACACTTACCTTTTGCCCTCCTTGAATTCTTACGGATTTGAGCATAGCCAATGAGATGATCACAGGCTCAGTGTTTGCCTCCTGTTTGTAAAATCCTTCGAATTATACTTCAGGTTTTTCTTTGACTTTTTCCCTTTCTTGACTGCTTGGTAGTTTTGTAATGGAAAGAGGATTGAATGTCTGAATTTAGCCATCAAAAACTTGTCATTTCATATCTCTTAAGGAAACAGAGTCTACTTAATTTTGGTGGAGCCTTCACGGTTAGTAAAACAGAACAAAACAACAAAGACCCTGATGATACTTAAGTTGTAATTCTAACTCCTGCCAATACTGTTTGACTCTGCATCTACATTAAATTCTTTCTTTCCTACATAACATTTGCAGGTTTTCAGGTGAGAATTCTGGGTAATGTTTAAAGGCCCTGAAGGGGAGTTAGATAAGGCAATAAATAACAGCTGGTGATAATGTGGCAACATATGCTTTCTTGGGTGCCATTTTCTTAATGTTCATGTCGAAAGATCCAAAATGAAATTGGAAGCAATAGGGCTGGTAAGGGCCCCCAAAGTGGGTCGCAGTTTTACAGTATTCATCTTCCAAAGTGCTGGTAGAAGAGATTGCCCCAAAAAAACTTGGATATGGATTAAAAGTAAGATAAAAGGACCTGACTCGAATCAGCTTGGAAATTGTTTCCCTTTATAATTTAAAATATTATATGATCAAGTTTAAAGCACTAATAAAAATATTAGCTATCTTTCTGCAATGGCTACTGTTATAATGCAGATACCAGTCTATATTACTATTCTGAAGCATAGCCCCATAGTTTTGAACTTTCATTTCTATTAAAATCTCCACTTTTTTTTGTTTGTCTTTTTTTTTTTTTTTGAGAGAGAGAGAGAGAGCATGCAGGGAGAGGGGCAGAGAGAGAGAGAGAGAGAGGGAGAGAGCGAGCATGCAGGGAGAGGGGCAGAGAGAGAGAGGGAGAGAGCGAATCCCACACCTACAGCACGGAGCCTTTTAGGGGGCTCGGTCTCAAAAACCGCAAGATTATGACCTGAGCCGAAATCAAGAGTCTAATAATGCTTAACTGACTGAGCCACCCAGGCGCCCCAGTTTCCACTTTGTAGTTGCATTTTTATATTATCAGAGTGGTAGTGGTGGTGTGTGGGGATGGTGGTGGTGTACAGTCTGACCTGCATGGTGAAAATCTGCCTTGGATCTGTTTCAATCTATTCCCAAATATTTGAGGCACTAAGGCCTCTCTCGTCTTTTTTAGAGAACTCATCTCTCAGTAACCCACACTAACGATCGCCACTGATAGAATGAACGTCTGTTACAGTAACTACTGCTGCTTTTCTTTTATTCTAATCTTGTGAAAAAGGTGAGACACCCCTTCTACACCCACAGGGCTATTGGTGTATCGCTGGTGATCATGAGTGAAGACAGAATTGGGTTATTACAGATCCCCATGGCTAATTGCTACTTAGCAACAAACTTCTATCAGTACTCAGAAACCCTGGCATTATTAGTGCCATTGGGGAACGGGAGAATTTGCGATTTCTTTGGCCACTGGTGTGATCGGGGGGGTTATCTCGGTCTCGTTGGGAATTCTCCTTGGAACAGGGGACAGTGAGCTGGTGAGAGCTGGTTGCCCTCAGCTGGAGCTCTCACCTGTTTGTTTATTGTCTTAGGCCACTCTCTTCAGGTTTTCTCTTACATTTTATTTTCTAGTCTTTCTGTTTGCTCGCCACTGGATCTTAGAGTATACATTTCTAATGTTGAAATGAAAGAGTACAGTTGTTTTGACCTGATTTCTGTCCATCAGTACTGAGGATTGTTAAGCATGATGATGAAAGATCATTTCACTTTGTTCAGTGTTTGTTGTTTTTTGTTTCTTCCTTTTGTTTGTTTGTCTGTTTTGGTGGTGGTGTGGTGGTTAGGAGTTGATTCAGAGATTTATGAGTTTATCATTTACTAAAAATTCAAAACTGTCTGCTTTATACATAAATGGCCTTAATGGA
Organism: Prionailurus viverrinus; assembly: GCF_022837055.1. Taxonomy (NCBI): domain Eukaryota; kingdom Metazoa; phylum Chordata; class Mammalia; order Carnivora; family Felidae; genus Prionailurus; species Prionailurus viverrinus. Next base: position 33,967,315 of record NC_062568.1, read on the forward strand.
AGACCTATTAATAAAAAGGAACATGTTTTGGTTGTATTTCTGGGAAGTAGTGATTACATTAAGTTTTAAAATTCTATTCAGCTAAGACCTGATTAAGGCAAAACAAGGAAATGGCCATCTGGAAAACACTATTAATGGATCCAGAAATGCCACTGTCACTTGAATCATGTAATAGAATTTGCACTGAAGAAAAATGTGGTGGGTTGAGTAGAATCCAGTCTATGAAAATGTCTTTCTAATTCTATTCTTCCTTTGGGCCAATTTATTTTGCATTTCATTTCCAATGAACTATAATTTTCTGTCACTTTTGTACATAATTTAACATTTAATTTTTGTAGTCCCATGCTATTTGTTGTTTTTGTGATGTTGTCTCCCCAACTGGACTGCAAGCTTCTAGGAACATGTCTTTCCTTTTTGTCTATATTCTGCAGCACCTAACATGGTTCTGGACATAAAATAAATGCTTAATGAATACCTAGTACTTAGTAATACCTAGTACTTAGCGGGTCAGTGTGTTCACATTCTTGTTATCTTTATCACCTGGTTTTATAGTTTTTGCTCTGGAGCTTTTTAGAGTCTTGTATCATTTGTTTCAGCACCTAGCAATGCCAAGTCACACATTTTTGCCCATTGGTGGCATGTAATAGGTCAAGGCAGAGACTGCCAGCCTTACAAGATCTTTCACTGTCAGAGACTGGGTTGACTCAAGTGTATAATATAATGGAACTGGTAGAGGGCAGAGGAAAGAGAAACAGCTCCCAGTGTATACCACTGTGGTGGATTTAAAGAATTATGGACACTACCCTTTTTGATTCTTGGATCAGACACCACCTATTTTATTGAAATATGTGAGAGTACGGTTAATAGTTAATAGAAGTGTCAGGAATAGGACAATGTTGTGAATAAGTTGAGATAATCAATTGATACTATTTCTCAATTCTCTGACCCGGTTTGGAGAATGTATTATTCTGTAGATAGATATCCACATTCTTAAAAAGTATAAATGTTTTAGGAAGAAAGTCTTTCAAAAGATTTTTTATATGTGCATACATTGAACAACTCTACAAGATGACTTTACGTGGAACATAGTTGGGAGGGAAGATACCGTGTAGTGAAGCATGTAGTTGAGAAATCTGGGCCATAATTCCAAGTCTGTTTATTACAAACTGTGTGACCTTGCAACGAGAAATCATACAACAACTAGAAAGTCAGTTGGCGTTATCACTGAAAAATTAAAGAATTGGACTAGAGTCTCTCTGGGAGACCTTCTAGTTGTAAAATTCTGGGTAAAAATGAAGCAATGGTCAATACTTGGAACTTGACATGATCAAGGCTTTATGAAATCAGAGTAGAGACTGGCGTATGTAGTGTCTTACCAAGCATGTCAGCTGTTCAACATTTAAAATTTCATTTCTTGATTCCATACTGTATCTCTGCATTAGGCACTATTGGTGCTCTTTCAGATGATTTCTATTTCTTAGGCTTTATTTGAGTATTTCTTCTTTGCTTGGAGTTTTTTTTTTTTTTTTAACGTTTATTTATTTTTGAGACAGAGAGAGACAGAGCATGAATGGGGAGGGTCAGAGAGAGAGGGAGACACAGAATCCGAAACAGGCTCCAGGCTCTGCGCTGTCAGCACAGAGCCCGACGCGGGGCTCGAACTCACGGACCGTGAGATCGTGACCTGAGCCGAAGTCGGACGCTTAACCGACTGAGCCACCCAGGCGCCCCTGCTTGGAGCTTTTTATAGGAATATGAATAATGAGTATAAGTATATATAACCAATAAACCTATTATTTAGGAATCTTTTGGCTCTTCCAAATGAGTAGTCCATACATATTTTATATGTATTGGTATGTTAAAGAATCAGGAAAATTAAATTTGAAGTGTATTTGTAGTGAAAAGTGCTGTAACTACTCCAAGGGCTAGTTTTGTTGGATTAGTGTGTTTTGCCTGGTAAACTCCCCTTATTTTACATTCCATGGAAAAATAAATCCAGAGCTTCTTAGCCACGCTCAGTCTTCTTCAAGGAAAGTGTCCCCGAAGGGTAAATGGGAAGGCCATCTGGTCATACTTAAGTGTCATTTTACTTCTCCCGCATGCTGGGATATGGTTACTCTTATTTGCTGATTGTTGTGATCTCAAGTGATCAGTCCCTCACCAGCCCAAGTTCAAACTATGTCTGCAACGCCTGGAGCCCTGAAATTTCTCCTGCTTTTCTTCAGAGGCAGCTGGTCAGTAATGACTCCCAAAGAACCATTTGCAATCTGTTTATAGAGTGCTTTTGGAAGACTCTGTGTGGCAAAGGCAATGTGCAGCCAGTGGGGTGGCAATATTTTCCTTGTTGGGGGAAGGTAAAATGGGTGATAGGAGATGATGTGGGCAGCACAAGATCATAACCTAGGGTCTAGCACATTTCAAATGCTCAGTTAATATGGTATTATTCTACCTTACAATTTAGTCTCTAGGGTTATAGACCCCAGGCAGTCAGCAAGCAGGCTTATGTATTTGTTAAGACTTAGGGAAGATCTTCCAGAATATTTGATTTATTATAGGGTTTTAGCACCGTGTCTTTTCTGTTGTTTAATTTTTAAAAAACAAGCTAACTGTTCTGTGACTTGAGTATCCCTCATTTTGGGGATTAGCAACTAGGACCTTAATATGTACCGAGGGCTTTTATATCTAGAAATAATACAGGCTCCTTTTCAGAGGGTACAAGTAAGGGAGGGTGAATTGTGAGAAATGGAGTCATTCTTTGGAAATTTATATGCTGTTTTTGGATGAAAACACAAGGAGTAAAAATACTAGATCAAATTGTAGCTGTTTAAAATTAAAGGGCTTTATATTTCTGGCTGCAAATGGTGGTTCAAACTTTTTGTGTTATTTATCAGATATATTTCTTTAACAAAAAAAATTGATTTTGGATCATTAGACAAACTACATTATTGTCTTTCAAATTTCTTTTGCTTCACAAATCAAGTAATATAATAATTTTTATTTTTTACTTTACATTCTTAGTGTTAAGTATACTGTGCTCTTTACTGAAAGTATGTGCGAATTTAATTAATAAAGCTCATTTCAGGTTAAAATGTAAAAAAAGACTTTTCCCCAGAAGAATGCCACAATTTAGAAACAATGCAGAATTTCTATTTAAAGAGTACTTTGTAAGAAAATGTGTAGAAAAAGTTGCTATCACATTTTCTAATTTTGAATTTTGAAATACTTTAAAAAGCTTCTATTACTATAAAATCATGAATGAGATAAAGATATTTGTGACCACTAATATTTTCACCTTTGTTTTAGAAATTCTAACCCGTGCAATTATCCTGGAAAAATAAATCAGGAATGTACAGATATTTGTAAATGGTATGGTTGACTACTTAAAAAAAGTTAGGCCAAGGAAAGTAAAATCACTTATAAAAATTAAATAAGGTGGCCTATGTTTAATCCCAGTAAGAATTGAGTAAATACAAATTAAACAAAAGTGAAATTTGTTTTTACCTCTCAGATGGGTACTATTGAATATAATAAGAGCAAATTTTTATTGAGTACTTACTGTGTATCAGGTGTTGTAGTAACTCATTTAATCCTTAAAAGTTACCTCTGTGGGGGGCACCTGGGTGGCTCAGTCGGTTAAGCATCTGACTCCGGCCCAGGTCATGATCTCACGGTCTGTGAGTTCGAGCCCCGCATCGAGCTCTGTGCTGACAGCTCAGAGCCTGGAGCCTGCTTCGGGTTCTGTGTCTCCCTCTCTCTCTGACCCTCCCTTGTTCATGCTCTGTCTCTCTCTGTCTCAAAAATAAATAAACATTAAAAAAAAAAAAGTAACCTCTGTGGTAGGTATAATGATACAATCCCTGTTTTACAGAAATCTACAGAAATGTTGACTAACTTTCCCAAGCATAGCATACCTAGGCTTTGAACCAAGCTATAGAATTCTAGCTCTAGAACCTGTTTTCTTAGCCGTTAACCTGCCTCCAGAGATTGATAACATTCAGTGTTGGTGAAGGTATCAAGAATGAAGTAGCTGCCTTCCCTATACTGCACGTATGGAGAATATTCACTTCAACTTCTTTCTAAGTGGCACTCTGGTAACACTTGTCAACACCTTATGACCCGGCAACTCCACTTCTAAGAATTATCCTAAGGAAATAATCAGGCAAATGTGCAATAATGAATGTATGAGGATATGTTTACAATGTGATTTATAGCAATAATTACATGACCATCTTGAGGACATTGTTTAACTAAATTTTGCGATGTCACACCATGGAATGCCATGTGACTATTTTAAAAGGACGGCGTGGTGCTATGTTTATTAATAATAATGCCCCCATTACATTTTGCATGAAAAAGAGTAGGTTACAAAACAGTCTGTACTCTGTAGTATGATCTCATCTTATTTATACGTTTAAATAGCAATGCATGCATTTATAGACCAGACTACAGTGGGCTGGCATCTCTGAGTGGTGGCATTATGGATGATATTTACCTCCTTCTTTATCTTTTCACATCTGTTTTGAAATTTTATGATGGTTTATATGATCTTTATTGTTGGAAGAAAACCCTAAAAAGTATTTATTTTTCTTATTCCCTCAACTCCTTTCTCCTGTGATACAATTAGGTTGGTAAGTTTGATCGTTGGTTTCATGCTTTCTGAATGTGAGCCATGTCACAATTTTGTTTCTGAAGTTTCAACTTCCAGTTATGTATTCCTGCACCCAAACTACTCCAGAGTCCTGGGTGTGCTGTCATTAGGTGGGGCTCGTGAGCTTTGCAAGCACTCTAAACTGCAGAGCCACCCTTGTTGGCTTGAGCTTCCTTATTTAAACCTGATTTTTCCATAACCTAATTTACATAAAAATAGAACTCAGAGTAACTAGATATAAGCTATCAGTGAACATTAGAGCAGATGACATTTTAAAGCTGCATTTAAAATCAACAAATATCATTAATAATCAGGAATCTTTTGTCAGGTCAGATTTTTGTTTCATGATTATGTATGCAGATCCTGATTAGAATGTCCCTTTCTTCTTCAATCTTAGTTTGATGTAAAAAATCTCCCAAAGCTTATGCTTTGTTGCACACCCCTACCCTGGGTTTAGACTTGGCTGATACTAAAACACTTTGGACAGTTTCTTTTTTATTTACACTTTGAGCACATGTGCTTAAAACTAATTTAGTTGGCAAGATTCTTTCAAAGTCCTCTTTAGAAGTAATTGCCTGGCAAATTTTAGCATCACTCCAGTGAGGGACCCTAAACTTCTATGATGTAAAAGAAGAATTACAACTAGTTTTTTGCAGGGAACCCCAAACCCTCAGTGATTAGATGCTTTCAATTCATAAAAGTCTGTTTTCTTAAAAAAGAATAGAGCCTACCCCTTTCTCTCTTGTATGAGTGGGTTAATTTGGTTACATGGTTTTGAAGGCAGAGTGAATACATATACAGGTCTTGCTGAGTTCCCTGAACATATTACTTAGAACATAACTAATTACCATTAAAAGCAGATTTACCAGAAAATAAACTAGTTTTCATTGGAGGCCACAGTTTCATCATGAATTCTCAATGGTCCTTGTGGATGAGGCTTAGTCTTGGGATTGATTTGCTGAAATCATAGGATTATCTCACTGGACAGTGGCCCACTGATAAGCTCTGCTCTGAAAATATACCAGGCCCATGAAAACATGGGGCCCATGTTTTTTCCTTAGAGCTTTGGGATCAGTCACTCATTTGGCTATGCATAGACAGGGCCCAGAATTGTTTTCTGGGGAAGATCTTGCCCAGAAGTGATCCTACCTCCATGCAAGAGAGGAGTGGCCTTTTGTGTGGGCACATGTATTGGTCAGCTTCCTTCATATTTGTAAAAGAATGAGACCCTTCCCAGAGGCTTTGCCCCTAGGCACTTGTGTCTAATATTCAAGGTCAGATTTCTGTTAGTGGACATTATCTTGAACTTATGGAAAACTCATTTATAAGAAGTTACATTCACCAAGACTTGCTTAGAGATATGAAGTCTAGTTATTGCTCTAAGCTATAAAATTTAAGTCTAAATTTTATTCTTGAGTTTAACTGGAGTATAGCTACTAGACCAGTACCATTCCAGTAGAAGTATAATGCGAACCATTCATGCTAATGTTTTTAGGAGCCACCCTGAGAAAGGTAAAAAGAACGGGTGAGATTTGTTTTAGATCTATGTAATTTAACCCAATATACCTAAAATACTATCATTTCAATATGTAATCAATATAAAAGCTTATTAATGAGCTATTTTACTTTTGGGGGGGTACTAAGTTTTTAAAATCTGGTGTGTATTTTATACTTACAGCATATCTCAATTTGGACTAGCCCTATTTCAGATGCCCTATAGCCACACGTGGCTGGTAACTCTTATAGTGGATAACACATTGTAGACCATTGTAGAGCTATGTGCGAATGTGCCTGAATTGGAGCTATTTTTGTTAAGCCAATGAGATGTCATGAAAATGGTAATATAACAGCACTGTCATACTTCATGTAGATAGAAGAATGCAGAATAACAACTTCATAGTACCATGAAGACTAAGGAGTCTGTGGGATGCTAGAAAGTTCAGAGACAAATTAATGACCTATTTCTGGTATCTGAGCAGTGCTGAATGGCACAAGTCCTAGGTATAAACTTTACTCCTTGGCTTGCTTTCTCTTGCTGTTTTGGCTTGCTTCTTTTCAGCTTATTGAATGTCCTGTGGCAACATGTCATGTATTTTTGTGTGTGTGGAATAAGGATGGGGATACATAAAGCCTTGTGTTATTTAAATTGTTATTAAGTGTAAATAATTATGTCAGTCTAAATTTTATGGAAAATAGAATCCAAAAAATTTTCTGAAGACTGAAGTCTCTCGGTTGACTTTTGGTTCTTTTAAATTTAGTTTAATAAACTTGGATGTACTTGGGACAATGGCATCTAAGTTATTTGGGCTAACATGGGACTATATAGAGATACTAACTGGTGATTTCTTATGTTAGCAGTTTTCAAATTTCAGCATTTAACAACGTTAATGAGAATATATTAAAAATCTGATGTCTGAGCCCTGCCTCACAGGTAGGTTAGGATTAGTAGATTTGGGTTGGGGTCTAGAAAATGGTAGTTTAACATGTTCTCTTGGATTTCATATTCCTGGTAGCTGCTTCTCCCATTTTCTTCCTAACCCTAATCTTCCAGAAAAAAAATGCTTTCTATACCTGACACCCACAGTCTTTTTCCTTTGGTCTTTTCCCCAGCTCTAACTTTACTGAGAGATAACTGACATACAACATTGTGTAAGTTTAAGGGGTAAAACGTGGTGAGTTGATACACATATATTGCACAGTGATTACCCCTGTAGTGTTAGCTAACATCTCGATCACATCACATAATTTCAATTTCTTCTTCTTTTTTTTTTTAACCCTTTATTTATTTTTGAGACAGAGAGAGACAGAGCATGAACGGGGGAGGGTCAGAGAGAGAGAGGGAGACACAGAATCTGAAACAGGCTCCAGGCTCCGAGCGGTCAACACAGAACCCGACGCGGGGCTCGAACTCACAGACTGCGAGATCATGACCTGAGCTGAAGTCGGACGCTTAACCGACTGAGCCACCCAGGAGCCCCAATTTCAATTTCTTCTTGTGATGAAAACATTTAAGATCTACACTCTTAGCAACTGTTAAGTATTATTAACTATAATCGCCATTAGATCACAAGAACTTGTTCATCTTATAATTGGAAGTTCGTGTATTTTGATCTCTAACCCCCCCCCCCATTCTCCCCTGCCCTCTCTCCCTACCCCCTCACCCCCCCCCCCCCAGTATTTTTCTTATCTCTCTTCCTTGCCTCTCTCTGGCTAATACCGTGTTTTGTAGGGCAACTCCTTATGCAAGGAACCCTCTAAGTATATATTCATTATTCTTTAAAAAAAATAGATGGGTGAGAAGAGAACGACAAAGGATGGGACTTACCTGAGTCCTGCGCTGGAAGGGTTGCCCGCATTGGCAAAGCCACTCTTTCAGATCTCTGTTACATACACCTGCACATTAAAAAGTTGTCAGAGCCCATGGAGAATGTCCTGAGGGAGGGAAATTGCTACTTATCAACTTATAATAAATCTGTGGCTCATAACAAACAAACAAACAAATAAATAAAGACTTTCTCTGCCTGCAAAGCTTACAGTAGATGGACCAAAAATGAGAACCAGAAGGCTGGGGAGAAGGCAAGGCATTTCTGGTAACTCAGAAGCTCTGTTTTGGCAGTGGGAGGCTGTTTGGCACCTGCCTTTAGGACATTGACTTTAAACCCTGTAAATAGATGATTTTATCTTCCCACCCCCCAATTTTGTGGGTAACCCCAGGTACCACATGATGTGGCCTAGGTATAGAAGCTATAGGGAGCTGTGATATATGGTCAGAGAAGCAGGCTTTAAGGATCTAAGTGTGGATCTCAGCTGTGTCACCCACTCGCTTGGTGCTCTCATCTGGAAATCAAATCTAGAATTACAGCTCCATCGTAGGGTAGCTGTGGAGATAACATGGGGTTGAGGGTGGGGGCAGAGGGTACACAGGAGGTATCAGAAAAGCAGGCCTTTTAAGGTGAATCTGTTCAGGGGCGTCTGGGTGGCTCAGTTGGTTAAGCGTCTGACTCTTGATTTTGGCTCAGGTCACCATCTCACGGTTCGTGGGTTTAAGTTCTGTGTCAGGCTCTGTGCTGTCAGTGTGGAGCCTGCTTGGGATTCAATCTCTCCCTCTCTCTGTCCCTCCCCTGCTCTCTCTCAAAAATAAACATAAGAAAAAAAAATAAAGTGAATCTGTTCATAATGGGAAGCCAATTTTTGTAGTAAATAGGGGGAAAAAGGTTTGATCTGGACAAGGAAAAGTTCAAATTATGGGTATCAGTTTATCTTGCATACAACAAAATTTAGATTTAGTCACAAATATGGCCTGATTATTAGAAGGAAAAAAGAACAAATGAAAGCGTTGACATTTTTTAAGTTGAGGGGAGTTAATTTTTTCAAGGAAATTGTATGATAGCACAATGTAATATGTGTGTTTCTTACCACAACTGTGAAAGTCTTACTACAAAAACTGCCAGGGCTCTGTCGACTTTCCCACAGCCTGTGTTTAATCCTGTGACATTCAAATTGCTCTTAATTTTTTTCCGCCTTCACTTGTCAACTCTTCTAACTTCGCCAGACCCTTTTTAATCAGTGGTTTTGCATGTGCTTCAAGAAGTTATTCAAAATCTCTTTCATTGACTTTTATGAATTCCTGAATCTCTCACTAGTTCATGCAGTTTCTCTTTTCAGTCAGTTTATTCTTGGAACATCTGAGGCTCCGTGAGTGATTGGCAGGGATCAACTCTATCATTGCAGGGAAGAAGTAGTTGAATGGGGATGAATTTAAAAAGTCTTCAGCTCATTGTTTTGTGAACTGTTTTGCTTTCTTCCTCGGCTCCTTAATAGAGTGGAGCTGGATAATGAATACCTAGGTAAAAAGATCATTTTTTTTTTGTCAAAAGAATTTGAAAACAGTAGTACCGTGAAAATGTAGGTAGTTCTTTTGGGAAAGGTTTCAAACATTTTCTATCCTAATACTTGAATCGAGATTAATCAAGATTAATCCTTGCTCAGGATCCTGATGCTGAGCAGAACGGTTTCCTTCTCCATATGCTGCACCTTGATGTTCATTAAATTTGTTGGTTCTTCCAGATGATTCTGCAGACCACTGGGAATCTTGGACGTTGGGTGGTTTATTAATTATTATTTTAAATTAGTTCTTTTTTCTAGTCTTAAGACTTTACGTTCCTTGAGAATAGAGTCTGTTTCGTCTGTGTTTCCCTGGAGCTAGAACAATGCCTCACACATAGCAGGCGCGGGAGGTTGCTGGTATGAACAATCAGGTCAGTTTAGCACTCTGTATTTATGACTTACATGTGACTCCCCTCTCTAACATGATTATTCCTTGGTGTTTGATTATATCTCATTTCCCTTTTTCTTTCTGAGGTGCTTTTGTTAACCTCGGTGATAACAGGAAGCATCAGTTGGTAATCTCAGACTTTGAAATTTAACCTGTACGTTTGCAGCTTGTGCCCACAACTATTGCAGGTGCCAGTGAAATTGCTTCCGTTAGAAAACTTAGCGTGGTGGCGTATCACCTGGAAAGCTAAAAACAACAGTTGATCGTGTCATTGAATGGACGTTGTTCTTGGTACTCTGCTGAAAAAAAGGTCTAAATATATTTGCCAACTTAGAGGTGACATCTGTCTGTCATTTCTGAGTCTTCGTGAAGCATACATTGTAGTGAGGAGAGACACTAGACACTGGAGAGATATTAATGATTTATACTGGATATTAGGATGTGAAAGTGCTATGGAGGAAAAATAAAGCAGGGAAAGTGTAGTGCTGAGGCAATTGAAATTTTACATGGAGTGGTCTGGGAAGGTCCTACTGAGAGGGTGGCATTTGGTAAAAGTGTGAAGGGGTAGCAAAATGAGCCATGTGGATATTGAAGAGAAGAGCTTTTGTGGTAAAGGAAACAGTAGATGCAAAGGCCCTGTGGTCGAGTATAGCTGGTACCTTCCAGGAGCTGCAGTGGGAATAGGATGGCATGAGCATGGGTGGCCACGGTGGTAGATGAAGTCAGAGAAGACCAGATCATGTGTCCTTGTAGACCATTATATGGGTTTTGGCTTTCATTCTAAGTGAAATGGGGGCCCTTGGAGGGTTTTGGGTAGAGAGCAAATGATCTGACTTCCATTTGAAAAAAATCATTCTGGTTGATGTTTCGAGAATAGACAGCGAGAAATCGAGGATAGGAGCAATGAACGAGATGGGTTTTTGTTTTGTTTTGTTTTTAAGGTTTACTTATTTATTTTGAGAAAGACAGCAAGTGAGCAGGGGAGGGGAGAGAGAGAGGGAGACAGAGAATCCCAAGCAGGCTCTGCGCTGTCAGTGAAGAGCCTAATGAGGGGCTTGAACCCATGAACCGTGAGATCATACCTGAGCCAAAATCAAGAGTCGGATGCTCAACCGACTGAGCCATCCAGGTGCCCCAAGGAGATGATTATTTATTCAGAGGACAGATGATAGTGGTTTGGATCAGACTGAAGCCACTGAAAGCTAATTCCTATCTTCCCATTTTTGAATTCGATTCTTTCTTTGACTTAGAATTCACTCCACGTTTCCATGGCCTGTTCATATCTTTCAAAGTTCAGCTCAGTTTTTCTCATTAGGCTTTTCTTAAACACTGCAGTCTCTGCAGTGAATTCTTACTGACTTCTGCACTTACACCTTATAATATAGGAGGGAGTTGTTCTCTATTTCTTTCATGTAGGTTGATTGGTTTTTATTTCTTTCCATTGGATAGCATGACCTTATCTTGTACTTTTCAGCATAGAGTAGGCACTTGACTTAATAAATCCTTTTTTGAATGCCTGGCTAAATTCTAAAGAAAAGTCCACGTGTGCTCCTCCTGTTGATTTGGTCCTTTCAAATTCTTCTTTCCTCATTAGTGTCAGTTAACTACATCCACTCATTTATTTGAAAAACATTTACTGAACACTTACTATTTTGCTGAGGATATAACATGCAAGAGAAATAGAAACTGTCCTCGGAGAGTTTATAGTCTGGCAGAGGAAGACCTGAATCTTCATGCTCAGACTCTGAGGCGTTGTGAGGTACAGAGGATAGGAATGTAAAAAGGCTGTGGGAGGGGCACCTGGGTGGCTCAGCCGGTTGAGCATCTGACTCTTGGTTTCTGCTCAGGTCATGATCTCCCAGGGTTGGGGGATAGAGCCCTGCATCCGGCTGTGCACTGAGTGTGAAGGCTGCTTAAGATTCTGTCTCTCCCTCTGCTCCTCTACCCTGTTCATGCTCTCTCTAAAAGAAAAAAAAGGCCCCTGGGATTCAATAGTAGGAGAGTTGCCTTCTGGCTGGGTTTTCTTCAAGAAGGGTGGTCTCCAGGCCTTGAACGTGGGTGGGTGCAGTAGGTGGAGAGAATGGCGTGGACACTGCCAAGAATGCTGAGCAATTTCATGCTTAGCAGAATAGATGAGTTCTCAGGGAGAAAGTCTGTATGCGACTTTTTCATGCGTTTATTTAGGGAAGTATAAAGAAACAGAAGACCATGAGGGAACGGAAGGGGAAAAAAATAGTCAGACACAGAGAGGGAGGGAGGCAAACCATAAGAGACAAATACAGAGAACAAACTGAGGGTGGATGGGGGGGGGTGGGGGACAGGGCAAAACGGGTGATGGGCATTGAGGAGGGCACTTGTTGGGATGCGCACTGGGTGTGGTACGTAAGCGATGAACCACAGGAATCTACCCCAAAAACCAAGAGCACACTTTACACACTCTATGTTAGCCAGTTTGACAATAAGTTATATTAGAAAAAAAAGAGGAAGTATAAAGAAATCCACCCTTCAGGTTTCAGCTTTATCAGCCTAAACCTCACTCCCTGTGAGAGGCCTGCCCTGCTCTCCCTGCGTAGACTTGGTCCCACCCCTGCCTCTTTGTTTGCTTCCGTCCTGGACCTGTAATTATGTTCCTTGATCAGGAGTGCTGTCATTGAGGGAGTGCTGCAGGGTGGCAGAAAACACCAGAGTCAGAGAGGCCTGCTGAGAAGTGACTGTCTGGATAGGATCTGACACGAACTTGGCTTAGTCCTGCTGTGCTGGTGGGAATGGAAAGAGAGAGGCATTAAGCCTTAAAAAATGTGCTCTGTGGAGTGCAGAGTACCTGCAGCCATTACTAGTGTTTCTAGTTATGACCTCTGGGTGTTTTATGGAATACAGTCGATTGTCTTTTCTAGCAGCTTTGGACAATCAGTAACTAGAAGCTTATGTTTTGTGGTTTGCATTGCAAGGAAAACTTTCCCACGAAAATGTGTTCCAGCCACCACAAAGTGATGCAGAATGTTTAATATCTGAATTCCACTTACCAACAATTGGTAATTATCTGCAGCTTCAGCTAAAGATGATGTTTTGAGGTGTATTCCATGCGAAAAAAAAAAGACATCTTTCGCCCTAGGGATGTTCAGGGAGTAGAAGTTTAATATCTTTCAAAAGAGATGACTTTAAAATGAATTGATTCCACTTCCTGCACTCAAACCATTGATATTTGTCAACAGATAAGCAAACCACCAAAAGTGCTTGATATACAAGCAAAGGCTTTTTTCTTTTTTTAAAGAAATATTTAGACCGTAGAACTTCATATGTATTTACTGAAAAATAGGTTGGCATTTTAAAAAGGCATTGAAAATACATGAAGTTTTGATTCCCATTTTTTCTAATTTGGCATAATGTTTGAAAATGACTCTTGAGGGGCGCCTGGGTGGCTTGGTCGGTTAAGCGTCTGACTTCGGCTCAGGCCATGATCTCATGGTCTGTGAGTTCGAGCCCCGCGTCGGGCTCTGTGCTGACAGCTCAGAGCCTGGAGCCTGTTTCAGATTCTGTGTCTCCCTCTCTCTCTGCTACTCCCCTGTTCATGCTTTATCTCTCTCTGTCTCAAAAATAAATAAACGTTAAAAAAAATAAAATAAAAAAAATAAAACGACTCTTAAGTTTTACTCGTCTTAATTTAATAGAATTTTAAAAATATAGATTAGTGTTTTAAAAAATCAGGGGCACCTGGGTGGCTCAGACAGTTAAGCGTCTGACTCTTGGTTTTGCCTCAGGTCATGATCTCACAGTTCGTGAGATCGAGCCCCATGTTGGGCAGTGCGGAGCCTGCTTGGGATTTTCTCCCACCCTCTCTCTCTGCCCCTACCCCACTGGTGCGTGTGTGCTCTTGCGTGCGTGCTCTCTCTCTCTCTAAATAAATAAACTTAAAAAAATAAAATAAAAAGTTGATATCCATGCCAATTGAATATCATTCCAGTAAGGGACTCGTTACAATCTACAATCAACTTTTGAAGTACATGAGTAAAGTTGTTGCTTTTCTTCTTCCCATACTTGCTATCCGATCCTATATTCTTCTCTCGTTACATATGTAAGGGTCTGTCATTTGGGTGCTCATATTTTGTTACTTTCATTTTTCTTTCTCCTTTATTTTTGTCCAGCATTCGTTTCCTCTTCTTCTAGTTACAACCATTCCCCTTTTTCTGAGGAAGCTGCCTTCACTTTTGGTCTGGATGCCTTTCGTTCTCCCAGGGTGCCAGCAAGCTTTGTGAGACGTCTCACTGCACCTGCACGTCTGAGTACTGTTAGTTTTCTTTTTTAAAAATAATTTTTTTAAAAGATTTATTTATTTTTGAGATAGAGAGACAGACAGACAGGCAGACAGACAGACAGAGACGGAGCACGAACAGGGGAGGGTCAGAGAGTAGGAGACACAGAATCTGAAGCAGGCTCCAGGCTCTGAGCTGTCAGTACAGAACCCAATGCAGAGCTGAAACTCACGAACCGTGCAATCGTGACCTGAGCTGAAGTCGGACGCTTAACCTACTGAGCCACCTAGGCGCCCCTATGTTAGTTTTCAAACTGGACGTTTTAATGGATAAAAAATTACATCTCATATTTAAAATATTTGTTTTTTGATATGTAATTATCAATTATTTAACTTTTTCCTTTTGGGAATTATCTATTCACACCTACAAAAGAAAATTTAGTAGTTGAATTAAAAACCTTATTGAATTTAAGGAACTCCAAAGAGTTGAACCAAATCGTAATGATTTTCTCTTATTTATCTCGTATATTCAGCAATTGAAGGTTAAAACAACATCTTGAATGCACTGTTGGACTCAGTCTTTAAGATTAAAAGCTTTTTGGGGGGGCGTCTGGGTGGCTTGGTCGGGTAAGCGTTCGACTTCAGCTCAGGTCATGATCTCACGGTCCGTGAGTTCGAGCCCCGAGTCGGGCTCTGTGCTGACAGCTCCGAGCCTGGAGCCTGTTTCAGATTCTGTGTCTCCCTCTCTCTCTGCCCCTCCCCTGTTCATGCTCTGTCTCTCTCTGTCTCAAAAATAAATAAACGTTAAAAAAAATAAAAAAATAAAAGCTTTTTGAGGTGTCTGGGTGGCTCAGTTGGTTAGGTGTCCAACTTGGGCTCAGGTCATGATCTCATGGTTCATGAGTTCGAGCTCTGTGTCAGGCTCTGTGCTGACAGCTCAGAGCCTGGAGCCTGCTTCAGATTCTGTGTCTCCCTCTCTCTCTGCCCCTCTCCCACTCAGGCTCTCTCTCAATAATAAATAAACATTAAAAAATTTTAAAAATTAAAAGGTTTTGGAACTTAAAGTGATTTCTTCCCATTTGTGTACATTCCTTTTCCAAACTGACACGTGGACTATTTTTATGTTGTGGATCCTAACATATTATTTGGTGAAACTGTGAGAAGGACAGGCTTTTTCTAAAGAGCAGGAGCCTGGAGGGTAAATTGCATTTTCTGATACTTCTCCCCCTGAGAAGAGGAAGTGAGAGGCAGGCAGCTTGAGTCAGCTGAGGCTCTCTGTCAAATGCCCTGGAGTCCTGGGAGCACTTACTGACAAGTGTTGTAGCAGGGATTTTCTGGTATTAATCACCTTACTAGAACATTCTTGCTGAGTAAGCTGAGTATTGGGGTTATGATTATGTAGGATAAACACTGAGTGATGACTATGATTGCTTTCTTTTAGCAGCAGGTATGGTGGAAATCCACTGGGAGAGATCTGTAGTTGGGAATTTGGTGATGACGTTCTTCATTTCCTGTGTCAACTGGCCTGGCGGGTCTGCTGGGTGGCTGATTTCTCTTCCTAGGTTTCTCACATCTCCGCTTGTTGCAGGCTAATTATATTTCCTTTAGTGTCTCTTGACATCTTTTCGCCCTTTGTTTCCCTCATTTATATAGTAAAACACACACGGAGTTTAAAGCATAATATAGTTGAGAAGGTATATATATATATAGATATATATGTGTGTGTGTGTGTGTGTGTGTGTGTGTTTATGTGTTTTTGTTTTTGTTTTTTTGGAATTTTAATGGTTAAACAAGGTTGTTTTAGCTTTGTTTATCAGTATACAGTCTAGGAAGTTAAAATCCTAGGGTGCATTTCTAGTTTGACATGGAATGTTGTCAGTACTTACCCTTCAGGTGAAATTCAGTAAATTGACATTCACCTCCAGTTTCTTGAGCAAAAATATTTTAAATAAAGACGCTTGCTTAATGTATTTGTCGTCTGCTACTGTCTCTGTCTTCTGCACAAAATCTGCTGCTTTTGGACATGGAGTCATATACTAAGGTGTTTTGCAGTTTGCTTGGTAATTACATCTCTGTTGACCTCTGGAAGAAAAGTGATTTTGTTTTTAGCTGTTGTTTAAGCAGACGTCCGTTATCCGAGAGAGCAGCATAGTGCAGACCTCATCATAAATCGAAGGGGGCGGGGTTTAAGGAGTGCTTCATCATATTACATTGTGTCCTTTGGGAATGGGACCTAGAGCTGCAGCAGCGCTCCTCAAGGGAGGGATTGTCTAAGGAGCTTCCAAGGACCAGCTTTCTGTGTAATAAGTATGGTGGGTACTAATCAGTTTCCCTTCCATTGGCTTTATCTGTAAAGCTTTTCAGAACAGCATGGATACTTATCTAAAGAAATTGTCTTTCTTATTGCATAAGGCATAGGTGTGAAACCAAGAAGCAAGTCAAGACTTCTTAGATTTCAGTAGGAAAAAATATAAAGTAGCCATTCGCTGTCATTTCAGTAGCTAATTTGCCCATGTGGGAATAGTGCTTTGCATAAGGTAGTTATAAAGGAAAATTGTATCTATAATATTTAGAGTGGTTTGTTGTTTTTCATTTTCATGCAGCCTTGAGAATTTTTGCATGATGTTTGATCTTATTTACTGTTGAAACATGAACTCTAAAATATACTTTTCTTTTCCTATAGGGGAGAAATGAAATTTTCCAATACAGGCTTGGACTATTGTCCCTCATCGTAATCTGAGCATTTTATTTTATTTTATTTCATTTCATTTTATTTTAGAGAGAGAGTGCACTCACTTGTGTGTGAGTGGGGGAGGGGCAGAGAGAGAGGGAGAGAGAGAATCTTAAGCAAGCTCCATGCGAGCCCAATGCAGGGCTTGATCCCACGACCCTGGGATCATGACCTGAGCCGAATCAAGAGTTGGATCCTCAACCGATTTAGCCCCCCGGGCATTCCCTATTCTAATTTTTTTTCTTTTCCATTGATCTAAGTTACGCAAAGTAAAATCTGAATGAGGCTTTTTTATTTTTTTTTTAATTTATTTTTAACGTTTTTTAAAATTTATTTTTGAGACAGAGAGAGACAGAGCATGAACGGGGGAGGGTCAGAGAGAGGGAGACACAGAATCTGAAACAGGCTCCAGGCTCTGCACTGTCAGCACAGAGCCCAACGCGGGGCTTGAACCCATGGACCTCGAGATCATGACCTGAGCCGAAGTCGGCCGCTCAACCGACTGAGCCACCCAGGCGCCCCTGAATGAGATTTTTAAACCCTGGACTAGTAAGGCTTTTAGAGATGATTTTAGTTGATTTTAATTAACAAACAATAAGGCTATTATTAAGCAGAAACTTGCATTTGAATATTTATTTTTATCCCTGGCTTCATAATAACCAGCAACTCGACCCACCTTCACAAGAGTCTTTGGGACATAGTGACTTGGGTATATTGCATTTACTTCCAACTCACCGAAGATCGTATTGATTTTCTTAGCCCCATCAATGTTTCTGGGATTTTATTGCTGCTTGGACTGAAAATCCAGAATTTAGTCCTGATTTTTCCCCACTTTGATCCCCTGTATTCATTCTGTTGCCACATCTTTGGGCTCGCTCTTTGAAATATTCCCAATTGATATATTTCCCTTCTGTGTTACTAAAATCCGTTTTTCAGCACTCAGTGCGGGATTCCTCACTTAATCAGCTTCTGACTGGTTTACCTCCTCTGTTACCCTCCTTTTACAACCAGCCCTGCAGAGGCTCTCAGATTAAGTGTCTCATACTTATATTTAATGTTTTGACTCTTGTGCTCGAGACCCTGCAATGACTCCTGCTTATCACTCTTAGGTTCCAGCTGACTTGTTTTCTGTTCTGTGCCTGAGGTTCTTCTAATCTCACCTCTCAGTTCCTGGCTTGTGGGTGCGGGGCTCTCAAAGTTCTTTCCTAAGTGGATTGTTTGGAAATTGGAATTATTATTTTTTTAATGTAGAAACAATTATTTAAGAGACGTGGTTGAGTTAAAAGCTATAACTCAAAGGGCTGTGTATCCATATGTAGCTGATTTCTGGCTTCTGGGAGCCAGGAGCCATGTTGAATAGGGAGGCAGGGGAAGAATGGACTGTTTTTTCCATGGGGTCATCTAACATGAGGAAGAATTTAGAGTAATTTTTCCTGTGTAAAAAGGTAGTCTTCAGCATTTGATTTCTCTTAACTGTCTCCCAACCCTTGGAGCTACTCCAAAGTAAATCGTGCATTAATTAATTCAGTAATTATATTGTTACTAAAAATAACAGTAGTTGCTTTTTACTGAACACTTTCATGTATGATTTTTCTTAAAAATATTTTTTAATGCTTATTTATTTTTGAGAGGCAGAGCATGAGCAGGTGAGGAGCAGAGAGAAAGGGAGACATATAATCTGAAGCAGGCTCCAGGCTCTGAACTGTCAGCACACAGCCCATTGCGGGGTTCACGCCTGTGAACTGTGCAATCATGACCTGAGCTGAAGTCGGGTTCTCAACCGACTGAGCCACCCAGGCCCCCCTCACTTAAGATTTTTCTTTTCTGTTTTTTCTTTTTTTTTTAAATTTTATTTTTTATTTTTTTAAAATTTACATCCAAATTAGTATATAGTGAAACAATGATTTCAGGAGTAGATTCCTTAATGCCCCTTACCCATTTAGCCCATCCCCCCTCCCACAACCCCTCCAGTAACCCTCAGTTTGTTCTCCATATTTGAGTCTTTTCTGTTTTGTCCCCCTTCCTGTTTTTATATTATTTTTGTTTCCCTTCCCTTATGTTCATCTGTTTTGTCTCTTAAAGTCCTCGTGTGAGTGAAGTCGTACGATTTTTTGTCTTTCTCTGACTAACACTTACAATTTTTCTAATCCTTACAGCAATCTCTCATGGTACCTTAAAGTCATCTCCATTTAATAATTGAGGCAGGGTGAAGTTTAAGCATGTGCAGCTATTGATTTATAAACACAAGTCTTACAAATAACCTATGTGTTTGTGAATCACTTGAAAGATTAAGTACTGTGTGAATGTTTGTTAAAGAAATATACAGATAACCTCCTCCATCCTTTCTCCATGTCAGCTCCTCCCTTGCCGT
Organism: Prionailurus viverrinus; assembly: GCF_022837055.1. Taxonomy (NCBI): domain Eukaryota; kingdom Metazoa; phylum Chordata; class Mammalia; order Carnivora; family Felidae; genus Prionailurus; species Prionailurus viverrinus. The sequence continues at coordinate 33,986,589 of NC_062568.1, forward strand.
ACATAAGCACCCCTGAGACACTGTTCCTGCTTTTAAAGACTGTGTAACTTCAACAGACCTGGTTTCTTTTGCTGTTCAGAGACTTTTTAGTTTGATATAGTCCCAGTTTTTTATTTTTGCTTTGGTTGCCTTTGCTTTTGGTGTCAGATCCAAGAAAAATTATTGCCAAGACTGATGTCAAGATGCTTACTCCCTATGTTTTCTTCTAGGAGTTTTATGCCTTCAGGGTTTATTTTCAAATCCTTAATCTGTTTTGAGTTGGTTTTTGTCTACTGTGTAAGATAAGGGTCCAGCTTCATTCTTTTGTGTGTGGCTGTCCAGTTTTCCCAGCACCGCTTATTGAGGAGACTGTCATTTCCCCAAGCTTGCATTCTTGTTGGGAGAAGTATGCAATAACCAAATAAATAAGTAAATGCTACTGTGTGGCACATCAGGTTATGGTAATTGCTATGGAGAAAAATACAGCGAGAGAGGAGAGATGGGGAAGAGATGGGGTGTTGTGGTCTTAAATACGATGGCCATTCTATTTAAGAGCGGAGGTGACATTTGAGCAAGTTCCTGATAAACACTGATGGGTTACATTCCTGTGAGAAGGAAATTGAGCAGGTTAACCTGTGCTCAGTGGTAGATTTCAACTGTGTTTAGCACGTGTCACAATTTTCTGTCTTGCTATTTTAAAATTTAATTTCCACAAGAAATAAGTATATGGGGTGGGGGTGAAGGAAAAGAGGACCATTCCTGAAGGTGGGGTGTCTGGGAGAGGATAAACCTAAAGGGACTGGTAGGGAAATCTGCTTGTCCCTAATTGCCAGGGGGAAGCTGTGCCCTGTGAAATCAAGGGCCACAGGTGCGTGATGGCCTTTGCCATCATGTGACCTCAGACTATAGAAGTTGTTTCTGACATCATCAGTTGACAAGTAGAATAATAGGTTTTATTTTGACAGCAGAAGATTATTGCATGGCCGGGCTTTCGTAAACACTCTTTAGGGCTTTACGTCTGGGAGGCTTAAACCTAATTCCCTCGCATTGTAGCACTAATGCTTTGTGCTTGTCTGTCACTTGCAGCTTTGTAGGAAGCTAACCTCAGGATGGCCAGCTCAGCTCGGGAGCACCTGCTTTTTGTGCGGCGTCGAAATCCCCAGATGCGGTACACATTGAGCCCAGAGAACCTTCAGAGCCTCGCCGCCCAGAGCTCCATGCCAGAGAACATGACCCTACAGAGGGCAAACAGCGACACAGATCTGGTGACCTCTGAGAGCCGCTCCAGCTTGACTGCCAGCATGTACGAGTACACGCTGGGGCAAGCCCAAAACCTCATTATCTTCTGGGACATTAAAGAGGAGGTGGACCCCAGTGATTGGATTGGACTTTATCACATAGGTGAGTGACATAAGATGGACTTGCATGTGACGTAGAGCATATGTTTTTACTCTGACAGTATCCTAGTTTGTATTTTTTCCTGGAAAAAAAAAATCACCCACATACAAATAAACAGCAAATTCTGGGAATTTTTTTCCCCAGAAAAATTTGAGTCAAAAATGATAAATACCTTTGCTGATATGAATTTGTGGTTACATTTCTACCCTGATTAAATGCCAGAACCTGCAGATTTTACAGTGTTTTCTTTTAAAGAAAGAAAAATTCACATTGCCCTTGATCAGTAGTCCCATTTCAGGGAGGAGGCGGATATTAGCTTTTACCTATATTTTTGAACTGACTGAAAAGAAGTCTAGGTTTAGATAACTGATGTGAGAAAATGTTCTGTAGTTTCTAAAGATTGAATTCCATGAAGAACAACCTGTAGTCTGTGGTGTCTTTTTATATCAAAATTCCTGATGTGTGCTTGATCAGTTAGGTGAAGAACGTGTCATATTCTCTTAATAAATGACTTAGAAATAGGTTGGTGTTTGTTTTCATAAAAATGTCCCAGCTGTATTTAGCTAATTTGTACCTGTTATTCATAGGTGAGCAAATGATGAATGGCACATGCCAGAAAATATAAAATTTGTTTTGTTGAAAGCAAAAATCAAAACCTATCAACCAGGCTTAAAGAAAATCTAAATTAAACGTGATAATGGGACACTTGGATTAGCATCCAGCTCTTGATTTCAGCTCAGGTCATGATCCCTGGGATCGAGTCCCATGTCAGACTCTGTCCTGAGCATGGAGTCTGCTTAAGGTTTTGTTTTTTTTTTCCTCTCTCCCTCTGCCCTTCTTCCTGACGCACAGGTGCTCTCTCTAAGACAAACAAACAAACAAACAAATAAACAAAATCCTTAAAGTTGGGGAACTTTTTCACTCAATGAAGGGAATTCTTTTCAAAATTTAACATCAAGTATTTAAAAAAAATTTTTTTTTTTTAACGTTTATTTATTTTTGGGACAGAGAGAGACAGAGCATGAAGTCGGATGCCTAACCGACTGAACCACCCAGGTGCTCCAACATCGAGTATTTTAATAGAAAGACATTGTTGCTTTCACTGTAGATTATAAGTCCAGCATTTTGTTGTTGTTTTTTAATGAATAAATTAGGGGGAAATAAAAGACCTAATCATTTATGGCAGTGCTCCTCAGTTGGGGGTGATTTTACCCCCTACAGGACATTTGGTGATGTTCAGAGACATTTTTGGTTGGCACAGTTGGGTAGGGAATGGGAGACCAGAGATGCTGCTATACATCTTGGAGCGTATTACAGAACAGCCTCCCACAACAGTTATCTATTAGCGCCACTATTGACAAATTCTGATTTAAGACAAAGTAACATCCTTTCAGAGATTTTATTAAAATGTTAAGCCCACTAAAATTGATGTTTCTCAGCAACAAAGAATTGTATTTGACTAAAATAAATTCATTTGTATTACTAATGCAACTCCTTATTAATCATGCTAGATAACAAATCTAAAATGGCAAAAAAACAAAATTCAGGAATTTTTATATTTTCCTCTTATGACAACAAAACAAAGGAAAAAGTCTTCAGAGTTTAGCATTTTTACCCAAGTGTGTTTAAATATATATATTCAGGGGCGCCTGGGTGGCGCAGTCGGTTAAGCGTCCGACTTCAGCCAGGTCACGATCTCGCGGTCCGTGAGTTCGAGCCCCGCGTCGGGCTCTGGGCTGATGGCTCAGAGCCTGGAGCCTGTTTCCGATTCTGTGTCTCCCTGTCTCTCTGCCCCTCCCCCGTTCATGCTCTGTCTCTCTCTGTCCCAAAAATAAATAAACGTTGAAAAAAAATTAAAAAAAAATATATATATATATTCAAAATTAGGAAGGGAGGATTTTAAAAATTATATTTTTATATCTGCTATCTATTATATTCACTGAAAAAGTTATAGTTTTGATGTGACTTTAGAAGTAATTCTTTTGATTTTGATATAACTTCACCATTTTGGATTTCACAAAACTGTTTTATTTTTTCTTTAATATGATTTTTTTATATGTACCTATCTTCAAGTTCACTCACTTTATTTTTGCATTTTCATTCTGTTGTCAATCCCATCCAATGGATTTAAAAATTTTACTCATTTGACTTTTCATTTACAGAATTTGCATTTCTTTCCCTTTTTATAGATTTTATTTTTCTTATGAGATTCCCTTAATCTTATTAGATTTCTAATGAGTATGTTAACTCATTCAGACCATATTTTCCTTCAGTTATTTGAATTGAACTGAATTGAATGTAGCTGCTTTAAATTCTCTGCTAAATCCAGTGTCTGGACCCCCTAAGGGGCAGTTTTTGTCGTCTGTAATTCCCTGACCGTGGATCCCATTTTCTTGTTTGTTTGCACATCTAGCAGTTATTGATTTTACACTGGCTGTTGAGAGTTCTAAGTTGTCAAAATTCTGAATTCCGTGGAACAATTTTTATTATTCATCTATTCATTCATTCATTTATTTTTGAGAAAGAGAGAGAGGAGAAAATGAGAGTGAAGCGGGGAGAGGGGCAGAGGGAGACAGAGAGAGAATCTTAAGCATACTCAGTGTGGAGTCTGACCTGGGGCTCCGTCTCACAACTGTGAGATCTTGACCTGAGCTGAAATCGGGAGTCAGGCACTTAACTGACTGAGTCGCTCAGGCACCCCAACAATTTTTACTTTAATGTTAATTTTTATCCAGTAGGCAGATTTATTTCTTTGCACTTTCTAGGTATGATTTTCCACCTCGTTAGGATGGATCTGTGGAAAGCCCAGTGTGGTTTCCCAGCACTTCTAACTTGATGGGATGTGGGATTCAGCCTCTAAGTTTGGTCTCCCCTGTGGATTTTGTTAGGGCTTTGTTAGGCCTAGTACTTCTTCCAAAGCAGCATTTCTGATGTCTTAGCTAGATGCCTGGAATGATGATCAGGTGTTCTTTTTCTTCGGCTAGGTCATAACTCCCGTGTTCTCCAGCACTGCTGGACCTCACGGAACTTCAACACACCGTCAGCCCTGTAGCAGCTGCTCTCTGGAAGGCCTTGGTAGTGTTTCCCTGCACATGCGCAGAGCAGACATTAGCCAAAGGCCTGGGGGGCATCCCGATGTGCACTTCTGGCCTCCACCCCTCCATAGCTCTTTCCTTTCCTGTGCCCTGCCTGTTGATCTCTGCATCCTCGGCTTGTCAGAACTTCCCAGGACTCCAACTCCCTGCGCTGCACTTGGGAAGTCATCACCTGGCCGAGATCTGGGTGGTCGTAGAGTCACCTCCTGAGTTTTTCTTGTCTCTGGGATTTTTGTCTTCAGCCACCTGCTGTGCAATGTCTGCAAACCACTGCCTCACAGTTTTATAGTTGGTTACACTGGGAAGGCCAGTCTGGAACTAATTATTGGCCTATGCCCTGAAGCAGAAGTTTTCCCCGTGCTTTTGATTGACAGTAGGGAGTAAGCGGTTTCATTTTATTTTCCCATTAATAAATGGTAGTGGAAGTCCCGTATGTTTGTTAGTTCTTCTTAGTATGTCTTCTAATAGTTTTAGGTCCGTGGCAGGGAAGAGAGGGCAAGCACTGGAGCCCTCAGGCCTCTCGAGTGACCGGGATGCACACGGAGACTAACATTTGCAAGTAAAAATAGCACTTATGTAGAACTTGGTGTGCTTGGGCATGTTGTTGGTCTCAACAGGTCTTCTGCAACCAATGACTCTGAAAGGCCCAGGTCCCAGCATCTAAGACATTAAGTATGGCCCATTTCTGTAGTTGAAGGGCCACGACTGTGTTTAGAAGAAAAGCCTGACTTCCCTGGGACCTCAGAATGACTGAACAGAGACCTGGCCTTAAGCAGAGATAGCCATTTCTCCTGAGGCTAAGATGGGCTATTCTGACCTCTAGACTGGAGGCAGCCTCACTTTTGTGGGGACTTTGCCATCCCGTGTGGAGAGGGATAGGTGGCAGCATTGTCATTTTTAACTGACAGCTGTTTCCAGATCCTTCTTCCTTACAGGGTGAGGGTTAGACAGCAAGCCATTCATCTAGAGCAGGTAGGCCCTCCCCAGATTCAGGAAAGTTTTAAACTTATATGGCAATCCAACCAGTGACTAGCGTAGGAGTGGGCGGTGAGCCAGGCCTGGCCAGTGAGATGTAAAGGAAAGACTTTTGGGGAGCTTCCTTTTCCGGTGAAAAGCCAGAGCTTCCGGTAGAGTCATTAAACTTCCCCTTCTCTTGTACCTGGGACTCTGCCGAAAGGCCATGAGATCTTGCATTGGTGCACCCATGTATCCACCGTAAGACATCAGTCAAGAGTAAAAGCCAAGAATGACAGAGCAGAAAGTTAGGATGAGCTTGGACTGTCACTACAGAGTTCTTGCTTCATGTGAAAAAAATCTTCCCCTCTTTGCTTAAGTCATTATTGTGAAGCTTTCTTGTACCTGTTGTTAATGCTGAGCTGCTAAGTGGTATTGACATGCAGAAGGGAAAAGGAGGGACATCAGTGGTTTGTGAGGGCAGGAGAGAGTGTGTGGGCGACTGCAGTAGTTACTACTCCCGGGAGTGTGCTCGGCACTGTTTCACCAGAGTTAAAGACTACCAGGTTGTGTTTTATAAAAGCAACAAAAATCTGATACCAAATTTTTGAAAGTAGTAACTCCAAGCCATGCAGAAATTTTCAAAAGTTTAATAGGACCAATCATGTGAGGGAAAGAATCTATGAAATGAGTAAATTAAGTAACCTGAATATATACCAAACCGTTTTCTTGGGCATTGTTACGTGAAAGTGGTGAGGGGATACATTTGGAGAAGCTGAAAGAAAAGAGGAAATGCAAGGCCAGGATGGGGAAAAGAATTTCAGCGTACAAATGATGTCACCAATTTAAGGCTGTTACGGCTAAACAGAAAAATATTCTCTCTCAGGCTCTGACATAGGTGCACGGAGAATCTAGGGTTCCTAACAATAGCACATATGTCAGGTAGAGATTCAGACTCCTGTAGCTCTTGGTAGGAAGCAACCACCTCTCCTTAGCTGGATCCTGAGAAGCCAGGCTGTTTCCTAGCAACGCCTAGTTTTATTTGCGGAACAGAGAGATGGTCTCTATAGAAATCAATCCCAAAGGGAAAGGATTTGGGTGGAAAGTCTGGCCGGTGAGGTGTGGTTTACTGGCACGCCCTGCACTTTGATTGTGTTTCTCTTGGCTTACATTTTCTTACTCTCTAGGAGTGTGAGTGTTGTTTGTGTTTGGCTAATTGTTAATAAGGTTTTGCATTGTACAACTCAGTCCAGATGACTTTTAGCTAATCTGGAGAGAAAATATATACTCCTGGGTCAGAAAAATAAATTGTTCTCCAGGCGTTTGAGGCACTTTATAGGTCCTATTGGGAATACAAAGAAAACAAGTTGAAAATATCAAAGCGCCATTTGGGGAAATTTGGGGTGTGAACACAGTTCTTGAAACAGGTGCTAATTATATTTTCTCTCTCCAGAAAGTCTCACATGCACCCTGAGATTTTCACAGACGATTGCAATGTAGCTATAGCCCTGAATCTCCAAATTACAACAATTAGTGCATCGTAAATGGTTTTCAAAAATCACTGGATTTATAATTTATTTTGGTCTCCATAATTAGAAGTGACCTCTGACAAGATTAACACTGCCACTCATTGCTTCCTTCCAAGCTGTCTAAATAAAAAGAGCCAAATGCTTAAACATGCAAAAACACTTAGGGTACCCAACACAAACAGCTTTCCATGAAAAATCAAATGATCGCTGTTTAAAGAAGAGACAGAGCATATTAAATTCGTTTCAGGTTCACTATCTAATTCCCCTTGACCTTTGGTCTTGTGCTTTTATTTCTGGCTGTTCAAAAGGAAAACACTTCAAAAGGCTTACTTTGCTTTTCTCATTTTCAGGCAAGTTGAAGTCCCTAAACAGAGCTAGGAAAACGCTCCTTATGAAAATTAGAAGTATATAGTGTGCTGTGCACCAATGCTTCTCAAAGTGCAAGCCTGCGATTTATCTGTGACTAGATAAGAAGTTGTCTCTAGAATGTAAATCAATGCCCTGCATCCTTCATTGAGAAAATGTCACTAATAAAAAATTAAATGAAATAATGGGCTTATTGATGTAGGTATTTCATATTCTGGCTCAAGCTTGTCTTGCCATAGACCAGTAACAAATAGTTTGCCAGCATTTCTCTGGACCACGCTCAGTGTCTGCATGCCGATTATATCTTCAAAGGTGAGTGAGTGGCACAACAAATGTATTTTACTCTACCTTAAAAAGTATTATGGCTTATGTATTATGATATTTTCCATATTTCTTTGCATTTGGATGGTAAAAAAAAAAGTAGGATTGTAATAGTTAACCAAGGCATTTAGGTTATGTATTTTAGACCTTTAAGATCCCAAAATTTAAACTGGTATTTTATAGATAAAAAACTAAGGTTCAGAGCGGTGAGCCATACAGCTAGTTGGGAGCGGTCAAGGCTGGAACTTAAGTGTCTTGTGTCTCAGTCTTCATTTTCCCCCCCTGTGTTGCAAAATGGAGTCCAATGTTTTCCACCCTTTAGTTATTTACTCAGCACCTTCTTGAGTTTTGCCATATTGGATTACCCCCTGTACTATTAATATTTTTCTTCAAACCATCTGATTAAAACAAACAAACACACAAGCAAACAAAAAACCGGTTATCTACCCTGACTTTGTTTTAAGTAGTAAGGTCTGGGACAGGTTTTCTGTGTTAGTTATATTTCTTTCCAACATACATTAACTGTTAAAAAAAAATAACTTTTGTCTGTGCACCACCAAGATTATCACCCAGAGCATACTTTGAGAAACTCTGGGGTTATCAGTGGTTAAGAACACAGACTCTGCAATCAGACAGACTAGTAAATTCAAATACATTTACTAGCTTGAGTGAAATATGTAATATTTTTCAACCTCCTGTCCTCGTCTGTAAAAAAAAAAAAAAAAAAAAAAAAAAGAAAGAAAGAAAAAGAAAAGAAAAAGGAAAAGTACCAGTATGGTAAGAAATAAGATACTATGTATAAAGTGCTCAGCAAGGTGCCTGGGCTTTTTGTAAGGCCCTGCTAATTGCAAACTATCATCCTTTTAGCTACTGTTAATCATTTTCCTGGTGGTCCGAAGCTGCACTGAAAACTTATCCACTGGTTGAATCCACAAGAAGAGATTTCTGGATTAAAGTGACATACCAGGCCGCTTCTGCTTACGAAAACCAAAACCCAGTCCTTTGAATCAGAGTTCTAGAAATTACATAAAGCGTTTAAAATTTCAATACCAAATAATACAGGATTTTAATGTGAGCATCACGTAGGTTCTAAACCAACATGCTTTTAAAGGTGATGGGAAAGCTGCAGTTTAATCCAAAATTCAATCAAATGGAACAAAGAATTTATGTATGAAGTATTTAGTTTCCAGAATAGCTATCCAACATAGTGAAGAGTGACTGTTCTTAAGCTCCTTGGTATTTTGGCATGATTGCTGCCAAAGAAAAGTTGTTTCAGGTCATGTGTTTGCATTTTAGAAAATGCTTTTAGAAACTAAGAGCTTCGAACATGAAGTGGTTTTTGGAACAACTTAACTCTAAATTACTTTTTGTTACCTAGTTGTACTAGTCAGCCTCAGTCAGATTATGCTGTGCAAATGAGCTAACCCTGAATTCTCAGTGACTTAACAGAACAAAAGATGATTTCTTGCTAATGCTACGTGTCCAGCATGGATTGGCAGGGGGTTTACTTTGTACTGTCATTAAGGCATGCAGGCTCAGCATCCTCTTGACTTTTGCCATATTGGATTCTTAAAGGATCTGCCATCTTGTCATGACACCATTTGCAACAGGAGGCCTCTCCAGGCAAGTGTTCAGGGAAGAGAGCACTGGAGACCCCCATACCAGCTCTTACAGTCTTGGCCCCAAGGTGACACATTTCACTTCAGCTCAGGGTCCACATTCAGCAGTAGCCCCATGATCTGCCTAACTGCATAGAGACTGGGAAATGGGGAGAAGCCCTTGGCCATGTAGTGAGCAGTCAGTGTCTCTGCCATGGTAGATGTGTCTTGCTAACAACGTATCTGGTCCTCTAGTCTGTTTCAGAGCCTAAGACATCTATTCTTGCATGGTCTGGAAGAATAGATGCTGGGGATTTAAGAAGTGTCATACTCTGGTATATACTTTATAAAGTGTTCAGGAGACTGAATGAGAAGCACACCCAGAGCAGGACCAAGGACAGTACCTGAACTATGGATGTACAATAGTTAGAATCTGAATTCACAGCATTGCATTGGCATCGCAGACCATCACAGATCTTTCTTAGAATATGCATGTTAGAGATTTGGTTTGCAGAGAATTCCATGTTTTTAAACTGGTTATGGAAGAGTTCCCTGGATAGCAGGCAGGCTTTAAAAAGATGGATGGCTCAGTGTATCCAAAGAAGTTTTAGTATATTTTATTCCCTAACGTACTGGAAGAAAGCCATACTTGAAATAGGCATTCTTCTGTCTACGTACTGAGATGGTGAGGCGGTTTTTATTTTTTATCTGGTTATTCTAGGAAAGTTATCTGAGGTGTTTTTTTTTACCCCCTCATGTAACTTGTGTCACTTTTCCTTAAAGGATACTTATATAGGTGCTATAATTAGTAAATGTGAAATGATTGTATTTTGTGATGGAGTTAAGATGGTGTTGGCATGAGGTTTAGAAATTCTTCGTTCTGATAAAACCCATTACAAACTCACAAAATAATTGCTTCCCACACATACTATTTTTATAATGTTTGTTTGAATTGTCTTTTCATGCTTTTCTAAGGACTAATGGGCACATCAGTAAGAAAATACATTTATAATGTCATCTTTTTATCCAGATATCTCTCTTAAAGTCTGTTATCAATTGCTACATCAGCTTCCTTTGGTTAGTTTTTGCTTGATGTGTCTTTTGCCACTGATTTCCTTTGAGCCATTCTTTGGGATGCCTCAGATATATCTGCTGTGAATCATCTATGGTTTTATGATTTTTAATCCGATCTGAGTGACCACCTTTTAAAATTGGTGCATTTAGTGTTTTAACATTTGCTGTTATTTTTTGATATATTTGGACGTATTTCCATGTCTTACTATATCTTCTGTATTACGTGCTTTTTGGTAGTTATTTTTTTTCAACCTGTTTTTGTGCCTTCCATTGAAATAATGACTTTTATTTACTCCCTATCTTCCACATTTTTCCTCATTTTATTTGCTTGGAAGTTAAACATTCTAGGTGTAGTCTGTTAGCAGTTATCCTTAGAATTTTTGTCATGTATTATTGAGTTAAAGGTTAAAATGAATCCGTGTCTTCACACATCTCTCAAGCTGTACCAGGATCTTAGAACATACTCATTGCAATCACTTCCTTCTCCATCTTTTCTTTTACTATCGGCAACATTTAATTCTAGCCTGTTTTGGGGTGCCTGGGTGGCTTGGTTAAGTGTCCAACTCTTTGTTTTTATAGCATTTATTTTATTTTTGGGGGGGAGAGAGAGAGAGAGAGTGTGTGTGTGCGCGCACACAAGCGGGGGAGGGGTAGAAAAAGGGGGACACAGATCTGAAGCAGGCTCCAGGCTCCAAGCTGTCAGCACAGAGCCCAGTGTCGGGGCTCAAACCCACAAACTGTGTGATCATGACCTGAGCCGAAGTCAGATGCTCAACCGACTGAGCCACCCAGGCGCCCCTGAGAGTCCAGCTCTTGATTTCAGCTTAGGTCATGATCCACGGTTGTGAAGTCGAGCCCCACATTGGGCTTCACGTTGGGTGTGGAGCCTGTTTAAAAGTCTCTTTCTGGGGCGCCTGGGTGGCGCAGTCGGTTAAGCGTCCGACTTCAGCCAGGTCACGATCTCGCAGTCCGTGAGTTCGAGCCCCGCGTCGGGCTCTGGGCTGATGGCTCAGAGCCTGGAGCCTGTTTCCGATTCTGTGTCTCCCTCTCTCTGCCCCTCCCCCGTTCATGCTCTGTCTCTCTCTGTCCCAAAAATAAATAAACGTTGAAAAAAAAAAAAAAAAAAAAAAAAAAAAAAGTCTCTTTCTCCCTCTCCCTCTGCCCCTTCCCTGCTCTCTCTCTCTCTCTCTCTCTCTCTCTCTCTAAAAAAAAAAAAAAAAAAAAAGAAAAAAAGAAAAAAGAAATTCCAGCTTGTTTTAAACCCCCTTTCCCATATTAGTCATTGTTATTATTGTTGTGGGTTTTTTATAGACAGGGATTTTTCCAGTTTTTTATTCTTCATAAAAAGCCACCAGAAAACTTAGTGGCTTAAAACAACAATTTATTAAGTAGACAATAAGGATTAAAACAAGAGACTGATCTGAATCAGCAGCACTGGAGTTCATGAGGTTTGATTTTCTTACAAAACACACATGCACACACAGCAAATGTTGCATTCTAAGATAAGTGGAAGCAAACAGAAGTTTCAAATTTAACTTCAAATTCTTGTTGATGTGCCAAACCAAAGAATATTTCTTTCTTTTTTTTTTATTGTTAATGTAGATAATGATAAAAGGTACCACGTATACCTGAACTCTTCTTGTCATTTTCTCCAGTGGGTTTTCCCTGTTACGTGTTCTCTCATTCATTTTGCACATTTATTATTTTTTTAATTAAAAATTTTTTTAATGTTAATTTATTTTTGAGAGAGAGATAGAGCACAAGCAGGGGAAGGCAGAGAGAGGGAGACACAGAATCTGAAGCAGGTTCCAGGCTCTGAGCTGTCAGTCCAGAGCCTCATGCAGGGCTCAAACCCACAAACTGTGAGATCATGACCTGAGCTGAAGTTGGACGCTCAACTTGACTGAGCCACCCGGGCACCCCTGCACCATTTATTTTTATCTTTATCTTTATTTTTATTTTATTTATTTATTTCTTTAAAGTTTACTTTTCAGAGAGACAGAGACAGCATGGGTGGGGGAGGGGCAGAGAGAGAGAGGGAGAGAGAGAGAATCCCAAGCAGGCTCCACACCACAGCACAGAGTACAATGCGGGGCTTGAATTCACAGAACTATGAGATCATGACCTGAGCTGAAACCAATAGTTGGACACCTAACCGACTGAGCCACCCAGGCACCTTTATCTTTATTTTAGACCAGTCTTATACTGGCAGTCTTTGAGTTAGAGTAGAGCTGTGATAACTATCAAAGTCATTATATTAATTTCTGACAGTTGTTTCCCACGGTCTGGCTGACATTACTGTTGAATTTTTGAGTAAATATAGGCTTTCTTTACAAATGTATGTACTTCATATGGACAGCAGAGGAACTATGAAGAGCATCTCAGATTTTCAGTCTAAGTGGTAGGGACCAGAGTGTCATAAGTTGGATTCAATGGTGACACGAGAGAATTCTTCCTCTAAGTCCTGTTTTGTGTGTGTGTGTTTTAATTTAAAATATGAATTGTAAAACTCCCAGTATATGCATGCTCATTGAGAAAGCCTGAATTTTCTTTTCCTACATAAAAACTTAGCAGTTAATCGATCACATTTTTCTCAATTTACTGTAGTTCATAAAATCATTAGAAGAACAACACTAACTCTGTAGTTATATCTAGAGCTTGAACTGGGTAGAGTCCAGCAGTAGTAGAGTGGCAAAAAGGATGGTTTTGGAGTAGGGGTGTGGGATGGGTCTAGATTCAAGTTCTGGCTCAGCTGTTTAGTTGGTGTTTGGGAGTTATTTCACCATTCTGAGCCTCAGTCTCTTATGTAAAAATGGGAATAATATCAACCATATACATTTGCAGGGAAGGTGAAACAAGATGACATCTGTGAAGTGTACCCAAAGGTAGTTGCTTTATAGGAGGTAGCCACCACCCCACCCACAGGCTTTGTGGAGAGTCTGCTATTTGTCTGCCACTAGGCACTGGGATACAAACATGAATCAGCTTGCCTTTTGGTGGGGTGAGAAAGAGGAATGGTTCTGTGTGTTCGGGACAATATTACAGAGGCCATGAGAGCATGGTTTAATGCCTGAGATGGGTTCAGGGACCGGGAAGGTATAGAAGGTGCCTCACTAAGATGGTGATATTTATACTTATCATCAAATAGGATTTTTTTTTGGGGTACTTACATGAGAAAACATCATTCTGGGGGTGAGAATTTCATATGTACGTCTCTTTCTCATGAAGGGTTTATGTCAGCTTTACTTGAGGATTGTACCTCCTGTCCTATCCCTTTTTTGCCTGGCTGACTTATGTGAATCCTTTTTTAAATTTTCTTCTAAAGAATTTCTTTTATTTTTTAAATGTTTGTTTTGTGTGTGTGTGTGTGTGTGTGTGTGTGTGTGAGAGAGAGAGAGAGAGAGAGAGAGAGAGAGAGAGAGAGAGAGAGAGAGAATGAGCATGTGCAAGCGGGGGAGGGGCAGAGAGAGAGGGAGACGGAGAGAGAGAATCCCAAGTAGGCTCCACACTGCTGGCTCAGAGCCCGATATGGGGCTTGATCTCATGAACTGTGAGATCATGACCTGAGGTGAAATCAAGAGTTGGATGCTTAACCAACTAAGCCAGCCAGGTGCCCCTGTGTATCCTTTTACATAAGATTCAGAAGTCACCCACTCCACGCTGTACCCCAGAACTATTGCAGGCAGTTGGTCTGTTTTGCTGCTTCCTTAGGAACTTTTTCATATCAGTGTTTCAGTGCCAGTTACTGTGTGTTGTAATTTGCCTTTTTCCATGTCTGTCCCTTCAGTTGCACTCTTAACTCCTTCACTGTGTCCTGTGCACGTTGTATCCTGAGCACCTCACCCAGCTGTCTGTGCTGCCTTATTCATGCAGATTACTGAATTTCACTGAAGAGTAGGTTTTAGGCTAGGGCAGTCATGACAGAAAAGTGAGTACTTTTTTACTGGAGATTTATTCCATTTATATAGTTTTCTCCTCAAAATTTTATTCAGATTATTTTTGGTATTCATTCACTCATTCATTTGTTCAACAATATTAGGCGTTTACTATATACCAGGCATCTGAAAGAATTTTTAAAATATCTGTATTTAAGATCATAGTTAAGGAGCTGTCATTCCAGTTATTTTTTTTTTCAATTATCACATAATATATTGGCCTTTTGCTTCCTGTTTCTGTACCTATGGATTCTCTCTTCAATATGGAAAGAGCTATGTGTTTAAATAGAAATGAATTTATTCCCTGAATTCAGTGTGCTTACTGCTTTATACCCTCATTCTTTTTTGTCCTTATTGTCTTGCTTCCAAAAATATGCATCTGCTGTTCTAAGCAGTGGTAGGGGTTTATCTGAAAGTTGTGGGTAGTTTGGCATGAAGAATATCTGTTTGCCGTTCTAATATGTACTACCTTTATATTCACACCATAATTACTAGACATCTGTGACCAAGTGCTGGTATAAAATTGTTGATGGATCAAAGAATGATTGATCATCTTTTTTACTCCATAAAAATATGTACAATTGTTTTGGGGACTGTAATTATAGCACTAACCTATAATATTGGACACAAATATATTACTGTAAGAGTAAAAAAAACCTTGAAATTTCCAAGTGAGAATTTGCATTAAGTTAATGATAGGATTTTAAATATTTGTATATGTTTTTAAAGTGTCCAAATAGATAGATTTTTTAAAGTGTAAGTCTGTGGCATATTTTTGATAGGGTGAAGCATTCCATGCAAAAAGGAAAGCCGTAAGAATTCAGCGAACATCTGGAGGACATTAAATTTTTAGTTTTGAGCTCTGTGACAGCCATTTTTTTTTTTTTCTGTTCACTTAGCTACCAAACCCTGTCATTCCTGAGCTATTTCGAGGAGATAAACAAGGTGAACTGTGTATGCACAAGCCCCAGTGTAACTGCTGATTTGAGCAAGGTTATAGGTCAGCATCTGTCAGGTAGTTTAGAATTTTCTAGTTCATCATATGATTTATTTGCCTGAATGGAGAGCTATGAAACAAATAAAATTACTCAAAATTTTTTTATGTTTATCTATTTTGAGAGAGAGAGAGAGAGAGAGAGAGAGAGAGTGAGGAGGGGCAGGGAGGGGCAGAGAGAGGAGGGTGAAAAAGAATCCCAAGGAGGCTTCATGCTGTCAGCTCAGGGTCCGAGGCAGGGCTCGATCCCAGGAGCCACGAGATCATGACCTGAGCCGAAATGAAGAGTCAGACGCTCAACCGACTGAGCCACCCAGGTGCCCCAATAATACAATTACTTTTTACAAATTAATTATTATTAGTTGTAAAAGTCTCTCCAGCTAGAGTTATCATGTTTGTGTTATGTGCTGCTATTGTGGAACCTCCAGAATTCCTCATTTTACGTAAATTTCACTCAAATGTAGGGAAACTATTATTTAAGGAAATCGAAAGCTGGTAGTGAAGTGTATTTTTCATCATCTGGAATCATTAAATATATGATCCATCTGTTGAAGTTTATTTTAAAACTTAGAGGCACGGAGGTTTTAGATTTAAAAAGGAAATTAATGATCATTTACTCTGCTGGCCCCATTTTACAAACAAGAAACTGAGGGCCCAGATGGATTAAGTAATATGCCCATGGTTGCTCAGTAAAGTGGTTGGAAAAAACACAGTGTTTAATAGGAATTTCCTCCACAGTGGGGTTGCTTTTTAAAGGGAGTTAGGTACTAAAGTCAATTCCTGCAGGTGATTTTGAGTTTAGCTAAAATTACTCTCGAAAAACCCCAGGAAGGCAATAGGACTTAACACCGAGTTTGACCCAGCTGGTTTTCCTTCAGTATTGGAGCAGACTCCTGTCTTAGATTGAGTGCCAGAGAAGTTGGCTTGTGTTTAGGAGCTGTTTTTATACCCCTCGAACCCTATCCTTTGAAACTGAATTTCCACTCAGCCTGGTGGGCCCCTTGAAAGAGCTGCACCCTTCATGCTCCCTGAAGGGGCACACGCTCAGAGTCTGGAAAGGTTCCCATGCAGTTCAGATCGTTCTCTTTCTCAGTCTCTTGTCTTGTACCGACTGGGCGTGTGTGGTTACACCGGAGTGTGTGAAATGAGCATTTGCTGTGCCTCCCCTGAACATCGGTTCATCTCTGTAGATTCCATAGAGTACGATGAGTCACTTCCTTTACTGGAGGCTCAGAGAGATTTATTTTTTAAGTTGTTTTTGCTAGTTTTTATAGCACTGTCTAAAATACTCCCCCAAATACTTATTGTCCATTTGTCTGAGCAATACTTCAATGAAAGAATTTTATTTTTTTAGAGCTGTCAGAGTTTTTCAGATATGCATAAATACTTCGTTCTGTTACGTTTGCTGGTTCCTTTCTGGGGCAGCGCTCCGATCCCTGAGGTTTTGAATCCAAGGGTTGAGTGTGTACATGAACTCCAGGCATAGGAAAGACTGAGATGATCTAATATGATTGTTTCGGTACACAATCTCCTTTGCCATAAAGTATCAAACCTACTCATCTTTCTCTAAACTGTAACTGATGAATTTATTTTTTCCTAAAGGCAGATGGGACCAACACCTGTGAGTGTCCATGAGCTGAAATATTCCAAACATTCTTCAGATATTGAAATATTTCAAAATTACTTTAATAACTCTATTAAGAAAGATATGAAGAATTAAATGATGTATATGCAGAAATATTATGTATAAAAGGTTACAGGAGGACCCCTGAGCCCCTACTGTTTTCCAAAACCATGCACTTGCAAGTCTGAAAAGTCACACACCGGACCTTTTGTCAGCCTTCACCGCCCTGGCCTCAGATGCTACCTGCTGGCCTTTTGTTTTGAGGCTGTTTCTTCATTTGGCTGGGACACTGTCCTGACTCCCCTGGTTTTCTGCCCATTCGTTCTTTTATTCTTTACTGAAACTCCTTTCTTTTCTTACCCTCTTGTAGGTGAATTTTCTTTTTGTTTTTTTCTTAAAAAAATTTTTTTAATGTTTATTTATTTTTGAGAGGGAGACAGAGGATGGGGGGGGGAGGGACAAAGAGAGAGAGGGAGACACAGAATCCAAAGCAGGCTCCAGGCTCAGAGCTGTCAGCATAGAGCCCACTGTGGGGCTCAAACTCACAAACTGTGAGATCATGACCTGAGCTGAAGTCGGACGCTTAACCGACTGAGCCACTCAGGTGCCTCTGAATTTTCTTTTTTAGTATCTCCTTTCTTGAATGATTTCATTCACTCCCAGTTTTTAGCCAGTCTGGGCAGAAAGCTTTATTTCTAACTAAGGGTGGCTGAAGCCATCCTGGCCCATGAGAGCCAGTTGGGCACATCTCCTCCTGTCTCTGTGATCAGTGTCCTCACATTGGTGGCATGAAGTCAGCTGTGAGGGGAACATGCATGCCACAGAGTGGGGCACACGCTGCAAATCAGGGCCGTGCCTCGCTCTAGCTAGCCCAGAACCAGCTTGCTAGCTACCCACTATCTAACCCCAACCTCTGTCTAAAGCTCCCCAAACCATTTCTCTCTGAATATCCTATTCCTTCTTTAAACTCAGCTTATTCAGGAGCACCTGGGTGGCTCAGTCAGTCAAGCATCTGACTCTTGGTGTTGGCTGAGGTCATGATCTCATGGTCTGTGAGAGCCCTATGTGGGTCTCTGTGCTGACAGCATGGAGCCTGCTTGGGATTCTCTCTCTCCCTCTGCCCCTCCCCTGCTCTCTTTCTCTCTCTCTCTCAAAATAAATAAATAAACTTAAAAAACAAACAAACAAATAAGGGGGCCTGGATGGCTCAGTCAGTTAAGAGTCCAACTTTGGCTCAGGTCATGATCTCATGGTTTGTGAGCTCAAGCCCTGCATCAGGCTTTCTGCTGTTAACACAGAGCCCGCTTTGCAGAGCCCACGTCAGATCCTCTGCCTGCCCCCCCCCCCCGCCCCTCTTCCACTTACTGTGCACGCTCTCTTTCGTATTGTTTTAGTCTCTCAGGTTTGAAAATTGCTCAAGATTTTGACCCTACCCCACTCTTGACTCCACCCCCACTCTTAATGTAAGATTTCAGTTAGCAGTGTTTCCTGGCATTGTCACCTCTTTTGATTCTCATTTCATGTGTGTCTTTATTATTAGCTTCCTAAATAATCGCCTCAATCTAACATAGTCTAGTCCAATCCACATTCCACATTCCTGTCAAATAGTTAGTAAATAAAAGTTTATTTTTGCCGGGCATTAAGCAAAGTGCTTTACATGTTTCATCTCATTTAATCCTCAAAACAATGTTATGGTGTAGTGTATCAGTTGGGATTTGTGACGGACTAAAAACAGCCAAACAAACCTAGCCTTTCCCTGGACCAGTAAGTGGCCGGGAGAATGGCATATGCACATTGTCCTCTAAACCACCAAGGGCCCACCTGGAGGTGGGGGGTGAGGTTAGTGTTATACAGGCCACACTGCTGAGAATGGGAAGGGAGATGGAAACTGAGTAATGCAACAAATGTCTAATTTAGGCAGTTATTAGTATCCTCATTTTATAGAAAAGTAATAGGCTAAAGTTAACTAGCTTCTCCACGGTATTTTCAGTTAGGATGAGGAAGCGTTGAAACTCTCCTGACTCTGCACCTTATGCTCTCCGTTATCCTTTGTCATAGACCTCCCCACTTATGTAGCAGAGGCTTGTGGTCAGATGCTTTGGCTGTGAAGTTGAATAGACCTATATTGGCTTTGCCACTTGCTTCCTGTGTGCCACTGGGCAAGTTACTTACCCACTGGTAACCATATTGATCTCCTAGGAAATAAAATCCTCAGTTGGATTTTTCTGCATACATAGGACACAGAACTTGGTTTAGTAAGAATAAAAGAAATGTCGACTATGGTGATGATGATTAAACTCTATTTCAGCAAGGCAAAGAACTTAGTTGCTGTACTGGCGAGTATAGGGCATAACTTTTGGATAAAGTATTTGTTGAGTTAAAAAAAAAACAACCAACACTATGTGTAGGAAGATGTGATGATGAAAACTGCACTCCAGGCATTAAAAAACATTGTTAGTGTGCAAGACTGACGAAAGGGAACTCGTCCTGCATCAGCTGAGGCTCCTAGGTGGAGGGTAACAACCACTGCCACATGCCAAAGTGAGATGCTTGACCACCCAAACAGCTCTCATGAAGAAGGTGCCCAGAGTCATTGTCATGACCCTTGCCTGGCCACCCGGGTGAGAGAGGAGTTGTCGATTTGATGGAGGATTGCCTTGGGGACATTGTCAGTGTGCTGGGCGGCCATTCCATCAACCATATACATGCTGGAGCGAAGTAGGGTGCTTCCCTCTACCTCAAGTCAAGTGAGAGGAATGTCAGGGGAACTGCCCTGATGGCTTCACGAGTGTCCTCTACCATGTGAGGGACACATTGGACTGGTGTCTGATCCATGCCTGAGGACTTGAAAGGTGAGGAGCTGTGGCTGGCTCAAGGAATGTGGGCATGGCTCGCTGGCAGTGAGCTGCACTGCCTGAGCTTTTGGGATAAGAATGTGTTTTGGTGGACGAGGAGTGGGGTCTGTCCATAAGAGAACTGGTGTTGGGTCACTGTCATGCTTGCTCCAAAACACTACCAGGAGGAGCTGATGTTACCCAGGGGCCATTCAGAGGGACAGGGCAGAAGACCTTGGCAGAAGGAGACTAGGTGTGCTCCGGGAGGGCCACCATTTGTGGGAAAGGGGGTTGTGAGTAACCACAGCAAAGAAACTGCAGGTGGGAATCCCCAAAATGGGGTATTTTTTCCAGAACCCAGGAAGTGTCCCCTTGTGTGAGAGAGAGAGACCCTCGAAGCTCAGAGTGTTGGCAGTAGATTGTGGCAGTGCCCCTCAATCATACCTCCTCTGCCCCCTAACCTTTCTTTCTTCCACCCACTGATAGTCTCAGAGAGTCAGAAACCGGTGAGAATTAGAGAATCCAGTGACACCCCCCCTTTCTTTCTGAAGACTTTCTGCCTGAAGCAGGCTTAGCTAAGAGAGAGGATAAGATTTGATTTTAACTGAAATTTGAAGATTTAACTGGGACACAGGACTGGACATTGCTGCATAGAAGTGAACCTTTTTGTGACTTGATATGACCTGAGGACTTTTCCTTTATCTCAGAATGACCAGAGAAGCCAAAGAGTCTGCTCTCATTTCATCCAGTAGTGAGCAAAGAGCTAGTCCCCCAGAGCAGATTAGAATAGGTAGCAAGGTTAAAGAATAACCTTGTGTTAAGTTACGCCCTGTGTGTCCTGCTTGCTGAATGTAGCAGCTGACCAAATACCCAATTGTAAAATTTACATTGGCAGATATGGGGTTAAACATCGTCTGGCGTTTGAAGTGGAGAAGACAAGTTGGGATTTGTTTGGTTTGACTGTCAGGTTGCAAATTGAGATGTTACAAGACTGGACACTGGGTGCGGTTTTAGTCTTAGATTCAAGGGAGAAAGTGAGCTGACTTCCACAGGCACAGTGGGATAGAAGATGGTACTGTTGGGGAAATGTTGCCTTTGTTTGGTCCCTTGCTTCTAAGTCAAAGTCTTGCTCTGACTTGCTTCTAAGTCCGTCTGAGTTGACTGATAGCTGTGCTCAAGTCCCCCTGGAGAGAACCATTTTTGAAGAAATAGGCAGGTGGCATTAGGCTCTGAACTATTTATGGAAAAGCAAAGAATTTCACTCAAAAGTAGCACAGAAGAGAAAATCAGGGACTGTATTCTCAGTGGTTTTTGAC
Organism: Prionailurus viverrinus; assembly: GCF_022837055.1. Classification (NCBI taxonomy): domain Eukaryota; kingdom Metazoa; phylum Chordata; class Mammalia; order Carnivora; family Felidae; genus Prionailurus; species Prionailurus viverrinus. The sequence continues at coordinate 34,007,606 of NC_062568.1, forward strand.
GGTATTGGTAGAATACAGCTGGGAGTAGAGGTGAAATAGAGTGCGATCATCACTAGAACCAAACAGCAACACGTTGAGGCAGATTCTGCCTCAGTCCTCAATGCAGGGGGTGCAGGGTGGTGGAAATGAGGCCACATGTCCCTAAGATTGGCCTCGGCGTTCTTGTAGAAACCAGCACGAACCGACAGAGAAGTGAGAGATGGTGTGGGCAGTCTGTATAGCTGTGGTAAACCTCAAAGAATAAAGGAAGAACTCTGAATTAGTGGAAAAGAAGGCTCAATTAAGATTTTACGTTTTTGGTGGGGTCTTTACAAAGGTATCAAGTTTCAATGACGTCATTAGAATGGGCCTTAATCCACTTGACTGTTGTCCTTATGAAAAGGGGAAATGTGGATAAAGACATGCCAGACAGGAAGAATGCCATATGAACGTGAAGATGGCCACGCACAAGCCAAGAAGAGGGGCCTGGAATGGACCCTTCCCTCATCGTACTCAGAAAGAAACAATTGTTGTCACTTGATTTCAGATTTCAGCCCCCCCCAGCTGTGAGACAAGAACTTTCCCAGTTCATGGTACTTTGCTGTGGCAGCCCTAGGAAATGAAAACAACAGATACTTGTTTAAAAACAGGGACTATACCTCAATAAGAATGCTTAAACTGAATAACCTGATCTTCTTCCAGTGTAGTTTTGACCAAACTCATAATAAATTTCAAATTCAATTGCCTCCTCAGGAGCTTTGAGGCCATCCCAGGCTGCCACTTTCCTCTCTTTGTATTCAACAGTGCCCCCACCCCCACCGACACCACTGTCTCCTGGGCTTGGACACCCTCTGGTGTATCTCCTTTTATGTTCGGTGCCCTAGATGTCTGGACTTTTCCACCCTGAATCATGTCAAGCCTGTCCTCCTTTCCACAAGGCCTTTGTGTTGAACTTGGATTGCTTTTCTAAACTCCCACTGCTTTTTGTTTTTTTGTTTTTTTCCTGTTTTTACTTCTGTCTAGAAAAAAAAAAATGTCGCCTCTAGAAATGGTAGCACCCAGTAAGAAGAAAGCACTATTTGAATTCACCACAGATCTTGACCCTTAATTAAAAGATGCTACTGCCTCCAATTTGGCTGTTGCCTTTCATAGCATTTGGAGCTCAGAGTCTGTACTTATCTGGGTGGGCTGTTATCACAGCTCTTAGCACACTGTGCCCTTACCACTTGTGGGTGCATGCCTTCCATTGTATACCATCAGCTTAGAGACTGGCCATGTCTTAATCATATTTGGATCCCCAGTGCTTTGTACCCAATCCGAATTCAATACAACTTTGTTGAGCCAATGAGCATTTTAAAAGGAAAACTGGGATTCAGTGTCCTATAGTTTGTATTTCAATATGACATACAATTGAATTCTGTGATGCGTTGTTGCATCTGAAATGTTCTTCTAGTCTTTAGTTTCAGGATGTTGTTGATTTGGAGAATGGTTTTAGCCCTAGACTGAAGTCCGAAGATTTTATGGAGCCTCTATTCCTAGGGAGCTTAAGGACTTTTTCCAGTGGTTTAGGTGTGTTGATCTCATTAGACACAGCTGATGGACCTAAATCATTGCCCCCCTCCCATTTTTTCCATAATCTCTTAAAGATTTATTTCTATGAGTTAGACTGGACACAGATGATCATTTTCTAGAATCCATCCTGTGCTTTAAACCACTCATCTATTTTTAAGTTCCGCTTTCTGTGACTGAATTTTTAAAAATCTGGCTGTCAGTACAATGACAAATTGGTCCTCCTGAGTGACATTCTACTTCTTGCCGCTTTTAGGATTGTGTCCAAATGCACTTTTGCCATTTACCAATTAAATACTTCCCCCAAGTGTGTTATGTGCACTTTTATTCTGAAGAGCAAGATGGTGGCATGATGATGATATTTACAAATCCTTGCATCCAGAAAGGAGAACACTTACTTGGACGAGGGACAAGGGCATTTACATCTTCTCATGATCAAATGGTGCACAATGACACTGCCATCCTATATCATAGGATAAATCTGTGCTGGCTTGTCAGGGCAGCTATTCTTAGGAGTCCTTTGCTGCTCTGGGAGAAACATTTAACTATATGTTATTTGTTGCCCAAATAACAACCTCATGTTTATGAACTCCAAACTGTACCAAACCAGGGAATTCACTTTAACAGATCTTTCATGATTCTTGTGCCAGGTTTTATACGTAACACCCAGTCTCTACTTTTAAAGAACTTACTATATAAATGAGCTCAGGACGGTAGCTCTGGTTTGAGGCTGGAACTCTGGTATTAGGGCAGGTACTTCTTCTAAGTCTTCTTCTGGAAACGTGGCACTTAAAAAAAATGTTTGTTTATTTACTTATTTTGAGACAGAGAGATACAGCAAGAGAGAGAGAGAGAGGGTGAGAGGCAGAGAGAGGAGAGAGAAAATATAAGAATACCAAGACATGGGGCTCGATCTCATGGCTGTGAGATCATGACCTGAGCTGAAATCAAGAGTTGGATGCTTAACCGACTGAGCCCCCCAGGTTCTCCACAACATGGCGGCTTTTATTCTTGCCCTCATGCCCAGTGGGCTCCTTATAAAACCTCATCATTGCAACAGGAGATAGAAGTAGCACCTGCTTAACAAATATAGCCAGGAATGCTCTGTGGGCCTTTAGCCTAAGTCTAAAGGAAACCCTTGGACCAGCTGGAGGCTTTCTGAAACTCTCTTTGATGTAATTCAATAATTAAGAGATCCAGGGAACTTTAGAACTATGACCAGGTTTGCCCACGGTTGGCCAGATACATCAGACTGAAGAAGTACCAAATCTCGCTCTTGCAAACGGAGAGAAGATTGGTCAATTTCTTGGTGCTGCCCAGTTTTTGGAGCATATCCTGTTAGGAGACCTCCGAAGTCAGGATGTTCTCCCAAACAGAACCACAAAACCTTAACTTTTAGACCCTGCAGGGATCTTGAGCTCACTTGTTTCTCTTACATTTTAGTCAATAAAACAGAGGTTCGAAGACTTGCTCCGGTTTTCATTGCTACTTAGTGGGAATATTAGGGCTAGAAGTCAGATCTCTTTGTTCTCTGTTGGTCTTGCATTATGTGTTTTGCCTATAGTCTTTCTAGCCAAACATTGCATTCAGTGGTGTGTTGATAAGCTGGCTGTCTCTAAGACAGACACACTCCGATTTGTAGTGTTTGTAGATTTCCACAGTGTAAATACTTCCACCATAGCCAATTTCAAATTATCAACAACCTAGCAGCCAGATTTCAAGATTCCAGAAACAACATGTTAATACTTGGTTCCAGCATGCCACTGATTGTATTCTCCTGCCTGGTCTTTTGGCTCTTGTTGATGGCGTATCAGTGACCAATGGCTTGTGAGGTGGGTAGGCCCCTGTGTTGATAGGACATAAAATAGTGTGGCTAAGAGAAGGGACTGTTTCATTGACTAGCTCAGTTCATGTGACTCCAGAATTCCCTGGATTCTAATCTCTTCCTTCATAGGACTCTGTAGTCTTTGAGTTACATTTGATAATAAACACTAGATGTTAGGCGGAGGTATATTTCTTTTGTTCTAAAGCATTTTGAAACAGTCATGTTTTGGGACTTGGAATTCGCTATTCATAAAGATTCTGCATCTTGAAAGTAAATCCAGTGGAGGATGCAGAGTTTCCCATCCGTCTAGTTATTCATTTATATTTGACTGTTACCACTGCATCTAAACCTAATTATGTCACTCCTTCATGTAGGTATTTTGAGTTAGGAGATTGGAGGGGATAGGATACTGGGGACAGTGTAATCAGGACTGCATAGCAGAAGAACAGATTCTAGAGCTGGAAGAGCCCTAAAGATAATCGTCACTCGTATTCTATAGGAAACTTAGAGACTGATTGAAATCAGCACATACTCACACAGCTGTTGAGAGTCAATTGGGATCATAACCTGTGATTCTTGATAATCCATTCAGTGTTTTTTCCATTACAGCATTATAACTATTTGATGACTATTTGTACATTCAGAGCATGGAAGAAATATAACATTATGTCACTAGCTTCTGACTTCAGATGGAATAAATCTTAGATTTTCTACATGCCTTTTGTTCATATTAAGAAGTGGAAAATGAATTGGAGTACTGATTTGGAGGACTGCCTAGGGCTTGTTTAACCCCCTGCAAGTTCTGGTACCTAAGTTGCCCATGAAAGGCCTCAGAAAGTGCTGGATGATGTGAAATTTGAGGCTTTTCAGAAAAAATAATCATTAAAGGTTTTTTATATATGCAGAGTGAAATCTTCAGTACTGAGATAAAGAATAACACATCTGCTTTATACTGAGAGGAAGACTTGGCTCTGATGTGAGTATCAGTTAATTCCACAAGCATTTGAAACCTACAACATACCAGGCAGTGTGCTAGTCACTGGGAACACACAAATGAATAAAACATCAGCTTGGTTTTCTAGAAACATGTAGCCTGTGGGAGAAGAGACATGTGAAGAAATACCTTTAGCATAATCCTCTTTTTTTTAATTTTTAATTTTATTTTAGAGAGAGAGTACCAGCGGGGGAGAGGGTCAGAGGGAGAGAGAGAATTTCAAGCAGGCTCCATGCTCAGTGCAGAGCCCGACACAGGACTCAATGGGATCATGACCAGAGCCTAAATCATGAGTCAGACACTCAACTGACTGAGCCACCCATGCGCCCTGATCAGCATAATCTTCCAAGGACAGTACATGCACAGAGCACATGATGGCAGAGGGGTTGAGTTTAATATGTGTTTTCACTTGTTCATTTAGGCTTAGCAGGGAGAGCACTGAATAAGCAATTAGGTTTTGGTCCCAGCACTGCAGTGTCTGACCGTGTAACCTGATAGTAATCATTAAGCATCTTTCTCTCTGTGCTGGAGAAAGGAAGAATCATGGTGAACTCTTAAAAGGTTATCGGGGAGATTGAACAAATGTCAATGAAAGAGTTTTGAAAGTATTGTCTGCTGTACAAATGCAAGTTGATTTTCGCTTTCAGTTTGGAAATAGGTAACTTTTTCTTAAGCTCATATTCTTTGACTAAGCTCTCTATAAAAACATTCATTATCAAATATTTATTGGGCACCTACATCCGTGTCCTGAAATACAACAGTGAATTAAACAGAGAAGGTCCCTACTTGTGGAGCTTATATTCAAGAGGGGAAAGAAAAGATAAAAAAAGTTTTAAAAAGTAAAGAAAAATATCAGACAATATTTCAAGTAAGTACAATGAAGATAATAAAAACAGGATAATATGATAAAAATGGTTGGATAGACTTTATATTGGATCAGGAAAGACTCTTTGAAAGGTGACTTTTAAGCTGGATGACAAGAAGGAACAAACAAGGCAAATATCAGAGATAGGAAGGAATGGTTCTAGCACAAGCCCTAGGCAGGAACAAGCTTGGCAGTTTTCAAAAATGGAAAGAGGACCAGTGTGGCTAGAGTACAGTGGATAAGAGGGAAATAGGGCATGATGGGGCCAGAGAAATAGACACATTGGATCACAGAGAACTTTGTAAGCCATCATAGGGAGTTCAGGTTTTATTCCAAACACAGCGGACTGGTGAAGGATTTTAACTAGCAGAATAACAAGGTTTGATTTTTTAGAGGATCACTTTGGCTGTCAGTGGAGAATGAATTATAGGTCAAAGTCTCATGGCAGTGAAGGTGAGACTAAATATGGGCTTATCCTGGGCTTATAGCGGAGAGGCCGATAGAAGTAGAAAGTATATAGGATATTATTGAAGATAGTGTCAACAGAATTTCCTCATGGTTCAGTATTGGATAATGTGGAAAAGAGAAGAATCTGGATAGCATCTTAATTTTTGACCAGAGTACTTCAGTTTACTGAGGGGAGGAGTAATTGGGGGAACGAGGCGGGAAGAGAAGAGGCAGTCAAGAATTGTTTTGTTTGTGTCAAATTTGACATCCTATTAGACTTAGGTGCAGATGTCAAGAAGGAAGTTGGGTCTGTGAATCTGGAATCCAGGAATCATTGACAAATAGATAGAGCTGGAGGAGGCTACCTTGAGAGGGTATATCCCTACACTATCTAGAGGGGGGTCTAGGATGGAGGCTGTGTAGAGGGCAGAAAGAGTCACAGAAGTCAAAGGAAGTGTGGTGAGGAAAGAAAACCATGTGAAGGAGGTGTCTTGGAAGCTACAAGAAATAAGTGGCATATAATCAAATAGGAGAGAGTAATCAACGGTGCTGGTTAGAGCTCGAGAGGCCAAGTACTATAAGAGTAGTGACCATGGGTGTCAAAAAGTAATGACCATTGGGCTTGGCAACATGGAAGGGAGATCATTGGTGTCTTGACAAGACTGATAGAGATAAAAGTTGGGATGAAGTGAGTTGGGGGGAGAACGTGAGGTGAAAAAGTGGCTATTGTGGCTGCAAATCACTGCCTCAAGAAGTTTGCTGTGAAGAGGGTGAAGCAATGGTGTAGTGCCTACAGGGGCATTCAGAATAAAGCAAAGGCATTTTTAGGTTTTGCATTATTGGATATGATCTAGTAGACACTGTCCAGATGACACTGAAGATGCAGGAGAGGGGATACTCACAAGAGATAAATCTTTGAAAAGATGAGAGCAGATGGGATTTAGAGCACAAGTCAGGGGCCTGGCCTTCAACAGGAGCAGAGAGACTTCATCTAGAAGAGTGGAAAGCAATGTAAAGATGTATCTAGCAGCAGATGAGTGCTATATCTGCCAATGAAAATATGAGTTTGCTTCTGTTTTTATGCATTTGAAGGTGGTGTAGAAGGGTAAACATGTGACATAGTCACCTAGGGAAGTGAGAGAGTGCATATATCAGAGCAATGTATTAAGTTTCCTGGCATATTGAGTGCCATGTATGACTTGGGGTCACGAGTCTAATGGAAGACTGGGGAGCATCTTTGTGTTTGGTTTTGTTTTACTTTTCCATCGGTTGGGTGTCAGAGGTGGTCTAAGTAGGTAGGGAGGTTCAACTACCTTAGAGCTTTATCATGGGGTATAGTGAAAGGAGAGAAGGAAGATGGAGTTAGAGGGTGATTGTAAGAATGGATCAACAAATCTAATAGGATAAGGAGGATATTGATGACTTGGGGCTGATTGATGGAGAAAATGAAAGGGAGGACCTGAGACAGAAGGATTTCTGGAGTGGGAACACTGGAGCTGGTGAGCTGGGAGGTGAGGAGGTGTTTGAATGCAGAAATATGCCAAAAGATAGAAACAATTTCCAAGTTGGTGAAAGAAAGCCCAGGAGTGAAAGTCCATTTGGGGTTTAATGTGACTATTTTGAGGGTTTCTTTACAATAAAAAAAAGTGGCCTTACATTCTCAGTTATAAACTTCTGACTAGGAGAAGCCTTAGAAGACCCTTTAAACCTTCCTGGATGGTTAGGACAGGTTTATTGGATGCTGGGAAATGAAAACATCATTTTCTTCCACCAAAAGGATCTAGGAAGGGACTTTGAAAACTTTCTTTATTTCTATATAACCTTAGCAGACATGGCACAAAGAAGCATGACTAATACTTTGGGCAAGTAAGTACACATTTGTGGGGAGAGTGATAGGGAGAATTATGCTTTTCAACTATTAAAGAATACAGCGGGGCTCATACCCAGTCTCAAATTGTAGTACCATGCATTTCCTCAGTCATCAACAATGATTTAAAAAATCAAGTTTATCCAATGTGGATATTACAAGTTGCTACAGATACTTTAATTAAAAGAAAGCAGTTTATTGTTGACTTCAAACAGAAAACTTTTCCCTGGAACTTAATTACATATAGTCAAACCTAATAATACAACGTGATTAGGCAGCCACAGCCCATTAGTCATTTCATTGTGTATTACTAAAGCCAGGTGTCACCTAAAGCATGGATCTTAAGTGAATATGAGACCCAAACCACATTTATGTAACATAATTTTAAAAGAAAGTCTGGAAACTATTGAAAATGTTGATGATGTAGAATTGAAGTAGGACATACTTGATGCACAACCTGAGTGAGAGCTTGAAAAAAAATGTCTGGCTTACCATCTGTCTACATATATAAAAGTGGGAGACAGACATGTCTCTGTTTTTAAACATTTCTTTCGAAAGATCTAAGGTCCTATTACATTTTGTCATACGTCTTCCCTGTGTATCTCCTTATACCTACTGGTCTTAAAGCCATGGTTATCTTCCCTGAAAAGAATGAACTTTGCAGAATGTTTTGGTTCATTTCCTTGAGAGCTTTCAGGCTTTAGAATTTTTTCACTGACAAGAGATAGCTGTAAAATTTTAGGGAAGTGACTCAGTGTCCTAAAATAAATCTCATAAGTTGCTGAGGACTTTGTAATCAAGTCACATTTTGCAGAGATGAGCTGCATAGTATAAATGTCTTTTTGAAAGGACATTTTAAAAATCATGGCATCTTGAAGATCTGAAGATTTGCACTTACTGAATCTCTTTCATGTGATGAGATGAATTTTATAACGGAAGAGCCTTCCTTTGCCTGGAAGTCTATTTAGTCCATGTGTTTACCCAAGTATATGTAAAAAGCAGAAACATTCAGCGATCTGTTGCTTTAGTAGTGTGATCAAGTTCCCTAAAACATATCTATTAAACACTTCCTTGCACGTTATATCAACTGTCAAAGAACCAAAATACAACAGTTAGTTGAGCATCCTTTTGGTAGCCTGTGGCTGCGTGGAATTTACTGGCTCTTCCTATGCATGGGCTCTGCCGTTCGCGGCACAGTGAAAACTGGTCGTCAGCTCGGGGGAGCTACCCAAGATTATAAACCCCCAGACAAAGAGTCCACGTGTTAGTTAATTCTCACTCCATTTGGCTTACAAATATTTAAGTTTCCTTCATAAGGACACATTCACTCTCCCCAGTTAAGTTGTTGGCCATAGAAATTTTGTTTGCCCTCTTACAGGTTTTTTTGGTTGGGGGTGGGGAACATCAAAGGTACACTGCAGTGGTTTGTATTGGGGAACCCTGAAGAACATTTCATTCAACATGCCACACTATTCACTCTGACAAAAAGCTGTTAAACAAATGACAGGAAGATGTTATGGAGCACAGTCTCTCTTGGGGACTGAACAATCAAAGCAAAAGCAGCTCAAGTAACCCATGGTGTGGAGGTGCACCATGTGAAATGTGGATGGCTAGAAGTTTTGCACTTGGATTCTCATGTTGGACAAGAGTTCCAGAGTTTCTTAGACTAAGAATAAAAAATATACCACTGCAAGCCATTCCCCCAAAACTGAATCCAGGTTCTGTTAAATGACCAGCTGCTGTGTACCTGCTTGATTACTGAATTTCTGATGAAAGTTTGTCATTTCTTTTTTTTCTTCAGTAACTTAAGGTTATTATGGCAAGTTTCTCTTCTGGTGTTAACCTACTTATTGCTGGTACTCTCTCCATGTGATGGTCCCATTAACAGTAGTCATCCCTTGATTTAATGTTTTAACTTACCTAGGGAATTTTGTTTTCCATTGGAAATCATGTTGGTAAAGGAAATGGCCTCATTAGTAAAACTTTTTCTCAAAGTACAAAGGAAAGCTCGTCAAGTGTTCACATTTCATTTTAAAACATCTGTGTATATATGTTCACATGTGTAAAGCACCTGTGAAAGGTAGATTGTTACCTGCCATGATATCTTGAAATATTTGGTAAGAAGAGGGGATGGTCCATATTTTTAGAGGTAGAGTTTTTAAAGAACAATGTCATTTAAAACTTGCTACAAGAAGATTATAAATTTTGTAAAACTTTGAACAATACAAGTTGTTTCCCTTTCTCCACCAAAGGTAAGAAGTGTTAATGATGGATTATATATAGCAGTACATAAACACATCAACATACATGCACGTATGCACACACAAATATACTTTTAAATGAAAAACTATTATGCTAGGCATATTTTTCTGTAAATTGCTTCTGTAAATTTGCAATGTGTCTTGAACGTTTATCCATTTCACTATTCATTGTTTTTAACTTCTTCGTGACATTCCCTAATATGTTTGCACAATGATTAATTTAACCATTGTCCTATTGATGGTCATTTGGGTTGGTGCCACAGTTTGATATTACAAACAATGCTGCAGTAAATATTTCTACACTTGTATTTTTGAGCATTTGTGTCCATATTCCTAAAAAATTAGTTTCTAGGCATGTAACTGCCAAGGCAAAGAATGTGCACATTTAATTTGAGAGATACTGATAAATGTCCCTTCAGAAACATCGTATCAATTTACTAAGGCATGAAATTAAATTAGAAATTGCCCAAATGATAGGGGTTACAAGTGTGCTGTATGATTAGGGCATATATTACAGATGATGTTGTATACCTTTTTTGGGTTTCATAGAAATTTTAAAATCTTTAACTAGACACAGGTTGAGTATAAAATAAGAAGTTATTTTAAACTTTGCATTTTACATTTTCTAAGAATGCAGGTTAGTGGCTCAGAGAGAGGGCAAAAAGTCACTATTTGGCCTTGGACATGGTGGCGAATGTAGGGCATCGTAACAGGAAGGTGCTATCTGGAAAAAGATGGTCTCTAGTCAGGGTTTCATGGTTTTAAGTAAACAACTGACTGGGACTCCGTCCAAGAAGGTCTTTGTGCTAGGACAATACAGATCTTTAGGCTGTGGAATAGAGTTAGAATAACAAAATTTCCTGTGCATGTTTGGCTTATAAATATAACCTCTTTGAAAGCACATTTTCAGTTTCAAGTATCCCATGCTTCTGAACTATTTCTAGGCTATCCTGTTTTAGTCAAAGGGCTTGATTTTAATACAATACACAAGCTTATCTTTTCATTCAAGAACAAAATGGTATATGTTTTCCAGAGGTATGCCGGCATTAGTCATATACCCTACTCTGCTTCCCCCAACACGAAAATCCTTCCTCTGTCTGTCCCATTTCCTTGCTGATGTATGTAACAGAAGTGATGCACTTTCTCTGCAATGTTGGCAGCTATAATTAGGCTCTCATTTTGGAAAGGCCTCAAGAATTCCACAGTGAAGGTTGCAAAGCACCAAACACTATTCACTGTGATTAGAAAAATTGTTGAAAATCAGAGATTTGGTTCTTAGATTTATGAAAAAGCTCCTGAAAAACTGGCCTCAGGAGGGAGCTAGTTAATTTCTTATAAGACAAATTCTCCATGCTTCCAGATTCTAGCGTAATTTTTCTTATTCTAGGGGGTTCCCAGTTATTAATTATTCTTATAATTCAAGTATATAATGTAGTGTTGAGTGCCTACTGTGTTAGGACCTTCTCTAGGAGTTTATTTAAATCCAGAGGACTCTTTCTTATCTTGAAAACATGTCAACATCTGGTATAATTCCTCTCTTATCTAGAAAATGTCAGTAGACATGGCACTGAAGGGCTTTTGAACTAAAGGGCTATTAAACTGTGTAAAGATGTGTTAATATTTGCTTATAATTTGAAGTATTCTCTTGAAAACTTGTTAGGCCTACAAGTCCAAGCATCTGTCAGCCCCACTCAGGAGAACAACAACAATGATGTTCAGTAGGCCTGGCTTTGAATCACACCCTCGTCACCTCCTAGCAGCTTGAACTTGGGCAGATTATGTAAATTTACAGTTTTGTCATAAGTCAAGTGGCAGAACAGCTTCTATGGGACTGGAAAAAGAAATGAATAAATGTTCATATTTGATTTTGAGGAAGAACTTGATCATGAGTTGCTGTTCTTAGAGTTGGGACTTCACTCTCAGTTTTGTGGAAACTTAAAGTCATGCTTCCCCAGATTTTATACCAGAGTATTCCTATTGCAGATGGTGGTAAATAAGTAACGTTAGTTTCCAGGGGCACCTGGGTGGCTCAGTAGGTTAAGCGTCCAACTTCAGCTCAGGTCATGATCTCGCAATCAGTGAGTTCGAGCCCCGTTGAGCTCCGTGCTGACAGCTCAGAGCCTGGAGCCTGCCTCAGGTTCTGTGTCTCCCTCTCTCTCTGCTCCTTCCCTGCTCATGCTCTGTCTTCCTCTGTCTCTCAAAAATGAATAAACATTAAAAAAATTACAAAAAAATATCATTAGTTTCTGAAAATTTAGCCCAAAGTAGTCTGCTACCGGGGTGAAATTTTTTGACATCTTATTTTACCTCTTTATAATATAAATATATTTTCATTTAGAATTGCTTTTTTAAAATCACTGGTTAAATTACTTAATGTTCTTGGTGCTTCCCACCTTCTTCAAAGTAGCCTCTAAAAATTATGCTCTGTGTTTGTAATGGGACTGGAGGGGGTCCCCGGAACACCAGTGCATTTTTCTGCAGCATGCATATTTAACGTGAGAGCCAGTGCCCGAGAGGAACTCTAAGACTATGAAGGCCCATATGTAGGGGTCATTTTGAGACTGAGAATGGATTTTTTGGCCAACACACCATCACTAATTGAAATAAAGTTGTGCATGCAGTAACATTGGATTGTAAACATATGTAGGTTTGGAAGCCATACTTCTATCTCTCTCTTTCTCTTTTTTTTAATGTTTATTTATTTATTTTTTGAGAGGGAGAAAGAGAGAATCAGGGAAGGGCAGAAAGAGAGGGAGAGAGAATCCCAAGCAGGCTCCATGCTGTCAGTGCAGAGCCTGACCTGGGGCTCAAACTCACATGAGATCAAAGAATGGGATGCCTGACTGAGCCACCCAGGTGCCCCATCTCTATTTTTAAAATTTACTTCTCCTCAGATTCAGTGAAGCACCTGAGTCTGTAGAATAAAATGAACGTTTTTATTTTTTTTTTATTTATTTAAATTCAAGTTAGTTAACATACAGTATGGTATTCATTTCAGGAGTAGAACCCAGTGATTCATCACTTACATATGACACCTAGTGCTCATCCCAACAAGTGCCCTCTTTAATGCCCATCACCCATTTTCCCCACCCCCATCAGCGCTCAGTTTGTTCTCTGTATTTAAGGGTGTCTTATGGTTTGCCTCATTCTCTGTTTTTATCTTATTTTTCCTTCCCTTCCCCTATGTTCATCTGTTGTGTTTCTTAAATTCCACATGAGTGAAATCATGATGTTTGTCTTTTTCTCTGACTTATTTTGCTTAGCATAATATACTGTAGTTCTATCCACTTCGTTACAAATGGCATGATATTTTTGATCTCCAAGTAGTATTTCATTGTACGTATGTATATATATCACACCTTCTTTATCCATTCATCTCTTGATGGACATTTGGGCTCTTTCCATAATTTGGCTATTGTTGATAGCACTGCTACAAACATTGGGGTGCATGTTCCCTTTTGAATCAGCATTTTTGTATCCTTTGGATAAATACCTAGTAGTGCAGTTACTGGGTTGTAGTGTAGTTTTATTTGTAATTTTTTGAGGAACCTCAATACTGTTTTCAAGCAGCTGCACCAGTTTGCATTCCCACCAGCAGGGCAAGAGGGTTTCCCTTTCTCCACATCCTCACCAACATCTGTTGTTTCCTGAGTTGTTAATTTTAGCCATTCTTACAGGTGTGAGGTGGTATCTCATTGTGGTTTTGATTTGTATTTCTCTGATGATGAGTGATGTTGAGCACCTTTTCATGTGTCTATTAGCCATCTAGGTGTCTTCTTTGGAAAAGTGTCTATTTGTGTCTTCTGCCCATTTCTTCACTGGATTATTTGTTTTTTTGGGGGTGTTGAGTTTGATAAGTTCTTTATAGATTTTGGATACTAACCCTTTATCTAATATGTCATTTGCAACCTTTTATTCTCACTGGACAGACAAGATACGGGGATACAAGATTACAAAAGATTCATAGCTATATACGGTGGCATAGGATTAGGTGAAGAATGAGATGTGGATAGTAAATGATATGCTTAAGAGAGAAAGATTCCACTTTGGACTGAAAGCCAAGGGTGGTTTCACAGAGGTTCATAGAGGACTTGATTGGAGTTTGAAGAATGAGTGGGATTTGATTGGTTGGAAAATGACTCATTAGGGGGATTTCTTCTTTTCCCTTCCTATAGCCAAGCTGCTTCTAAGTCTTAACTGTTACGTCTTTTACCAGATCCTGAAACACCAAATTTATTAAAACCTATAGCAATATCTCTTGCTTGCACAAAGACCTAGTAATTATTTAACATTTCTGCCTTGTTGAAGCCGTTAACAGGTTTATTTAAGCTGCCACATTTTGCCAGGTATCTCGGTTTCTGTGCATGCAGAATCAAAACATTTTCCCCCCACGAACTTGGCCATATTATTTGTTTTCAAAATTTTTAAGTTGACCGTTAGCCTTCTCCATCAAATTTTGAGTCCTTCACATCCAGCTGAGATTATTTCAAGGCCAGTGTGTCTTCTCTCATTCATCACATGGACAGATACTGATTTCCCAGGCCATTTTGTCCTCCTCTCCACCCCCAACTCCTCCACCTCCACTTTTTCCCCCTTTTTCCCTTCTATGTCTCCTTTCCTCGATTTTGCCTGCCTAAACCACCTACCTCTTTTTTTTTTTCTTTTAAGTTTATTTATTTGAGAGAGAGAGAGAGAGAGAGAGAGAGAGAGAGCAAGTGAAGGGGGGGCAGAGAGAGAGGGAGGAGAGAGAGAATCCCAAGCAGGCTCTACGCTGTCGACACAGAACCCTACCCCAGGCTTGATCTCATCAACTATGAGATCATGGCCTGAGCCAAGATCAAGAGTCTGACGTTTAATTGACTGAGCCTCCTACGTGCCCCCTACCTACCCTTTCTTGAGAAAAACTCCACTTCCTGCTGATGTGCTCCAGGGAGGGCATGCTTTCTACAAGGTTGCCAGAGCTCTGTGAAAACTTGTTCTTATTATTTTTGAGCTCACTGTGTCTCTAGCAGGCCCTGCCATACACATCTTTGGGTGCAGCGGGGGAGGATGAGGCAAGTGAAAACAGTGGTATTGGAAACATTTGGAAAACAATGTCTTGGCATGTATGAAGGAAGTGGTAGCTAAATACGTCAGTGGAGACCCATAACTTAAAGAGTTTAACTGTTGGTTTCCAAGGGAAAATAGATTGTGATGACGGAGCACATAAATAAAAACGGGAAAAGTGCCCTGAGTGTTTACAACTAATGATGTTCTGTGCCATTTGGTAGGAGATGAAGGAGGGTTCTGTCACTATTACCTGTAAAGTTGTGTAGAGTGCTAGCAAACCTGTTACGCATTAACATGTTTTTTAAAAATAATAAAACAAAACCCCCCTGCAAAAACCAAATTCACTTATATCCTCATTCTCTGCTACTTCCCACCTCTCAAAAGAACTTAGCCCAGGTCTATAGAGACTGGCTGGAAGCAGTTTATGGGTTTAGATGCAGGTCATAGGAGGGTATGAATGGGGTGGGTACACAGTGGCCCAGGAGTGGAAGGCCTACTCTCAGAAGTAAGATTCCTCTGGGACCTGAGTCATATTAGGCACTACTGTATGGATGCCTTCATTTGTTCTTCTAGGGCAGAAAGCAAGGACACTGCTTCCTCTGTCACACCAAACGAAACAACTTCCATTCTTCTATATGTAGAAGACGTCACAAAGGCAGTTTTGTTTTTTTGTTTTTTGAATTGGAATATATGCAAACCTAGGCCTGTACTATATTTGCAAGACAACAATTTGCTGGAACTGGCAGGGACTTGATCAGGCCACTTGTACTCATTCGTGCTTCCTTCTTGATCTCTGGAACCAGCTTGGTCACCGCTAAGGAAATGCCTGTAGGCAAATCTCTAGATATCTAGAGATTTGAGGCATATTTCTCCAATAAGAGAAATAATGGGGACACTTTCATAGCTCATGTTGAGCATTTAAAAATTATTCTTTGGAGGATTGAAACAATCACATGTTGCAACCAGAAATGGATAAGAATGACTGTTTTTATGTGTTTATTTCTATCGCTATTAGATACTCAGTAAATCTTTAAAAATGGCCTTTCTGAACTCTTCTCCATGTAATAATTTACTATCTATTCTTGGTCTTGTATATATTTTCTTTCATCATTTTGTATAGATCTTGGGAATTAACCATATTGTTTATTTAAAAATTGTTTTTATAGTTTGAATTATAAGCTTTTCATTTACTTTAATGCGGTTGCTTTCCTTAGTATATTTTTTATTGCATTTAGATCTGCAAACTTTTTCCCCACTCCCCCCAATCCTGATCCCTGGCAACCACATTCTGCTTTCTGCCTTTATGAATTTTACTACTCTAGGTACATTGTATAAGTGGAATCATACAAAATTTGCCTTTTTGTGACTGGCACGTAGCATAATGTGTTCAAGATTAATCCATGTTGTAGGGGCGCCTGGGTGGCTCAGTTGGTTAAGCATCCGACTTCAGCTCAGGTCATGATCTTAGGGTTCACAAATTTGAGCTTTGCTTCAGGATCTGTGCTGACAGATCAGAGCCTGGAGCCTGCTTCAGATTCTGTGTCTCCCTCTCTCTTTTTTCCTCCCCCACCCACATTCTGTCTCTCTCAAAAATAAACATTAAAAATTTTTTAAAAAGATTAATCCATGTTGTAGCACGTGTCAGCATTTCCTTCCTTTTCAAGACTGAATAAGATTCCATTGTGCATATCACATTTTGTGTCTCTCAACAGTCATTGATGGACATTGAGTTACTTCCACCTTTTGGCTATTGTGAATAATGCTGCTGTAAACATGGATGTATAAATGTCTGTTCCTCTTTCAGTCTTGTGAGTACTATCCAGAGGTGGAATTTTTGGACTCTGTGGTAGTTCTATGTTTAATTTTTTGAAGAATTGCCCTTGTATTTTCCACACTTCCACAGTCTCCAGTGTTCATTTCCACCAGCAATACCTAAGAGTTCTAATTTCTGTCTTGTATTGTTTTGTTTTGATAATAGACATCTTAACAGGTGTGAAATGGTATCTTATTGTGGTTTTGATTTGTATTTCTGTAATGGTCAGTGATGCTGAGCAACTTCCCATGCCCACCTGTGTATCTGTGTTAGAGTGATGTCCATGCAAGCCTTTTACCCATTTTTTAACCAGGTTTTTTTGTTGAATTGTAGGGGTTCTTCATATATCCTGGATATCAGCCCCTTAATTTGCAAATATTTTCTCCTATTCCCTGGGTTGTCTTTTCATTCTGTTGATAGTGTTGAAGTTTTTAAATTTGAGGAAATTCACCTTATCTACTTTTTCGTTTGTTGCCTTTGTTTAGGCATGATATACAAGATGTCATTGCTAAGTCCAGTATCATGAGCTTTCCCCCTATGTTTTCTTTTAAAGTTTTATAGTGTTAGCTCTTACGTTTATGTCTTTGTCCATTTTGAGTTAGTTTTTTTATAGAGTGCAATGTAAAACTCCAACTTCATTCTTTCCCATGTGGATATCCTGTTTTCCCAGAACTATTTGTTCAAAAAACTTTTGGGGTGCCTAGGTGGCTTGGTCGGTTGGGCGTCCGACTCTTGATTTCAGCTCTGGTTGTGATCTCACAGTTATGGGTGGGATCAAGCCCTGTGTTAGGCTCTGCACTAAGCATGGAGCCTGCTTAAGATTCTCTCTCTCCCTCTACCCCTGCTTGTACTCTCTCTCTCTCTCACACACACAATAAATAAATTAGCTAAGGGCTCCTGGGTGGCTCAGTCAGTTAAGGGTCTGACTTCAGCTCAAAGTCATGGTATTATAGTTCATGGGTTCGAGGCCCGCATTGGGCTCTGTGCTGACAGCTCAGAGCCTGGAGCCTGTTTCAGATTCTGTGTCTCCCTTTCTCTCTGCCCTTCCCCTGCTCACTCTCTCTGTCTCTCTCTTTCTCTCTCTCTCAGAAATAAACATCAAAAAATTTTTTTAAAAATAAATAAGCTTAAAAAAACCCTAAAACTTCCACAAAGTACTGTTCTTTTTCCATTTAGTGGCAAGCATTTTTAAAAATAATATTTGCAAGTCCATCATTTCTTTTTCTCAGAGAAGCTCTGTGTTATATTGAGCTTTGGAATCATACGAACCTGAGTTTAACTGTAGCTCTTTGCTAACTGTATGATCTGGGATGAGTTAACTGACCTTTCTGAGCCAGGATACTGGATGCATCATCTGCCTGTCTGGCTCCTGTATCTACTTCTAGATGGTCTGAACTCTGTCATGGACTAGAGGGGTGGTGTTTATTGACTCACTAAAATTCAGGCAAAGAGATGGAGGAAATATTACTCTCAAAGTCAAGATACAGCAGAATTTAGTTTCCCTTTATCTAATTAATTTATCTTTTAACTTATGTATTGAAAGAAATAGAAACCAAATTGTATTCTTATTTTTACTCTTCTTATTTGTAATGTTTTTTCTGGGATCACTTTATAGGAATATGCAAGTTTTGTTTGTGAAGAGCGATATTTTCATGTCTTCCTTTCCTGTATTTATTTACTGTTGTTTCAGTGTTGATTTCTATTACTTTTGGATTTCTTTCATGTTTTGCAGCAATGTTTCTGAAACACGGTGGCACTTGGCATTTTTTGTATTTTATATTTTGTCAGGGGAATGATTCATGCTTTTCCATTAACTTCTCCTATGTCTGAGATTTATAAACTATTATTTTGATGTGTTAGAAGATGGAATATATTGTGTTACATTGCTGACTACGCACTAACAAACAAATCTTTTCTCCTAAGTCCTTGACTTGAACATTTACTATTAAAGGAATGGATTTCTTTTATGTAACACATTTCCTTAAGCTTCTGTGCACAACACTTTAATTAATGAATATAAAGTTTAAAATCAAATAATTAGAAGGATTGATCCTTAGAGACCACATAGCCCTGACACAAAACAAGTTTCATCTTGCATGCCTATCTGAGTTGAATAGTAGAAGCTATATAGAGTACTATGTTTAGTAAGATTGAGGCTTCATTCAGGGAAGAGTTATGTAATCAATTAGCGGGGTTTGACGGGTGGGAGATGAAGAGAAATATTATTCAATTTTATTCTATTCTGTTACCAATTTTAGCCCAATCTATTTTATAGATTAAAAAACTGAATCTAAAAAGGAAAATGGTTTGTACGAATTTACATAGCATATCTGTAGTGGTTTGAATAGTCCTCCCCAAATTCATGTCTATCTGGAACCTCAAAATATGACCTTATCTGAAAAGTGGATTTTTGCATACATAATTAGTTAAGATAAGGACATACTGCCTTAAGATGGGTCCTAAGTCCAATGACTGGAATGCTTAAAAAAAGAGGAGAGGACAAATAGACATAAAAAGTCTGGGGGAAGACAGAGGCAGAATTTGGAGCGATGTAGCTACAGGCCAAGGAACACCAAGGATTGCCAGCAACTGCCGGAAGCTAGGAAGAGGCAAGGAAGAATTCTTCCCTGTAGCCCTCAGGGGTGCATGACCTTGCCAACAACTTGATTTCAGACTTCTGGCTTCTGGAACTCTGAGAAAATAAGTTCCTACTGTTTTTGATTCTTCATCATGACAGTCCTACAAAACTAATATATCTGGGATTAGAATACATAATACCTCCTTATTCTATATCCAAAGAGTTAAGTGCAGCTTGAGAGAGAAAGAGTAGAAGAATTAAACCTTGAGAAGTGGGAACTCTGTAGGATTATACATGATAAACTTTGGGGTTCCAAATGTGAGATCATACAATCTAAATTATACATTTATGAGAATTAAATATTATAATGAGGGAAATATCAGCTCAGTACAAAACTGGTACAAGGATGTTCTTGATTGAGTGCTGTGTTAGTCAAGATCCATGCAGAATGTGGATTTAGGTAATTTGAGGAGCCTTCCATGCAAGGGTAAATAGGGCAGGGCATAGAGAAATCACAAGGGGTGATACTTGGCTAGTAACAATGGAATGCGGTATCATTACCACTGCGAGGCCTGAAGACACAAGAAGAGGGGGCAGTTAATAGAACCTGGATAACAGAGAGCCAGGTGGAGAGGGTCACCTGGTAAGAGCTCTGTAACCTTCAGGAGACCTATGTATTTAGGACTGGGAGTTTGATATCCCAACCTTTCTCTTCTCACCCCCTTCTATCTATTGTTGGTGCTCCCTGTTGACTAAACCCAAGTGCAATCTTGAAGACAAAGGAACTCAGTGATACAGACCTCACAAGTCAGTTTCCCAGGGCAGAGAGCAGAGCAGAGAAAGGTACAGAGTGGATCATGGGTGGAGGTGGGGCAAATAGACAACCTCCAGTACTAATGCCAACAAATCTAAGAATATACAATGTAGAGTTTCCTAGACAACATGCCAAGTTCAAATCAGAAAGTCCTCTTATCTAAATACTTAGCTCATTCATCATGAACACAGACATCAGTCTTGTTTGGTGTGAGTGAACTCTTAATCCTCTTCTCTCCTAGTATATTGTGTCTTATGGTGACAGCTTTTGTAGACATGTTTGTTTCTAAAATGGTGAATGTATTGGCCCCTGCAGGCCTTAAGTATGAAAGTCCTGTATTAATAAAAAACAAATCAAAACAAAACAAGATGGTAGATGGCATAATTTCCCCCAGGCAGCTGACGGTGCATTCATAGTACTTTCTCTGCCACATTATAAATTGGTGCAAGTGCAATTTCTGTTTTGCAGATGAGAAAATCAAGGCACAGAAAAGGCTAGGAATCTACTCAGGATCATGCTTACTATTCCATGCAGTGAGTTTCGCTGCTTAGTCTGAGAGATGGTCCAGTAACTGCTGTGAAGTCATGATACGTGATAATTTGGGGAATCACAAGGAGTGCTCGCAAGAATGTAAAAATAATTCCCCCTCAGAGAATTAAGCTATAAGGTTGATATATTGATCGTGCCAAACAGCCTTAAAAAAAAACTTGCAATGTTCTCAGCCATGTCTTAAAATCACGAAAGCAGCTGGTAAAGAGCATGGATTCTGAAAACTGGTGGCCTGGATTTAAATTTTGACTTGGCCACTTTTTCTCTGTGACATTGGGTAAGCTACTTGACTTCGTTGAGCCTCAGGTCCTCATGAATAAAACAGGCATCATAATAGGGTCTGCCTCATGGAGCTGTAGGGGAAATTATAAGAGCCGGTGCGTACAAACCATTGTATACGGTGCTTGACATTGAGGAAGTACTGAAAAAATGTTCACTGTGACTATTCCAAGCCCTGGCTGTTAACAGACCTGTTTTGAAGTAACCAAAGAGGTTATGAAAAATCGGAAGGGGTCTTGGGTAGTTGTAGAAGCTTAGAGTGAGCAATGACTGTCTGAAAAAATGTGCTGGCCTGAGGATGGGGTCTGTGTGGTCTCAAGGGCCAGAGGCACATATATCAGACGGTAGTAGTCATCTGAAATTATTCCCCTACTTCTGATTTCTTGCTGCCAAGCAAACATGTGATGATAGTTTGGCTCTCTGGGTAGTTTTCCTAGAAGGCCAGAAGATATAAGAATTAGGCCCCCTTTGGGGCACCTGGGTGACTCAGTCTGTTAAGCATCAGACTTCAGCTCAGGTCATGATCTTGCAGTTTGTGAGTTCGAG
This sequence comes from Prionailurus viverrinus, assembly GCF_022837055.1. Taxonomy (NCBI): domain Eukaryota; kingdom Metazoa; phylum Chordata; class Mammalia; order Carnivora; family Felidae; genus Prionailurus; species Prionailurus viverrinus. The sequence continues at coordinate 34,029,041 of NC_062568.1, forward strand.
CCCCGCGTCGGGCTCTGTGCTGACAGCTCAGAGCCTGGAGCCTGCTTCAGATTCTGTGTCTCCCTCTCTCTCTGCCCCTCCCCTGCTCACACTCTGTCTATCTCTGTCTCTCAAAAATAAATAAAAATGTTAAAAATTTTTGTTTAAAAATAAAAGAATTAGGCCCCCTTCAAAGCTACCTTTCCTCATCAGCTAAATCTGCCTTTCTGATTCTGACCACCTCAAGGAGCCTGACAGGATCAAACCTCTTACACAGCCAGGAGGTGGATCCAGAATAACAGGGGATTCCCAGAGTCACAGTCTCTCAAACTGCATTCCTCAGGCTGTTCATAGGTGTTATGTCATAAAGGGCTTAATCAGTTAGATCACTTTATGACATCATGGAAGTCAGGAGCCTTCTGGGAGCGTTTTTAAAAAAAAATTTTTTTTTTAACGTTTATTTATTTTTGAGACAGAGAGAGACAGAGCATGACGGGGGAGGGTAGGAGAGAGGGAGACACAGAACCTGAAACAGGCTCCAGCCTCCAAGCTGTCAGCACAGAGCCCGACTCGGGGCTCGAACTCACGGACCGTGAGATCATGACCTGAGCCGAAGTCGGCCGCCCAACCGGGCGCCCCGGTCTGGGAGCTTTTATATTTGCTAATAATGCATATTGTGAACCTCTAAGAAGGGGTGTGTAGTGTCCACCACATTCTCTCCTTATTTGACCAAGAGCCTCCTTTCCTAACAATTTCTCAAAGCACCCAAGTTTCTCAAATTGCACTTTGGAACACACTGTGCTTCTAAGGAAACCTCTCTCTGTAAGGCTTCTCGATAGCACATCCATTTGCTTGCAACAGACAATCACGCGATATGAGAGTTACTTCCAGGCATGGACTATTCTTCAATGAGTGGTGTGAGGTCTGTGTGTCACCTCGTGTCTGGAGACAGAAACCGGACATAGTGAAAAATGTGTCCTGAATGATCCATACAGTGACTAATTCCTAACAGATTGCATTTCAATCACAATTTATGTGGGCCAATCTATGCTTCAGAATCTAGGAACTTTTGCTTTCCTGTTACCTGTAAAGATTATCCCCTAGAGAGGTTTATACTTCTGTTCAGTTTTTCACGGGGATGTTTCTCACTGTGGCAGTAGCCATCTCCCCAGTGCTAGTCTTCCCTGCCAACAGAAGTTAACATAGGTAATAATCAGAAAACACTCTGTAGACAGTGATTCTTATATGTGACAGGTAAACACATCCAGTAACCCTAACAGTTTTACTTCTGCAAAACTGCCACGATAGTTTGCTTTTGGTACCCAGCAAAATTTACCTCTTATTTCACCTTTCTAGATTTCCAGGCTTATATATTGAAAGTCATACATATGATTAATTGCTATAATACATTAAGGAAAATGAAAATAAGTACATGTTGAAGGCGCATGAGTAAACGTGAGGTAGCGTAGCATGGGAGTTAAACTCATGTAGTCTGAAGCCAGATGTTTGGATTGAATCCTGGCTCTGCTACTAATCAACCATGTGGCTGTGGGTGTATTACGTAATCTCTGGGTGGCTTACTCAGTTTCACCATCTATAATATGGGAATAATAATAGCATCTAAGTCACGGAGTTGTTGTTAGGATTAAATGAATTAATATTCATAACACATTATAAACAATGTATGACAGATACTACATATAAGGTGTTAAAGAAGGTCATGAAAAAGCAAAAAGTCGGTCTTTAGGAAGTGACCTTTCCATACGATTAGAAAAATAAAATAGCATTAAATTTTTTTTAATGTTTTATTTATTTTTGAGAGAGAGAGAGAGACAGACAGACAGAGTGTGAGCAGGGGAGGAACAGAGAGAGAGAGAGGGAGACACAGAATCCAAAGCAGGCTCCAGGTTCTGAGCTATCAGCACAGAGCCCAACATGGGGCTGGAACTCACGGACCGCGAGATCATGACCTGAGCCAAAGTTGGACGCTTAACGGACTGAACCACCTAGGCACCCTAAAATAACATTTTAAAGAATGCTTTTTAATAACTCAGTGCTCATAAGCTTGATTTAATTTAATTGAGGCAAATGAGGACTTTGAATTTGATAAAAAAATTATCTACTGCTGCTACTTTTTGGTGAAACAGGAAGTTGCCAAGTGATATTCCCAAAGTAACAGCAAGGAAAACAAATGCCCTAACTTGGCGTAGTTTTCTCTTACATACATCACACTCTACACACACCTCAGTGGTCTCTTCTCTGCTTATTAACTGTATGCTGGGATGTGGCCAAAGATCCTGATCCCCGGGAACATGTAAGCATATTCTCAGGGGTGTACTTTTTATAAGAAGTGTTAAGTTTTGTGTTTTTGTTCCAGGGATGATCCCCCGCAAAGAATTTAAATCTTTTCTGACTCATTAGGATCATCAGTTTATAGCATTTGTGCTTATAATGTTGCTGTCGCTGAGTAATACTGCTTTCATTGTCTGAGCTTACGAGAAAAGACAAAAGGTAGATTTAATATGTAAGTGATGTGCTTGAGCCAAGGAAGGGCCAAAAATGAGGATTTCATGGTAGTTTTCATAGAGAAAAATGAACAGAACTGAGTTATCATCTAGCATCATGCGTTATTTTCATGATGAACTCAAAATAGCCTTTGCTGTTAATAGTCCATGTTGCAACCTCATTATCGTCCTGGCGAAGCACCAGTTATCAATTACAGTAAATGAGCGTTGTTAATTAGAATTTTATTTGTCTTTTTAGTTTTGCTTATCATTCACACATTTTATGGTTTTATGTACTTGTCTAGCACTATTGACATTTAATTATGTATTTGTGTGTATATATTATGTTAAAAATGACTTATCTGCATTAGAGACTATGCCAGAATTTCCCCCTCCTTTCTATAAGGGATCCATGCATTAGTGAAATTCAAAAAACACTGCCTAGGGAGGAGATGGTCTTGGCCCTGCTAGAAAAGAGACTCAGAGCACAGAAGGTCAAGGAGATTTTTCCCCTTTTCTGACTTGGCCGTGCCGGGTGTCCAGCTTATCAGCCGACACAAATCAGTGCTGTACACAGTGGCTGCAGTGGAAAGCTGATGCAGACAGGTGGTCTGTTTCTTTATATCACCCTCATCTCTCTGTTCCCTTTACATCTTTAAATGTTCTCTTCTGTCTTCTTCCTGCTCCTCACGCATTTTCTAGCAAGCTTCTGTGTTAGGGTCTTTGCACGTTGGTTCTCTGTGCCTGGAACACAAGGCTAACTCCCCAGAATTACTCACTTCTTTGCTCCTATATCACCTTCTGAATGAGGCTTGTTTTACATTCCTATTCTTGAGTCCTTTACCCACTCCAGTATTTTTCCCCAAACACGTATCATTTTCCATTGCACGCTGTAATTTACCTATTATGTTTATTATTTATTGTGTCTCTCCCTCTTTCATTTTCTGTTAGAATGTCAGCTCCATAAGGACAGGAGTTTTCTATTTTGTTTAGTTCACTAATATATCCTGAAGGCTTAAAATAGACGCTCAATAAAAAATCTTGAATGAACTTGTCATTTTACTTTTTTCTTAGTACAATTCTTCATAAATTTATAGCCTATGTTTCTTGTTTCCAAACAGTTTGAAGGATAGGGGTGGTGAGGGCACAATTGTATATAGTAGTAGGTGGAAGTTTAGGATACATAGCTCTGTACTGTCCTGACAGTTTTTCACTTTAAATGAGGCATTTCACATTAAATGAAACATATTTAGTATATGTTTATAGATAGTATTCCCGTCTGGTTAGTTTCCTGTGGACTATTTTGGAATAAGTAATTAAGAAAACCAACTCATCTACTATAGCAATTGTTTTAATTCAGGTGAATTAGAATCCAATAAAATGCTTTGTATTAGTATTGCACTTGACCATTTGAAGAGCACTTTGATAAAAATTCCCTTGTATGTTCTTTTCATCAACCATGACTGGGGTGACAGGTATTTTTAGCCCCTTCACTGAGGTTGCAGAGAAGTTAAAGAACTAGTTTAAGATAATGAAAATGATTTTCTAAGGCCTGAAACCTAGGTCTTTAAAGTCCTACATAGGACTTTTTATAGCCAGTTATGGTATCAGATTATGGGGCAACTAATGGAGAGGGAGGACAAAGAATACAGAACCTCAGGAAGGCATCTTATAGATGAAACATTAATTTCTCTCTACTGAGATCATATTAAAAGATTTTCTTTAATATTCCCATTTTCAGTGGTCTAGTGAACACTTCCTATTAAGTAACTATAGCTTTTATATTCTGATTAAGTAAATGAGCTGTTGTTTGTAAGGCAGCGAAGGCTTTTACATCTTAATGAGATTACACTGTGATTTATTGCATATGGGATACAGAAAAGAAACCATCAGAAAGTGACTCAGGAGATTTATGTTAATGTCATGAAGTTATTGAGAAATTCAGAGAAGAATAAAATAGATTAAACCTAGGTATTTAGAATAAGTGATTAGTATTTTATAAAGCATACACAAGAAATTAATCAACTGGCAGTTTAGTTTAGATTGTTGTTGTTGTTATTATCCTTAACTCGGGACATTGTAATGGAGGACTGTAAAAAGTAGTAGGCAAGGGAATTACAAGTGGTGTTTTCATCATTTCATTGTGTAAATACTCATAAATTTGTGTTCTCTTGTTTGCTTTCCCAGAGCCCTTATAAGTAATTTCACATTGTTATTTTTCTTACCACCTTGTGATTTTTTTTTTTTTCTTAGTGCGGCCATTCTTCTGGCCTGTGAGAGTTGGGACCAAACTTTAATCATTTTTGTGTCCCCAGGATCCAGCATCTATTTGACCCATGGAAGGGGCTCAGTGCCTGTTCACCCTCAAGTGAATGAGGAAGTGTAATGAGCAGTCCTGGGTTGGATTTTTCTTTTAATCAGACTTTCAGTTTGGGAGATCTAGATTTCATTTGTTTTTGGATTTGCACAGATAGGAGAATTAGGAGACAGACCATCTAACTCTAGAGTGGAGCAGACACTAAGCCAGTTGCTGTAAAACCATTGCTCCATCTAATCCTCAACAACTTGTTAATGTTGTATGATTTTCATCCCCATCTTACAGATGAGGAATATGGAACACAGAGACATTAAATTACTTTTCCAAAGTCACGCAGTAACAAGTGATAGAACAGGATTTGAACACAGGGGATATATTTAACCACTGTACTAAAATGTTTTACTTTTTTTGCCACAGAGCAGAAGAGAATATAGTTTCCATGTTCACTTATCAAAGATTTGCAAAGGGAGGCATCTGGCTGGCCCAGTTGGAAGAACATGGGACCCTGGACCTCAGGGTTGTAAGTTTGAGCCCCACATTGGATGTAGGAGTTACTAAAAAAATAAATAAAAACTTAAAAAAAAAGATTTGGAATGAATGGTGTACATATAGCGTGAAAGTTCACTAAATGCTTTAGGTTTTTGGTTGAAATGTTCACCTTCCATTTTATATCTCAACCCACCTCGGTCTAGCTTTTGGCTTTTGACAGTCACTGCCCCCGCTAAGGTCATTAGGGACTTCATCATTGCTAAATGGACTTTTTTTTTTTTTTTCAGGCTTTAGCCTCTAATCTTTGAGAATTTGTTGCTGTTGATCTCAGATTCCTTCTTGAAAATGTATATATTTTTGGCCTTACGTGAGACCATTCTCTCCTAGTTACCTGCCTACATTTGTTTCCACTTTGTCCTCTATTGTCTCTTCTTCCTCTTTAAATACTGGTGTTCTCCAGGTTTTTATCCTAGGCCATTTTCTTCTAATTTTGTGCTTGGCACTCTCTGAGAAACGCATCCATCTCCATGGCTTCAGCTAACACCCATAGCCTTCAAATCTTCAATTTTAATTGTTTCTGAGTGCCATCATTGTATTTTCAGTGTTGACCTGACATCTCTATCTGGATGGGCCCCACACTCTTCAAACTCATTATAACCCAAACCAAATTTGACCACACCCCCATCCTGTAACCAGTTCACCTCTTCTTTTCTCTAATGTTGCTGGTGGCGGTTACCCACATAGAGATTTGTGACTTATTCTTAAATTTTTTTCCATCACCTCCCCCCGAACTGGTCTGGTCAGTTCCCCTCTTCAACATCTACTTCTACCCCCACTGCCTCTGCTCTTATACTTGTCATCTGTCCCCTAACTTTGCAGCACACTTCTGACTGATGTTTTGCTACAATCTCTTCCTGCTGTAATTCATCCTCTGTGTTTTCACTAGAATCATTTGTCTTATAAAATACGGTTTTGTCCCTGATTATGAAAGTTAAGCTCAGTGAAAAACATGGAAAAGACAGGAAATAGAAAGAATAAAATAAAAAACTACTCGTAGTCCTGCTACCGCCTCCAATATAATTCTTACTAACATTGAAGCCAGTTACACTTTTATAGTACAGTGTGATCATCTCAGCTACCCTGATTTAAAACCTTCACCATGAAGGTGGAAGTGCAGTTGCCATCTGAATCTGTTGGTGTAGATAGCTTGTTAAAGGCAAGTTAGTTATAAATAATGCAGGCAAAGTAAAGCATTTATTGTTATCCGATGGAGAACACAGTCCTTCGTCATCTTGTACAGACTGTCACTCCCTTCTTTTTGAGGTTCGTAAACTTTGTCTTGACTACAGTGATTTGCAAACTTTGAAAATATCCCTAGTTTCTAATTTTATTTAAAAATGGTTATGTTAAAACCATTTTAATACAGAGTCTTTTGCCATGTTTGAAAAACCACGTTATTAGGGCCTGTTTTACTTTAAGTGATAGAGTCACATGGCACCAAAAATTAATTAATTAATTAATTAATTAATTATTTATAGCACGAGCAGGGCTGGGGCAGAGAGAGGGAGAGAGAGAGAATGTCAAGCATGCTCTGTGCTGTTGGTGCAGAGCCCCACATGGGGCTCGAACTCACGAACTGTGAGATAATGACCTGAGCCAAAGAGTTGGACACTTAACCAACTGAGCCACCCAGGTGCCCCTGGATCAAAAAAATTTTTAAGTGAGAAAAGATCTAGATTGAAAAGTATCCCTGCAACCTCTCCTGCATTTCCAAATCTCTCCCTTTCCCTCCAACAGGTAATAATGCTTATTACTTTCATGCTTATCCTTTCAGGCTCTCCATATATACATGAGTAGGTATATATTCTGCCTATGCTTGTGTATACATATATGCAAGCAAATGCAAATATATACATATTTTTAAATTCCCCTTCATTTTCTATAAAAATTAGCGAAGTATGTATATTCTTCTATACCTTGATTGTTTCACTTTATATATTTTGTAGATTTTTCCATGTCAGTATATAGAAAGAGCCCCATTCTTATATATTTGAACACTATTTTAATTGTTGAGATGTCCATGTTTTATTGACTGGTACACCTGATAGAGCTTTAAATTTTCTCCAGCTTTCTACTACAAACAAATAATGCTTTTATTTTATTTTATTTTATTTTATTTTATTTTTTATTTTTATTTTCTTTTAAGTGTTTATTTATTTTTGAGAGAGAGACAGAGTACAAGCAGGGGAGGGGCAGAGAGAGAGGGAGACACAGAATCTGAAGCAGGCTCCAGGCTCAGCTCACGGACCTGAGCTAAAATCGGACGCTTAACCAACTGAGCCACCTAGGTGCCCCAAACAAATGATGTTTTAATGAATAATCATATATATATATATATTCATATATATATTTATATATAAGTATATATTCATATAGATACATATATTCATATTATATATGAATACATATATATATATATATATATATATATATATATATATATATATTAGAAGAAAATGGCCTAGGATAAAAACCTGGAGAACACCAGTATTTGAAGTGGAAGAAGAGACAATAGAGGACAAAGTAGAAACAAATGTAGGCAGGTAACTAGGAGAGAATGGTCTCATGTAAGGCCAAAAATATATACATTTCAAGAAGGAATCTGAGATCAACAGCAACAAATTCTCAAAGGTTAGAGGCTAAAGCCTGAAAAAAAAGTCCATGTAGCAATGATGAAGTCCCTAATGACCTTAGTGGGGGCAGTGACTGTCAAATATTGAAGCCAGAAGCTAGACCGAGGTGGGTTGAGGTATAAAATGGAAGGTGAACATTCCCACCATATATATATATGAAAGCATTCATTGCAAGCATTCTTATTTTCAACTGAGGTAAAATTCACTTAGAATAAATTAAACATTTGAAACATTTGAAAATGATAAGTTCAGTGGAATTTACTGCACTTATAATTTTGTACAACCATCACCTATATCAAGGCCAAAAAACGTTTTTACAACCCTTAGAGGAAATTCTGTATCAGTTAAGCAGTCATTTTCCAATCCTCTTACCCAGCCCCTGACAAATACCAGTTTGCTTTTCTGTGTCTATGGATTTACCTGTTTTGCATATTTTATATAAATGGAATCATGTAATATATGACCTTCCCTATGTGACTTCTTTCTTTTTTTTTTTTTTAATTTTTTTTTTCAACGTTTATTTATTTTTGGGACAGAGAGAGACAGAGCATGAACAGGGGAGGGGCAGAGAGAGAGGGAGACACAGAATTGGAAACAGGCTCCAGGCTCTGAGCCATCAGCCCAGAGCCTGACGCGGGGCTTGAACTCCCGGACCGCGAGATCGTGACCTGGCTGAAGTCGGATGCTTAACCGACTGTGCCACCCAGGCGCCCCTCTCTGTGACTTCTTTCACTTAGCATAATGTGTTTGGGGTCCATCCATGTTGTAGCATGTATCAGTACTTCCTTTCTTTTTATGACTAAGTAACATTTCATTGTATGTATATACCACATTTTATTTATTCTTTCATCCATTGGTAGATACCTGGGTTATTTCAACATTTTGGTTTCTGTGACTAATGCTACTATGATCATTTGTGTAGAGATATTTGTTTGAGTAACTACATTCAATTCTTTGGATATATGTACCTATGAGTATGATTGCTAAATCATATGCTATTTCTGTGTTTGACTTTTTGAGGAACCTCCAAACTTTTTCAAGGCAGGTGTACCATTTTACATTCCCACCTGTAATGGATGAGAATTCTGATTTCTTCACATCCTTGCCAACACTTATTATTATAGCCTTTCTAGTGGGTGTGTGGTGATATTGCCTTGTGATTTTTATTTGCATTTTCCTAATGACTAATGATGTTGAGCAACTTTTCATGTGTTTCTTGACTAGTTGTTTATCTTCTCTGGAGAAATGTCTATTCAAGTTTTTTGCCCATTTTTAAATTGGGTTTTTGGTCTCTTTGTAGTTGCATTGTAAGAATTCCTTATATATTCTGGGTATTAGACCCTTAACAGATAAATGATTTGCAGATATTTTCGCCTCTTCTGTAGACTGCCTTTTCACTTTCTTGATGGTCCTTTAAAACCCCAAAGGGTTTCATTTTGATGTAGTTCAACTTACCTATGTTTTCTTTTGTGCTTATGCTTTTATTTCCATAATTAAGATTCCCTTACCAAATCCAAGCTCATAACATTTATCCCTATGTTTTCTTCTAAGAGTTTCATAGTTTTTTCTTTTACATTTATGTCACTGATCAATTTTTGAATTAATTTTTATATACGGTGTGAGAGATAGGGGTCTGATTTCATTCTTTTCCATGTGGAAATCCAGTTATCCCAGAAACATTTGTTGAAGAGACTCTTCTCTACCTATTGAATAGTCTTGGCACCCTTATTGAAAATCAGTTAATTATAGATGTATGGGTTTATTTCTGTACTCTCAATTCTATTACATTATTCTATATATCTATTCTAGTATTATTACTACACTGTTTTTATTGTTGTAAATGCTTTGTGGTAGGGTTTTGAATCAGGAAATGTGTACCTTCCAACCTTTTTTTTTTTTTAAGATTGTTTTGGCTATTTGGAGCCCCTTGCAATTCCATATGAACTTGAAAATCATCTTTTCCATTTCTGAAAAAAAAAGACCTTTGGAATTTTGGTAGTGATTGAATTGTAATCTGTAGATTGCTTTGGGTAGTATTGACATCTTAAAGATATTAAATCTTGAATTCATGAATGTAAGACATCTTTCTATTTACTTAGGTCATTTTCAACTTCTTTAAGCAATATTGAACAGATTTCTGTGTACAAGTCATTTACCTACTTGGTTAAATTTATTTCTGGATATTTTATTCCTTTGGATGCTATTGTAAGTGAAATTGCTTTCTTAATTCCCCTTATGGATACTTATTGCTGGTGTATAGAAATACAATTGATTTTTGAGTTTCCATCTTGCATCCTACAATTTTGCTGAATGCATTTATTAGGTCTAATAGTTTTTTTTGTGTGGATTCTTTAGGATTTCCTATATAATACTTTGTCAACTATAAATAGAGACAATTTTACTTTTTGTTTTATTTTGCCTGACTTTCATATCCCTTTCTTGTCTAATAGCTTTGGCTAGGATTTTCAGTACAATGTTGAATAGAAATGTCAAAAGCAGACATCTCTGTTTCATTCCTGATCTTAGGGAGAAGGTTCTCAGTCTTTAGCCATTAAGTATGATGTTAGCTGTGGGCTTTTCTTTTCTTTTTTTAAAGTTTTTATTTAAATTCAAGTTAGTTAACATAGAGTGTGATATTAGTTTTAGGTGTACAGTTTAGTGATTCAGCACTTCCATGCATCACCCAGTGCTCATCATAACAAGTGCCTTCCTTAATCCTCATCACCTATTTAACCCATCTCTTCCCTACCTCCCCTCTGATAACTGTCAGTTTGTTCTCTAGAGTTAAGTCTGTTTCTTGGTTTACCTCCCCTTCTCTTTTTTCCCCCCTATGTTCATTTGCTTTGTTTCTTAAATTCCACATGAGTGTAATCTTATGGTATTTGTCTTTCTCTGACCGATTTATTCGGCTTAGCATAATCCTCTCTAGCTCCATCCATGTCAGTTGCAAATGGCAAGATTTCATTCTTTTTATGGCTGAGTAATAATCTACTATATGTATCTGTATATTGTATATATGTGTATATCTATATCTATGTCTATATCTATATCTATATCATCTATATCTATATACACAACATCTTTATCCATTTCTCAGTCAATGGACATTTTGGCTTTTCCATAATTTAGCTATTATAGATAATGCTGCTATAAACATTGGGATGCATGTATCCTTTTGAATTAGTATTTTTGTATTCCTTGAGTAAATACCTAGTCGTGCAATTGCTGGATCATAGGGTAGTTCTATTTTTAACTTCTTGAGGAACTTCCATACTGTTTTTCAGAGTGGCTGCACCATTTTGCATTCCCACCAACAGGGCAGGAGAGTTCTCCTTTCTCCACATCTTTGTCAACGCCTGTTGTTTCTTGTGTTGACTTTAGCCATTCTGACAGGTGTGAGGTAATATATCATTGTAGTTTTGATTTGCATTTTCCAAAAAATGAATAATCCAATTAAAAAATGGGCAGAAGACATGAACAGACATTTTTTCAAAGAAGACATACAGATGGCCAATAGACACATGAAAAGATGTTCAACGTCATTCATCAAAAAGATTTTTCTTTTTGATGAGTGGCTATGTATATTTTAATATCATTATAAACTCATGTGTTTTAATGAGTTGCAGAGTTTTTTAAATACTCAAACTGTACCATTTAGGGCAACAGAAAAACTATATTAGAAGGTTTTTCAAGAGCAGTTGTATATTTTATCTCTTGTACCTCCACCCAGAACCCTCATTTTCTGCAGGTAACCATTTTGTGTTGTCCTCTTCTTTATCATCCCCACATTTGTTTGTTTGTTTTTCATAAATAAAAGCAAATTTGTGTGTGTGTGTGTGTGTGTGTGTGTGTGTGTGTGTGTGGCGTACCATAGCACTATGTATACTATTTTGGCTCTGTACAATGGCCGCTAAAATGGTTTGGCCAAGTTGACAAAAAGATGACAAGGCAGATGACAAGTCCAGATATAAAGTCAACAGTCTGACTCCTGAGCTTGGGCTCATAGTGGCCTGCTTATATTTACGGCAGTCCCATTGACTCACAACCCAATAGAGACCCTAAAGGAGGCTTTTGTGACTTTTACTTTCAGAGTAATGAGTAAAAAAGTAATTTGAACACAGTATTAGCAATGGAGCCTGGTTTTCAAATAGTTGTAAAGATGCTATGTGAGAATGCATCAGAATAAACTTGTACCAAAAAGAAAGAGAAAAGCTGCTTCTTGGTTTTGTTTCCTTTTTTTTCTTTGTATTTCAATAGTTTGGTTGATTCAAATTTTCTATTTTTGATTTAGCAATATTGATTTGCTGGCAAGAAATGGGGAGAAAAGCTTATTCTAAGCACTTTAAGATATAATATTTGTTATTACATGATGAATTTATGAAATGGATGCTTTGCCTCAATCATGCATTAATTATTCTGAGGCCATTTCAGGAAAATCTCCACCCAGATAAGTTTTAGTACTTTAGATTATTAATGTAATTCTTCATAGCAGACAACTTTAAGCAGATAAAGAATTAAAAGGAACTATAATATAGTTTGCCTTTTAGCTTATATTTGAAACTCTGTCTCTCCAGGATTTTTGGAATTTACTCATTTTATCACTAAAAGTCTAAGCAGCTTTTCCTTGGCACTAACTAGTGAGTAGCTTCAACTAACTTGGTTTCTTTTTGACTTAGAGTTTATTGTTGTTAAAACTTCCTTGACCTGCCAGTGAAACTTGAGCATCGTCAGAGTAGTCTTTATAATAAAGTTTTCCTTAAAGAATGAAAAATTATTTTATTTTATGTTTTGTTACCAGATTCTTCTTCTTCACTTCTCAATGTAATCGGTTATTTAGATGTGCCTTTGTGTCTGTTCCACACTTAGTATTTCTTCAAATTTTGTTTTAGCGTTTGTTCCTAAATACATAAATTTGGACACCAGTAAGTTATGAAGTACTTCACACTTAATGATGTTTAAGGCAAAGTCTGAGGGAAATAAGAACTAATTTAGAGAATCAGCTCTTATTTATTTAATCAAAAACATATACCAGATGTTTCCCAAAATTGGAAGATTGTTAGCAGTATGAAGGTTAATAAAATATGGTTCCTATCCTCAAAGAAGATAGACTGATAGAGGGAATTAGGTAGGACAGTGTTTCCAAGTGGACCAGATTCTTTAACATTGCTGTAAGAGGAAAAGATTTTAAAAAGGGCACATGTGAAAGCACTTTGCATAGTGGTTGATATTTAATGACACAGAAGGTTTTAATTTTTTAAGTTTTTTTTTAAATTGAGGTATAATTGACATATTAATGACATAACTTTTAAAAGTGTTACCTTGATTTTAAAAAGTAAAAATTAGTTTTCTGGTAAAATTCATTCAAATTTCTTTAAAGAAAAACTGGAAATTGTGTCTGTGGTCGTGAATGCTTACAATGGTTGATTGTACTGTGATTTTTCTGAAATAGCCTGGAACTCTGAATTTTTTATATTTGTGTTTGATTTATATTGATTCACAAATCCATTTAGAGCAGATCTCTTTGGGTTGATGACTACTGAGTACTTGAAGTTTTGAATATAACCTTCAATTTAGTTAGATTCTAAATAGTTTTCATGTGATACCTTTTGCTTCAATTTTTTTTTCTTACTGTTCCTTTACCAGATGTCTCTTGAATCTGTGTCTTGTCCCCTAGAGATGTCCATATGATGAATGATACTTGTGTTTTTCAGCATCTTGAGACATGGGTTATTGATAATATGTGGCTAGCTACAAGGTCATTTTTTTTGGCAGCTCCATTTGACAAGTAAAAACTTCTTTTGAATGAGTACTTTAACGTAAGTAATATTTTCCAGTGTCAGAATATTTATGATTAAATATAGATTAGAAAGGAGAACACAGAGCATATAGAAAGATAAGAGAGAGATGCCAAACTTAATTTTTTTCTGTATTACTGTTTCTATATTTTTTCTGCAATACTAAGCCAAATTGAAGCCTCTATTTTCTGATTATTAAAGTAGTGCAAGTTCATTATAGACAAGTTGGAAAATATGGAACAGCATAGGAAACACTTGAGTCTTCCTGCCAAGTGGTAATTATTATAAGCATTTTAGCATATCCTTTTTATAATGATATTTTCATAAATATGTGTATTTAAGAATTTTGTTTTGAGTATAGTTGACACACAATGTTACGTTAGTCTCAGGTATACAACACAGTGATTCGACTTCTCTATATATGTTGTACTATGCTCACCAAAAGTGTAGCTACCATCTGCCTCTATACACTATTACAGTATCACTGACTATATTCCCTATGTGGTGCCTTTTATTTCCATGATTTATTCATTCCATAACTGGAAGCCCATATGTCTTCATGCATTTTGCCCATCAACTTACTCCATTCCCTCTGGCACCCATTAACTTGTTCTCTGTATTTATAGGTCTGATTCTGCTTTTTTGTTTATTTGCTTATTTGTTTTGTTTTTTAGATTCCACCTATGAGTGAAATCATATGGTATTTGTCTTTATCATTCTGACTTATTTGACTTAGCATGATACCCTTTAGGTCCATCCATGTTGTGGCAGGTGTGTGTGTGTGTGTGTGTGTGTGTGTGTGTGTGTGTGTGTGAATCACATCTTCCTCATCCATTCACCTGTCAGTGGACACTTAGGTTGCTTCTGTATCTTAGCTATTATAAATGTATAATAAATGTAAGGGTGTATATATCTTTTTGAATTATTGTTTTCATTTTCTTTGGGTAGATACCCAGTAGTGGAATTATTGGATTATATGTTATTTCTATTTTTAATTTTTTGAGAACCTTCCATCCTGTCTTCCACAATGGCTGTTAAAATTTCCATACTATCCAAATCTATCTGCAGATTTAGTGCAATCCCTATCAAAAACCAACAGCGTTTTTCACAGAACTGGAACAAATAATTTTAAAATTTATATGGAGCCACAAAAGACCCCAAATAGCCAGAACAATCTTAAACAAATTTTTTTTTAACATTCATTTATTTTTGAGAGAGAAAGCGACAGAGCATGAGCAGGGGTAGAAGCAGAGAGAGAGAGAGGGAGACACAGAATCCGAAACAGGCTCCAGGCTCTGAGCTGTCAGCACAGAGCCCGATGCGGGGCTCAAACTCGTGAACCATGAGATCATGACCAGAGCTGAAGTCGGATGCTTAACCGACTGAGCCACTCAGGCGCCCCATAGCCAAAGCAATCTTAAGAAAGAAAAGAAGCTGGAGGTATCACAATTCCAGATTTCAAGACATACTACAAAGCTGTAGTAAGCAAAATATTATGGTACTGGCACAAAAATAGACACACAGATCAATGGAACAGAATAGAGAGTCCAGAAGTAAACCCATGCTTATATGGTCAATAAATCTATGGCAAAGAAAGCAAAAATATACAATGGGGAAAAGTCAGTCTCTTTAATAAATGATACTGGGAAAATTGGATATCTACATGCAAAAGAATGAAACTGGATCACTTTCTAACACCACATACAAAAATAAACTCAAAATGGACTAAAGACCTAAGTGTGAGACCTGAAACCATAGAAATCCTAGAAGAGAGCACAGGCGGTAATTTCTCTGACATCACCTGTAGCAATGTTTTTCTAGATAGGTCTTCTAAGGCAAGGGAACAAAAGCAAAAACAAACTATTGGGACTACATCAAACTAAAAAGTTTCTTTATTTTTGCACAGTGAAGGAAACCATCAACAAAACAAAAAGGCTGCCTAGTAAATGGGAAAAGATATTTGCAGGTGATGTATCTGTTAAGGGGCTAATAGCCAAAATATATGAAGAACTTAATATAACTCAATACCAAAAAATCAGATAATTTGATTAAAAACTTGGCAGTGGATCTGAATAGACATTTTTTTCAAAGGACTTACAGATGGCCAACAGACACATGAAAAGATGCTCAACATCACTCTTCGTCAGGGAGTTGCAAATCACAACCACGATGAGCAATGAGAGATCACCATATACCTGTTAGAATGGCTAAAATAAAAAAGACAAAAAATAACAAGTGTTGACAAGGATGTGGAGAAAAAGGAAGCTTTGTGCACTGTTGGTAGAAATATGTGTTACAAATTTTAAACCCAATTAAGCTCATATTGTGCATATAGCTCTGCAGTATGCTTTTCACTTATTATATCATGAACATTTTCCATGTCATTAAAAATTGGGAACATTGTGTGATGGCAACATAATAGGGTATAATGTGGCTGTGCCATACGTACGTATTCATTTATTTTTGGATACTTACATAGTAGTTTCTAATTATTACAGATCACAACACAGTGACCACTAAATTTACATGATCTTAAGTGGCACATATTTTTAGAACATGTGTCTTATTTTGCTTAGTAAGCCATGGCAGATAATTTTTTTTCATGTGTAAAATTATCCTTACTTTTCTGGTATTTCTGTTTTTTTCCCCTTGTACTATTCTCCTTTACTGAAGGAAGTTTTTAAGTTTAAAAAACAATGGCTTTTTAAAAATGCGATTGAGATGTTTATTTATAAAGTCTGAAACAGATTAGAGGGTAAAATGACAAATCCTGATGACAGCAATTTGTAATGGAAATGCTTACAGACCCTTAAATATATCTTGGTAGGGAAGGGCGGCGGGAGGGAAACAAGTTGTTACAGTTTGTTCCAGGAAAGGCATTTTGGATGAATGCCATCTTTTACAAGGATGCCTTGTGATTTTAGTTTCATCCACTGCACTTAACCTTTCCCAAAGTGATTGCTGAAACAAATGTATATAGTGCAAAGAAGTCATTAACATAATTCTTTTCCTCCAAAATGTTATTTGAATTCTAGTAAAAGCATTGAATTTGTGCCAGATTTAATCATGTCAAATGACCTAGAGCAGAATGACTCCAGAAGTCAGTTCAGCTGCCTTCCTGGTGGAAGTATCTATTTCGTGTTAAAATTTGTCACAGAAATAACATTCTAAAAACTTTTCTAGATATTTCAGTGATTTGGTCTTCTCTGTTGAGAATAACAACACTAATACCTGAGAGTTTATTGACAGTGAATACATACTCTTTGCCAGGCACTGTCTCCGTACTGTGTGTAGCTTTACAGTCCTTCCCAAATTGTGCTGGTCTTGCATCGTTATTGTCCGCATTTTATACATGAGGGAACTAAAGTTCAGAAAGGTTAATCATCTGTCAAGGTCTCATGTCTAAAAGATGTCCATTTGGGCTGCAGAACCAGTGCTACTCTGTACTGTATTTACAAGCTGTTGGAGAGATCTTAGGCATATAAGTAACTGACTAAATGAGAAAATGTCTTAAATTATATTAAAACATGTTAATAAAACATAATGAATAAGTTTAGTGTCTGACTTATAATTTTTAAACATTACAGAACATACTTAAAGGTTGACTTTATTCTTTTTGAAAAAGGGACACAATTATTTAGGGGGAAAAAAATCCTCACTTTTCACCCTTCCTGGCTAGAGATCTTGGCAAGCAGGAGCACAGTTGCTATTATTGTGACTTTGTCTGTTGTGTGTACAGATACATGCTGCCAGATTCTGTGCCCCACACCTTTTATAAACACCATATTTAACTTGGAAGAGAAAAAGTTATTCTTGGCAACGCTCACATGGCAAAAGTAGCAAGTGCAAGGGCCACCAAACAGTATCCTGACCTGAAGCTGGAATTGTGAGACTACGTCTAGAATTGAACTTACTGTCTACAAGGCACGTCTCAATAAAGGAGAGGATTATTACTCAGTTTACCAGGAGGCAGGAAAGCTGCAAAAATGAGATCTATGTCCCATCTCCTTATGTATTGCTGGTTTGTGCTTCTTATTACTGTTGTCATTGCCAGATATGAAGATCATTAGGTAGCTAATAAGGACCCAGTACTAAGATGACCAAAGTGGTTGAAAGACCTTCTTTTTTGAAAACAGCCTGCAACAGTCATTTCATGTCAGCAAAGACGCACAGATAGGGTATTGGTATGATGATGGAGCTCTTCGCTGAGTCCTCAAATGTTAGAATGCAGGGGTCTCTTTGAAATTTGAGAGACATACATTTATAATAAGTGAAATGTGCTGTTATATGCGTCGAAAGTAATTTTTTATGAAATTTTACTCAAGTGTTATCTAAAAAAAATTTTTTTAATGTTTTATTTATTTTTGAGACAGAGAGAGACAGAGCATGAGCAGGGGAGGCGCAGAGAGAGAGCGAGACACAGAATCTGAAGCAGGCTCCAGGCTCTGAGCTGTCAGCACAGAGCCCAACGCGGGGCTCGAACTCATGAACCGCGAGATCATGACCTGAGCTGAAGTCGGACGCTCAACCTTCTGAGCCACCCAGGCACCCCTAAAGTGTTATTTTGAGACGTGGCACAAGCTAAAAAGAAAAGTTGACAGATCCACAAAAACATGTAGATTCATATATTGCTGACAGATTCAAAGCGAATTAGTATGAGAAGTTAAGGATGTTCTTACAGACATTCATTCAATAAATTCTTTCTGGCTGCTAACCTTTGAGATGGTACCACAGAAATCCACTCTTGTGTCCAATCTTGGGCTCACTGCACAGAGCAAGCACGGTCAAATCCTCCTTTCTAGAACCCACTAGTGCTTCTCAAATTTTCTATGGCCTTTCAGTCCCATCACGGACACTGATCTTTTGTAAAGTACAATAAAAGTAGACCTAGGGGTGCCTGGGTGTCTCACTTGGTTGAGCGTCTGACTCTTGATTTTGGTTCAGGTCCTGATCTTGGAGTTCGTGGGACTGAGCCCCATGTTGGGCTCTGTGTGGATAGGGTGGAGCCTGTTTGGGTTTCTCTCTCTCCCTCTCTCTCCGCTGCTCCCCCTTCCTCTCTTTCTCTCAAAATGAATAAATAAATAAACATTAAAGAAAAAAAAACTTAGAAAAATGAAATGAATACAAGATCTACAAAATATAAGCCCACATTTTCATTATTATTATATTATTATTATTATTATTACTGAACAGACTTAAAATTACTCTGACAAATTTCTGTAAAAGTTTGTAAAGTCTCATGTTCAATTTCTGTCCTTCTCTCAAATCATTAACGATAAGTTCATGGCCCAGTGCTGGTCCATGACCTATATTTTGAGGAGTACTGTTCTAGACTTATATACAAGCAAAAACTTTTTTTTCTCATGTTAGCATCCCTTTCTGTGTTCATGTTTTCTGTACTTGCTTTCCATTATACTCACTTTTTTCTTCTTTTAAGATAGATTGAACATAATCATCATGAGAATTGTTAGGAAAGAGTACACTGCAAAGATACAGAGATTTATGTCTATTTTTGAAGTTTCTAACAAAACACATTTGCAAAACCAAATGTGACATTCACATATACATGTACATTAGTGTACAGTCTAATTAAATTTTGAGACTGCAGACTAGTGTCTCTTAAAGTGTAGTTCTAGTATTACCTATATCAGAATTAGTTGGGGTGATTGTTTAAAATGCAAATTTCTAAGACCCATCCTATATCTACTGAATCAGAATTTCTGCTCTTTGCTCTATGGAGTCTGATTTTTAAGTTTATTTTTAATTTTTAAAAAATGTTTATTTATTTTTGAGAGAGACAGCATGAGCAGGGGAGGGGCAGAGTGAGAGGGAGACACAGAATCCAAAACAGGCTCTAGGCTGTGAGCTGTCAGAACAGAGCCCAACACGGGGCTCGAACTTAGGAACTACGAGATTGTGACCCGAGCCACAGTTGGACACTTAACCAGCTAAGCCACCCAGATGCCCCTATAGTTTATCTAGTTTGAGAGAGAGAGGGGTGGGGGAGAGAGAGCGGAGGAGGGACAGAGAGAGGGAGAGAGAGAGAATCCCAAGCTGGCTCCACACTGTCAGCATAGAACCTGACGTGGGGCTTGAACCCATGAACCATGAGATCATGACCTGAGCCGAAATCAAGAGTTGGTCGCTTAACTGATTAAGCCACCCAGTGCCCCTGGAGTCTGAATTTTAAGCATAAGTCCCAGATGTTTGTAATATACAATACAATTTGAAAACTTTTCTTTCAGAGTTGGGAATTTATGTGATTATTTGATTCTACATCATGCACTGTTGTGGTAAATTATAAATCCCAATTCTGAAAATGTTCCCTGTGTGAATATAGTGGAGTCTCTATGTATGTACTTCTAGCAGAGACTCTCCAGGATATATTATTGAGTTCATTGCTATCTCAGGTATATGCAAAGCATAACTGGGAAAAGGTAATGTTCTCATTGTACAGATAGAAACAAAGTATACACATAGACAAATAAAATAATTTTATATTCTTCCTTTTTTGGCTTCATTTTAGTTTCTTAGTTTTACATGACTACAGTCTATTTTTAAATTCACCCTGTTGTACAATATAAATTTATTTGGAATAATAAATAGCATAGGAGCAGAACTCACTAGTCATATGTAATTAAACAGTTGTTATGAATTGAATGAGGGAGGTGGAATTGTATGTAAACCACCGTTAATATTTCATTAGCAATACATTAACATAGGATTAATACAAAATTCATCCGTAAGTAAAGATATAACATTCTTAGATATTTATATAAAATTCACCCATAAGGAGAAATATATCTTAGAGCTTCTGGATACAGGTCAGTCAAATAAAGGAGACCCCATTATAGCTTCTTCTTTAATTATGTTGTAGAGATTACTGAAAGAAAAAAAAAACAACATTTATTCTTATTTCTGCCTTTCACGTGTTTGGCACATTACATCTGCTTGTGTGTATCCGTCTGTTAGAGAAAAATGAGGGTCATCTATTCATGTTAATGAAAGCAATGGATCCCAGTTCCGATCATTTGGCTTGAGTGGACATCGATAAAGGGATTTTCTTATCCACCTAAGATGAGAAAGTCAGTTTTGGGGGACATTACTGTCTTCCAGAGCATAATGATAATTTCCCAGATGAAAGTGCAAAACCCTAAGAAAACATGCCCATACCTGCTTCTACTGAACTCAGAATACTTCAGAAATGTTGCTGTTGTGAAATTGTGCAGGCTTCTGGAAAGTCTTCCTCTGCACCTTTCAGCCTTGCCATTATGTGCCCTTGATCAAGTTACCAGACCTCCCAGAGCTCACTTTCCTTATCTTAGGGATAACACCTCTCAGAATTGCTATGAGGATTCTATCAGTTAGTGATTCTGAAATACCGAGCACAGTTCTTGTCACTTGATGAACAGTACTTAGTTATTTTGGGGGAAAGTTGTATAATGGTGGGAAATGTGCAGATAAGCTTTGATGTCATGCATACCCTAGATTTGAAATTCAGCTAGTTTTTTGCTCTGTGATTTTGCTATGCATGAGCAAGTTATTCAGTCTCTTTATCCCACAGTTTTCTTATTTTGTGAAATGGGGTTGTAACAACCAGCCCAGAAGGTTCTCTGAGGATTAAATGAGAGAGTGTATGTATACACTTATAGTGCCTGGCATGTGGTAAGTTCTTAATAGATAACAGATGATAGCCCTTATTGTTTTTATTTAATTTGATTACCTACCAGTTTCTAGGCTAAAATTTAGAAACCATGTATTTCATGTACAGTCGTCAAACTGATTTTTATTTGAGGCTCTACCCTTGATCTTTTAGCAGCTGTCTCTTTTTTGAATGAATTTTCAAAACGTTTTCTGATGTATACACAGACTGATGTGCATTTCCATTGGAAGATGTGGGGAATCTGAAAACAAAGTGGTGAGGAGGCCAGCATTCATCTGGCTGTTTAAGGAACACAATGTCACAAGAAAAACCCTCCGATAAAAGTTGCAGCACATAGGCAGACACTTGCTACAGGACTGAAATAATGCATATGGGATAATATGATGTCAGTCTCAGAGGCATGCAAAGTGCAGAAACACAAAGGAATTTCATAATGGGCTTTTCAGGAAAATGGTTGTTCCTTCCTGATGTGCTAACCTTGATTCTGTTTTGGGTTTTTGGTGCCAACATAAAGCTAGATGGAAGAGACACTGCTAAATTTTTCCATTGTCAATTTGTATCATAATCTAAGAATTGTGTCTTTGCTCTCCTCTACTCTTTTTTTTTTTTTTTGAGCTTACTCATTCTTTTTTTTAATTTAGGTATAGTTGACACACAATGTTATATTAGTTTCAGGTGTACAACGTCGTGATTCAACTTCTCTATACATTGTGCTGTGCTCACTGCAAGGATGCTACCATCTGTCACCGTATAGTACTATTATAGTATCATTGACTATCTTCCCTATGCTGTGCCTTTTATTCCCATGATTTATTTATTCCGTGAGCTTTTGGGAATAAGCTACATTAGTTAAATGATGTCTTCTTAGTTCTATGATTAATCCATTCAGTATCCATAAAACATAATTTCACCCATGAGCATCCTTGCTAGATCAATAGCTTTGAATGTTAACAACTGTGATATCAATTGGCTTTCAGAAAGAGATCTTGTGGAGATGGGATGAAAGGACAATTTTCATTCCTCTATTCTTTTTTTTTAAAGTTTATTTATTTATTTTAAGAGAGAGAAAGAGAAAGTGAGCAGGGGAGGGGCAGAGAGAGAGGGAGAGAGAGAAAATCTCAAGCAGGCTCTGCACCATCAGCACAGAGCCTGACATGGGGCTCGAACTCATGAACTGGGAGTTCACGACCTGAGCTAAAACCAAGAGTTGGGTACTTAACCAAATGAGCCACTCAAGTGCCCCTCATTCCTCTATTCTTTAGCTTCCCTTTCTTTCCCTCTACACTGATGCTTAAAATTTCTAGTCTATTCTCCTTCACTGGCCTCATCTCTCCCTTACCCTCTGTGTTCTAGTCACACTGGTCTTCCTTCAGTCCATGGAAGTGCCATGCTGCTTCCCATGCTAGGGCCTCTGAGCAGCTCTTCTACCTGGAATGTTGTCTCTTTTCTCTTTCCTCCCCTCCTTATCCATCCTTCAGAGCTCAGTTCCTACATTGATTCCTTGAGGAAGATTTCACTTATTTTCTGGCCTGGGTCATGTCAGCAACTCGCCCATTCCCTTATGCCCTCTTTTTCCTTTGTAGCATGTCTCATAGTAGTAGCTAAAGCATTCATTTTGTATTTGTTATTTAAATGTGTCTCCCTGTCTCTAAAATAGAAGCTCTGTAAGAAAAAGCAGAGGCTCTGTTTGTCTTGTTGAGAACTATCTCCTAATGCCTGGCACCGTATGCCATCATAGCGAGTGAAAATGCTAAGAAGTTACATGGATGCAAATATTGTATTAATGTGCTTCCCATTTTACTTGTTGATCTTCAAGGTCTTTCTTCACACTGGGTTGTGGTTTGGAGAAATATTCCTTTATATATTCCTAGCATGTATAAATTTTGAGGTCTGACACTATGTTGTCTTGCTGTACCTTCTCAATGCAGTAGTCCACTATGATTGAAGAGGTACAGCCTGAACTACCCATGTTTAAGAAATACCACCTCTATGAAAAGGTGCATGTATGTGATGGCCTTAAGTCTAGGCTCCAACATCGTCTCACATCCCTTGATCCACTTTATAAGTTTCTTGGTCAACTTGGAAATCTAGTCTCCTATGACAGTAGCTTGTGCTGTGGGGAAATAGATTTCCTTTACACAGGACAGTAGCCTGTTTGACACATGTGAACATCAATGACACATGGACGGACCAGAGCCTAGAGTTCAGCTAAAGTGGCCTGTCTGGCAAATGTTACACTATTTGGAAGGTAAAGAATCGTGGCTTGGAGAGCCAGAGTCGTGGGAGCATCAGGTGAACTTCATGGAGGATCTGTTGGTCCATAACTAGGAAGTAAGCAAGCATTCAAGACTAGACGCTTTTGACTGGGGCTGAAAACAGAGATGCTGACATTGATGAGAAGTCTGTTGTTCATAGGCTGTAGCCACCGTTGATGCCAATAAGAGGAAATGAACTCATCCCTTCTAGATTACTTTTTCCTAAACTCCTTTTGGTGACTCCGTCAAATTAGTGAGGCGACTGCCATCTTCAGGAGCGTTGTCTGAGAAAGGCAGTGTATTGTAAAAGAGCATGGGTTTGGGTGTTGGATGTCATTCAGATCCAACCTGAAATCCTGGCTGTCATCACTTCTCTGGGAGCCTCTGTTTCCTCACCTGTAACATAGCTCTAATAACATTATTGACCTCAGCCTTGGAGCGCAGTGCCATTCGTGAGGCTATTTTTATAGCGTCTGCGATGTGTCCCTGGTACATCGTAGGCATTGTGTACATGCTTGCTCTTTGGGTGTTCACTAGCACACACCCAAGAATCTACAGTGATTTTCTCTAAGACTGGGCAGAGTTTACATGTCAGAAGCAGCCTGGTGGTGATTCTGGAGTGCCAGGCTTGCTATGCCCACACAGTCTATTGCGAAAGCTTTGTGGCCCGTGAGCTTCATGGCAAACTGTCTGGATTAAGGGACCAGTAGAGAGTAAATTGCATTCACTAAATGTAGCGCGGAGCTTGAATCCAGCCTGTCTCACTTCACAGCAAAACGTGTGACGGTTGAAGATATTTTATCTTGCTTTCTTGGAAGCTTTCTGGAGAGATACAGTCTCGCACCCTTTGATTACATCCACCCATGCAACTGACACATAATAATTGCGACAACTGCCCTGGGTGGGCCAGCTTCAGGAGGCCCCTTTTCCATTAAAGAATAATGCATCTCATCTGGAAATTCTCCCGCCACAACTTCTTCCTTGGATAAGACAAGAACACAGCTAGATGGATGTTTTGCATCCATTTTTTTCATTAAAAGTGACATCTGAAAATAACTTCAGGGTTGATAACCACAGTTTGGGATTTTCATTAAACCTGTATGATGTTTCAAAAAGTTTTAGTTGATTTTTACAGTTTGAAATCCAAGTCCACATATTTATTTTGGATTAGTTAGGATGCTATAAGCCTATTTTAATACCCTAAACAAACTCTTTATCTTATTAATCATAGTAGTAAATTAGAGTTTCCAAGTAATGGCTACTCTATTCTTAGTAAATCAGACAGAAAATTCCCCTGTGATAACAGTTTGTTGACATCAGCTCACTCTGTATGGGAGAGAGAGAGAGAGAGAGAGAGTGTGTGTGTGTGTGTGTGTGTGTGTGTGTGTGTACACATAACTCATTCTTTGGAATTTTCCCAATGGAAAAGCAAAGGAAGGAAGCCGAGGGGAGGATGGGGTGATTGCATCCTGTACCCTTTACAGGGTGTGGCCACAACTGCCTCAGCGTATGGGATACTAATAGGTTATGTTTTTTCATTAAGGATGCCTGAACAGTGGTAAGTCTTGAGGAAGAGTGGGAGTGGCTCTCAGTGTTTTTTTTTTAGCCAGACAAGAGTATCCTGGTAGAGGTCTGCTCAAATCCTGCTTAGGATTTCATCTCTAGAACGTTGGGAAAGAGAAAGAGAAACAGGAGCATCAGTGAAGTGGACCCGCAGAGCTCTCAAAGCCACGTTAGGACTCCAGACCTGCCTGACTTCAGTTCTGGCTGCTTCTATGAATGGAATTGCCAAGTGGGTAGGCCAGTGCATGATTTTAAGGAGAATGAAACATGTTTCTTCTTGCTGCTTCCAAACCAGATTTGAAATGATGATGGATTCAACCCTGAAAAAGGCAGAGAGAAACTTTTGGGGATTATGTGAGGTAAGGCAATAGGAAGTTCTGTAAAATGAGTTCTATTGTCACCTAATTTCTGAGTCTGACCCTTAAAAATTTTTTTTTTTAATTTATTTATTTTTGAGAGAAAGAGAGTGAGCAAGCAAGGGAGGGGTAGAAATACAGGGGATGGAGGATCTGAAGCAGGCTCTGTGCTGAACAGCTGAGAACCCGATGCGGGGCTTGAACTTACAAACTTCGGGGTCGTGACCTGAGCTGAAATCAGATGCTTAACTGACTGAGCCACCCAGGCACCCCCTGAGTCCAACTCTTTGAGATTTACAGTTCTCTTTGCCTTTCTCTTTGAAATGTTCTTAAATGTGCTCTCCTCCCAGCTCGATTAGGGATAGCTGTTAACAAACCATGTGGTGTGCTTATCACATTTTATCACTTGACAACTCAACAGCCGTCAGTACAGGTATTAAAGCATGTGAAACTTTTACAAATAAATATGCAGTCCCTTTGCTGATGTTCTAGAGCCCCACTGGTTTCAAATAAATTACTGTGATGTTAAGTACAGGTTCTACCTACAAGAATGTTTTTTTTTTTTTTTTTTTAATGTCATGTGATGGAGTCTAGATTTCATGACAGGTTATCTGCCTCTGGCCAATAATGTTTTTAGACAGATTTTAAAGCTCTTCTCTCATGAATGAGATGTTAAAGCAGATTTATTTGTAATGTAACGTTTATATGGACAAGGATTCATAGACATTCACGTTTTAGAAACTCTTGATTAAACAACAATCTTACAAAAACACTTGGAGAATAAATTCACGTTTTTGTTAAGATTTCCTTGTGGCAAACCGACCCAGCTTTCAATAGACTTTTGGAATCTGCTTAGATTGTTTAAGAGCCAGGATGAATACAGGGATAAGTT
The DNA here is from genome assembly GCF_022837055.1 of Prionailurus viverrinus. Lineage (NCBI taxonomy): Eukaryota > Metazoa > Chordata > Mammalia > Carnivora > Felidae > Prionailurus > Prionailurus viverrinus. The sequence goes on from NC_062568.1 coordinate 34,055,547, forward strand.
TCAGTTTTATCCTAATCCTTTATAAATTAAATGTTTTCAATGAAAAAATTTACTTTTTGGCCCTAAAATGCCACTCAGTTGTTCTCAAGGTCAGCAGGGATGTTATTTTTTATTGTCATATAGTGTGCACCTGGCACACAGTGCCAGAGACCCAAGGATGCTATCATGCCTACACTGCACTGGACAGAACCAGTAGTGCCCCATTTAGAAACATACATAAAAGCTCAGTTTAATGAAAAGTAAGGTGATGGTTTAGTAAGGATTCAGGTGAGCGGTCCAACCTTTGGGAAGGTCATTCAGCCTCTGGTCAAGCCATTTTGGGGAGGGACCCGCAGGGAGTAGCCACATCTGCAAGATTATTCTTTAGGATTAGTAGCAATGAATGTCCCAGAACGATTGCTCTCATATACTTCCAACTAATATTTTCATACTGAGTTTGGATCAGCTCCAATAAATATTTGGTTCACTTCAATAAGGGTAACCTCCTTCTTTACATAAAGTTAGCTATGAAAGTTCCTGATCCTTGTTGTATGAGCTCACTAAGATCAAAGGTGTAATTTACTCCCAACCAAAGGATGCTTTTGCATTGAACTTTATATTTTGTAATGGTTGCACATTTCTCAGAATCTGTAGCTATTAGGTTCATATAAAAGTAACATCCTGAAGCATCTAGAGGTTGCTTCTAAACTTCACTTAGTATTAAAAAGGTTTATCTTTGAGTGATAAATTAGTGTGTATATGACATTTAAAAAAATAATAATTAGGGGCCCCTGGGTGGCTCAGTCGGTTAAGCATCTGACTTCGGCTCAGGTCATGATCTCACAGTTAGTGAGTTCAAGCCCCACATCAGGCTCTCTGCTGTCAGCACAGAGCCTGCTTCAGATCCTCTGTCCCCCTCTCTCTCTGGCCCTCCCTTGGTTGTGTTCCTCTCTCTCAAAATTAAAATAAATAAATAAAAGTAAATAATTAGAAGAAAGAAAGAGGGATATAGAATTAACACCTCATTGTCATTCCTGGCAACTTTTGAACACACATAGTACCACCCAATCCATGTTTCATTGCGTAGGAAGATGAGGGCATCTCTGCCTGTCTTTATTAGGCTAAGCTTAAAGCCTGACAGAATTTTAGGCTTTGAGTGACCTTCCACCTAAGAACTGCATAGACTGGTACACTCTGTGTGAGAGACTGTATTCACATGTAATGGCATAACATGCTATTAGTGTACGTATGGACTGCACTTTTGTTGCCCACTCATTTGGCATCCAGATTAAGAAAACAGTCTCCAGGGGTGCCTGGGTGGCTCAGTCGGTTAAGCATCCGATGTGGGCTCAGGTCATGATCTTACGGTTCGTGGGTTTGAGCCCTGCATTGGGCTCTGTGCTGACAGCTTGGAGCCTGGAGCCTGCTTAGGATTTGGTCTCCCTCTCCCTCAGCCCCTCCCCTGCTTGTGCCCTGCCTCTCTCTGTCTTTCTCTCTGTCTCTGTCTCTCTCTCTCTTTCTCTTTCAAAAATAAACATTAAAAAAAAATTAAAAAAAAAAAAGAAAACAGTCTGCCAAGACATAAGTAAGCACACTTTTGTTTTATATATATTTATGAGAAATTAAAATAAAATGAGTTTATTTAAAAGAAATTTAACAAGTAAAACCTAAGGAAATGAGATTGAGGAACTGTGCTTTTGAGTATTAAAGGAAAAACGTAACTTCTTAGAAAGAAGGAAGAAATGGATTAAGAGATTTTTAAACCCCACACATTTAGCTCCTAAATATGTGCCAGGTTCAGATACTGTACCCATGTACTCCTCACAGTTTTCTGAGCTTGGTGTTGTTATCATTTGATAGATTGAAGAAATGGAGTCTGTGCAGTTTTAAGACTTGCATAAGGTTATGGTTTCAGCAAATGAGAGAGGTGGAATTTAACCTCAGGTCTGCTGTTTCTCAAAGTTCTGGGATCTTAACCATCACCTAAGAGCCGCTGCCCAACAGCTTCATTATCAGGTGGTGTATTACTCTCTTGGTCCTTGAAATAAGTGATAGGTACCTAAAAACATAAAGCATGCTTCTGTGGGTGAATAGAAGGTCCATGTGGGTTAAATGCCAGTGATAGATTAAATATGTTGCGTTAGGAACTTTATTGAGTTACTAAGTGATGGAGAATCTGAGCTTTCTATCTTGACAAATTAAGGTTGAGTGTGGGAAAGTTGGATTTTTGAGAGTTGTTTGAATAAAGAGGGGACAGGAAGAGCATGGTGGGCTTAGAGAGTGAAATCCAGGATGGTGGTTGGACTTGGAGAATGCTTAGAGATGGATGAGTCACCTCGCAGGGTCGTTGGACTGACGAGTCTGGACTTGATTGCCAGCCTTTTGCACTCAGGGAGGCTCTTTATAGCTGCTGCAGCTCTGTCTACACAGGAAAGATGGAGACGGAGGAGGGTCACGTTTAGGTTATGGTTCCAGCACTCGGTGCTGGGCCTGGGCGCGAAGCATGGTGGGCCATCCTCTCTTGCCCTCCTACAGCCCACTCTGCACACAGCAGCCAGGAGGATTAAAAAAAAACAAAAAAACATGGATCATGTTACTCCCCTGCTTCAAGTCTTCCAGTGACCTCCTATCAGCATGGAATCCAAATTCTTCACAGTGGTCTAGATAGAAGGCGTGGTATAGTATCAAGGAGCGTGCTGCACATACTAGTTCTGGGATTGTGGACAGATTTTCTAACGTCTCTGTGCTTTAGTGCCTTTAAGAATCTGATTAAGAATCTGATAGCGGTACCAACCTCAAAGGATTGTTAGAGGTGTCCGTGAACTGGTAAAGACAAAGTGGTAGGACAGTGCCTGACATATAAGCCATCTCTGAACTGCTCTTTACTGTCTGGTGTTCTGGGCCATGACTGAAAACTCTCAGAAGGTATTTGGCAAAATGAGTTCAAGTGTTGCTTCTCACTGATCTCTTGGTGGTTCCCTCCCTTGTCAAAATGAGTGTTTGGTCGAATAGTTTGGGATCAGGTATCTTACATAGAAAGTTGCTTAGCAGAGCATCTTGCCTCTGCTCAGTATGTCCGGAGGTGTGAATGTTCAGGAGGCCTCCTCAGGGGTGTGCTTAGGACTTGTCTGTATCACCCAGTGTGGATCTAGTGAAAGATTTCACGTTCTCCGAGTTGGGCTCCCCCACCCCCGGTAGATGGCCTGCCTAGAGGAGACAACCATAGACATCTTTCTCATACTTGCAGGTGAGTGGCCTTGAATCAACACATAGGCACCCGCCCCGCCAGTGCAGCGATACACGTGCCTTTCAGAGCACACGAATCCCCAAGGCCAGACCTTACAGACTTGTCATCAGCTCTTCTCAGCCTCTGTTGCTTCTTTGTCCTGTGGTGTGCTGTGCCTTCTTCTCCCATCTCTGGCACAGTGCAATCAGCAACTCCTTCTGGTATCTACGGGAAGATAGCTACTCAGTTGACTACCTACCAGGCCACAGTCGTTAGTGGGTACATGCTCAGCTGGCGGTGTGGTATCAGGATTGATCTGACACTTGCTCTTTTTTCAACCAGAGAGAGCTTCAGTGTAACGAATTGGGCATCTAGGGAGACTGGGTTAAAACTAATGCCACAGTTGCAAATTCATGAGGAATTTGTTGATGAATTCTCATAGTGCTGCATAAGATTGGTGTTCTTGTGTAGTGCAATCCGTAGTAAAGACTCACCCCTCCCTTGGGATGTAGTTCAGATCCCAAAGTCGTGGTCAGAGTTTTCCTGTCACATTGCAGCAGCAGGATTCCATAACCTGCCTAGAACATTCTGGTAAAAATTTTGCAAAAAATTTTGCAAAAATTGTTAAAAATAGTCAAACAGTCCCTGTGAAGGTGTGCTCTTTGCCCAGATCTATAATGATCATTTTGGGGCCCCTGGGTGGCTCAGTCGGTTAAGCATCCCACTTTGGCTCAGGTCATGATCTCGCGGTTCGTGAGTTCAAGCCCTGCGTCGGGCTCTGTGCTGACAGCTTGGAGCCTGGAGCCTGTTTCGGATTCTGTGTCTCCCTCTCTCTCTCTGACCCTCCCCCGTTCATGCTCTGTCTCTCTGTCTCAAAAATAAATAAAAATTAAAAAAAATTTATAATGATCATTTTGATTCAAATTGGAGCTTAATATTACTTTCCAAATCCCAAATCCCAGGGCATCTAAGTTTTGAGTATAGCCAGAACAAACCAGGCCCCTGTGTGATCCAATCAGAAGACATATATAACATTGAATATAACATTGAATATAACTTCAATTTGTATCTAAAAAACAATTTAAAACAACTTAGGTGTTTATGCCATTTGTGAGAAAATGTGGGGAGGGATTACTTGAAAGCAAAATAAAAGTTGCAAGCATCATTTTTCATTTCTCTGGCACAATCTGTCACATGGCGTCTTTCTCAAAAAATTCTTCACCGTGTCTTAACTCTCCTGGGTTGATTGGCAGAAGAGGAGGGCTTTGAATATAAGCAGTTTTGCTCATATTTTATCTCCAGCACTGTATGCAGGTTTTGGAAATATTAACAGTCATAGAAACATTTCCAAATCCAAATTATGTTTGGATATGTTTGAGATGTCTGGTCATGTCTCCTATATATTATCTTAAAAGCCTATTCAGAGTCCTTTTTCTGGAATCCAGAATCAGGAAAAAAAAATCTTTTAAAGGTAATTTTTCACACTGATCTCTGTGTATGAAATATTATGGGGAAGGAAGAGTTTTTTTTTTAAAAAGTTACAAGTCTTTCTGCTTACATTATTTTAGCTTTTGGTGGCATTTTAAAAGAGAATTCATTATTTAAATTACTCTTTACAATCATGTTGTACATTAATATAATTAATATTACTTTTCTAAGGATGAAAAAGATAACATCCTGGGGCCCAGGCAGCAACAGTAACTTTTACCACTGAATTCAGCTCTAAACATGGCCACTTGTTTGCTGCTTCTGATGACCACTCATAGAACTAAAAAATGAACCCTGGGAGGTAAAGCAATATGTCTATGGAGCAGTGAAGCAAAGGAATGGATGAGACACCTTAATGATTGGCTTAAATGTGTAGATCTTCCAAAGGATACCTCCATATGTGCCTCCCAAATATACATCGAACTCGGTAGATCCTGAGCCATATGAATTACACACAGTCATGGGGATTGATAATTATTCCTTCTCTGTTCCTCTTTAACACTTTATAAAGTATGTACACCTTGGTCATAGCATGCTTCACATTGCATTGTACCTTATGTGCCAGTCTTCCCCCACCACACTGGGGACTCCTGATGGCAGGAAATGGGTGTTCCTTATATTCCATAGGGGGCAGTCCATAAATGCTTTTCATGAATGAATGAGTGAATGAATGAATGCACAAGCTGACAAATTGGAGGCACAGTAGTCAAAGAGAAGTACAGTGTCCAAAACATCGCTGTGATTGCTCAATATCCCTGGAAATAACCATGGAACAGAGTTTTATCATGTGTGGTCTTTGTAGTATCCGTATCAGAATCAGCTCCCTAGGGTACTTGCTAGAATTCTGTTTCCTGCATCCTGACTCAAACCTACTGAACCAAAAATCTCTGGAAGAGCAGGGCAGGAATCTGCATTTTAAATGAAGCCTGCAGGATATTCACTGTGAGTAATGAAGTTGGGTAATCATTGCTGTGGAGGATCAATTAGGTAAAGGGGAAGTAGCCAAGGATGATTTGTGACCTAGTGAATGTGCGGGAGATGTTAAGTCTGCTTACAGAGATTTTGTTTAAGGCCCTGATGTGTTCCTCCTAAAGATACTATGGTTTTAATGTAGGAAAAGGGGCCTGTTTTTAACCTTATTAATTAGACCTGAGAAAATTCTTTGAGCCACCACAAAACAATATAGTTAAGAGAGTTGTGTGTGGCAATCTTCTATCTCTATGCCTTTGTTTTCTGGGTCCAAACACTTAATTTGTTTCTCCTTTGGAGAATCGGATTTACTAGATTTAATTCCAGTGTTAATAACAGAATGAATTGAAATAGTCCTAAAGAGTAATTAAAAAAAAACAACAACACTAAATGAAATCACTTCACAAAAGTATCATGGATTGTTAAAATAGGCAAGAGTGAGATTTTCACAAGTTTCCTTGATTGTGTTCCCATAATATTCATAAACAGATAGGTATAAAATTATATTAAAAGGATTTTAAGGCTTTTTTTGTGTGTGTACTTTGCTTTTCTATTTAGAGAAAATGTACTGCCAACGAGACTTGTAAGAGAACAAAGAAGACATATGAGACATGAGTGGACAAACTTTATATAAACCCTAACAAACAAGATTAGATTTAGAGAAGGTATTTAGGTACATGAATTAAACATCTTCTATGTTACTTTTTGTAATTATATTCCAGCCTGAAAGTTACCTAAGTCTCTAAAATATGCACTCCTAGAAAATAGACTATTTCAGTTGGAAAACAGACATTTGAATCCTAAAAGGAAGGAAAATAAGAAGGAGAATGGGAAAGGGAACCAGAAAGGTAATATTCAAAGAGCAAAAGCAAAACCAGGAGAGTGTGCCTCACAGAAGCTGACATGTTTTTAGGTTGAAAGGAAGAAGTAAAAATCAAGGTGAGAGGTGACTGATGGGGAGGATTGGGTCAAAGGCTCCACCATAACAGGGTAGAACCCTGTAAAAGAAGGCAAGGAGTAGGTATGGACCCAGAAAAGAGGGCATTAGGGAAATGAGACCTCATGTTCTCCATGGTTTGCATGCTACCCTGCTCCAAGTAGGAGCTTGGAAATTAGCTATGGGATGTGAGGACGGTGGGACAGATTTGAATATTTGTTAAGAGAAATGGAGAAAGGAAGTAACTAAGTATAAATGCACCAATTGATAATTGGCTTTAAAGGCCAACAACATTTCTTTGATCAATCAGAACCTTTATTTAGTGGGGGGAAAATAGATTTATAATTATGTCTACATTCTACTCGTAAGGGATTTAGAACCCTTTCTTTGGTATACCATTTTATACTCAACTATTTTTCTTATTTGGAGTAGGGACATTTAAAAAAGACCAAATCACTAATATACATGTTAGATGAGGGGAAAGAAAAATAACTCCTACAGTCTGGGAAAAAATAAACTGTCCTCAGATATCCATGAAAAGTAGATCTCAGCATAGAAATACTGTCACAGAGGGGTGCCTGGGTGGCTCAGTCGGTTGAGTGACCGACTTCGGCTCAGGTCATGATCTCACAGTTTCTGAGTTGGAGCCCCGCATCGGGCTCTGTGCTGATAGCTCAGAGCCTGGAGCCTGGTCCGGATTCTGTGTCTCCCTCTGTCTCTGCCCCTCCCCACTCATGCTCTGTCTCTCTCTGTCTCAGAAATAAATAAACGTTAAAAAAATTAAAAAAAAAAAAAAGAAATACTGTCACGGATAAGGTGTTCTGGGTCTAGACTAGAATTGACTGCAACCTAAACAGTGTTAACCTACTTAAAGACAAAATTTTACTCTGAGGGACCAATTAAAATTGGTCTTCTTGAAATACAAGGAATGAGTCATTCTAGCTGTTCTTTATATGGTGTGAGCAAGGCTGGCCAGAGGTGTGCCAGCTAGTGGCCGTAGGAGCTGTAGTAGTGATGGAGGTTGTGATAGTCATATCAGAATAATTTGTCCTGTTTGCCCCTAAGCTAGTTTATTTATATGGACTTGGTATTTTCAATTAAGGGTAACTGCCACTCGATGGCAGGAATGCTTGTATCTGTCAGGGATAATGAAGTATCAGAAACATAATCTAATCAGAGAAAAATTTCAATCCAGAATAAACAGTATTAATCAACTTGAGTATCTTCTATGTGACAAACACTATGCCTGGTGGGGAATGAGATCTTCCCTATGGAGATTTACAGGATGGTCTCTTGCTGTCGCATTTTAAATCAGAACAGATCCGTCAAACTTCTGCTCTGGGCCTGCTTATCCTAATTCTGACCCATTTCTCATCATATATGGCACATTTGAGTTCCAGATGAGCCTAAATAGTCCTGGTACATTTTCAGCATTTTGCTTCAAGGGGATAGTCTGTTTTTCTTTAAATACAAATGTAACCAAATGGAGTTGTCCACATCACCTATGAACCAAAGAGGGGAATTCAAGTCAGAGGTATATGGCTTATCCCAACCTACAGGAGCTGAGAGGTAAATTGAACACGTGACTCTAGATCTGTTTCTTATGTGCGTGCGTGCAGAAAGGACAGAAAGAAAGAGAATCCCAAATAGGCTGTGTGCTGTGAGCGCTGAGCTTGGGGCTTGAACCCACAAACTGTGAGGTTATGACCAGAGCCAAAATCAAGAGTCAGACACTTAACTGAGTGAACCACCCAGGCACCCCTCCTCCCCTGTTTTTGTTTGTTTGTTTGTTTGCTTTTTGTTTTTTGTTTTTTTAATTTATGCTCTAGATATGTTTCTTGGTTAAAGGTCTTAGAAGCAGGCACCCATTCCTGTTCTCCCTTATTTCCTATTCACATGGTATAGTATTTCTACCTTGAAGTGGATGTGGCTGGCAAAGAGTTATCAGTGACCCTTCTTGGAACAAGAGATGCCTATAGTGGTTCTCTGTCAAAGTTCTTTTTCTAGGAATGTGTACGTGACGTGTAGCTCAGGCATCACTTTCTGTTCGGGACTCAGACCACTTGCAATAGTTTGCATCCCATTACCACCTCCCATTCTATTTCTGCTCCTAGTGGTCCTTTTTCCCAAGTTTGTGTCAGAAATGCATACTTTGGGGCACCTGAGTGCCTCAGTTGGTTAAGCGTCAGTCGTCGGCTCAGGTCATGATCTCACAGTTTGTGAGTTTGAGCCCCGCATCGGGTTCTTTGCTGTCAGTGCAGAGCCTACTTCAAATCCTCTGCCCCCTTCTCTCTCTTCCCCTCCCCTGCTTGCTCTCTCTCTCTTTCTCTCTCTCTCAAAAATAAATAAACTTTAAAACAAAAAAAAATAAAATAAAAAAGGAATCTGTACTTCATTTGGCTTACCTGATGGTTTTGGGAGAAAAGGTGAGTAACAGCAGAAGTGCAAACCTTAGTGTGAGGTTGCATTAACAAGTACAGTTTTATTACCACTGCTTTTTATCGCTGTGATCCTGCTGATTGCTCCCTAAAGCAAGATGCAATGCTACTTCATCTTTCCTGACGCCCCAAGAGGAAACTCTCACAACAGGATTTTCAGAAATGTGTTATGTGCATAGCCATGTTTCTAAAAAAGTATTTTGCATAGCTGGGCACTGTCTACTCCCGATGCATATATTCTGTTCCTTCCAGGGTCCGGCTTTCTGTGCCTTCCAAGTGGCCAATAGCTTAAAAATAGTACATTTATTTGCAGAAACATGAGAATCACTCTTTTAAGCACCTCTGCCCATTAAACTATCTTTTAGAAGGGTAGCAAGTACTTTGTTGTCTAGCCTGAAGCAGTGATGCAGTCACAGGGATTCGGGCATGATGAGTCTAAATCACTGGTTGATTTTTAACAGGTATTTCTGTTAGGAATTGTGTTAAACTGCAAGTAACAGAAACCCAACCACAGGGGCTTAACCAAATAGGAATTTATTTTTGCATAGGTAGCAAGAAGTCTGAAGGCAGGTAGTTCAGGACTAAAGGACTCATCATGGTTACTCCTAGCTTTTTCCTCTTGCCATCCTTAGTGTATGGTTCTCATCCAAGAAGAGGGGAGAGGGAAGAGCAAAATAGGATTGCTGGGTCTGTCCTTTAGAGCTGGGAAGAGCAGAGAAAGAAAGAGAGAGTCCTAAGTAGGCTCTGCTCTGTCAGCGCAGATCCCAGTGCAGGGCTCGATCCCACAAACCATGGGATCGTGAACTGAGCAGAAATCAAGAGTGGGATACTTACCCGACTGAGCCACCCAGGTGCCCCAAGTCCGTCCTCTTTTTAATCAGGAAAATGATACCTTTCTCAGAAGTCCCATCCAGTAGACTTCCACTTACACCCTACTGGCCATAACTAGATCACATGCTACCTTTAGCTGCAAGAGATTCTGGAGAGATGAGTATTTTTAACTGGAAACATTGTTGCCTTGGATAAAATTGGGGTTTAGTTGGCAAGGAAGAAGCTCAGTGGATAGGCAGTGATTGAGATCTGCCCCGAGGAGCCACATGACATCTTTCACAACCAGGTTTAGGTGACTGCCTTTTAAATATTGACATTGTTGGGGTGCCTGGGCAGCTCAGTCAGTTAAGCGTCTGACTTCGGCTCAGGTCATGATCTCACGGTTTGTGGGTTCGAGCCCCACGTTGGACTCTGTGTTGACAGCTCAGAGCCTGGAGCCTGCTTCAGATTCTGTGTCTCCTTCTCTCTCTGTTCCTCCCCTGCTCACGCTCTATCTCTCTCTCTCAAAAATAAATAAAGATTAAAAATAAATAAATAAATAAATAAATAAATAAATAAATAAATATTGACATTGTTGGGGCCCCTGGGTGGCTCAGGTGGTTGAGTGTCTGACTTCAACTCAGGTCATGATCTCATAGCTCGTGGGTTCGAGCCCTGCGTCGGGCTCTGTGCCGACAGCTCAGAGCCTGAAGCCCGCTTCACATTCTGTATCTCCCTCTCTCTCTGTTCCTCCCCTGCTTGTGCTCTATCTCTCAAAAATAAATAAACATTAAAAAATATTGGCATTGTTTTTCTATTTCTGTGATGGAATGGAGTGTTGTGCCTTGTCTTGTTTGTTTAGGAGAGCAGGTGATGGCATGAGTGTTTATGCTTTTCCATTCTTACAAAGAACAGTGGCTCCTTCTTGGCTTTTCACAGAAAGAACCTTTAGCTTGCAATGTGCCTAATGCAGATGGCATGGGAGGACCTTTCCTCCTAGAGTTCTTTGACTTATGAATATGATGAAAATAGTAGGCTCCAAGTGCAACCACAGACACAGACAGAAGTCTCCCAGAGCTGGATTATCTGACTCCTCGCTATGGCCCATGTTTCTAGTTCTTTCACGTTCAGAAGCATGAAAAAAAGGGAGGTTTTTCTTTTTATTTTTTTAAGTTTATTTATTTATTTTTGGAGAGACAGAGAATGGAAGGGGAGGAGCAGAGAGAGGAGGACAATCTCAAGAGGGACGTGGGGCTTGAACTCCTGTAACGGTGACCTCGCGACCTGCAATGAAATCGAGTGTCCGATGCTTAACTGACTGAGCCACCCAGGTGCCCCCTTTGTTGCAGGGGACGTTTCTTCTCAGGCCTATTCCCTTGAGCTTGGGACCTTTTCTCCAGCTTTACTTTATTTTGGTGTAGCTCTTACTTCACCATGTCTAATTTATCCCAGCTCTCAGTTAAAATGTATCTTTAATCTTTCCTCCTGGGAAAGGGGTTTGGGGAAACAAATGAAAATATCTGACTTTAAGAGCCAGTATCACTGTATACATTTTCATGTGCCTGTAAAACTCTGAATGGTCTTCTTTTCATGTTTTTAGTTTTATTTTCTATTCTGGGCCCTAGGACAGAACTTCAAACTAGTGTGATGCGGGCAAATTATAGAGTATGAATCCTTTCAGCCTTTGAGGTGATGGGGCAGAGCTGGGTGCAGCCAGAGTTTCCCTGCCTGCCCTTTTAAGTTATAAGCATGTCTTTCGTTTATCCCAGTGTGTCCTACAAATATTACCATTTTCTGTGTGCCAGGAGGTCAGAAAGCTTGGAAAATGCAGGCTGATTCTTCAGGTTACTATCCATACAAAAGCCTAAACATTCTTTCTCTCCTTTTCTTGTGTTGTTTGAGGTTTACGGCCTCTGGTCTTTTGTAAAAGATTATCCTAGCAGACATGGTGACTTAGTTGGTGTCTCCCAAATACTGTTCATAGCAAACCCATACTGTGTCCTCACTCATTTTCATAGCTTAATGCCCCCCCCCTTTTTAAATGCCATTTTAAGTTCTATTATATTCTCTCAATTATGCTCTTCCTTTCTTTTTTATATAGGATTTTATAGATGGGAGCACACCCAACTCCTTTCTTACATATCAGCTCACCATTGATGCTGAGATAGTTGTAGCCTGTGTTCTTCCCAGTTTTGCCTTTTGGCAACATTGATTAACTGGGCCAAGCCCACAAATGCCAACTTCTTTCCACCCTGTCCCCAATTCCTCAGTATCAGTGCAAGGACAGAAATGCAGGGTAATAATCTGCTGGGAGCTGGTCAGTAATAATAGTGTTCATTAATATTTCCCCCTTTATCTTTTTTTCCTCTTATTTCCTTTTATTTTATTTCCTTTTTATTCTCCTTTTATTTTAAGTTGTATTAGTCTGAACTAAGGGAGGAGACATAGGTTGTGATTAAGCTGAAAAAGTGTTTGTTTGGTTTTTCCAGATGAGAATTCTCCAGCCAACTTCTGGGATTCTAAAAACAGGGGTGTGACTGGAACCCAAAAAGGGCAAATCGTATGGAGAATTGAGCCTGGGCCCTATTTCATGGAACGTAAGTACTCAGCGAGAAGTAGAAGTTTGTTACTGAAATTCCATAAATATACAGAAATCTAGGGAGTCTTGTCTGAATTTATTATAAAAGTTTCTGGCTCTGATTTTCATATTTATGCCATGTATCCTCAAACTGGGAAATATATTGTTTTAGAAAATGCTCGTTAGAGAATGTTCACATATTTTGAATAAAGTGTATGTAAATATATATGTGTGTGTATAATACATATACACATTACATATATCTTGTGAATGCATAGTATATAAGTCATGTTTGGTTATTTTAATACTTTACACATTTTTATATACCCTTGTATCTACATTCGTAATTAATATTTATTATATTAACTTCCGGGAGCAGAAAGAATAATTCAAGATTTCAGTTAACTTAAGAATTTTATTTGTCTTTAGAATACGTTGCTATTATTTTTCCCAGCAGCGGAATAACTGTTGCATTCGGGTCTTCGTCTTTACAATTCGATGAGAGAGTCTGGGCAAACTGCCATAGAGGTCAATTTTAAGAATAAGAAATTGGCTGCGGGTAACTCAGCCATTACCCCGTTGATCTGATGTTGTATTTCTTTGCAAATACAAATGCTTCTATATAGTACATGGCTCACAGAAATAGCTCATCTCTTTTTATTTAGGGTGAAGGAGAGTATTTATATTTGCCACAATGTTATTGAGAACATGGTATGTACATTTTTGTAGGCTAGATAGAAGCGTGAATGAATACACGATTTACTGAGTGGTTCAAGTTAACTTTTACATTTACACAGTTCTTCATTAATGTAGAAAATGGGCTATTTAAAAATTTTCTGAGTTGTTTAGTTTGTGTAAGAATTAACTTTTCTATATTGAAGAGATTTAATACAAGAGAGAGAATGTGTGTATGTGTGGATATTAGTACTGAAAGATTGTACTTATTAAACCTTAAAATATAAAGTAAGGTTTGATTAAATGGGAACATGCTATGAGCTTACTTTTATTCAAGTATATAAATTTTTATTATATAAAAAGTTATTTTCAAAGATTAACATCTGTTACTTTGAATTGCCATTAAAGACATTAGATTATTTCTTCCACATCCTTACTGGTAAGTCAGCATTTCATAACTTTCTCTAATCATGTTTCTGTCTCCTAAGAACTATCTGTTTTTCATAGTTCAATATTTGACTAGGGTCTCTTGAAAATCTAAAGGGAATGTAGTTTTTAAGGGAAAATGTTCACGTTATATCAATAAGTGAGGGGGAAAACAGGTAGATACACGCAACATAATTCTAACTAATACCATAACATATAGGAAAAAAATCTGGAAGGAGATTTGCCAAAATGTGAACTTGGGTTGTTTGCGAGGAGGTGAGATTATGGGACATTTGTTTTTCTACTTATTATTTCTACTTTATTTTCTACTTTACTTTCCAACATTTGTCCCAGCTGGCAGTACCATGAATTAATAAGAAAAAGAAGTGGGGAAAATGGAATGGGTTTACTTTCATTCAGTGTGATTCCTCCTTTGAAAGGATGCCAGGGTTTAAGAGGCTGACGTAGCAGAGAATCTTGCCAACTGAATTTCAGGGGAAAAGGTAAAACAACCTTCCTGTTCCTTCCAAAATGCCAGCCTGCTAGGAACGATTGCCTCCGGATGGAGTGTGTAGCCTCATACCATGGGGTTCAGGTGAACACCGGGGAAGACGTTAGTATCACATACTATTATAATTTGGAACATTTTTTTGTGAAAAGCCCCACTTGCAGATATTTCATTTGCCATGACTGATTTTTTTTAAACTTTTATTTATTTTTGACAGAATGAGAGAGAGAGAGAGTTGGGGAGGGGCAGAGAGAGAGAGGGAGACACAGAATCCGAAGCAGGCTCCAGGCTCCGAGCTGTCAGCACAGAGCCTGACGCGGGGCTCGAACTCATGAACCATGAGATCATGACTTGGGCCAAAGTCAGACGCTTAACCAACTAAGCCACCCAGGCGCCCCTGCCATGATTGATTTTATTTCTCCTCCCCAAAGCGTTAGAGATTCATAATGTCCTGGCCGATCAGGATATACTAATATCTCTGTCTTGAATGTTTTTCTTTATGCTTCACTCTAGTGTTTAATAGAATAAGCTTGACATTGACACTAGGAGTTAGGAATGAAGAGTAGGTTTTTGTTGTTGTTTTATTTTCTCCTCTAAATTCCATCTCAATTCTTCACACACAAAACTGGACAAAATAAAACTGGAAATATTCAGCAATGAATTTTTGTAAGGACTAGGAAAAGTCGTGTATGTTAAAATCCAAGACGGTGAATGAGAATTACAGGAAGTTTGGTTTTAGAATAAATTTGTCTTCATTAATCAGAATGAGGCCTCTTTCAGCACACATTCATATCCTTTCAACGTGTAAAAACCTAAGGTGGTATTTATCTAAGTGCTTAGTAGCGTAGTCTGTGTCTTTTAGACATCATTTTTTTTTTTTTTTTTTTAACCCCTACAGCAGACCTAAGGGGACTTCCGGCACAGTGAAGTTTTGCTTGAACCTCTGGAGCCGATGGTGTGGAACTTCTAAAAATTGGGTGGGGAGGGGTTAGACAGCTTCTATATTTTCAACCTCTGATTTTGAAAACTTGAGACATTTAAAAACTTTTGCTTTCATCTTCAGAAAGAAAATTTATCTTTAGCTCAACAGAAGTTCAGGCAAAATAAAATTAAAATTCTCTGAAAATTGCCCTAAGTGCATGGGCAAACCTTGATCTCAGCCCCCTCTAAGTTCTTTCTGAATGTAAAGATGGCTTTAGTTAGTCTGGAAAAAAACCCAGAGGAGGCAGGCAGCCCAGACTTCTATTATTACGGGGCCTGCTTAAATGAATTTGAAGGACAAAGACAGGTGTAATTTTGGACACATGACTTTCCTAGACCCTGGAGAGGAGGATCAGCTTCCTCTGCACCTACTTGTCACCAAACTGTCAGATAGTCCTCAGATGAGCTTATGCTTGCAGAAGCTGAATGGGTCATCTTTGCAGGATGCATCTTGAGTTTTGAAATGTAAGAGGTTTCAAAGTTGTCTTATCATACTAGGATGTCTCTGTTATTCTTTGTAGTCTTTCATAGACTTTGGCCATTCGTTCATTCATTCATTCACTCAGACCTGCTTTTGTCATTCCTTCATTCCTTCTATTCATCTGTCCATCTCTCTCTCCCCAGCCATCATGAAGTATTTATTAAGTGCCAGATGTGTGCCACACACTATTCCAGGAGCTCACTAAATCCTGGATCAGTGAATGAGCTTAGAACTTCATTGCTGTGTGATAAACTGCTTTGTGATCATTGAGGATAATATCAGAACATTGATATTTATATAAATGATATAGTGCTTTCACACATCTTACCTGTCTCAGCCCCGGGAAGTGGGCAGGCTTAGGAAACTGAGCATCAGACGTGTAAGTGGCTTGTGTCTCTGATTGGCACTCAGGTTAGTAAGTATGATTGCCAGCATACGGTGCCTTGACAAAAGGCCTTTGCTTTATGAATGGCTTTTTGGGGAGGTAAGGGAGGCAGGTGGCCTTGGTACTGTTCAGAGCCTTTGCCCTAAATATCTCCATTCCCAAGCCCCTTCCTGCCAACATCAGAAGGCCTTTTTTTGCCCCTTGGATGGATTTGGTGCTTTTTATTTTCCACTCTCATACATTAGGTTTTGGATCCTGTTCATTTGCTAATCCTATTAGGTTTCCACTATCTCCACACCAATATTATCTATCTTTGATTTTCATGATTGTTTAGCTGAGCTTTCGCAGAGGAGGAGGAGCAGAGCCATTTTAGGCTCTATTGGCCCTTAGTAAAGAGAAGATAACTTGTAGTAACATATAAACGATAGGTTAGTGGGGTGCCTGGGTGGCTCAGTCGGTTAAGCATCCTACTTCAGCTCAGGTCATGATCTCATGGTTCATGAGGTCGAGCTCCGTGTCGGGCTGCATGCTGACAGCCCAGAGCCCAGAGCCTGGAGCCTGTTTCAGATTCTGTGTCTCCCTCTGTCTCTGCCCCTCTCCCGCTCATGCTCTGTCTCTCTCTCCCTCTCAAAAATAAACAAACATTTAAAAATTAAAAATAAATAAATAAATAAATAAATAAATAAATAAATAAATAAATAAAAAGCATGTCACTGGAAATGTGGGCAGACTTCCTCAAAAGCATGAAGATTAAAATGTATTTACTTTTTCCAATTTGTGGCCTCTGAATATAAGAGCCTGTGAATAAGAGTCATAGTACGAAGAATATAATAAAAACACACAGGACAATGGTGAAAATCATGTTTTAGAATTAATTGCTTTAATTGTTTTAGAATTAATAAAATCAATAAGTTGAATTTTTTAAAGATTATTCTGTTTAAATAAAAATGCTTGAAGGAAGAGCATCTCCATTTCATCTCCTTTATGGTTCAAAATATTCAGCTTCTAGAAACCTGAGGAAAATGCACACTTTCTAAATAGGAACAAGCTATTAGTGACTGCCTAAGTGAATCTTGTTGCTATTTAAAGTGATGGATGAGATCCCAGCCTTTGAAATAAAACTGTTTCTTGCACAGGGTGGCCTGTAGAATCTTTTTTCAGAGAGGGCTTGAAATGAAGTTTTATACTAATGCCTGGAGTTAATGTAGCTGAGTTGAGATTCTTTTTAAAAAATAATTTTTGAATAAGTAGTGTATGAAAGAATATAATGTTGAAAAGATCCAAAGGTAAACGTATCTCCTCAACTTCATGCCCCAGTCATCAGTTTCTCCTCCCCGAAGGCAAGCACTTTTACCAGTTTCATTTGATCTGTCTGAAAATATTTTATTCATATACAAACCCAGAAACACAATGGTTGCCTTAAAAATGCAGTGTCACAGGGGGCACCTGGGTGGCTCAGTCGGTTAAGCATCTGACTTCGGCTCCTGATCTCACAGCTTATGAGTTTGAGCCCCATGTCAGGCTCTGTGCTGACAGCTCAGAGCCTGGAGCCTAGAGCTTGCTTCGAATTCTGTCTCCCTCTCTCTGCCCCTCCCCCACTCACTCTTTGCCCCTCCCCCGCTCATTCTCTCTCTCTCTCTCTCTCCCTCTCTCTCTCTCTCTCTCTCTCAAAAATAAACATTAAAAAAAAAGAATTAAAATGCAGTGTCAGGGGCGCCTGGGTGACTCAGTTGGTTAAACATGCAACTTCGGCTCAGGTCATGATCTCACGGTTTATGAGTTCAAGCCCCGTGTCAGGCTCTGCACTGAAAGCTCAAAGCCTGGAGGCTGTTTCAGATTCTGTGCCTCCCTCTCTGTCTCTCTCTCTCTCTCTGTCTCTCTCTCTCTCTCTCTCTGTCCCTCCCCCACTTGTGCTGTCTCTCTCTTTCCCTCTCTCTCAAAAATAAATATACTTAAAAAAATGTTTTTAAATGCAATGTCAGTATCATGCAGTTATAGAAACCCCTTTACTTAGGAGCATGGTTAAGTTCCTAAACCCTGTTCAACTTCCCTTCCACCTCCCTGACCTCTCCTCCCCCACCCCAAACAAGCCGAAGGTACTATCTCCCCACAATCCCCCTCCCATCACCCCACAGCACCAGTGCTCTGGGAGATGTCTTCATTAAAATTAGTAAATTAAAAATTTAAAAATAAACGGGCTTCTATGTCTGGTCAGCATTTAAATAGAGGCTGCCAAGTCTTTATTGTAGTAAACCTTTAAATGAAAGTATCCTGAAGATTACTAAAAGGCACCAAAATATATTTCCATAATTCATGACTGGCTTTAGCCGTTCAGAAGGGACCTCTGAGAGAGGAAGATGCCTTTTGGGTGGTGCTTCCTTCCTTCCTTCCTTCCTAGGCTAGAGCGGGCCCAGCCAATGGCAGGTCCTTTTTTATTTTTTCTATTTTTTAAAATGTTTATTTATTTTAGAGACAGAGAGGCAGAGCACAAGCTGGGCAGGGGCGGAGCACAAGCTGGAGACAGAATCTGAAGCAGGCTGCAGGCTCTGAGCTCTCAGCACAGAGCCCGATGCAGGGCTTGAACCCACGAACCATGAGATAATGACCTGAGCTGAAGTCGGACACCTAACTGACTGAGCCCCCCAGGTGCCCCCAGTGGCAGGTCCTTATAGGCTAATGTAGGAGGCCTCCTCACCCTTCTCCTGTCTTGCTGCCCTCTGAGGCAACATGCTTTTTTTTTTTTTTTTAATTCAGTCCATTTATTTAAATGTATATTGTACGTAAGTTACAAATTCTCACTTCTGCCACTCTGCTAGAACTTTTCTGGATAAGCCTCCATTTCTTCCTTGATCCTGTGTTTTACAAGTAATGTGAGGTTACTATCTGTGTTTTGAAGGTTATAGCTGACAAACATCTGTTTGTTGGTCTTCCTGGCTAAGTGCCGGGTAAGATCAGTGGAGGTCATGCCACAAGTGTCTCTGAAGACGGAGGTAGACACGGGGATGGAATCATAGTGGCTGCATAGGGCCACGGCGAGGTTGCACAGGTGCGGCATGGCCCCCACCCACAGGAAGAGCCAGTGTGTCAGCCGCATGACGTGGAAGTGGACGAGCTGCTCCCACAGCCTTGTGCTGAAGTTGTGCAGGGAGATGTCCCGATCTGGGGTGGCCCCTCCATGCTGCCCGTTGGGCCCAGGACCACAAGCACCAAGACCCCGGCCCCCCACCACCATCACTGGCCCAACCAGACCCTAGCAAGCAAGCCAACATGCTTTTTATAAAAGGCGGATTTTTTTTTTTTTGGAGAAAATACTCTTACTTTATATATACATACACACATATTTTAATATATATATTTCCGTAATCTGAGACCGTTAGGAGGAGATGTTGGCTCCCACATCGGGCTATGGAGAAACCATTCTAAGGTACATGGGATCATTCATCGCTCCTTAGGCCTCCATCTCCCCTGCCTGTGCACAAGGGCTGGCTGGTGCCACAGGCAGCGGGCTCCTCCCGTATCTGATGCTCGGTCATCATTCATATGTTTACTGTTATCTGTCCGTGTATCTGTTTCTCAGAAGTAGCTTTTTGTTTTCCTCTTGCAGTTAGTGCTTACAGACTGTAGCTAAAGTAGGAGCGCGAATGCCAGCTCCCCTTTCCACCCTTTTTGAGTCTTCTTCTAGGTTACCTCTCTCCACCGCTAAAATGTTTAAGCACGTCAAACAGAATGCAGCTCTCTGTCTTTTCTCTCTCACTCAGAGGAGATTGCATTTAGTAACACCATTTAAAAAAATCTTGAGTGACCTCATAAAACACTAATGTTTGAAGAGGAACGCTCTCACCTTGTCAGCGTGGAACGTTGGTGTATTTTAGGGGACAGAAGTCTTCACTGGTGTTCTGCTGAAGGGGCCAGTGTGTTTCAGTCCAGGCGCAGACGACTAGTTCTGTCCAGTACTGTCTTATTCTCTCTGATGACCAGCCTATGTGTTTGGTTCTGTAATGGGTGATCTGTGCAAATCCCCTTGGCTTTGCATCTAGCCTTGAAGCATTATGAAGCTGTTAGCTTTTGTTAGTTTTTGGCGATCATGTCCACAAAATCTATCCTGTGCAATTCAGAATGAGTTTATCTTATAGTTTCAAGGATCCTAATTTGTCACTGGGGTTGGAGACTTTTGTTATAGCAAGGAATAAATAACACCCCACATGGGTTCACTAGCAAAGCAGGCCTGGCTATCAACATCCTACACACAAAAATCAGCAGTCCCTTTTTTTTTTCCAGTCTCATAATCTATTACCTAGCTGACTCTTAAAACCTTACAAAAGAGGAGATAGCATCCTGACTTGAGAGGAAGCTAGGGGAAGATGTCTTATAAAAATGCACTTCTCTTTGTGGAAAAATGAGCTGCTCACTCCCTTACCGCTGATCTGATCTATGAGGTGCCGCTGCAGGCGGATTCCCAGACCGCTGGTCGCCAGCATTTTGAGTGTGATCCTAATGAGCTCATGCCTGCAGAATTCAGTCCTTGTGCACACCATCAGGCTTGTTCTGCTTTGGCAGGCTTTGTGCATGGTGCTTAGCTTTGTTCTCGTAGAATACATGCTCTTGGTCTTGGAAGAAAGCAAGTGGAAGAGGAGGGTTTGCGCAGACCTGTACAGCTGTCACTATTTCAGTAATAACCAAAAGCTTGTGTTAATGTTCGGGAAAGTCCTTTGCAGAGGTGTTCCCAGGCGAGTGAAGTCATAGTGCGGCTAGAATTCCTGTGTGCGTCATCTTGCTGTTCCTCAAACTCAGCATGCTTATTCCTGCTTCCCTGCTTTTACCGCCCCTCACCTGTTATCATCTCTGCTCCATTTTTCTCATCTAGAAGTGTGAGTCCAGACCTATTTGTTCCATGAGGCCTTTCTGACTGCACCGTGTCGTCGCTCATCTTCTCCGGGGTCTCCACACTCTGCTACCCGGCCGCTCTTCCTTTTTAGCCCTTCCTGTAAAATTGTCATCCTAACAGCTACACAAAGAACACCTGCTAGACCAGAAACCTTTCTTTGATTCTCTTGCACTGTCAGGCATATGTTGTGATGGGTACATGGTAAAAATCTTTTGCTTGATGATGCTAACTACATTGTGAGTCACTGCACTGTGATCATCATGCATAATGGAAACACTCAATATTTTCCCTCATGACAGAGCTAATTTTTTAAGCTTTAGTATTTTGTCATTGACAGAAAAATGTAATATTCCTGTACGTAGTATTCCTAATCCTATGTAAATTCCTAAAATGATTTTTTTAAAGCATTCTATCTTTCTCTTAAAACTGGCAAACCAAATACACCGTAGGAGACCATTTGGTGCAGTCAGGAGAGTTGATAGAAGAGTAACTTCTTGGGGAAAATCCATCTAGTGGCCCCACTTTAATAATCCAGGTGACTCAGTTGAGAGAGGAGCCCCACTTCTCTAGGCTGCGACTCTTCCCTGGTGCCTGTCCATCAGCATCATTTCCTATGACATCATTGCCTTAAATGACACCTTGGGGAAAATGCGTCTTGTAGGGACACTACAGTGACTCAGATACTCTGTATACAGAGAAATTCTAGTGGCTGTGGGTTTTATCTTTGACACATTTGCCTTCACGGTCTTTGAAATTGTAATTACTTTCCAAAATCAATAATTGGCATTTTTATTGCTTTTCATCAAGCTCAAATTTTATGTGTGTGTGTGTGTGTGTGTGTGTGTGTGTGTACACATGCACCTGTGGGGAGAGAGGTATATATATGTCCACATATCTCTATCTGTCTATCTATTTATCCATCTATTTATCTATCCAGATCTATATATTTATGTATCTATATGCCAGTGGTTCCTAAATTTGATCCCTGTCTAGTGACTACATTGAAGCCATCTGAAAAATTAAAATACAGATTCCCTATCACTGCAGAATCTATACAGCATTCTTTTTTACTCTGTTAGACTGCTTTTTTGTATTTCCACTAACAGTGGCAGTCTATTTTGTAGAGGTTAGGAGTGAACGCTTTGGAGTCCCACAGACTGGGTTTGAGTTCTGACTCTGTCATTTCCTGTTTATTTGACCTTCTGCAAACCCTGCCACTTCTTCTGTAATATGGGGATGGGAATTTCTGCCTCCCAAGGTTGAAGTGGGTATCAAATAACAACATGAGTGGCGACAAACCATGGTGTCTGGTGCGCTGTGGAGCGCCTCAATAAATGGTGACTAGTTTTCTTCCTATCCCTACACTATACATATTTTGGTGTGTTGTTTTGTGCATTATTTTTCTCATATCTTTGGGATATTCATAGAAAATTTCAGAGAACTCTGTAAAATCAAACAAGAATTGATGTAATTTATTTCTTTGATTGGAAAAGAAGGGATTGATTATTCAAAGAGTCTAGAGTAGGATCTTCTGACAGGGGGTGTGGCAGGTTTCTTCAGCTGATTCCTAAATGACTAGTTTCAGTGTTGAAATTACTGTTTTTCTCCAATCAATTTGCAGCTGAGATAAAAATCTGTTTCAAATACTACCACGGCATTAGCGGAGCCCTGCGAGCCACGACCCCCTGCATCACCGTGAAGAATCCTGCTGTGATGGTGAGTGCCCCTCATTGCCGGCTTCCTCATGAGGTCCCCCCGGGCCCTCGGCTTCTATTTTTGCCAGTGCAGCTCTGGCAGGGTTATGAGGAACGATGAAAAAGGAAACACGTAACAGTGTGGGCACTGTTGTAGGAAAGGAAATAACTTACAGGCTGGCTTACCTGGATCCATAATACGAATCGTGGAAAAATATGATTTGATTTATAACAATTCTGCAAATGGTCAACTCTTCAGAGAACCCATTCATGAAGCAAATTAGTGAGTATGCCATCAAATTTAGTCTTAAACTTGGTCTAAATTTAGTCTGGGTGACTGGTTGGGAGGAAATGGTGGTATTGCGTCTTACCTGAGTTTAATTTACATGAGCTCAGTGAGTAAGAGGGGAAAATAGCAATTCAAATCCTGTGTGATTCTACCCGCAGTCATCCTTACAAGCTTTCACTCCAAAGAGTGTGAGATGGGGATCATGCATGTGCTATTCCCTCAGGAGGTCTGAGCACCAGATTCCTAGATGCTGAGTTGGGCGCTAGAGCCTAAATATACCACACATTTTTAGTATAACATGGCCACTCAACGGAAGTCCCCCTCTTCACCAGGCCCTCAAGTGAAGAAAGAGATGCCTGATTTAGTTTGGAAGGAAACTGGTTGTGTTAGACTTTTGAAGGCAAGTATATATATATACATTTTCAACATGGTACTTTCTGAAGGTTTATTTTTCACAATTTTGTGGTTTTTCACTCCATTGACTAAATTTAGACTCTAACAGCTTTGTAGTATGTACTCATTGTAGATGGGTGGTTGGGTTCAGGTGGTTTGGGGAGATTCTTAGAGTCTAAGATATGTAAAGCATTGGAGGTTTAATAAGCCATTAATAAAAATCAGATCATGAAAGCAAAGAAGAAAAATATTGACTCCCACAATATAGAACCTTTATCACAGTGTGTGTGTGTGTGTGTGTGTGTGTGTGTGTGTGTGCACGCACATGTGTATTGTGTATGTGTGCATTTATAGATGCAAGCATTTTTGGAAATAGGCAAGTAGTCATGTTGACTCCCTGAAATTCAGAAAGTAATCTCTGCAGGTGGCATTTTGAACCAACAACGGTATATCATGAAGTCTTTCCTTTTCATTTATTCACTCAAACAAATATTCATTGGGTACCTGCTAAGTACCAGCCGTTGCATTCACCATTGGGGATGACATGACAAGCAAAAACTCAGTCCTTTCTTTCACTGGTCTGGTGGGTACAAGAGACATCACTAAATTAATTTATGTTTATTTGAGTGATAATTGCTGTGAGGGGGAGTAAAATGGAGCTATGAGGGCACATACTAGTAGAATTTATCCTGATCAAGTAGGTCTTGGAAGGCTTCCTTGAAGAAGGAAGATTGTTTGCAGGACAATCTGAAGGATGAGTAGGAGATACTTAGGTGAAGAGGTGGGGTGGGGGCGGGGTGGGGGGAAGATCATTTCAGGTAGTGGGAATAGTATTTGCAAAATCTTTAGTATCCAAATATTCTACTCACATTTGAATTATATTTAAGTTCCCATGTAGTAAACATAATTTAGAATTTAAAAGAATAATCCACATTTATTATACAAGACTTTGAAGGTCACCAGGAGAATAACAGTCATTGATTACAAAATCTGCCATGTCACATACTAAGCGGTGGAATGTGCTTCAATTGATATTCTAAAAAGAAAAATTACAAAAGTGGAAAAGTGAGGTCTTTAATAATAGAACCTTTGAAAAATTAACTGTGTGTGAAATTAGACAATAACTTCCAAACATGATTTTCTAGATTCAGATTTTATTAGACTTGAGCAACTTAAGTGATCAGATATCACTGAAGGCAGCAGGGTTTTACAGCGTAGTGAACACTGGTCTCATTCCATTGATTTTGCATTGAGATTACTCTGTCAAAGCCTGTGGATAGTTTGTAGATAATTAATTTTCTTCAGACAGCTTTTAGAGAACCATCAAAGCTTCATAGATATAGCTCTGGCAGTCAGAATAGAATATTTCTGTTCAAAGGGTGACAATAATGGAATTGGTGGTCAATAGATTTCTGACCCAGCTGAGACAATTTGGTGTATGTCCAAAATTGGAAGTCTGGGGGACACCTCATGGTGGGGATAAGTGCTGTGCTTCCATGATGGTCACCTAGTTATATGACATGTGTCTAGTTATTGTGACTGATTGACAACATTGATATTTTAGTTTGATTATTCCATGACCATATGCAAAGAATAGCCCTGGAGGAAGTGTCTGAGCACCTCTCTAGGGAAGAAAATGAGCTGCCATCATCCTCTTATGGCCTCCTTTCTCATATATCCTTTTGCAATGAATCAAGGATTTTTAAAAAGTTGCGTCTTTTCTGTCATTTGTACTTTGACGTCATTGTCATTCATCAGAGTACTCAGTGATACGTGTCTCTGACACTTGGAACAGGAAATCCTTTGGCTTCGGGAACAGATAAAGAGCTAGCATCACTCACTACCATGTATTGTTTCAACACTCGGTTGTCAGTGTTCCTTCTGGGTTTTCCTGGAATGAATCTGTGGCGTGAATTTATTTAAAATCTCTCTTTAAACATTGAGTGCAGATGTGTTTCTTATCACCGATGTTCCTGTATCTAGTGATAATGTTTGGTCTTTCCTGGCTTTCTTGTCACAAATGATGGAATTGAATTCATGAGTATTACTTCAGAAGAGCATTTGCCTCAGTTGTAGTACAGGACGGTATCTGTGAATTCTCTGAGAGTTGTTTCACATTAGCTTTTGCCAGACAGTGGTTTATATTTTTAAAATGAGAATTTGAAGGCATTTTCTTGTGTTTCTATAATATCTTATAACATTTCCAACACGTTTAAATGAAGACTGACCATGAATCTTTTTCATCTCCTTTAACTCACTTAGCAAGGGTGTAGCTTAGCAGGAAGAGACTTCACGTTTTTGGAGGGAACACATCTTATTGGGCGGTGTGGTCCATTTGGTGGGAAGCTATGGTTTATCAGGCTGTACTCAGGACTTGGAGGGCAGGTTGCTGAGTGTCTGTCTCACAGCAGTCTGTACCACCTCACGCTGTTCATTGCTCTATGGTCCAGGGATGTGTGTGGTGAAAGCAGGATGAGACAGAGACAGCCATCCGTTATCTGGCCAGTCTGCTGCTGTGTCTTTTCCGATTAAACTGGGGATGGTGAGTCAGAGAGAAACAAGGCAATATGGAAACTTTACATACTTGTTGAGAGTCAATCCAGAGTTATCACGAAGTTGGTTTTATGGATGAAATAAATTAAAGATACCTGGATGATACCCTGTTATACTGCAGATGACGTTTGAAAGCATCAGGAATCAGTGAAGTGCCATGCAAAATAGTTTTGATTAAGGTACAGGAAGTAGAGGGGCACCTGGGCGGCTCAGTCGGTTAAGCTTCTGACTCTTGATTTCAGCTCAGGTCATGATCTTATGGGTTCGTGGGATTGAGCCCCACATTGGGCTCTGTGCTGACAGTGCAAGACCTGCTTGGGACTCTCTCTGTCTCCCTCTCTCTCTCTCTGCCCCTCCCCAATCTGTGTGTGCACACTCTCTCCCTCAAAATAAATAAATAAACATTTAGAAAAGGAGAAGGAAGTAGAAATTTATATTTCAAAATTTGAATAGAATTTATTTTTAAACATTTTTTTAACGTTTATTTATTTTTGAGACAGAGAGAGACAGAGCACGAACAGGGGAGGGTCAGAGAGAGAGGGAAACACAGAATCTGAAACAGGCTCCAGGCTCTAGCCATCAGCACAGAGCCCGACGTGGGGCTTGAACTCATGGACCGAGAGATGACCTGAGCTGAAGTCAGACGCTCAACCGACTGAGCCACCCAGGCGCCCCTGGAATTTATTTTTAAATTGTTCAACTTTGCTTGGATTAGTAAAGTTTTATTTCTTAGAAGTATATGAGGTTAAAAAATTGAAGGATAGTTAATATACAGTATTATATTAGTTTAGTGATTCAACAATTCTGTACGTTACTCAGTGCTCATCACATTAAGTGTACTCTGTAATCCCCATCACTTATTTCACCCATCTCCCCATCCACTTCCCTCTGGTAACCATCAGTTTCTTCTCTATATTTAAGAGTCTGGTTTTTTGTTTGTCTTTCTTGTTGTTGTTTGTTCATTTGTTTTGTTTCTTAAATTCCACATATGAGTGAAATCACGCTGTATTTGTCTTTCTCTGACTGACTTATTTCATTCCGCATTATAGTCTCTGGATCCATCCATGTTGTTGTAGATGGCAAATTTCATTGTTTTTATGACTGAGTCATGTTCCATGTTCCATTGTACGTATGTGTGTGTGTGTGTGTGTGTGTGTGTGTGTATATATATATGTCACACTTTCTTTATCCATTCATCTATCAGTGGACACGTGGGTTGCTTCCATATCTTGGCTATTGTAGATAGTGTTGCAGTAAACATAGGGGTGCATATATCTTTTCGAATTAGTGTTTTCATTTTCCCTGGGTAAAAGGCCAGTAGTGGAATTACTGGATCATCTGGTAATTCTCTTTTTAATTTTTTGAGGAACTCACATACTGTTTTCCACAGTGGCTCTATCAGTTTGCATTTGGTGGTGTATGATTTTTTTAAAATTTCTTAATCTTTATTTATTTTTGAGAGAGAGAAACACAGAGTGTGAGAGGGGGAGGAACAGAGAGGGGGAGGGAGACACAGAATCCAAATCAGGCTCCAGGCTCCGAGCTGTCAGCACAGAGCCGACATGGGGCTTGAACTCAGCAACCGTGAGATCATGAACTGAGCCGAAGTCAGATGCTCAACCGACTGAGCCACCCAGGCGCCCCAATGGTGGTAGATGATTTTTTAAAAAGTGAGGGAGTGAGGCAAAATTTAGATGGAAGGGTTTAATCCAAAGTTTAGAATTAATATGTGGTCTCTGTTTCCCAATTATTCAAAATATATTCTGCCTTCAGTTCAGTCTCTTACAGCGTTGTGGGCTTCTTTGTTAGAGAACTGGGAGACCTTTTTTTTTTTCCTAGTGTACCGTAAATGGAGCACTTACTTGTACATTAATTGAGAGAAAGGCTAAATTTGCCATCCTTGGTGGTCCATAAATGACAGGTTTCAAGTGAGATAGCCTTTACAAAAACTTTTACAATACAATAATCAGTACAACAGCACTGCAGACTCTTACAACTACTAATTATAATAGCTGTGCCATGTACCTGCAGCACAGTAAAATAGGAGTCTACGAGGGCAGTGGGGCATCCACATGGTGACTCAGAAATATTTGGCAGGTAATTGGAGGGTAATTCTACATATATGTGGATGAGTTTGAGAAAAATCACCTGTTTAGTTTATTCTGTTTTCCTAGTAAATCTAAAGGAATCTGGTGTTTGGTTTTTAACTGAAAGGAATATTTTAATATAGTAATAGTAATGTAAGTACATTCACTACAAAGTACATTCTTATCAAAGAAGTAAAAGGACATAAAGTAGGTTGATTCCTGTCCCAGGAAATTTAGAAGTTCATATTGGTTTCATTTGGGGTAATGATTAAATTTAGGTGTGACTCTTTCTCTCGTCTCTGAAAATATGCATTTTTATGTGTCTGGATTCCAAGATTTATAGTATATGAAAGGCATATACTACAATGCATGTTTGATACAAAAAATCATCACATTTGTAAATATATGTGGTTCCCTAAGCACGTTGGGTACCATCATACTCCTGTGAAACTTCATATGTGCTTTTCCTCTGCAGATGGGGGCAGAAGGCATGGAAGGAGGTGCTTCCGGAAATCAGCATTCTCGGAAACTCGTCAGCTTCACGTTGTCAGGTAAAGGTGTCTTTAAATGTGATGTCCAGTTTGAAAGTGTATAATTTCAAAGGCATGAATAGTCACTTCTGTCTATAGATTCTTTTTTTTTATTAAAAAAATTTTTTTTAATGTTTATTTTTGAGAGAGAGAGAGTGAGCAGGGGAGGGACAGAGAGAGAGGGAGACACAGAATCTGAAGAAGGCTCCAGGCTCTGAGCTGTCAGCACAGAGCCTGACATGGGGCTCGAACTCATGAGCTGTGAGATCATGACCTGAGCTGAAGTTGGACGCTCAACCGACTGAGCCACCCAGGCACCCTTACAGAGTCTTACATATGATATGTGAACTATTTATTTTTTTGGTAAAAGTTCTGGAAATTCAAGTATATTTCTTACCATGAAAAAATTAGACTACTAATAATTATTAGTAATAAAATAAATAGAAAATAAATAGAAATAAAATTATAAATAGAAATAAAATTACTAGAAATAAAATAAATAGAAAATAAATAGAAATAAAATTATTTCTTCCAGGTTTTCTAGTGATAAAATGACTGTAACTATATACAGTTACTTAAAAACAACACTGTAACATATGCTATCCCTACTGGAGAACTTTAGTTTTGAAAACCATGTATGTGCTTAGCTCATCTGAAGAAAGGAAAATATTGGAGACTAGGAAAAATAAGCCAAGGTTACTCCTCCTATTTCTGTGGAGAAATTCACATAAAAGTTGGAAAGCTGATAAGGCAACTTTTTTGTTTATTTTCTGATTAAGGAAATATTCTAATTGCTTGTTTGTTTATGAAAACGTGCTGCTTTTCAGATTGTGAGTTAGAACTCATCTGTGTTTTGTAAGTTTAATTTAGTTGAATCCAACAGTTCAAAAAAAGAATAGGGGGGGGCGCCTGGGTGGCGCAGTCGGTTGAGCGTCCGACTTCAGCCAGGTCACGATCTCGCGGCCCGTGAGTTCGAGCCCCACGTCAGGCTCTGGGCAGGCTCTGGGCTGATGGCTCGGAGCCTGGAGCCTGTTTCCGATTCTGTGTCTCCCTCTCTCTCTGCCCCTCCCCTGTTCATGCTCTGTCTCTCTCTCTCTGTCCCAAAAATAAAAATAAAACGTTGAAAAAAAAAAAAAAAAGAATAGGGGGAAAAATCAGAGTTTTTCACCAAAGGGAAATATTTTTTCATAGAACATCAGTTTATACAGACTGAAAACTTTCACACACAAAATATACCCACACCTATGTATGTGTATACTGGGTTTCAGAATAAAATATATTTCATATGTAGATCATGGTCAAAAATGTTTCAAAGCTACTGATTTAAAAAAAAATAATTGGCAGTCAAAAAGTCAGGAAGACACTAAGAAAATCAGTCTTTGAAATGAACTTTTAAAACAGACAACTGTGCTATGACACATATAAAATGCAGTCTAACAGATGTCTGTCACTAAAAGATGTTTTGTCATTTTTCCATTGGTGCAGTGCTTCTACATTTTAAATTAGATTCACTTTTCTTGGCTGCAAAAAGTATTGTGGATGAAAATTCACATTGTCAAGAGTGAGAGAAAACTGATCTTGAGAACAGACATTTCCATGATGTATAATGACCACATATGATGAAAGTGTGCACATTAGTTCATTGCTGGCCCATGGCCTTCCAGAGTATCCATTTCTGTTCTAGCATGTTCCTACTCCCCTATATGAGTTTACTTACTATGAAAGCCTTTTTTTGCCTTTGGTTCTCTGGTGGATCTCAGAAGTTGTAAACTGGTGGCTTATGGTTCAATTTTGGCCAAGAAGTATGTTTTGGTTGGAACCCTCAGGTTTTAAAACATATCTAGGTTTTTAGAAGCACACTTTGAAGTTCCACTGCCAGTGGAACTTACCCTTACCCTCAATGTCTGTGTGTCTCCTGGAAGCATTTATTTGGCTCTGCTTTAGACCTTCACAGTCTTGAGGGGTTGCAGGTACAGAAATCCTTTGTGTATAGGTAGGGAACAGTTAGCCCACCTCCATGGTTACTTTAATCATACCATGGTCTTCTTAGTTTAGACGCATTGCCTTAAGCTTCCAAGTGATCAATATCATTCCAAATGCAACACACACATACTGATTTTGACTCCAGAGGGGAAGTTAATTAATTCACTGCAGGAGAATGACCAGCTAGAACTTGAAAACCCCAGGACGTTTTCCTAAAAAGTAGGAAATAGCTTTGGGGCATCACCAGATGCTTCTTCTTTAAATATAATTTCTTCCAACATCCCACCTCAGTACACAGGGTGGCTGGCTACTTTATATCTGTTTTACTTCCTAATGTATGGTCAGATATTTGCAGATGGTGTACGGAAGTGGCTAAAAATTATATAAGATGAAAGCAGTTCTATAATGGTAATTCTGAACAATTAATACAGTTATAGCATATTGACAGTGATAATAGTGTTTAGCGAAGAGCATTTAAGCATTGTAGAATGTCTGCCTGCAAATGTTCTACTCTTGATTCTCTGTGGTAAGTAGGGACACAAATTAGTGAATTCTACAGCTAAAACAAAAGCTGTTTGTGTTTTTTTTTAAGTTTTTTAATGTTTATTTAATTTTGGGAGAGAGAGACAGAGGCGCAAGCGGGGGAGGGGCAGAGAGAGAGGGAGACACAGAACCCGAAGCAGGCTCCAGGCTCTGAGCTGTCAGCACAGAGCCCAAGGCGGGGCTTGAACTCATGAACCATGAGATCATGACCTGAGCCAAAGTGGGACGCTTAACCAACTGAGCCACCCAAGTGCCCCCAAAACTGAGTTTCGGTTACTATCTTAATCCTCTTCTCCAAATAAGACTTTAAACTAGGGTATTTAGCATGTCATACTTTTGTGACTTTGAGGTCTTAGTTGGTCTATTAGGTGATGCAGATATTTATGAGCAGTAAAATATATAAAAGACAAAATGGAGAAGCCAGAGCAGAAATGAGATGGATAAAGGAACAGAATAATCAGACTACAATTAGTTGGTAGATTCTTATATTTATTAATGAAGATTTATTTGTGCAGCATTCCTTGTGGAAAAATTTGATATGAGGGTTATTTAATAGTGGCATCTTTCATCACAGTGGCGTAATCTTCTGATGGAATGCTTTTTGTCCAAAGGAATGCTTTGCATGAATAATTTAGCTCTGTCATGCTTTGTGGCAGCCATTTCCGTCCATGTTACTCCTCATTTACTGCAAAGAAATCCCTTGTTTAGAAGTAGATTTAGTATCTAAAGACTATCATTCTTCTGTCTTTGAGTCTGAGGCGAGCCTAATAGAGAAAGGTAAGAAAGTAAATATGCAAATTGTGTTTTCCTCTCGGAGCTATTTTATGCCGAATAAAGCCACGCGAAAACATGTAGCACCATTAAATTGATAGTGAGTTGCAGATGCTGTGTTAAGATGACTGTGTAGCTTATGAAGTGCCAGGAGTGGGGACTGTAAGGCTAGAGAGACGACAGTGGCATCTCTGAAGTGCCTTACTCATCTTTCTCTTCTCCTTCTCTTTTCTCTTCAGATCAAAGATCTTACTGTATTTCATGCAGTGTCCTTAGCATAAGGACCTCCTGGTTGACTTTTTCGGTCTTTGCTGACATATGAAACTCGGCTGTCAGTTAGTTGTTATTAGACAGCACTCTGGGCCACAAGTTGTTGTTGGCCATGGGTGAGCCTCCTCCAGGAATGGCTCCCTAGACAATGTGGTTCTATGGGCAACCCCACCAATTCTGTCCCTCCAGGAAAGACTTTGAGTTTCAAGAATGGGCTTGAGTAGGATGACTCAGGGAACCTGCCATCATTGACAGTCACCATACAGAGTCTGCTGCCCAGCTGATCTGGGTAATCCAAAGGTCTTTGGAGGTTTAGAGGGATCTGCAGAATTTTTTTCTGGACTAGTTATCAGGACCTCCCTAGACTGATCATAATTGTAGCAAGTTGCTTAGAAACGGTCCGTTATTCCAGAAGCTTTCAAGATCCCTTAGCTCTTAGGCCAATCTTATTCAAACTGATACTCTCAGAAAGGTGTTGAGGACCCGAAGAGCTGGGTTTGTTACCTGACATGTTGGTGTCCCTTATCCTCACTCCTTTGAAAAGTGTCAGTCTCTCCACTTACCAGATTTTAGCCAGAAATTTTAGCAACTCACATACTGTGAAGTAGCAGCTGGTGAATCTAAGATGTTCTGGGACAGCCATCAAATATTTAAGTTACTAACCAGTAGACTCACAATTATTTAATACAGCAGGTAGCATTCAAATTTTAGAAAAATTTCTCGTTTTCTTTTCCCCCTAATATTCATTACATTTGTGGAATATATAACATTTTAAATGTGGTATAACTGAATGTGTGGTCTG
The DNA here is from genome assembly GCF_022837055.1 of Prionailurus viverrinus. NCBI lineage: Eukaryota > Metazoa > Chordata > Mammalia > Carnivora > Felidae > Prionailurus > Prionailurus viverrinus. Next base: position 34,088,228 of record NC_062568.1, read on the forward strand.
AAGTTTCACCCCCAATTAAACATAGGTCTATAATTTCATTATATGTATGTAGAAGAGATTTAATTTTTCTCTCATGAAAGAACATATTAACATTCTTTTTTAAAAAAATAAACTGTTTCCTAAGAATTTCTCTCAAGATACTGTGTGAAATGCTGGTTGCCAAACCACATAGCAAAATGGTGGTGAAGACGCACGTTAGAATCAAAATGGTTCCCAGGAAGTCACTTTAGGTGCATGAGGTGATGGTAAATGTTTGGCTTCATTTATTCAGCCTGTCAAGAGACTCCCCCTCTGCTGGAATTATTCATAACTCACTTGTCCTTACTTATCTCAGCGATCATAGTGTGAATAACGTTGTTATTGTTTACTGTTGTTTACCCCCCCTCTCCCTTTCTCTCCCTCCCTCCCCCTCTCTTTCTTTCAAGATCTTAGAGCAGTTGGGCTAAAGAAAGGGATGTTCTTCAATCCTGATCCTTACCTTAAGATGTCCATTCAGCCAGGGAAGAAGAGCAGTTTCCCCACCTGTGCCCACCATGGGCAGGAGAGAAGGTCTACTATCATCAGTAACACCACTAATCCAATTTGGCACCGAGAGGTAAGATGATCCTCAGGGATCTTCTACTTGACAGGAATTTGGCCAAGTTCATCTCTCTTATGTGTACTGTTGAGCTGTTTATGAGCATGGGCAAGATGGCTAAGATATCTCGGGATTCTGTTAAGAAGAGTGTAGGAGGAGAATGAGACAGTCCCTTGTAGCCAGGGCCAGGAATAGGGCAAAGCAGGTGAGGTCCTTGATCTCGGGTGCATGACTGAAGGGAGCCAGAAGACTCAATAATCAAAATTAAGATTTTAGTGAAATATTTAAAAAAATGAAAATCAGTGCAAAAAATTCATGATGAACAGATATTAAAATTTTAAGTAAGGACAGGTTCAATAACATTGACTTGCAGAGCCATATTCGAGCCTGAAGCAGAAGGAAAAGTCAGTAACACTGATCCTGTTTTTATTTAAAATTTTTATGTTTTTACACCCAAAACTAATGTAACACTGTATAACTAACTGGAATTAAAATAAAAACTTGTAAAGCCCCCCCCCCAAATTTTCTATATTTTGTTCTAGTTATGTATTCAGTACAGATTAGAGGAATTTCTCTCCCTATGGGCTTTGGCAAATGTTTTTTGGATTTCTAGATTTTGGTTAATTAAGCCATTCAAGGTAGTTGTCATCCCGAGGGAAGCCAAATCGTTGATGTGTTGGTGATAGATACTTTGACGTTCCTTCCAGCCACATTATGCTACCAGTCATCTTAGCGCACCGTTATCAGTGAAATCAAGCAAAGCGTTTTCTCATTAGAACTAGGGAAAATCAAGGAGTGAACAGAGATATTGTTTCTCATCTAATGAGCAAAGCATGAACTCTGCCACCATTTCTCAGAGATCTAAGACATGTTTCACACACTGGTGTTAGAGTGTTTCTAGGTAAACCTTTATTGGCGTAGGAGTTGCATAGTTAATCAGATCATTCCCTAGTGTTTAATGACAATATGTTCTAACTTTGTAGAAATATTTCCATGGGGAGGGAGATGATTCGGGGATCTAAAACCAGTTGGAAAAAAGGTACTGCTCTTTGAGACTTGCCAGCACAGCAAGATGTTTCTCCTGAGCAGTTCTTATAGTTATTTAAATGGATTAAATATTGCGTGTTTTCTTACACCTGGTTTAAAAAAACTGCTTATGATCTCCACATAGTAAAAAATTCTTAAAGGCACACGACTTAATTTAACATATGTACAAGCCTAGAAGACATAGCATGTATCTCACTATGAGCTTTAGAAGGCACATAGTGGATTTGGTAATGATATTGGCAATAACTTTCTTTTCCTAACATTTTATATTTACAAAATTCTTAAACTTTGTGTGCATAATAAGGGCGCATAAGGGATGAGATCATCATCCATCCATTTTGATGGTTAAGAGACTGAAGCTTGAAGTGTTTATGTAACTTAGCTGTTCAGAGGCAGAAGCAGTGCTTAAACTTTGCTCTCTTATTCTAAGCAAGTGCTTTTTCCATGAAGCAAATTACTAGATGACATGGCCCTTTGGGGAACTTTAATTGTTATGACTAAATAAACTTAGTAGTGCCTAAGTATAAAGCTGGCTGGAACCTTTCACATCACTGTGGTTGAATGGATAATATCAGGACTGGGATGAAATGATTCTGGTTAGATTCCCGGCTTCATCACTTATCCGGAGATCCTCGTCCTTAAGAAGAAAATTTTATCTGAGGCACCTGGGTGACACAGTTGATTAAGCGCCTCTTGATTTCAGGTCAGGTCATGATCTCACAGTTTGTGAGATCGAGGCCTGCATAGACCCCTGCCTGGGATTCTCCCTCTCCCTCTGCTCCTTCCCTCTTGCCATGCTCTCTCTCTCTCTCTCTCTCTCTCTCTCTCTCTCTCTCTCTCTCTCTCTCTCCCCCAAAACAAACAAACAAACAAACATTAAAAGAAAAGAGAAAGAAAATGTTACCTTTCTAAAGATAACATGAAGGTAATGTATGTGAAAGTCTTTGTAAACGAATAAAGCTCTTTATATTTATTTTAGATTCTTATTAATAACCAGTCTGATTTTCTCCAATGGCATTCCTAAGCAAAACAACAAAACTTATGTTAGCTTCATATTTTTATTTTTCTGTCTCAGAAAAAAATGACCCTGTGTGCCTTTTAAATTAAGTAATTTGCCTGTAAGCATCGTTTTATTTTCATATTTGTCAAGAGAAACCACAGTATTCTGTAGGTGTTCCTACTTTAGCCACTAAGTGAAAGATATTTTAACCTATGCTGTATAATTTCAAAATACCATGGGATTAAGAATTAAAATTGCTGTTAATCAACTACAGTGGTTAATGTGAAATTGTCCAATAACAGGATATTAAATTTCAAAGAATTGAGATACAATAAATATAGTAAGTGCTAAAATTGTATTGCGCAGTTTAATATTTGATAACGTCTCCTAAAACTGTTGAACCAGGATCCTAAGCTTCTTTTGTGACAGGTCCTTAACTGAGGCCTTGTAATCACTGTGAATGCTGATCATTCACTCAGAATGACAATGGTTGTAGATATTTCTAGCAATGTGGACTCTGGGTGTCGTCATTAGGATTTGAGAGATCCCATTTTCTAAGTAATAATAAAATGATTTAATTTCATATTTGTCTTCCTTTTGAATCACCACGTTATCTGTTTTTATTTTCAGAAATATTCCTTTTTTGCGCTTCTTACTGATGTCTTGGAAATTGAAATTAAAGACAAATTTGCCAAGAGCCGTCCTATCATCAAGCGTTTTCTGGGGAAACTAACCATTCCAGTCCAGAGGTTGCTGGAGCGGCAAGCCATTGGGTAATCAGCCCCCACTTGGAGGGATCTTGTTGAGATTAGTTTGCATAGAATCGACTGAAATGAAACTTTGTAGTCCTAGGACTTATCTTAGTGATAAGAAGTGGTAAGGTAATTCTTTTAAAATTAAAGTGTTCGTATACTCATTAAACTGTGTGGGACAAAAGGCTCTGTTTTCATTATATACCTTTTTTTTGTTGTTGTTTCTGTTTATTGTATCTGTCTTTTCCAAGATGTGCTTACCATTAGCATGTCAGTGTCAGATGTCATAGTACTCAATTGTTTTTGAAGATATTGAAATCTTGCAGTAAAAGCTTCTCCCCAGAGCCGGATTCCAGCGTCAGGTCGACAGCTTCCTTATCCTAATTAATCCCATCCAGACAACTCGTTATTCCTGAAAAACAAAACCACCTTGTTTCAGGGCCATTTAAAACAAGACCTTGACTCACAGGAGATATTATAGTAGAGCTCCTACCTACACATTCATTCAGGCAACTAAAGTTTACTCACTGAGAGAATTTAAAAATGTGATTTCATGTCTGTTTTCTTTCTATGAGCTTTTTGTAAACTGTGAATAAAGTAGTTAAGAAATCATAACATTGCTTATCATAAATGGTAGGTATATTTTTGCTTGGTAGTTTCCAACAAACTCAGTAACACTGCTGCTCCGAAGTAGCACTCAGGGTACTTTTCTTGTATCTTTTTCATCATAGGCAACATTGTGAACATACCGCAACAGTAACAGTGATAGTAGTGATGGGGCATCTTGTTTTGTATCTTTTTCACTGTCAGACCATGAACAAATGGTAGTGGCAGTAACAGTAGCAGCAGCAGCAGACTATAAGTAGTAGCAGCAGAAGTAAAAAATAAAAGTAAACAGCGTAAGAAGATGCTGAGAGCTTATTCTGTGTCAGGGGATAAAGACGTTCCTCGCATCAGCGCCCGTAATCTTCTCAACAGCTCTGGGAGGTAAATAATGTGATTACACCCATTTCGGAGATGAGGAATGTGAGGCTAGCAAGCAAGAGGCAGAGCTGGGATGCGAGTTCAGATCTCTCTGCTCTAGATCCTGGCAGTGCCCTAAGGACGGGCAGCAGTGTGATATTATTCCAGCTAACTAAGGAAGGCTGGTCATTCACATTCACTCTGTAGCAAATGAACTGTTCTGTTTCGGCAAGTCATAATTTACTTGGGCATTAGTTTCCTCATCTGAAAAATACAGTGTTGCGATCAGTGGATCTCAAAGGCCCCTTCAAAATCTGAAACTAAGAGATTCTAATGGATTGTAATTCTCTGGCCATCAGAGACCATGAAATGTGTGGTTGAGCCAGGACACATGAAGTAGAAATATTATACTGAAATCTTAGCAGCCTGATTTATCTGATAAAAGCTAGGAAATCACAATTATTGCTTCTGGTAGAGATACTATACTTGAGGAAGTTTTTTAAAAGTTATTTTTAGGATTTCTAGAAAGTGAAAGATTTTAGAGAGTCAGGATTAACTAGGGTAAATACAGTATATCTGTCATTTAATGTATATAATTATAATCATTTAATTTATATATCACGCTTGCTAAAAGTATGAATTTATGTACACTAGTAAGAATGATCAAGGCAAAATAAAACCTTTTCAGTGCATGAAACTGTTGTTGACTTGTTGGCTTTTCATTTCAGCTTTTAAACAACTGGACACTTAGAGAACTGCCAGTCATGAATTTATGTGCACTGGAAGGAAGTCCAGCATGAATTTGTAAAATATTGGAATTAAGAAATGTTTCTGTATAAGTATATTTAAAGCATTGCCTGATACAGATACTGGGGATTTGCTTTATTAGATAAGAGTGACACTACATACTAGTATATCAGCTATTAACACCTAAATGTGTATTCCTGATCTTAAGATTGCCTTCCATCAAGTGATTAATTCATCTCGAAAAGTGCTGGGTTCTCATTACTTATATGTTTGGTAGATTGCAATCCTCTGAGGTAGTTGAGGTTTTACAGAATGTGGTTTGTAGAATGAGATAGAATCCTTACCAAGTGCCTATTTTGAAGGCATTTGTTTGAATGTAACATTTTACAGGGTGGCCTGCGTTTTGTCCAAAATGCAGATCACTTTCCCATGCTTTGTCAACCCCTCTGATTACATTAGAAAGAGAATGTCTCAAGTAGTGAGAGTACTTTGGCACTTATTCTTTGCAATTATGTATCATAATGATATATAATATATTGCTCACAACAGTATATCACAGGAAGAGACAGGATGAGTCAGGTAAGACTGGGTAAGAACGAGAAGGCGGGCGACTCTTCCGACAGGCACTCAGCAAGGGATGAAACCCTTGAGTCGGAATCTCCCAGGAGGGAAGATTTCCTGTGTTTGTAGGTTGAATAGTTGAATTGAGTTATCTTGCCAGTGTGGTAAATAAACGGTACTAACACTTGTTAAAATTCTTCTTTCATTTGTTAGTTAATTTATTCAACAAATATGTGTGTATGCATATTTTGTGTCTTCGAAATGTGAAGCACTGTGTCTGGTATCGGGGATGTGTCAGTGAGCAAAACAGATGGATGCAGTTCTTTTCTTACAATTCCTACTAAACACTTATTTCCTCGCTAAAATCCATCACTTTTATAAATCTCCATCACCAGCCTCAATACCTTAATTTTACTGGCTGAGGAGGAGAAGAGGAGGGTCAATTTATTTTTAACAAAGAAATGAAGACTTTATTTTTGCCGGGACTTAATGCCCAAAGAGATGGGCGAGGAACCACAGTGTTAAAGGCAGGCCCGTGTAATGTGCTGCTAGATTCATGCATCAGTGGGCAAAGATCAAGAACCTCTGTGTGTTAGGTGCTATCTAAATACTGGGAAGTCCGTGGTAAGAGAAAGAAAGAGACGCCCCTGCTATTATGCAGATTACAATCATTAATATAACGTTCTTTGAACACTCTAATGTAAAAGTAACGTAACTATGTCTAGTAGTAAGAAATGCCTGCGTATCCCTTTGCAGATTTTTTTGTAAATACCAGTTGAAGCAGGAAAAGCATTATAAAAGCAGGCACGTTTCGATGAACCATGAGTAAATTATGTCATTAAAATGCATGCTCCTGAAAGCAGCCCAGAACCACTGGGAATTGTAAAGTGAGATGGTAGTATGATGACTACAGAGCAGGGGCTTCTGTGTCAGATGAATCTGTGATCTCATCCTGGGTCTGTCGCTCATTACTAGTCTGGCCTCGGACAGGTCACTTACCCTCCCCACGCCTTGGTTTCCTGTTCTAGAAAACTGAGCCACCACCTGCCTCACGCGGTTGCTGAGAGATGGTATATGCACAGCCCTTAGCTGCGTGTGCCTGGCACACATCATGCACTCAAAGTGGGAAACCAAAGTGTCAGTTGAGAAAGAAAATATGACAATGTTTCTAGGGAAGAAAAGCAAAAGAAAGAAGAAAAGGAAATCATCTTACAGTTTTAAGAAATTCTCATGAAGTCAAAAGACTAACAGGTGAAGTGGGGTTTTATAGTAGCCTGTGCTCTTTTAAATGGATGACATCCATTTGGAATTGTGCCAAGAAGGTAGAGACGAACAAACAAAATAGTTACATACATTCATAACAAATGGCAGACCAGAGGCTCTAAACTGTACCGTGGTGCAGGTATTAGGTCGAGGCATTGTTTTCCTTCTGAAGTTGCCAGTAGAGGGCAGTGTGAGAGCAGAGATGGCGTGATTTGGTATCCCTTTGATTATTTTCCTTAATTAAGAATACATCAGATTCAGAATAAAAGTTGCTTCCTACAAGGTAATGATGTAATTGCATTTGACTTCGATCAAACAAATGCAGAATTACAAAAGATTTGACACCTCCATCCTTAAGGAGGCTGGTAGCTGGAGCGGGGGGCCAAGATGGGGCCCTGGTGTGGTTCCCTCGAGTACGCCTCTTAGTGAGGCAGCAAGATGCCTCCACAGCAGCCCATCTAGCTTCTCCACTGGCATCACTCACAGCGCGCACTGGGAATCAGTTGATAGCCAGGCTCCCCCAGTGTGAGGGCCAGCGGCTCCAGCCCCCTTGCTCTGCAGGTAAGGAAGGGAGGTTCAGCGGCCCCCTTGCCTCCCACAGCTGGAGCAGCTGTCAGAGGCAGCCACTCCTCCCCCCGCTGTCTCCTGACTTCAAGTACAGTAGCATGGTGCCCTCCGTGCCGCTCTGTGATGGTCCTTCCCTGTTGTGTGCTCGTAGGATTGGTTTCTTCCAAATGTGCTAAATGCTAAGGAACCAGGCCCTCTGTGCTTTTATACCTGAGTCAAAAAATACCAAAAACCGTAGACCTTTCACAGCTCCTTGATGACCTTCAAAATATGCTTTTCTTGGTCACTGTTAGCAGTGATGTGATACTGTATTGCATTTTCTGCTTACAGAGTTCTTTTCATCCTGGAGTTTATAAGTATTCCCTTGTGCCAATGAATCGTATTACATTGGACTATCTATACCGTGCCTTTGAGCCTTTTATTTTCTTTTGAGTCTGAAAGTTTTAAGAGAAATGTGTAAGATTTGGGGGTGGCCTGCTGAAGGAGGTGAAGGCTGACACCAGTGTATTTCTCCTCTTATAGGGATCAGATGCTCAGCTACAACCTTGGCCGAAGGCTTCCAGCTGACCACGTGAGTGGGTACCTCCAGTTTAAAGTGGAGGTTACATCTTCTGTGCATGAAGGTGAGATGTCTGGATAAGTACATCGCTGTACCAAAAACTGTTCGGTCTTACTCAGTTGTCAGTTTGCATGTGAATAAAGTTGAATTTGTGTCCTGTTCTGAAAATAAGATAGCTTTTATTTATTTATTTATTTACTTATTTATTTATTTATTTATTTTTCAACGGTTATTTATTTTTGGGACAGAGAGAGACAGAGCATGAACGGGGGAGGGGCAGAGAGAGAGAGGGAGACACAGAATCGGAAACAGGCTCCAGGCTCCGAGCCATCAGCCCAGAGCCCGACGCGGGGCTCGAACTCCCGGACCGCGAGATCGTGACCTGGCTGAAGTCGGACGCTTAACCGACTGCGCCACCCATGCGCCCCGTGAAAATAAGATAGCTTTTAAATGATTACTGCCAAAGTTTTCCAAGCAGATATGAAAGCTTGTTTATCAAAAAATATCTCTTAGGTTTATGCCTACATTTGGAAACCAGGCTATAGAATTTCTAGTAATAGTGAACATATATAATTCCTGTGTCAAAGTGACCAACTCATTTAGTCGTGAGTGGCTAATCTTAGCAAGTCAGTAATACCGTAAAGAGACCTTACTGGGATGATTGAATTCGTTGAACTGATTGGTGGTAAAGGAATAGGACATTAAAAGTTTATTTGTTATTACCACTTTGTTTTCATCAATGCCGTTTTCCCCTTCAGATGCTTCTCCAGAAGCTGTTGGCACAATACTTGGAGTCAATACTGTGAATGGAGACCTAGGAAGTCCTTCTGACGAGGAGGACATGCCGGGGGGCCATCATGACAGCACGCTTTGCTCTAATGGGCCAGTTTCTGAGGACAGTGCTGCTGATGGGACCCCCAAGCATTCTTTCAGGACTAGCTCTACTCTGGAAATAGACTCAGAGGAATTAACCTCTACTTCTTCAAGGACCTCACCTCCCCGAGGACGTCAGGATTCACTCAATGATTACTTAGATGCTATTGAACACAATGGCCATTCCAGGCCAGGCACGACTACCTGCTCGGAGAGGTCCATGGGAGCCTCTCCAAAACTAAGGAGTAGTTTTCCCACCGACACGAGGCTCAACGCAATGCTTCATATCGACTCAGATGAAGAAGACCACGAGTTCCAGCAAGACCTGGGATATCCGTCTTCCTTGGAGGAGGAAGGAGGGCTAATAATGTTCAGCAGAGCGTCAAGAGCTGATGACGTGAGCCTGACATCGCAGACCAAGCCAGAAGACAACCCAGTGGAGATTGAGGAAGCCTCCACAAATGAGGCTGCTTCCTTTGAGGATAAGCCAGAACATCTTCCCGAGGTTGCAGAGGGCTCCTTACCCTCGGGCCCAGTCCCAGATGAGAGTGAAAGTGGCCCAGAGTCTCAGCCAAGCGCTGAGCAGGGCAGCACCGAATTGTGTGGCTCTCAAGAGGTGGATCAGCCCACGAGCGGGGCAGACACAGGGACTTCCGACACGTCGGGAGGAAGCCGCAGGGCCATCAGTGAGACCGAGTCCCTGGATCAGGGGTCTGAGCCTTCCCAGGTGTCCTCTGAAACAGAGCCCAGTGACCCTGCCAGGACAGAGAGCGTGAGCGAGGCCAGCACCAGGCCGGAAGGCGAGAGCGACTTGGAGGGTGCCGACAGCTCCTGCAATGAGAGCGTTACCACGCAGCTGTCCTCGGTGGACACGCGGTGCTCGTCTCTTGAGAGCGCACGGTTTCCCGAAACCCCAGCCTTTTCTTCTCAGGAGGAGGAAGATGGAGCCTGTGCAGCAGAGCCCAGCAGCAGTGGCCTCGCTGAGGGGTCACAGGATTCCATACGTACTCCCAGTTCTTTACCTGTGGTGCAGGTGCCCGCTGGAGAGGAGGAAGGGGCAGGGGCAGACTCGGCCCCTTTACCTAACCAGGAGGAGGTCGGGGAGGTCTGGCAGCGGAGGGGGAGCTTGGAAGGAGCTACTGCTGCTGAGAGCCAGCCCCAGGAAGAAGGGGATGCCGGGGATGCCCACGGGGCTTGTGAAGGGGCCACTGCCCAGGAGGAGGGCGCCACCGGAGGTAGGATGTACAAGACGGCACGGCTCTTGGCTCAAGCATACTGCTTAAAGAGAAGTTTTGTCCCTCGATGTAAATTATACTGCAGGTCACATGTTCTCTGAGTTCTTCACCTTGGGGTTCAACAGTTAGCTTTTTTTTTTTTTAATGGATCTTCTCTTTTTAAATTAAGAGGCTTGTGAAATAGCAGTCTTCAGATTTTTATCATGAATCTCCAGTGGCACCTGAGGTTGTAGACACAAAACCAAACAGGCGAGTAGCTTTCACATCAGTGTAATCTGCAGGGGTTTGCAGGAACATCATAAGTCACTCTTCTTTATATAAAACCTTCAAAACAGAACTTCATATGTACTTTGCATCAAGTGTAATATTTTTGACTTCTGCAGTATGGAAAAAGTGAACTAAGTTAGGTGATGCGTTCGGACACTTGAAGAAAAGGCTATTTTTAGTATCTCAGGATGCCAATTCACACATAAAATTTGTATTATGTCTCAATGAATGTGGCTTGGTAGAATGTTTCCTTTGAAATGTTCTATTATAGATGTATCAGAAAGGCTGAGGATAATTTCAAATGCCTAAATAGCATAGAATCAGAAACAGGAATGATTTATTTATTCTGTAATTTATTTTTCTACCTAAATTATCCCCTTCTCCTCCTCCTCTTTTCCTTTTATTTGTGTTTTTGTTTCCTTCATTATCTTGTGGCCATTATGTGACCCTAAAGCATTAGTGCATGAGTGGGTCCAGCCAGGGTGGAAAAAGGTGGGGGAGGGAAGGGATAGGTGCAGAGGGACATTTCTCTAGAAGACCCTCTTCTGCCTAAGCATTCATCTCCTATTCTCTTCTTTTGTTTCTGGGTCCTCATGTGGAAAATGAGAGACACTAAGGAAAGAAAAGAGACTAGCTCCAAGATTTATGTTAGGTGGTTTTTGTTTGTTTGGTTGGGTTTTTTTTTTTTTTTACAAGACTGTTTTGATACTAAAGAGGAAAACAATACCCAAGTGCCTTTTTCTCTTTAATCCTAGGTTCTCAAGCCAATGGCCACCAGCCATTGAGATCACTGCCTTCAGTACGCCAGGATGTTAGCCGATACCAGAGGGTGGACGAGGCTCTTCCCCCAAGTGAGCACCTGTGAACTAAGGGGTTCCCCTTGATCAGAGGGTGCAAGGATGGCGGACAGATCCTTTCCACAGAACCTAAGAGATGGAAACCCACTCCCTGAGAGGAAGGGACCTTGTTGGGGCTGCCACTTGACATAGCAGATGTAGTCTGGAAAGTGCTAAGCTGGTGACTCCTCTCTGGCACTGTTCTGCTGAACGAGCGGGCAGCTGGGGGAAAAGTAAATACTGTAATGCCCACAGAGTAAATATTGTAATTGGGGAAACAGATCCAGATATTTGGGACAATTGGGTTTATAATAGAAACTTTTTAAAATTATGCCTAATGGCAGCAAGAATTTTCAGTTAGTAGACAAATGGGTACCATCTCTTAGCAAAGCCTCACTCTATGGAATATACTTCTCTCTCTTTACTTAACAGCATTTTAAGTCATTAAATACAGGGCTCTGATTTTTTCCTTGGGGATATGCAGAGAACTATTCATAATTTCAGAAATTGGTCTACCATTTATTTGGCACGTGACAATTACTGGGGATTTGAAATATATGTTATTTCTTTCACTTTCTTTTTTCACTTTGAAGGAGGGATGGCTGAGAATGAGGGATTCTGGGAAATAGTTATGCAACCTGTATCCAAAGGTTAGAGTGATATGGCCAGTCATAATCTGGACATAATTTAAACTCTGTTATAAAGTGATATTGCGCTGTAAGAGCAAGCATTTTGATGAACAGTAACAAAGCTCAGTAAATACTGCTTGTAGGAACATACTGGAGTATATATCTTTCTGCCTTATTGCTTTTCCTTCTTATTCACCCTCTCTAACTCTCCCATCTTATATGTGACCATAGCAAGAAGCTGATGCCCTTGGCTTTCAGTATTTTAAAAGTGGTGGGGCAGAAAGGTAGAGATGCAGGAGTATGCATTTATAGAGTTAAAATGCTGAGTGCTTTGTTTTTGAGGAGTGTTAACAAAAAAGCTGAATGGTACTATGATAATAGGCCAAAATATTGGCTTGATCCTTTGGAAATTCTGTTACGTACAGTTCCTTCCCTTGTTCATATATTTCAATAATTGAGGGTGGTTACTTATAGGAAGTATGTATTTTAAGCAACTTTTAAAAATAGACCAAGGGATTAATTAACCATTGTATCATTTTAAGCAGATGGGAGAACAAAAATATCCTTATTGCTTGCCCTTGGAGAAAAGATTAGAGGCAGAAAAGGAAAGTATTCCTCGGAGATGCTTCGATATAATAGGAAAAAATGAATTGGGAACACGAGGAGAGAATTCTGGAGAGCTTTCTTTATATGTGTATGTGGACTAATAGTAAGTCATTCCAATTTTAGAGGCATTGCATCACATCAGGGTATAGATAAATGGCATTTTCCTGGCCACACCTAATTGCTCTGAATTTTGTTGAACCATAATTTTGGTTTTCAGATTATAACTAATAAAGACAGGTATTTTCCCGCTGAAATTATGACCACTGTTTGTGGTATTTCAATGCACTTATTTAAGTACTGATATTTGCATTACACAGAACGTATTTTAGGATTAATAAAAAAACAACTGGCAGTTTATTTTAATAGGTTGTTATCTCCCACAGCAAAGAAGGAATTTAATAGTATATCTAATTTAATGAATGACTGATGAAGAGGAGAAAAATTCTTTTTTTTAAGTTTATTTATTTATTTTGAGACAGAGAGTGTACAGGGAGGGGCAGAGAGAGAGGGAGAGAGAGAGAATCCCAAGCAGGCTTTGCACTGTCAGCCCAAGGAGCCCAATGCTGGGCTCGAACTAACGAACCCGTGAGACCGTGACCTGAGCTGAAACCAAGAGTTGGGTGTTTAACCAACGGAGCCACTCAGGCACCCCAGAGGAGAAAACTTTTTAATTCCTCTTATGCAACTTGCAAATACGGGGGTTTATATTATCAAGGAGAGGTTACAGATTACGGTCAGAGCATGCCTGATAACTGTCCCCACACTGTTTTGCCCTCTCCTACTCCTGTGTCTGTCTCTTCTTTTCAATAGTTTATTTAATCACGTGGCTGCCCTGCTAGTTGTCTATCCCCAACCTAGTCAGTTCTCTGCCTTCCTTTCCTAACTGGGCGACTCCACTACAGCCTCTGACTTTGAGCTATGGCCTTCCATATTCCACACTGTCTTGTGCCTTCTGCCTTCATGCAGCATCTCCCAGGAGGCTCAGCTAAGGGGCACCTGCTTGGAGTGTACAGATGAGTCCATCCCTTAAATGACCTGGCTGAGTTATTTTAAGGCTAAGAGTTGTATTTAAAAAAAAATATTTATTTGAGAGAGAGAGAGAGAGAGAGAGAGAGAGAGTCAGAGAAAGAGGAGAGAGAATCCCAAGCAGGCTTTGCAATGTCAGTGCAGAGCCCAACGGGGCTCAATCTCACGAACCATGAGATCATGACCTGAACTGAAATCAAGAGTCAGATGCTTAACTGACTGAGCCACCCAGGTGCCCCTTAGAATTGTACTTTTAACACTATTAATTATAATACTTCAAACTTGCATGGTGCTTTACAGTTTACAGAGCACTTTTACATGCTTTTGAAATTTTTATTCTTTGTTACATTTTTGTGGGGTAGGTCAAGTGGATCAATGGGTAGAAACTGGTTAAAATGATTCTTTCATTTTATAGATGGAGAAACTGAAGCCCAGATAAACTTGTTTAAGATCCCGTACTAGTAAAAGTTGGGGCAGTCTTAAACCTTCCTTCTCTATTAGATATTCTGATCTAAGATTAGACTGTTGTGTGGGTTGATGAGTATAAATTCTAAAAGTTTACTTAGCAGCAAAGGTAGTGGCTTATATTGTGATATGTTATCTATCAGGTGCAAACAACATCTTAAATCAGAGGCTTTGGAGGTTTCACTGAAGCTTTATTATATTGTAGTGTTTTGAGGCCAGACCTAGGAAGGCTCAAAAAATGCTCAATTTTCTTTTTGCCCCAGCTAATCAACTGACTAGCTGATTTATTTTGAGAGAGAGAACTCAGCAGGACTCTTACCTAGGAGCCCCTGAAGTGTAAGAAAAGCCGTTGTAGTGACCATATGAGCATAGCCCAGACAGGTTTGCTCTGTTAAGCATCTGTATCAGACTCAGAAGCACTTTTTCTTCTCCCCAGCCAGGTAGGGCCAGCTACTGACACATTGTGTCTTAGACTTTGATACCCCCCTCACCCCCATTATTGATTTTTTATTTTCCTAATTGTTTTTGTTATTTGAGCTTACTTTCACCTTCAAAATACTCACGTATTACCATATGGCAAGGAAACCACCCAGCAAACTTGTGCTTCTCTCTGAAGTTTTACAAACTCAGCTAGGGGGATTCAGTGGTGTCCCTTGCTGTACTGCTTCCCTGTTACAGCTGATCACGTGGTGGTCTATGCATCAGTGTTATAACTTAGTCTCTGAACATCTCTTTGAGCTCTTCTTATGGACGGCAGTTCTCCTGGCTTTTCTGCTGCTTCTTCCAGTCTTACTCCTCCTGTCTCAGGATCGGGGAACTCACCTTGGACTGACAAAGACTGCACAGCTGTAAAGATGTTCGACCAGTTGTTTTCACAGCCTTACCCTTGCTTTAGGCCGTGGATCCTGCGATAGGACCTTGTGGACTGGGTAACTCTAACCTCTGACTGACAGATGGTCTAATGGTCCCTACAACGTCCTAAGAACCGCCCCCTCCCGCCCCCACAGCATCCTAAGGGCAGCTTGGCAGTATGGAGAGCCTTTGGCTTAAATCTGAATATGCACTGAGCACTTTAAGAATGTGCTTATCTTCTTCTGAGGTGATTGATGGTGCTGGCAGCTGGAGGCAGTTCAAGCTGAAACCCACCAGAACATCATCAGCAAGACAAATCTTGGTCATTTTAGCATTAACATAAACGGGAAGAAAAAAGAACGGCCCGCTTAGCCCCTTCTGAAAAACGATTTTATTTCTCCTCCTGGGTCCAATATAATTGTCACTTAATCCCTTGCTGCACTGGGGACAATAAAGAACTATCGAGTAAGTGTTTTCCCTCTAAAAGGGTAGGAATAGGATTAGATACAAGATGAACAGTCTGGATTATCAGACTCTTGTAGGATCCCAGGATTATTGCCATGTTGTTAGGATTAGTGTATTATTTAGGCGGTGGCTTCCAATGGGCAGGTCTGGAAGAACGCAGGAGAATGTTTATCATTCTTTGTGGTTGTGCACTTTCATTATTAAAGCATCCTTTGACATGAAGGTTTAAAAAGACGGCAGTGACTCTGAAAGGTATAATTAATCTCACTTTCTACTATGTTCAAGGCTAGGAGCTCTTATTTTCTAAAGCTTAAAAGTTAGTTTTATGAGAGGAGAATTGATGCTTTTTTTTTATTTAAAAAAATTTTTTTTTCTTGATGTTTTTATTTATTTTGGAAGGAGACAGAGATAGAACATGAGTGGGGGAGGAGCAGAGAGAGAGGAAGACACAGAATCTGAAGCAGGCTTCAGGCTCTAAGCTGGCAGCACAGGGCCCGACACGGGGCTCGAACTCACGAACTGTGAGATCATGACCTGAGCTGAAGTTGGACATTTAACCGACTGAGCCACCCAGGCACCCCAAGAATTGATGCTTTTAATCTAAAAGCTACTTTCTTTAAAAACTGACCCACCATATTAAGGCCCACCATATGCATTTGTTTGAGAGATTTTTAAAAACTTTTTGTTTAAACATAGTGTACACACAGAAAAGAGCACATTCTCCCTGCTGAATTCTCCCAAACTGAGGGCATGTGTGCACTGGATGCCATGTCACTGGCACCCAGAAGTCTCTTTGTGCCCCCTTCCGATTACTGACCCCCACTCCTGAAGGGGAAGTGAACCTACCATGCTGACCCTCAAGTCACAGAGAAGTTAACTTGCTTTTGTACTTGGTACAAACGGTTACCTCCTTGAGTGTCAAAATAAGGAAAAACTAATCTTTTAAACGTTGTTGTCCAACATCTATCACAAAGCTTAATTTTTTCCTCAGAAGTACCTTTAGTTTGTTATAACCTCATTATCCCATCATTTGGTGGAGATACTGTGGTTGTTATAATTTCTTATAGTTGGTTTATACATTTACTTCACAATGTTCAGGTTCTTCATCTTTCTTTCTTGTTTTTAATGTTTATTTATTTACTTTGAGAGAGAGCACAAGCATGAGTGGGGAAGGGGGCAGAGAGAGGAAGAGAGATTCCCAAGCAGGCTCCATGCTATCAGCGCAGAACCCAATGCTGGGTTCGAACCCACAAACCGTGAGATCATGACCTGAGCCTAAATCAAGAGTCGGATGCTTAACTGACTGAGCCCCTCAGGTTCTTCATCTTTCTAAACCCAGTTACAACTAATTCCAGCCCTACTCATGATTCTCTCACCCCCTTGGTTCTTGTGGTTCACGAGTCCCCTGAAATGTCATTCTATCTAGTCATTGATCTTCTTGTCGATCTCAGTGCTGAGATGTGTTCGTTTCTTCACCTCATTGCCAGCTGGACAGACAGTCCACTGGGGGCCAAGGTCTAGTGTGAAGGGACTGAGAAAGAAGCATTTTGAGATGAGGAGGGATCGAAGGGATGACCCCTGCTTCCTTCCCACATATGCTGATTATGAAAGTTGAAAATGAGTAAGACCTTCCTTGTTCTACCTCCCTCTGGTGCCCTGCTGAGGGATTAATGCTGCGACAGTAGCCTTTGGTATATACTTTGACACACTTTCCAACTCTGACTTCCCCTTATCGTGCACCTATTTAAAGGGGGCACAGGGCATCTGTGAGTCCACTCGCTCCTGGATTCCAGTTCAGAATATTTAGGCTGAAGTTTAGTTTCTTGTAAGCCTGTACTTCATGACCTCTTAGAAATTTAGCATGAACTCCATGGGTTTATCTGGTAAATTAGCTGCTTTAAATTCTTAGAAATTTATGTCCGTGTTCCTCAAATTTTAGTGCATCTAGAAGTCACGTGGGAAGGTTCTCAAAAATGTAGATAAGTGAGTCCTAGCTTCAGATAGTCTGGTTTTACAGACCTGAGGTTTGTCCTGGGATTCTGCATTTATATTGGTCCTCAAAGTGATTCTGACACGTGCTGTCAGAGTCCCAAACTTTGAGAAACATTTCTGTAGATGACAGTTTTCAAACTCTTTCACTGAAACTCTTTATGAAAATGAAGTCTTACGTGGAAGACCAGTAGGCACAACAGATAATACGGGGGGGCTGCAATGGCTAACATGGTGTTGGCAGATAGTTCTGGAGCCCCAACACTCAGCATCTCAAAGCCCCTGGCTTTATAAGGCTAAATTAATTAGAGTTTAGTTTGCAAATTCTGGCCTAGACATAATATGTTGACAGGTTCTTACTGAACCTAATGTAGAAAAATGGGTGTCGTTTTGAAGATTCTTACAATTTTAGAACCGAAAGAGACCTTAGCAATGTATAATTCTGCCCTCTAATTTTTCAGGTAAAGAAACTGTGGCTCATAGAGATGTAATGAGTTGTTGAAGGTGTCGTAGGAAAAGTGTGACAAAGCCATGGCCAGAAACCCCAGGCCTTCTTCCCGATTTGGTGCCCTACATATACACACATCTTGGTACACTGTTCTCAGGCTCATGGCGCACTGATGATATACCCCATTGTACATTGTGGCAAGACAAGGAAGTAAATGCCAAGTGCCCAGTCTTCTAATCCTGCCTGTCTGATTTTATCATGATCTCTGAAAAAAAAACTTTGATGTTGGGCAATGAGTTCTTAATATGGTTGCTTGTACCCAGAACAAACCAGGTCCAATATAAAAATTTATAAGATGTAAAATAACCATACCCACCTCTCTCCTTTGATAGATACGATAAAGAGCTCATCTTTCTGGAGGCCCTTCTACTGTCTTTTTCTCGATGGTAGGGTATTGACCACTTGGATAAGAATGGATATGTACTTCCTAAACAGGTCAAAGACCTAACATCCTTTCTCAATCCAATGCCAAGTGTCCGTTTGAAATCGGGAAGACAACACTACTCTTTATGGGAACTTAAGTAACAACGTCAATTTAAAGTTATGACATTTGTGGGTGCCTGGGTGGCTCAGTTGGTTAAGTGTTCAACTTCGGCTCAGGTCATGGTCTTGTGGTTTGTGAGTTCGAGCCCCATATCAGGCCCTCTGCTGTCAGCATGGATCCTGCTTCGGATCCTCTATCCCCCTCTCTCTGCCCCTCCCCTGCTCTCTCTCTCTCTCTCTCTCAAAATAAAATAGACATTAAAGACATGACATTTGGTAGGGATAGTCTTTCTTTTTTAATTAATTAGGGTTTTTTTTTATGTTTTAAGTTTACTTATTTATTTTGAGAGAGAGAACATGAGCAGGAAGGGTGAAGAGAGAGGAAGAGAGAGAGAATCCCAAGCAGTCTCTGCACTGTCAGTGTGAGGAGCCTGATGCGGGGCTTGATCTAATGAACCCATGAGATCAAGAGCCAAAATCAAGAGTTGGATGCTTCACTGACTAAGCCACTCAGGCACCCCAATAGGGATAGTCTTAATATACATCCAACATCCCGTGTTCTTAGAAAGCACATTTTTGGGCTTCTTTTTCTTATTCTTCTCATTGCACACAGAGATATCTTTGTTGAAATACATCAAGGTTATTCCTGGACTTTGTGGAAAGCGAACACAAGAACCATTCTTTGTTATGGTTTCATGTTCTTTAAATTACTCGTCCATTCATTTCATGCTGTGTGCAAGGTATGGTGATAAATATATTTGGAGATTCCCCACCCCACCTCCACTGTGCTGCCCATGTGGCCTCACAGAGACCACATTCAGTGGGGTAAATTCTTGTCTAGTTTGCTCAAGGAAAAAGTTCTATGTTTAAAGATAATTTTTTTTTACTTTCTTCTGTCAGAAAATGGAAAGTATGCAACAATGTTTTCTTTTCTGCCTGAACTGCCAGAAAACCAAAATTTAGAGCCAAATTTTAGTTATACGCTTATCTTGGGAGTTTGGCAGCACCTCTCTTTCTACTTCCTTTAGTTGGTTTCTGTTCTGTTTTTATCCCTTGTTGACTGATTCTCCATTTTTAAAATTGGAAGCTAACTGCAAACAATTTTGGGAGAAGGAATGGCCATTTGTTTTCTTGTGCATTTGGTTTGCATAGAATATGTGCTTGAATTACCCTGGCTCTAATGAGATGGCATAATTGCTTCTCAAGATCTTTGAGATGGGAAATATGCAAAGAGCAGAGCAAAACAATGGGATAGATCAAAGGGTTTTGGAAAATCATTCCTGAAAAGGCTCTAATGTAGTAACCATTTGTCAGCTTATGGCAGGCTGATCATGAGGTCATTTTGAAATGTCCTATTGATGGGATTGCAGCTGGGGCCAAAGAATTCAGATTTGGCTGGCTGGTTCGTTGTGAGTCTGCGTTACCTTGGAGCGTGAGTGGCACTGAATTTGTTTGTCTCTCTGGTGCTTTTTCTCAGCGCAATTTTTCTTTCTCCTGCCATTTGTTATAAATTACCACGTGCTAGGAACAACAAGAACAGATCTTTCCACCTCCCACTGAGGCAGCCCGCAGTGATTGTCTGGTGCTGGCATTCAGGTCTTTCCAACCCTGAGAACTTTGTTGGAATCCTCGCTCTGTTCACCTCCAGAGTAAATACCGTAGGAGGTCAGGAGCAGGCATGCCTTCCTACTAGTCTCCAGGATTAGACCCATGGTATCTGTTGATAAGCTATGTGATGACATGGGGAGTTTTGAAATAATTGAGCTGCTAAGGAAAAAGTTGCATATTAATTTCAAAAAATATTTTACTTAGAAATGGAAATGTGTAAAGAACTTTGCTGGTTAAAGAATAGATTTCTGCTCTTTTCACATACTGCTATATAAAATCGCACTTTCCAACTACAATCCATTTCAGACTTGTGCCTTTTGAAAAGATCAGCTCATGCTTTGTGTATTTTAATAGAATGGCCTTTTAGAGAGCCACAGAGGAGGTATGTCTAGCTCTGCTTTCTCTGTTTTTGGGTAACATGCACTTATGTATTTGTTTACAAAGATGAACACAATCAATGAGGTTGCTTAAACAGAAAATTAAATAATGTTTTAAAACATTGTATTTATTTGAGGTTGGAGGCAAGTAATTACCCTGCTCTGAAAATGTATTCATCTTTGGGAAAACGCAAATGGGAGCTTGTAGGTAATGAAGCTATTTGATGCCTGGGCTAGCATTATTTTCTTTTGAAGACTACATTACCAAAATTTTATGTAAATATGCACTTGGAAGGTTCTAGCTATGAGTCGTTCATCTACGCTGGAAAAAAAAAAGGAAATCCATTTTTGGTGAAAATGATCATCAATACCAATTTCGATGCAAATACCTGAAGTCTTTGCAGTAGACCAACTACTTGTATTTTTATTTTTACTTGTTTTTTAAAGGTTTATTTATTTATTTTTGAGAGAGAGAGACAGAGAGAGAGAGTGCACGAATGTGCTAGCAGGGAAGGGGTATAGAGAAAGGGAGAGAGAGAATCTCAAGCATGCTCCATGTTGTCAGCACAGAGCACTACGATTTCATGACTGGGAGATCATGACCTGAGCCAAAATCAAGAGTTGGATGCTTAACCAACTGGGCCTGCCCCCTACTTGTATTTTTAAAATGCTGGCAGTTATACATGAAGATGAGCATTGTGGGCAGATCTGGAAGGATTCTCTACATTCAGAAACTCTTTAAAGGGTTGGTATTACACCCACACACCCCCACACACACACAAACACACACACACAGTATGTTTACTAACTGATCACAACAGATCATGAAGTGGACTGGGGGAAGTGCCTGATTATACAGTGAGGTATATGTTATTAGCCCCAATTTATAGCATGTCAGGGAAAACACATGCTGAAATTAATGACCCACGTTAATGGCCTCAGGTCCTCTTCTAACCAGCCTTGGTGCATTCCTGCTATATAGATTGGGAAGCACGCATTGACAGCCACGGCAGGATCTTCTACGTGGATCACGTAAACAGAACCACCACGTGGCAGCGACCAACAGCTCCTCCCGCCCCTCAGGTGCTGCAAAGATCAAACTCCATACAGCAAATGGAGCAGCTGAACCGGCGGTGAGGATGCACGTTTTCACTATGACTGTTAGTGGGTGGTTGGGCTTATTTTTACGTGGGCCCAAGTAGAAAACATGGTTGTCTCTCTTTCATCTTTGGGTGACCTGTCATTAAGATGTAGCTGGTACCTCTTGATTTAGAGACTTTCTTGAATTTCTCCTGGTTAAAAAAATAATAACTATATGCATACACCACTTGTTTGCAAACTAGAAAAGAAAGTAATGATGATGCTTTTGGTCATCCCAAGGCATTAATTTTTAGCAAAACAGAGCATATACATATATAACTGAAGCCAAATATCTTTCTAAATATCTAGAATCTCCATTCATCATGCATCTTTATTATTAAGCTTTTTAAATGTTGTTCTTTTTTTGAGAACTAATTGCTATGAAGTAAAAAGTTCTTTAACAATATAAGAATTTAGTTTTCTTTGGTTAAGGGCCACAATTTTTTTAAGTTTTATTATTTTGTTAGGAAAATGTTCCACAAACAACAGACAGAAGAAATTCAATGCATTGTAATTTACTTTTAAACAACAGATGGCCCAGAAGGTCAGGAAATGGAGGTTTGGGGAGATAGGCCTGAGGCTGAGAAGATAGTGATGCCTTCTGGGCTCTGGGGGAATGGTTGAGCCTTCTTTCAGAGGCTGCCGTGATGTGATGGTAGGCTCATGATTTCAGATACCAGAGTATTCGCAGAACCATGACTAACGAGAGGCCTGAGGAAAATACCAATGCTATTGATGGGGCAGGAGAAGAAGCTGACTTTCACCCAGCCAGTGCAGGTAAAAGCCTTTAGATTGGTTTGGTTTGTTTGATTTTAAAGTTTATTTATTTTGAAAGAGAGAGAACATGGGCAGTGGAGGGGCAGAGAGAGAGAGAGGGAGAGAATCCCAAGCAGGCTCCATGCTGGCAGTGCAGAGCCTTACTTGGAGTTCAGTGCCACGATCTGTGAGATCATAAATTGAGCCGAAATCAAGAGTTAACTGACTGAGCCACACAGGTGCCCCTAGGTTGGTTTGGTTTGTAATCTCACAAAAGTAGAAAACAAATAATAACGATTTCCAAGAAATGAGATTTTCCTTTTAGTGAACTTTTGTTCTTCAATAAGATCTGGTAATCAAATGCAAATAGCAGAATTCACCAGAGACCTCTTCTAATCCCTGACTTTTTGTTAGTGCTAAGAAAAGAACCACAAAACCAACTAGAATATAAATGACTTTAATCTCTGGATCTGTGGGATAGTGGAAAATGATTGAATCTGATCACTTAGAACATCCAAGGATGCATTAAACTGTTAGTAGTGGCTAGAAATGTTCAATTCTATTTTCGTCAGGTCTTATCTATGAATTTGCATCAAAGAAAAGAGTATTCAGAGAATTAAAATAATAGCAAATGATATAGGCATCCTTTGGTTCTTTTAAAGCATAGATGGAAGTGAATAAGGATGTTTCCAGTACATGGAAAGGTTTCCCTAAAAGCCTTTGTGGTCTGCCCCATCTAGATTTCCGACGAGAGAACGTCCTGCCCCACTCTACCTCCAGATCCAGGCTCACGTTGCTGTTACAGTCCCCCCCTGTGAAGTTCCTCATCAGCCCAGAGTTCTTCACCGTGCTGCATTCTAACCCTGTGAGTATCAAACCTAAGAGTTTGTAATGGAAAAAGTCATTGGCCAAAGGAAATTATCCTCATATATGTGATAATGGTAAGAATGACAAGAGCTAATGCTTGCCCAGCACTAAGTGTGTTCCAAGGTCTGTATTAAGCACTATTTATGTTTTAACCCATTTGGTCCAAAGAAACCTATGAGTTTGATAAAACTCTCATTTTTCCAGATAAAGAAACTGAGGCCCAGAGAGGTTAAATAACATTCCTGAGATACAGGCTTCCATTATGGGATGAATAAATCATGAGAATAAAAGCTAGAGATAGGAAATACAGCCAATGGTATTATAGTAGCATTGTATGGTGACAGATGATGGCTGTACTTGTGGTGAGCATAGTACAGAGAGTGGTTAAATCACTGTGTTGCACACCTGAAATTAATGCAATATTGTGTGTCAGCTATACTTAAAAAAAACCCAAACCAAAAAAAAAAACATTCCTAAAGTTATACACCTACTAAGTGGTATCATTGGGGTTAAAATGCCAGAGATACTAACTCTAGAGTCTATGCTCTTGATGACCACCTTATTTTGCCTGCAAAAATGTGACTAAATATCTGTGCATTGACAGCAGGCAGTGGTCAGGTCAGTCTTTGAGACTGTGATACATATTCTCTGAAAGAGAAAATATAAACTTTATACATTGCTGTAACCTGAAAAATAAATCAATGCGTAGAGGAATGTTTTAAAGATATAAGAAGTTTGCATGGAAGTTCAGGGTTTTATTTTTGAGAGGGGGAGGCATGGTGATGTGTTTAGAATGAAATAGATTTAAATTTTTGTCCTTTTACTCATGTGTCTATTGTTTAGAAACCCTACCTCTGTGATTTTGCTATGGGCCTAAAAATGTTAGTATCAGCTAAAAGAATAAATCTTTTGTTAACCAGAAGATTAAAAAAAAAAAACTTTAGTCCTTCAGTCTTTTAGTTATTGTTCTAAATAGAGAGAAATCACTATGACTCCCTCCTTTGCTTCTTTGCTTTCATTTCCTCAAGCCCTGAGTATTAACCAAAATTACCCCTTTTCCTGATCTTGATTCCTTAACCAAGAAACCCCTCACGTACATACCATCCCCTTGTTTAATTTTTCAGGACAACCAGTCTCTCTAATTCTGCCCACAATTATTTTGGAGTTAAACCTGGATTAGAAAGTTTTTATTTTGCTCAAAAAACATTAGGGGTGCCTGGGTGGCTCAGTCAGTGAAGCGTCCGACTTCGGCTCAGGTCATGATCTCAGTTTGTGGGTTCGAGCCCTGCGTTGGGCTCTGTGCTGACAGCTTAGAGCCTGGAATGCTCCGGATTCTGTGTCTCCCTCTCTCTCTGCCCCTCCTTTGCACACGTGCTCTCTCTCTCTCTCTCTCTCTCAAAAATAAATAAACATTAAAAAAATTAAAAAAAAAAAAGCATTGACCTCCTGAAGAAACTAGAGTGTATAGGGTGACAGTGAAAATGTTGCACACTTATTTTTTTGGTCATGCAGCATGATATTTGTCTAAAACATTTCTAGAAAAAAGAGAAGGGTTTGAAAATACTATATAAATTAAGCCAAAACTCTGTGTGTGTGTGTGTGTGTGTGTGTGTGTGTGTGTGTGTCTGTGTGTGTGTGTGTGTGTAGAATAAAAATTAGAATGTGAATAGGAAAGCATTTTGGTTAGAAATTGGTTGGTTAGAAAGGATTTCTTTGTGATGTGAATCTTGTATCACAGAATAAATAATGGATATTAGTTGGTAAAAATCGTGTAGAATGACCTTCTAGGTGGAAGATATGCATGAACAAAGATGGAAGTAAAAAATGTGTCTTATATGCATACTGAATTCTTTCATTCATCCAATAAATATTACTGAAAACATGATCTATGCTAGAAATTATGGCAGGTGCTGCAGACGCTGGGGAATAAGGTAAAGTTCTTTCCCCAGGGTGGATAGAGAGTAAGGGCAACTTTAGGATGATGGCTGCAAAATGCCTCTCAGAAGAACTAGTTTTGAGTTAAGAGCTGAAAGATGAGAAACCATCAGTCATGGGAAAAGCCAGGGGAAGCTCATTTCAAGCAATTGAAGCAGTGAGCACAGGGACACCAGAAAAGTGAGCAGACTGTACAGGGCTACTGTGTCATGATAGAAATGGGGAATAGTGTGATATTAAGTCAGAAAGTTAGCAAGATCCAGATTGTGGATCATTCTGAGATCATGGGGAGCCATCATGCACTTAAATTGACACGCCCAGTGTGGAAACTGTAACTCTGAAAGACAAGAGTGAAAGCAGGATGATGAGAATGAAGACTCTTTCCTGGTCCAGGGAAAAGACAATGATGACTGGAGCCTTGGGCTTGGCATGGAACTGGAGAGAAGTGCATGGATTTGAAAAACATTCTGAAGGTAGAATCACTATGATGTGGTGAGGAATTGGTTGTCAGAGATGAGAAAAGGGAAGAAGCCAGAAATACTTTTAAGGCTTTGGTTTGGCCAAGTTGTTAATTATTTTGGATCATGGTGCTAGTGTAGCAATAAATAGCTCTACATTTGACTAGGTAGCTCTTTATCTCTGCCAGGTGTTTAGGTGTAACATGGTGGGAAAAGGGGCATTATGTCACACATCTCAGAGGGCTGAGGGAAGATAGTAATTAGAGGAAGGTTTTCCTAGCTGCACATGGAGTGATTTAGAATGAGGGAAACAGTGGCCGTAGAAGTCCAGTTGGATATCCAGTTGACCCTTGAACAACACAGGGGTTAGACTTGTCAACCCCACACACAGTTGAAAATCTGTGTTTTGACTCCCCAAAAACTTTACTAATAGCTATTTTTGACCAGAAGCCGTACTGATAAAATAAACCAGTCCATTAATAACACATTTCAAATGTATATTATTTACTGTATTCTTCCAATAAAGTAAGGTAGAGAACAGCAAATGCTATTTAAAAAATCTTAAGAGTGTTGTAAAAAATCCACATCTAAGTGGACTCACATAGTTCAGATCCAAGTTGTTCAGGGGTCAACTGTAATACCTTCATCATGGCATGAGTTGATAAGAGCCTGGACTAGGAGGTGAGGAAATAGAGAAGAACCATCCAACATGAGAGGAACCACAGGCAAAGAGTAGGCAAGATTTGGTGGAAAATAGATAGAAAAGAATTAGTGAACAATAAGAGGAAAGTAGGCATGGATGCTCATTAAGGGAATGGAAGAAGAAGAACACATGGAATTTAACACAGTAGGAAAACCAGAGATTACAGGGCTGGGTAGAAGTTGGCATAGTTCGATCACCAGGACTATGGTCCAGAGGTGGGGTGGGTGAGGTCATCAATGTGTTCATATATACTGATGTTAATGTATTTCTGTCTTATTTCATTAGCTTTGCTTTACAAGTATAAGCATCTGTCTGGTTCACTGATTATTACCTCCTGGTTTACAGGTTTAGCTTGGAGCAAAGAGGACTTGGGACAGGGGTGAGCAATGCATAGCATGCCAGCTGTCCTCAGGTTTCATGCAAGAGGTATTAGATTTACCATGCATTCAATTTATCAGTAGTTTGTTGATTCCCTGTTACGTGTTGGGCACTATACCAAGTCCTAGAGATACAAAGATGACAGAAGCTATGGACCCAGGAGTCCCATACTTGGAAACACATCCCCCTGCAATGAGCAGAGTTATGAGTGCCATAGTGGAAGGCTGCTAGAGTGAGTGATTCACTCAGGCTCCCTGCTAGAGTGAGTGATTCACTCAGGGCAAGGCGCATGGAAGGGTAATGAGTGGGTTTGCATTTGAGATATGTTTTTAAAACTGAACAGGAACTTACCCTAGAAATGAGATGGCCAGAGCACTTTTGGTAGAAGGAGCAGCATTTGCAAAGCAGAGGTTCCTGGAGTTGTAGAGCAGTGTTGATAATCATTATGGAAGTACCAGAACTAGTACAGAAGTATAGCAGTTTGGCATTGCTGGTGTGTTAAGGACATAGGACCCTACTGAAAGTCAGGTTTGAGCCTGGCAAGGGAGGCAGAAGCCAGGTTACATGAACCTAAACTCATGTATGGGACAATTTTAGGAGATGGTAGGGGCTTTTACACAAGGAAGAATGGGCTCACATTTAGAATTGATACTGTAAGACAGTATCATGCTGTGGTGGGAAGAGCTTTAGACTTGAAGTCACATAGCTCAAGTTTTCCTTTATTTGTTTGCCCTTTATGCATTCACTCAACCAGTGTGTATTAAATGCCTGTGACTTGCCTGGTACAGTCTGGACTGGGAATAGAGTACTAACCAAGACAGAGTAGATTATAAATAACAAACTAGTGAACAAGAAAAGGCCATTCGAGTTATGCAGTGTGGCATGAGGTACAGTACACTGGGCTAGGGTGTACTTGGGGATGAGCTTCTGGAGGCACTGCTTTAGATCAGGTGAAGAGGAAGACCTCTTTGAGGGAGCCACATTGAAGCTATTATAAAATGTCAAGAAGCCAGGAGGGTAAAGGTCTGGCAACAGAACCTTCCTTGCCAAGGAAAAGGAAAGGCTCTAAGGCTTGAAAGAATTTGAAGTGGTATATATGTGGTATATAATAACGTCAGAGAGGTGGGCAGGGCTTCAGTATGATCTGGCAGAGTTTGGACTTTATTCTAAATGGATTTTATTCTAAAGCGATTTCCTGTAGGGAATAATTCAGGGTTTGAAAGTTCCTTCTAGGGTTGTGTAGGTAGCTCAGTCGGTTAAGCATCCGACTGCAGCTCAGGTCATGATCTCACGGTTTATGGGTTCAAGCCCTGCATTGGGCTCTGTGCTGACAGCTCAGAGTCTGCAGCCTGCTTCAGATTCTGTGTGTCCCTCTCTCTCTGCCCCTTCCATAGCTCATGCTCTGTTTCTTTTTGTCTCTCAAAAATGAATAAATGTTAAAAAAAAAAAAAAGAAAAGAAAAGAAAAAAGAAAGTTCCTTCTAGCTGCTTTACCAAGAATGGGTTTTAGAGGGCAAGACTGATATCAGAAAGACAAGTGAAAAGACCCTATGGGGACATATAGAAGGAGCTTGAACTAGTGCAGTAGCAGTACATATGATGACAAGTGGATGAATATGGGACATATTCTGGAACGAGAGCAGACATTCTTGCTAGACTCCCCATTAGACTATGGGGAGAAGAAAAAGGAAAGCCTACAAGAAAGAGCAATTGATTGGATGGTAGTGTTCAGCGGTTTGCTGGTAAATGTTCAACAACTGACTCTAGGAAGAAAGTTGTGTGTGTGTGTGTGTGTGTGTGTGTGTGTGTGTGTGTCTTATAATTTTACTGAGTGAAGGATGTATAGCACACAATTTAAAAATAATGATAAAATATACACAAAATGCTTTTGTTGCCTTTTGCCGAAGTCTTGTATCCGTAGCCAGCCTACCATTGTAGTTCACAGGCAAGTTCCCACATGAATATATTCATTTGCATTAGCCATTAGGACAACAGTAAAGCAAGGGAGACACAAGGCAGAGCTTCCTACTCCTTTGTCAGTGAGGTCGGTAGCACCTTCTTTTTGAACCAGATAATAGCTTTTGAATACTGGACTTCTATTTCTTCATTTGTGTGTGTGTGTGTGTGTGTGTGTGTGTGTGTGTGTGTGTGTACACGCGTGTGCACGTGTGCGGGCTACTTGCAGTGTAACAGCACAATGTGAAGTTTAATCTGTATTATTAGCATTTTATTTTCTCCATCAGTTTCTTAAGTCTGGACCTTACATCTAGAAAAAAGCAACACACTTTAACAAAAACAAAACAAAAGCAAAAACAAATGAAAGCTGAAAGCCTTTTGGGCCAAGGACAATATGTAAACAAATGGCTGTGGCTACATTGCAAAAAAAATTTGTTTGCAGACACAGCCAGCCAGCCTATGGGTCCATCGTTTGCCTGCACCTAGCTAGGCAGCCCTCAAAATAATATCAAGGCCTGGTTTGCATTTACTGATTTTTGTAATATTAATACTCTCAATGTAGCTGATTTTAAGCTACCAATATGACCTCACTAATCACCAAGTTCTAACTTGACTTATGGCTGCCTTCTTGGGTACAAGTTCCTCGTCACTTCTGTGTTTCAAGTAAAGAAAGGCTGGATTCACAGTTATTGGGTTGTGATAAAAGGCTATAGCTTTTAAAGTTGGTCAAGTTCTATAAATAAATGCGTATTCTTAGTTCCCAAACCTTGGAGATCCTGGTTCACTAGGTCTGGAGTGGACCTCAGGCATTTGTTTGTTTGCTTGTTTGTTTTTTAGGTTCCTTAAGTGATTCTGATGCAATTGGTCTGTGACCTATAATTTGGGAATTCCTAGAATAAAAACATACTGCGTTAAATGACCCCTCTGCTTTTGTCACAACAGTAACGCATCTGGACTTTCGACAACTCATGTATTTTAACAACATGAAGATACTCAGCAGCTTAAAAGTTTTTTTAATTTCTTTTGTCTTCATGTTTTCATCGTCT
This sequence comes from Prionailurus viverrinus, assembly GCF_022837055.1. Lineage (NCBI taxonomy): Eukaryota > Metazoa > Chordata > Mammalia > Carnivora > Felidae > Prionailurus > Prionailurus viverrinus. The sequence goes on from NC_062568.1 coordinate 34,117,721, forward strand.
TTCCCCTTTCTTGGGCATGTTTCAACTTTTTACACTGGGAAGCCAGTCTTGATTTTAAAGTACTCTCTCTAAAGCATTTAAACTTCTTTTTCTCCAACCTAAACTGTCTTCATTATTAGCTACAAAGATGATCTGTGCTGTGCGTCTATGCACTTCTATAAGATTTAAATTCTGTTGGGTTTAGGAAGTCTTATTTGCCTGACTTTTATATGGCAGGAATTAAAGTTGCAGGATTTATCTCACTAATGATCTCAACATATGAATTTATGGGAATAAGTCACACAAATTTTTTTGTAAAAGGGCATTACTTGATGAAATTAAAAGCAAACTTTTATTTGGTTTCCTCATTTTAAGATTTATTATCTAGTGTTTTTTTGCTTGAATTGTTTATTATCCATAACTGTTTCAGTAGCTTCCTTGTTTATATTGTTGAAAATGCTCAACATACAAAAGGAGTATTCTTTTTATGATTTGAAGATAATCAATTTATGTTGAAAAATACTCATGAAAATAGATTTCATGTAGCAGTAACTTACTTAATTTTTATTGAAAATAATGAAATTAAGTAGACATATGATTGTCATAACTCTAAAGGAAAACTTTAGAAACAAGTTTTTTTGTTTTTTGTTTTTTTTTCAAATTTTGCATTGTGGTTGCTTTAAGATATATACTGCTGCCCTCTGCTGGTGTGATCAGATTTCTTCCAATATTGTATTCATAAACTGACTCTGATAACTCAAGATTTAGTTATTAGCATCATGTCTTTTATAGTTGGCATGCCTGTGTTTGTCTAATTAATGTCAGACGTAAATACGTTTCCTTATATGTAACTGAATAATGTTTCCAACATACATGCCAAAAATCATTATTCTCCTTTTAGTAAGCTGTAGAAATACATTAACTTTACCATCTAAACTTCTTGGTAGTTAGGGGCGCCTGGGTGACTCAGTCGGTTGAGCATTCGACTCCGGCTCAGGTCATGTCTCATGGTTCACGAGTTTGAACCCCACATGGGCTCTGTACTGACAGCTCGGAGCTTGGAGCCTGCTTCAGATTCTGTGTCTCCCTTTCTCTTTGCCCCTCCCCACTCATTCTCTGTCTCTCTAACTCTCCCAAGAATTAATAATAAACATTAAAAAAAATTAAACTTCTTGGTAGTTAATGGAGAAAAAAATATTCAAAAATACATAAATATATTCTTACAAGTCAGGAATTCCTGCTATTGCAAAATACACGAGTTGATAGTTTACAGTTAGTTTTGCCGAATAAGTTAAATTTTCCCTCCATTTTACTCTTTAGCTAGATGAAAACAATGTAAGATCCCTTATGATTAAAGTGAAGACAGACTATGTATGAGAACTATTTCCATATCCCAGCATACATCTTATGGAAACAATGTTACTTGATTTTATTCATAGTAAAGCTCGTTTAGTGAATAAGGTATACGAATGCTCACATCTGTTCCCTTGTGAATATGAGAGACATTTGCTATAGATGCAGTGATGATATTTTCCAAGTGTGGATTCAGAGTACCTATTCTTGATGAAGGATTTACAAAATATGAAAGATAGATTTTATTTAGAGTTAATGTACTTGCCTGTGTTATTGAAAAGAACCAAATTAGATGAAATCAAGACTGGGCCAGGTAATCCCAGACATATGTTCACCATAACACTAAAGAAAGAAAGAAACCTGACAGAAAAAGAAAAAAAGGATTGACTATTATTTGCATTGTGGTTGGTTGATAAGAAATGAATATTTATATATAATGTTCTTATTCTGTCACCAAATGGGAATAACATTCCCCTCAACCCCTCTCAATATTTTTCACTTCTAATACCTTAACACACTTAACTAAACAAAACACATTAAGCTCTGAGGAATGTTATTTTAACAAAATTCCACTAAATAAGTTCAGTTAATCATTCACGCAGCCATTGGATGTTCATTTCTTGCACGGGAAACAAGAAGCAACCAAGAATAAGGTTAAGAAAGGAATTTTGGAATAGAGAAGCAATAATTGAAGAGGACCTTTTAAATCACATGAAAGGAAAAGAAAACAGTGCATCCTTTAGAGATCATGTAAAGGGGCTTCATCTGCAATTAGCAGTTGCCAACTCGCCTTGCTACTCGTGACTCCACATGCAGCAGCTTCCCAGACGAGATCGTTCTTTGCATTCTACACATTACCATCTTTTTCTATAAGACCAAAACAAAACAACAACCCAGACACCGGAAAGATCCTCACTCAGTCAGAAACACCGAACCACAGAGGGAGAATGAAATGCCTCTTTTCTCTTAACCCACAGCTTTCTTGTTGTCCACTTCCAGGAAGACTAAACTCGTTTAATCTAATCCCACCTGTTTAGTGTTTCTCAAGTCTTGGGACCCCTCTTATACTTAGCTCTGCTAGTTTTATCTGTGTTTCAGTATTTTCACTGCTACTGTGGCCTTCGATTTCCAAACTCTCCTTTCTCCCTCCAGGGAATCTCTTCCTCCCACCTTTCCCTATAATGTTCCTTACCATCCTTTTGAATCATGGGGCTGTGCTCATCCCCATGTGTGTATCCTTGGGGTTTAACACCGGGCTTATGACATAATTAATGAAAGGTTATGAAAACCTTCTTTAGTTAATAGAAAATGGGATGCTGGCCCAGGATCTTCAAAGACCTCAAAAGTAGAAAACAATTTTACTGCTATCATTCATCTGTTATAACATACGTATGATAGGTATAATCCCTTATATATTCCTTTAGTTACTTCTACTCTGTATTTTTATAGTGATTTTTTACCTCTTCAAAGCAGTTTTACATCCTTTGTTTCATTGGATTTGAATCTCACATGCCTGTGAAGAAAGCAAGGTAGTTATTATTAATCATTTTACAGTTGAGCAAAGATGTAATCTCTGAGGCAGAGATTAAATGATTTTCTTTGTCTCTGTCCATGAGTGACAGGGCTGTGACTAGAATCTTCAGTGTAATTCTGTATAAAATGGAGTATAATTATTCTTTCTGAAATATATTTACTTATATATGTATAACTATATATTTAAAAATAGTGTATATGTTAAAAATGAAATATGTATTAAAAATATAATAAACATGTATATAAACATAAACACACATAACGTGTATAAATATATGTCACATGTGTATATACATAAATACATATATAAATAAATTTACACATGTATGTGTGTGTGTGTGTGTGTGTGTGTGTGTAGTTTCTTTATAAAAATGTAGCAGTATGGAGGGATGTTCCTATTTGCCTTAAGGGTTTTATATAGACACTTACAGTCTTGTGCATGTTATTCAGACTTGAAAAAGCTATGGTTCCAAAGATTGTTTGCTAGTTTCCAATAAATCTTTCTTGCACTTATTTTACTTTGACAGATGCTTTTTTAGCAGATCACTTGAACTTGGCCCTATATTGTATGTCTTACTGAGAGGAGAGGAGGAAAATGAAAACACATAATTAATTATACGATCAGCCATAAGACTCCTGAACTGAAAGAGCTGGGTAGCCCCCGGAATTACTTCCAGCTTGGGAAGGAGGTTCTTTCACCTAATCGCTACTTCTTTCCCTAATGAAGTTCTCCTTTTCTTCAGCAGAATGAGGAGCAGGTCTGGTGCTCTAGATAGAGTCGGGATGTGGCCTATTTACTTACATTAGAGAGGGGAGGAAGAAATGAGGGGTGCCAAGAGATATACCTATTTAGAACAACAGGTAATGTAACGATTTATCTGGCAGAATTATCCCACGATAATTTGTCCCCAAAGAGACTGATTAGGATGTATGACTTGAAAGCTCATTGCCGACCACCACTCAAGCTAGTATGGTCTCAGGCCTCTAAGCTTGCATTGGCTTCCGTGAAAATACATCTGCGGCAAGAAGCCAAATGCAGAAAACAGATGCCTTGCTGATTGTGCATAAAACACCAAGACAGGGTCAGCCACGGGCTAAACTATTAGTTAGCTAATGTTTGTCTCTGACAACCTCCAACTTCTTTTATTAGTCTCCTTCTCCGCTTTCATGGTATCACTTTCTTATTCTCTCATGCTCTCTAATTGCCCAGAGCCTCTGTGTAGACTTGCCTGCGTTGGCAGTGTTCTGTGCTCTGAGCCTCACAATTTCTCACAGCCATCAAAGCCTCCTCTCATTTAGATTATCAGGTTGAAATACAACCTCAAAGTATTTTATACTCAGGTGTACCAAGGAGTTAGTGCACTAATATTTGATGATGGTTCAATGTGGTCCGTCTCCCTCTGTCCCTGCCTTCCATCTTTCCTTCTTTCCTCCCTTGTTTCCTTCCTTCCTTCTTTCCTTCCTCCCTCCCTCCCTCCCTCCCTCCCTCCCTCCCTCCCTCCCTCCCTCCTTCTTTCCCTCCCTCTCTTCCCTCCCTCTCTTCCTTCCTTTCTTCCATTTGTTTTGATAGGAAAAAAAATATTTTAGTAAAAAGTATATCATGATGGTGAGTCAATCAGAAAAACTATATAAAAGTTATGTAGTTTAAGCTATATGTCAATAATAGCAACCAACAAATCTCAGTGGTTTAAAGGGACAAAGGTTTGTTTGTCATTCCCAGTTGGGTCATCAAGGTTCTGTGATCCCTGTAGTCATTCAGGGATTGAGGGACCCGGGCTGGGGAGCAACCTCCATGTCAACATCACTAGCTTCTATGATAAGTACCAAACATAAGAAAGCTCTAGAAGGATGCACATCATCAAAAATGCTTTGACCAGAACATGACACATCTTGAGGGATCCTGGACAGACAAGAACAATATTAACTGACCTCATTGTCATTCATCTTTTATCTTCAATAACTATCACAGTACTGGGCATAGCAAAGATAGTAAATGTTTATTAAAATGAAATTATTTCCAGAGATTCTGGTTTCTTTGGGGTTTGTTTTGATCTACCTTAGTGTATGAAATAAATAACAGAACCTATGAAATAAAGCCTGAAGGCCTCCAGACTCCATCTAGTGGCCTGGGAAACTAAAGGTAAGAAGAATCCTTTGAACCTATCTGAGAAGAATAGAATTTCAGAGTAGGTCATTCACCACCTTGTAATTTCATGAATATCATCTTCTGTCTGATAATTCAAGGAAATAGCTCCATACAGTTACTCCTTTTCTACTTCTTGGCACATGATATTATGTGATGAATCTTTGTCGACTTATATGTTGATAGCCACGGTTTATGGTCAATTTTTGGAATCTTGTTTAAGTATCATAGAGATAAAGAATACAGCATTTTTCACAAGACAATCACTTTTTTTGTGTGGTGGGGTTTATTAAGCATGCATTTCAACTGTATAAATTCAGCCATATATGTATATATGTGTATACACACACACACACACACACACACACACTCTCACACATACACACAGAAAAAATAGAGAACGAAAAAAAAAATATGTATACAGCCCAGGCAGTTCAGCCTGTCATTCTATTCTCTGTGATTTTGCCTCAAAGAAGGTGTAAGATGAAAAACTTTGATCTATTGTGGTCTCAGTTGGATTTGAGTCTCAGTGACTGCAACTCAGCCCTTTGCATGGACTCCTAATATTCAAATATGTGGCCAAGCATTTTTCCATACAACTTGGCTGCTAAGTGCATGCCAACTGCTTCCTCTGGCGCTCACCCAAAGACCAGTCATCTCTTCCAGTGCTAGAGCAAAAAACTGGCTATGTTGGGGGTCCCTGTGAGGTGGTATATTTGTGTCTGACATGATGTGACTTTGTGTGCTTTTTTTCTAAGACCAACTTTAGGATCTAACATCCCCTGTAGAATGAGACTCCACAGCATTCTTGTTCTTTAGAAAATGAGACCTCATCAGTGAAGATACCTTACTTTCTGCAGTCTTCCTATTTTATTTTCATCAAAATATTGTTCTCAGCCTGCTGCTTCCATGTGTGGGTCCAGAGTTACGTTGAAGCTGATACGCCCACTGGAAGACTAAATGTGCCCTCGAGTACCATGTGTGTTCCTTTTGCGGGTCCCAGGCCGGTTAACGTGGGCTCTCCATTCTTTCCTCCAGAGTGCCTACCGCATGTTTACAAACAATACGTGTTTGAAGCACATGATCACCAAAGTCCGGCGGGACACCCACCACTTTGAACGCTACCAGCATAACCGAGATCTTGTGGGATTCCTCAATATGTTCGCCAACAAACAGCTGGAGCTGCCAAGGGGCTGGGAAATGAAACACGATCATCAGGGCAAGGTAACATGGGGGAGTTGCCGCGTGGAAGCTGCCGAGTGACCGCGGGCTACTTGTGGCTTTGGCAGTGGCTCTGCCATTGAGGGAGGGCTGAGAGCCTTTGAGAGGTGAAACCTTCCCCATCCAGGTTCCAGTGAAACCTGGACTACAGGTTGTTACTACAAGCAGCGATATGCTGTTCTGAAACAGTGTGTGGAGCAGACAGGTGTGGGGACATTTGTTTGGGAAAATACTCCCTTTTGCCTGGATATTCTTCTACCTGTAGTCACCATTTTCTGCTGATCAGAGAAAAGATTTCTTAGGCAGTGACACTTCTTTCTCAGTTGTACAGCTTGTGTGATGGATAGTTTATTTAAAAGTTGGGGGGTTGTTTGTGGAAGGTGGCTAGGAGGTCAGTAAATAACTATACAAGGTGTATCTTGTGACCTCAGTGATGTTGGTTCAGAACCCTGATTTTGTTATATGAAACAGCACTCACGGAGTAATTCATTTATGATGAGAAACGCATAATTGTGTCACACAGGCCAGAGTAACCACATCTGCACTCTCTTTATAGATAGATGAACCAGAAACCTGGGTTATGATCAGGAAGTTGTTATGAGTAAGAAGCAGAATGAGAACGTTAGTAATTTTTATAAGGTGTTTCTCAGTTAAGATTGTATTTATTTAACTCTGGTTTAGTACCTGCTATGAGCCATGAGCTGTTTAAGATATATTTAAGCTCCTCACAACAATTTCAGAAGGCAATGGTTACTATTATTGCCACTTACAGATTAGAAGCCTCAGGTCCAGAATGGTTTAGTGACTTGCCCAATGTCAGAGAGGGCAAGTGACCAAACTGTGCTCTAACCCAGGCAGTCTGGTGCAAGGGTTCGTGCTCTTAACCGCATATGCTCTCCATGTATTGAGTAACTAGCCTCAGTTTCCCTGTATGTAAAAAGACTTGAAATACATGACTTGAAGGATGGAGAGGATTAAAATGACGTGATATTTAAAGTATTTAACCATGCTTCTCTCATTCATTCAGCAAATATTTATAGAGCACCAATGCAAAACAGGTAAGCCAGCTATTTCATAGGACTGCCATTCTCCTGGAAAGAGACAGAAATAAACAAATAGCATGCCAAGTATTGATTAATGCTGTGATTAAAAAAAAAATCAGGGGGATGGAGTCTAGAGAAAGACAGGAGTGGGGAATTATTTTATACAGGGTGGCCAGGGAATGCCTCACAGGTAAGGCTATATGTGAACAGAGACCCAAATGAAGCAAGGAGTAAACCATATAAGGAAAAGAGCATTCAAAGCAAATGAAATGTTTAAGGTACTCAATAAATGCCATCCTCCCTCAAGGTACCCTAGCAATAATAACACAGTAGCATCTTATTCACTTGAACTCAGCTTCCAGCTAGCTTATCTGAGAACCTATAACCAGTCCAAATAGATGTTACGAAAGGCATGTATTTTAATGCATGGGAGGAGCCCTCAGACTCTCATTGAAACTATTGACTTGATTTCTAGAAATTTTAAAAATAAACCTATCATTCCCAGCCAAGAAAAGATTAGAAGTCTCAAGCATGAAATTTAGAATAGATGAAAGAGAATGGATTTGTGATTATGTCCCTGGCAGGGAAGCCTTTCCAGGACACTAGGAAGCTGGAAGCAGGGCCACCTGGCATTTCCTGTACTCTCTCCTCCTAGAGAAGATGGCACATTGCTGGTGCTAAGTTTGGTTCAGCAGCCTGAGAGCCCAATGTTGGTAAACATTCTACTGAATGGAAGAGCATAGGTTGTCCACGTAAAGACTTAGGAAAATACTGATGGTATTATACCTGGGTATAAAAGAGAAGTACCATATCAGGAATTCAGATCTGTTCTCAGCTCAGACAAGATGTCCCCTGTGTCATGAGGAGTTACACTCATTAGAGAGCCATGGGTCCAGGGAAAGCCCAAGTTGAGATAATGCTGCCATATATTTCTGCTCTGTCTAGAGACTTAACTTACTAAGTCATTTTTGTATCCTTCACTAAGGGAGATCAGGAACTTTTGTATACATAGTGGGGCCCTCCTTTCCTGCCAGTCATAACTTGCCAGACACACTTCAGGAGACAGCTGCTTATTAATAATCCCTGGACCTTGAGAAAAGTTTTAAATTACATTTAGGACACTATTTAAGAAGAGTTACGATGTATTCTTAAGAACAAGTTCTGTCTCATAGTCTTTATAAAAGTTTCCATAGTTAAACACAGGTAAACATTATCTCAGCTATGTGGGTAATGCAACTATGTATTTTATTCCCTGAAGGTTTTGGACTTATTTGGGAATTTCAACCTAAAGTTGTAGGAATTGTAAAGAACCTTGAGTGTGGGCTGGTAGATAGTTGATCTTGCAGTCTACTGGTGGCTTTGCATTTGAACGCTGCTTGGCATGAAAAATATAGAAAGACCCCTTCTATATTGCCTTGTGGACAAAATGGATTATCAAACAGGCCTGAAAGCTTATCACATTAGCCTAATCTCTGCTTTGTGCAGTAGGACTTTAATTTTTAGTTAAGTTGGACACCTTAACTGAAACAGGTATATCTCCCTGTGATTCCTCCCACCTTCCTTTACAAATGACTGGCTTCCAGTTGTCTGAAATAATTTGAAGGAACATTTGGAAGATGTTTGTGCTAGGTCTGTAGAGGGCTGTACTGCATTTGGCTGCATTTTAGATATCATAGCTCTTATCCTTCAAGGCAGTTAATAGGTCTTTTTCTAGCCCTGAAATTTTAGCTCACCCCCCTTTTTTTTCTCCCAAGATTTTATTAAATGCTACACTGCATATAGTGTAGTATTGGTTTCATGAATAGAATTTAGTGATTCATCACTTACATATAACACCCAGTGCTCATCCCTACAAGTGCCCCCCTCCTTAATGTCCACCACCCATTTAGCCCATCCCCCTACCTACCTCCCCTCCAGCAACCCTCAGTTTATTCTATCATTAAGAGTCTCTCATGGTTTGCCTCCCTCTCTGTGTTTATCTTATTCTATTTTTCCTTCCCTTCCCCTATGTTCATTTGTTCTGTTTCTTAAATTCCACGTGTGAGTGAAATCATATGGTATTTTTCTTTCTCTGACTGACGTATTTTGCTTAGCATAATACACTCTAGTCCCCCTTTTTAATGAATTGCTTTGCTTCCAGAACACTTAAAGGGAGTAAACTTTTCCCCCACTTAATATAAAAAACTATTAAATACTACAAAGTTATTTTCCCACAGTGACTACTGGTTTTTAGAATTGACATGAAACAGGATATCCAAGTCCGCATCTACATGAAAGGAAATGCTTCTCAAGCAGAGTGTTTTCAAAGTTAGCTCTTCAGACTTACAAAGCCTGGCTCCATCTTCTCTTCTCAGTTGCAACATTTTCTTTTTGTGTTTTCGGTTATAGTCATTCAGCACATATTCACATCCTTCTGAATGCCTCATATGTGCATGCCCCTGTGATGGCAGTGATAAAAGCCAGCAGTGTAGCATTAGGTAGTATGTAGCTTTGACTATGTGCTACCCACTGGTGTAAGCACTTATATTAGTTCCTTTCATGCTCACAGCAGCCTTGTAGATAGCTGCTGTTTTTATCCACATTTTAAAGAAGCGGAAACTAAGGCAGAGCATGGTTAAGTGAACTGACCAAGGTCCCACAATTAATACGCAATTTGAACACAGACAGTTCAGCTCCTGAGTCTGTATTCTTATTCTGCCTGTCACCAGTGAGTAGGGAGAATGGATGTCTTCTCACAATCATAATAAAGGTAGTAGAAGGTACCATAGGATTTCCTACCACCATCGAGGAGGTGGGGACTTTCAGATGCATCATTGAAGGACAGCATATAGTGTGAGCTGCTCTTTGCAATCTGGGCGTAAGTGATCAGTCCTTCCTTGTATCCTCACATAATTTCCCTTGTATTGTTTTCATGACATCTATCTGCATCTGTCTCATGCTATAGCCGTTAACATGATTTATCTCCCCAAGCAGATGATCCCTTTCTGGGGGGTTCTTGTATTTATTTTTTAATTACCCTCTCTTCCACCTCAGTGCCTTTTACATGGAAGGTTCTCAAAACAAGTTTGATGTATGAAACTTGTCACCTGTAGTTCCCCAGTTTATAGTAATTTCTGCTTTGGACAGATGAAGACTCCCTCCCCACTTCCTCCTCTTTCTGTGCTTTCACCAGAAATAGCTCCTAGATTTGCTCCATTTGACCGCTCTTAATGCCCATGTTGCCTTGGATCTTCCATAATATTGTTTAAACAAGGTGGTGATTATGCTTGTACTGCACGTTAACAGTCTTCAAGTTGGGGAGAGACTTTTTTCTAATTACTTGAAGCCAAGGATTTAAATCGGGTGAAATTTCACAGGATTCTAGATCTGGTATCCTCTTTTTGGAAGTTCAAGGGTGAATCATGTCCTTGACTCACAAAAAAGAATGGAAATAAAATACTGTTTAACTATTAATTAAAGAATAAGAACAGTATCAGGCTTGCCAGGTGAGATAATGATGATGGTGATAATGATGACAGTGATACTGATGATGACAATGATACCTGCAGTTATTAAACTCCCGCCACATGCCAGGCACTGTACTAGGTACTCTCCTATGGATGATCTTATTTGCACTTCATGGCAATTTATGATGTGGCTGTGATTATTATTATTATTATCCACATTGTGTGAAATTTAGGGATGGTAAATAATGTGTATAATTTTAGCAAGCAAGTGAGGAATCCAGGAGTCAAACACTAGCAATGTGACTTAACCACTGTTCTCTACTGGAACGGATTGTCTTTGGAAATGAGAGATCCTTTATTGAGGGTTCCAGGCCAAATGCTGGGGTTGCCAGTACCCTTCAAGGCTGAGACATATATGGATGCCCTGATGAGATCACAGGTATTCTAGCAGAGGATACACCACCAGAGACATATACATGGCTTCATACTTAAATACCATTGATTTCTTATGCTAGGGGTACTTAGGATAATGAAATATAATAATAATAATGGCTTGTTAGATGCAAGGCTCTATGTTAGGGATATTATATTAGCTCATTAAACTTTCACAATAACCCTATGGAATAGGTTTTGCTATAGATGAAGGAACTAAGGCTCAAAGAGATTAGGTGTGTAAGTAAACTCTTAGATACAAACCCAGGTCTTTCTGTATTCAAGGCCGTTAGCAGTTTTTCTATAAAAGATTAGACCTTACTGGCCACTAACCACCTGACTAACTTGAAGTATGTCATTTATATTAACTGGATCTGAGTTTCTTCATCTCTACGTACACATTTTTCATGTGCTTATTGGTCATTTGTGTATCTTCTTTGGAAAAATTTATGTTCAAATTCTTTGCCTATTTGTAATTGGATTATTTATCTTTGTATTATTGAATTGTAAGAGTTCTTTGAACAGTATATTCTGAATACTAGTTCCTTATCAGATATATGCTTTGCAAATACTTTCTTTTGTTCTTTGAGTTGTCTTTTGACTGTCTTGATGGTATTATTTACAACACAACATTTTAGATATTGATGTAGTCCAGTTTATTTGTGTTTTTTGTTGTTGTTGCTCATGCTTTTGGTGTTGTATCTAAGAAAACATTACCTAACCCAAGATCACAAAAATTTACTCCTGTGTTTTTTCTGAGAGTTTTATAGTTTTAGCTCTTACATTTAGATCTAGGATCCATTTTGAGTTAATTTTTTATATGGTGTGAGGTCAAGGGTTCAATTTCATTTTTTGCCTGTGAACATCTAGGTCCTAGCATCATTTATTGAAAAGACTGTTCTTTCCCATTGATATCATTAGTTATTAGGAAAGTGAAAATCAAAACTACAGTGAGACACCACTACAGACCTACTTGATAGGCCATCAAAAAAAATCTCAAAAATAATAAATGTTGACAAGAATGTGGAATCTGGATACTCATATGCTGCTGGTGGGACTGTACAACAATACAGCCATTTTGGAAACAATTTGACAGTTACTAAACAAATGTTGTACAAAGAGTTGCCAGATGATCCAGAAATTCCACAACCATGTATATACCCAAGAGAAATGAAAATACACTTTCTTCTATAGAACTTGTACACAGATACTTCATAGTAGCATTATTTGTAACAGCCAAAGTGTGGAAACAACCCAAATTCCCATGAACGGATAAATGGGTAAATACATGTGGTAGATTCATACAATGGAATATTATTTGACAATACAAAGTAATGAATGACTGATACAACATGGATAAGCTTTGAAAATGTTTGCTAAGTGAAAGAAACTGTCACGAAAGATCACATATTATATGATTCCATTTATATGAAATGAGCAGAATAGGCAAATCTATAGAACTATAAAGTGGATAGGTGGTTTCCTTCAGTTGGAGGTGCAGTGGGACCTATAAATCCTTGATTCTTTAGATTTGAAGTTGAGATGATATGGTTCAAAAACTAGATTTGCCATGAAATATGTAATGCTTTTGTTTCTGCTTTTAATTCCAGGTCTCTTGTTCAAAATTCTACTGTGTGTTTTAATCAGTATTTTCTTCCATTACTTGATTTCCCTAATTATTTTGATTCTGTAATGGTGGGACTGGAACTGAGCCAAGTTTTATTTTATGCAAGATCATCCTTATGAAACTCTGATCAACATCTGTGTTTATTTGTTGGATCTAAGGCCTAGGATTTTCACCTAACATATAGAACACATTTTGACTTGCCTCATTTTAAAATGAAACATAAACAAAGAAAGCAAGCCAATATATAAAAAAAATTCTGCTTGCTTTTTATTGTAATAATTCTTAAATTTTTATACACTCTCGGGAGTGTAAAAACTAAGCGTAATTTGGGATCTGGATACAGTATCAATATAAATGTTTTATATTTTTGCAAGAAATATGCATCAATAGTATTAAAATGTGACTTGTTTAAAATGCTTCTGATTCTTGGCTGGGTTTGATCATTAGTATGTGCTCATGGGGATAATATATCTGGAAGACAAATATGCGCTTTAATAAGAAAAACCAAATGTATTTAACCTAGGAACTAACTAACTTACTCTCTTTCTTTCTTTCCTTCTCTCTCTCTCTCTTTCTTTCTTCCCATTGTTAATTTGATGGATTTGAGAATATTGTGCCGCAGTGGGGTCAGAATTTCTGGATCCATCCCTATCTGACCTCTGTGAACCTCAGTTTTCTCTAAAGTGAGGATTAGTAACCTATCCTTTCCAGCTCCTGGGACTGGAAATAACTGAGAGTTTCATCAGTTTAGAATTTCATGAAAATGATAAAGATATGTTATTAATGGCCAAATCCTTTTTCTAATAGGAGATACACAATGGTTTTATAAAGAAAATAATGTAGGATTAGTACAGTGTCCCATTCTTCCTCTTAAGGTACTGCTGATTTTCTGTACCCATGATGGTCCAACAGAATGGTTTTTTCAAAGTAGGGTTCCTTTTGCTACTGTTTTTTGTTGTCCTTGTTGTTCATGACCACTCCAGGGTAGTCTGTCTTCAGATGTTTGCTCCTGTCTTAAAACGACCCAGAACCATCTCTTTCTCTACCATGGCTATTGTGGTCATTCTGGTTGATTTCTCTCTGTGTCTCTCTGTGTCTCTCTGTGTCTCTCTGTCTCTCTCTCTCTCTTTCACACACACACACACACACACACACACACACACACACACACACACACTAATGTGTGTAAGTTCTAATCCAAACCTGACAGGCTTGAGACCCAAAAAAAGCCTATGTTTCAGTCTGAGTCTTAAAGCCAGAAAACACCAATATCCCAATTCAGTTAGGCAGATGGATTTACCTCTTCTCAGCCTTTTGTCCTATTTGAGTTCTTCAGTTGATTGAATTAGGTGTGCCCACATTAGGGAAGGCAATATGCTTAACTCTGCTGATTCAAATATTAATCTCATCAAGAAACACACTCACAGACACATCCTGAAGTGTTTGGCCAAAGGTCTGGGTACTGGTGGCCCAGTAAAATTGACATATAGAGTGAACCATCACAGACCCATGTCAGGGGAGTATTATCAGTGGAATATCTATTGCAGAGGAGTAAGGATAACAAAGAGAAAAAGGCAAAATGGCATTGATAATTAGAAAAATACCATAAAGCTTATTATTTCTTTTTTCTAATGTTCATTTATTTATCTTGAGAAAGAGAACATGTGAGTGGGGGAGGGACAAGGGGGTGGTGGAGAATCCCAAGCAGGTTCTGCACTGTTAGCACAGACCCCGATGGGGGCTCAATCTCACAAACCTCGAGATCATGGCTTGAGCTGAAATCAAGAGTCGAATGCTCAATTGACTAAGCCACCCCAGGTATCCCGCTTATTATTTCTTAAGTTCACACAATGGGATTATCATTTGGTTTAATTTTTAGAAAAGAAAGTTATTTTTTGATTCCCCTTCCAGATGTTAAATATAGAATAACTTCCCCCCCCTCCCTTTTGGCTTTGTACTCGCAAACAGTATAACACAAAATGTTTTACCGAGATTATTCTACATGGGCTTAAATTGAAATACTAAGAAACTTGAAACTTTAAGAATAACATATCATAAACTTCATTTTTTTAAATAAAAATCTAAAATGCTAACCATCTTTTTATTTAAGGTGAAATGTCTTTTCCCATATTTTCTTGTGTGTTTTTTTTCCTACAAAATCATATGCTATATCTCCCAGCTAAAATTGACATCCATTTCTATATCCAAGCTTGGTAACTCTAGAGCTTTGTGACTTCGGATGTCAGATTGGGGGTTTGAGTAGCAGAATGGTCCAAATAACCAACTTAGATGACCATGGCAAGTAGAAGTTATGGTTATGAGGATAGATTTTTAGAAGAGAACAAATATTTGTACAGTGAAAGTTACCACAGTTTGAGCCTACTTCTCATTTTACCAGAGTATAATAGCCTCTGTGGCTGCAGAAGTTGCCCCCGTGATGGCATAGGTTTTGGTTGTATCCCACAGGAAGCTGATAGCCACAATTTATGGGGTCAGGCTCATCTCAATGAGTAAAATTCAACTTAATATTTAGAAGTCTCAAGTGAATTCCTAAAATACCTTAGCAGGATAAGTTCTACACTTTGAGAAATATGCTTTTTGTTAGTTTGATGACTACATTTCTTCTTTTTGTGGCACGTCTCTAATTGCTTTGAAATAATACCTCTTTGTGGTGGTTACCTGGTTTAATAACCTGAAGTTATACAGCAATCCAGGTGGAGATGGAATGAAATTCTAAATTTGTAAATCGCATTGTGGTTTTTTAATGATCTCTTGCTGATTTTTAAGGGGGTAAAAAAGTGTTAGATTAAATAATAATAAGTCACATAAACACACATAGGAGGTAATGGGAAAGAATATTTCTGGGACAGTGTACCGTTTTGAATGAGAGAATAGAGCAGAAATTAAGTTTCATGAGTGTATTTCTGAGTAAAATGGTAGACTCATGGAGTCTTGAAGGAATTATCCAAGTATGGAGATGGCCTTTGTCTTTTATTTTTAAACAGTTATCTTCATGACTTGCACTGGATATTTTTTATAAAATATAATATGCTATTTTTAAAATTTTATGGCAGTGACTTTCTGCTCCACCTAAAATGGGCTGATTTGGACAATTCCATCCTCAGTCTTCTATAGTGATGTGCTGCTAAATGTTTAAAACCCAGCTCTCCAGGGGAATTGCAGAGGAAGGCTGATCTGTAGAATTTGCCATTTTCTGTGGGGTAAATAACCAATTTCAGGCTGCCAGCATATTCCCCTAAAATCTCACAGTCAGCTCTCATGAGCTGGTAGAAGCCATCCCACCATATCACTGGCTCTCCTAATATATTTCCTACAGCTAAATACCACCACTCCTAACATGTAAAGTACCCTTTGGCTAATATTTTATACCTAAAGTGTTGAGGATATTGTACTTATCCACATCTGCTAACTGACCAGCTGTTTCCAGAACTCTAGCCCAAGCACCATAGATTCCTGTTTTGTCTCCTCATGACTTTAGGTCTCTAATCATAGCTGTTTAAAAAAAATGACCTTCTTTAACTTATTTTGTGACTAATACAGATGTCATGAAATATTTGGGATCATTCCTTCTTTCAAAAGACCAAGTGATGGAAAACATTAGCATGACTATTTTTTTACTTATAATAAACTGTATCAATCAGCCTTTTCATTTCTCCTACTGCTAAGAGCACTGTTGGGATATAATGCAAAGAAAATAATAGCATGTTTATTACTAATAATTGGATAAATACTAGGGAGGGAGCCAAGAGCTGAGAAGAGATTTATATTTTGGAAGGGAGAGAATATGAGTATCTTATTCAAATGTTTGATAGAATTTACCAGTGAAGCCATCTGATCTTGGATTTTTGTTTCTTGGAAGTTTTTTGATTACCGATTCAACGTCCTTACCAATAATTGATCCAGTCGTATTTTCTATTTCTTCATTATTCAGTCTTGGAAGATTGCATGTTTCTAGGAATTTACCCATTTCTTCTATGTTGTCCAATTTTTTGGCATGTAGTTACCTTTTTAAAAATTTTTTTTAGAATTTTTTATTTTAGAGAGAGAGAGAAAGAGCAAAAGAGAGAGTGAATGGGGGAGGGAGCAGAGGGAGAGAGAGAAAATCCCAAGCAAACTCCATGCTCAGCATGGAGCCTGATACGGAGCTGAATCCCACGACCCTGGGATCATGACCTGAGCTGAAACCAAGAATCAGATGCTCAACTGATGGAGCCACCCAGGCACCCTAGCATGTAATTATCTTTTATAATTCTTTTGTATTTCTTTGGTATCAGCTGTGAGTTCTCCTCTTTTATTTCTGATTTAATTTATTTGAGCCCTCTTTTTCTCCTTGTCTGTTGTCTAATTAAAGGTTTGTCAATTTTGTTTATCTTTTCAAAAAAACAGCTCAGTGAAACTAAGGTCTCTTCTATTGTCTTTTTAGTCTCTATTTCATTTATGTCCTCTCTTATCTTTATTATTTCCTTCCTTCTACTAACTTTGGAGTTTGTCTGTTCTTTTTCTGGTTCTTTTGGGTATACAGTTATATTGTTTACTTAAATTTTTTCTTGCATCTTGGAGTAGACTGGTACTGCTATAAACTTCCCTCTTAGAACTGGTTTTGATGCCTCCATAGATTTTGGTATGTTTATTTCCATTTTCATTTGCCTAAAGTCAGTTTTTAATTTCTCTTTTTCTTTCTTCATTGACCCATTGATTGCTCAGTAGCATGTTGTTTGATCTCCACATATTTGTGATTTTCCCAGTTTTCTTGTAATTGATATCTAGCTCCATACTATTGTGGTTGGAAAAGATGGTTGATATAATTTCAGACTTCTTAAGTTTATTGAGAGTTGTTTTGTGGTCTGGCACATGATCTATCCTGGAGGATATTCCCTGTGCATTTGAGAAGAATGTGTATTCTGCTACTTTAGGATGGAGTATTGTATGTATGTCTATTAAGTTCATCTGATCTGTTGTGTCAGTTGAGGTTAGTGTTTCCTTATTGATTTTCTGTCTGGATGAGCTATCCATTGATGTAACTGGGGTATTAAAGTCTCCTACTAGTATTATGTTGCTTTCAGTTTCTCCCTTTAAATCTGTTAATATTTGCTTTAGGTACTTCTGTGTTGAGTACATAAATATTTATCAATGTTATGGCTTCTTGAATTGACCCCTCCATTATTATGTAATGTCCATTTTTGTTTTTTGTTACAATCTTTGTTTTAAAGTCTGTTTTATCCAATGTAAGTATAGCTACCTCAGCTTTCTTTTGGCTCTGTTTGCATGAAACATCTTTTTCCATCCCTTCACTTTCGGTCTGTGTGTTCCCTTACATCTAAGGTGAGTCTCTTGCAGACAACATATATAGGTCTTGTGTTTTGTTTCTTGTTTTTAACCATTCAGCCACTCTATGTCTTTTGATTGGAGAATTTAGTTCATTACATTTAAAGTAATTACTGATAGATGTGTACTTATTGCCATTTTGTTTATTGTTTTCTGTTTTGTAGTTCCTCTCTGTTCTTTTCTTCTTTGCTTGCCTTCCTCCCTTTGTGGTTGAATGCTTTCTGTAGTGTGATACTTAGATTCCTTTCTCATGATCTTTTGGGTATCTACTACAGGTTTTCACTTTGTGGTTACAATAAAGCTCGTATATAGTAGGCTATACATATAACAATGTGTTTTATGTTGATAGCAAGTTAAGTTTGAATGCATTCTCAATCGCATTTTTACACCCCCCTCCAAACATTTTACATTTTTGATGTCACATTTTGCATCTTTTATCTTATGTATGTTTTAACTAATTATTGTGGTTATGGTTATTTTACTATTTCTGTTTTTCAACCTTTATACTGCCTTTATAAGTGATTAATTCTCTTCCTTTGCTATATATTTCAGTGAGTTTTTTCTGTTGTATGGTTTCTTATTACTAATTAGCGCCCTTACTTTTCAGCTTGCAGAGCCAGTTTATTGGTAATAAACTCTTTTAGCTTTTGCTTGTCTGGTAAATTCTTTATCTCTCCTTCAATTCTGAATGATACCCTTGCCAGATAGAGTATTCTTGCTTAGAAGTTTTCCTTTTAGCACATTAAGTATATCATAGCGTTCCTTCTGATTGGCAAAGTTTCTCCTGAAAAATCTACTGATTATCTTATGGGGGTTCCCTTTTGTATAACAAGTTGTTTTTCTCTTGCTACTTTTCAGATTCTCTGCATTAGGGGCATTTTCAGCCATCATTAACTCAAATAGTTTTCAGCCCCTTTCTCTCTCTTGTCTCCTTCTGGGATCCCCTAAAATGCACATGTTATTTTTGCTTGATGTTGTCTTACAGGTCCCTTAAGCTATCTTCACTTTTTAAAATTTTGTTTTCTTTTTGCTGCTCTGTTTGAGTGAGTCCCACTACCCTGTCTTCCAAATCACTGATTCTTCTGCTTCATCTAGTCTGCTGTGGAACCCCTCTAGTGTATTTTCAGGTGTCATATTCAGTTATTGTTCAGCCATTGTATTCTTCAGCTCTGTGACTACTGTTTGGTATTTTCTGTCTTTTATTGAGATTTTTCTCAATGTTCATCCATTTTCCTAAATTTAGTGAGCAACTTTTGACCACTACTTTGAACTCTTTATCAGGTAAATTATCTCCATTTCATTAGTTGCTTTTTTTTTTTTCTGGAATTTTATCTTGTCCTTTCATTTGGAACATATTCCTCTGTTCCTTCATTTTGTGTGACTCTGTGTTTGTTTCTGTGTTAGGCAAAACAACTGTCTCTCCTGGTCTTGAAGGGTGTCCCTGTGTGGGCAATGAACCTTGTCATTTAACCTTGCCCTAGTTCTTAATCGTCTCTCATGGTGCCTGTCCATTTATTTCAGCTCTGTGGGGTTCAGAAATGCAATCCCCCCTGGTTACTGGAGCCAAGTACTCAGTGGGTATCCCCTGTGTGGGCTGTCTACACCTACTGGCTTTGGGGAGCTGGGAGGGAAGCTGGGAGTGGGACAGGGCTGCAAAAGCAATAAGAGGGCTTAGGGTGCTCACCTACTGCCTCTGGCCAGTAGCAGTAGCAGTGTCAGGGAATAGGGCACCCACCTCTGCCTCCGGGGTGGGGGTGGGAGTTGGCCCCAGCAAATTAAAGTGAGAGTGCAAACATGGCACCCACCAGTACTTCCACTCCTGGAAAGAGTCCCAACAGGCTTTTGCCCGTGGCAGATGCTTTGAGATTATTAATACATGAATCTATTCACATATGATCTAGGCTCTTAACAAACTGCTGTTTTTGTGCTGGATCCCAGGGCAAGTGAGTCTGCACACAACCCTTTTAAGAACACAATGTCTGCTCCCTACAGCCTGATGATTTTTCTGGATGTAAGTCTTGTTGGCTCAACAAGCCAGATATCTTGGGAGCTTGTCTCTCCAGTACAGGTCCCAAGGAGTTGGGTGCCTGACATGAGGCAAAAACCCCTCACTCCTCAGGGAGGATTTCCATATTTGTGAGACGCCTCCAATGGTTGCTACACTTGGGGGTGGGATTTTTGGTGAGATCTCTGCTTCTCCTACCCATCTCGCTGTGGCCCTTTTATCCTTTGTTGTGGAGTAGTTGTTCAGTTCTCTTGTTTTTTTCCGGAGGGAATTGTTTTCTTATGTAGCTGTAGATTTGTTGTGTCTGTGGGAGGAAGTGAGTTCAGGATCTTCCTGTGCCACCATCTTGAACTGCTGATTTCTCCATAGCTCTTTAGAAGAAGATAGAAGATTTGACCTTCTTTGTGGAGCAGAGTTACAAGTGCTTTTTGTTTTATTTTGTTTACATGGTCTTTTAATATGGATTCCTGGTTTGGCAGAATGTTAACTGGAAACAATTTCAAACTTCTGTAACTTAGATTTGTTGAGCCTGAGGTTGGTATTTCTTCACAAATACTGATGACTTTTTCCTTTCTTAAAATAATAGAAGCTTAAAAAAATAAAAAGAAAGAATTGTGTAAAGAGAGAAGTGTATTTTGTTTGGCCTCGCTAAAATACCACTTGGCTCCAACCAGCCCGTATTTCCTGACTCGACCATGCCCTGAAGCAGTGAAAGGGAAGAAGTTTTTCAAATGAGATTTGAGTTTGTGTATTTGCATTCCTTTCAGTTTTTGACTGTGTTGTTAGTCTTAGTTGGTCCAGCACTGTGAAGCTTGAGTCAATTTCCTTAATAAAACTTAACAGTAGGGAATCCATGTTGTTCAAAATTTGCTTTTCTATGGCTAATCTGAAAAAGACTCATTTTTTGATACAGTTGTTTTTTTCACGTAGTCTACATTCTCAGCATGTTGTTTATCCACATAGAATTTATAATACATGTTAAATGCTTTCATAAATAAAGGCAGGTGATTCAAGAACAGTGACATAAAAAGTGACCCAAATTAAAAAAAAAAAAAGTACTAGGTCAACTTCATTACTGGCTTGAACTACTTAGGATATCCTGTGGGAAAGTGATCCACTTTTCTGACATAATTGATTTGTGTGTCACAAATAGAAATGGCAAACCTAAAATTGGCCCAGGAAGTTTTCTGTGCTTTTCTCTCTATTTTAAAGTAGAATACATTTTTCACAGCTCAACTGTTACCCGAGTGAGTGGTTACCTTTCTGTGGAAATAGCAAAGCACGAAGGAAACCTGTCCATGGTCACACAGTGGGTGGGCAGAGTCAAAATGCATGCCAAGTAATTGTGTCTTTGTGCTGCATTCCGTTAGTGCTCTACCAATGTGATTTTGATAGAGGTCTTAATCAAGATCTTTCTCCCCAAGTACTTGGCAGAGTTAAAAAAGCATGTGTAAACAATATGCACATTTGATTTGACTCTGAAACTGACCTTTTTGTGGGATACAAATAGCACCTATTCCCCACCCACAGCCGT
This sequence comes from Prionailurus viverrinus, assembly GCF_022837055.1. NCBI lineage: Eukaryota > Metazoa > Chordata > Mammalia > Carnivora > Felidae > Prionailurus > Prionailurus viverrinus. The sequence goes on from NC_062568.1 coordinate 34,139,383, forward strand.
ACCTCCAACTGGTTAGTGATGCAAATTATGGAAATTGTGTACCGTTTGCTGTCTGGCGTTAGTAGCCTTTTCAGTGTTGAAACAGTGTTGAGGCCCAGCACTGTGAATGGCTGTTATTGCCAGTCTAATTCAGTAAATACTTGAATGCTTTCTAACATCACGTACGATGTGAGGTGCGAGGGGAGTGGGAGGAACATGAAAAGGAAAAGATAGGGAGCAGAAAGCAGAATGGAAACAAAAAGATATATGAAAAGGAGACAGAGGGGAAAGAGGTACTGCTCATTGGGCTTTAGCGTCAGACAGAAAGGTAAGTTCAAGTCCCAGCTTTACAGGTTCCCAACTATACATTTTACTTAAGTCAGGAACTATTATCCAACTATATTGAAGCTGAACAACAATGAGATATCATTATTTTTCAAATAATGAAAATCTTTATTTATAATGGTGGTTGCTGGCTTATGTGTTCTTCTGTGTTTTTAATTTTAGAAAGACCATGTTTCCTTTGCATTGCAGAGGAGACTTCAGTGGATCAATTAGGATTTGGTTCGGCTGCATTGTGACAGAGACCCGTACAAAGTTTAATATACAGGATTTTATTCACTCAATAAAGGAGCTCAGAGGCAGGCAGTCTGGGGCTTTTAAGGTGATTCCTCAAGTTGTGAGAGCCCTGGCCCCTTCCATTTTCTGCTCAGCCATCTTTCTTTCATCTTTATGGCTCAGTGTGGCTGCTGGAGCATCCTTATCTCAGGGAACAGAAAAGATGAAGGACAAAAGGAGGGCTTGACTTTGTAAAAATCTTCTTGTGAGGAGGTTTCCCAGGAGTATCATGTGACACTCTGTTTACATCTCATTGACCAGAACTTAGTCTGGGCCACACATATCTACAAGGAACTCGGGAAATGTAGTTTCACTGGTTCTCCATTTTTTTGAGCTTCGTTTATGGAATATAGCAAGAAGCATTGTGATCCTGGGAAAAATGTCTTAGAAGTTAAAACTTATTATTAGTACTAATAATAGTAACATTTAAGAAGTTATAGGCACTACAATAAAAAATTTATGAGAACCATCTCATTTAACCGTCCTTTGATGTAGGTGTTACTATCCCCATTTTACAGAAGAAATTGTGGTTTAAAAAAGTTAAGTAAGTAGTTTGTCCAAGGTTACATTGCTAGTAAGTAGTGGAGCTAGCTCTCAGAACCAGGCTTGTCTTTTTCTAGATCCCAATAATTTGATTATTATTTTGCCTCCCACGTCTCGAGTCTTACCTTGGTAGTTTATTCATATCTACAATGGGATGTGTTAAAAACTCCTATTCTGTGGTTTTATATTCTTTAGCTCTCCACGTTTTTCACCTAACACACATGCGCGCGCGCGCACACACACACACACACACACACACACACACACACACACACACCCCTCATTGGTTTTTTTAAGATCTTTAAGTATTTCTATGCTTATGTAAAAGAATGCGACTTTTATTACTTGATTAGTTCATTGTGAGTTGTCTCTGTACTTTGGTCAAGATACTAGCATATTAGAATTTTGGACAATTTATTATTTTCTAAGCCTCCAACTTTCCCCCAGATGCAGTCCCAAAAGCTACCGGGGATAACAGGATGAGTAAGAAAGAGTCCTTATCCTCAAGGCATTTACAGTATAATTCTTTAGAGAATTGGTTTTAGACAAGCCTCTTAACATCAAATTACACTGTGACACTACATGTAAATCACAGCTGACCTAGATGTGCACACCCATTTATCCTTGTAATTATAAGTGCATCATTGTTACCTCTAAATGGCTACCCATCCCTTCAAAACATTCCAAAGAAATTAGGTAGAGTAAATAGGCAATTCTATTTTAGTACTCTTTGTATTTTTCCCTTAAAAAACATGGCTTATATTATTGTTTTAGTAATAAAAACTTTAATAAAGATACATGGCTGATTATAGTGTCTATTACTTTGAAATACCCATTTGTAAAAATAATTTAATTTCTATTTTATGACACTTTGAATAGTGGCAGAAATGATGTACAAGTATATTAGAAGCCCAAATCAAATGGGGACCAGTATGACATTTGGGACCAGAACCTGCCAATATAAGCCTATATAGAATTTATCATTTGGTGTATTATTTTTTTACAAGATCAGAGAAGACAGGTGTTCCACCTGACATGTTAGGAAAAAGAGAGCATTACCTAGGGATGTGAGGCTGATGACATCATCTCCTACAAGACTTCCATTTAATTCAGTCTTTGTACCTGGAAATCGGCTATGGAAAGAAGGGACTGGCAAAGATTCTCATTCTGTATATTTCTCTGCTTTGTTTTCTAGTGCATCTACTGCTTAAAGTTATTTCATTACAAAAAAAAATAATTTTTTTTCCTATTTGTGGACTACATTGTTTCGCCTGTTTCCTGATTATGTGTATACAGAAACATTTTATTTCATAATGGGAAGGTGATTGATTTTTTTTATAGATATAAATATATCATCTAAACCTGGTATTTGCCTAGGTGTATTCATTCCTAGTCTTTAAGGTACTTTTTAAACTGAGCTCCATCAGTTTAAGAAGTCCGTTCTTTTTTGCTTAGGTTATTTGGCATATATCATGTGCCCTGACACTTGACTTACAGGTTAAGTGTCTCCTGACTCCCCTAATCATCTCTCTTATCTTGATGACTTAATTAACTTTATCTGATCATGGAAAACTTACATTTTCTAATTGTCCTGGAGATAATGGGCTTTGTTACTACCTAGAGTGAATTTTACTTTGAAGACTTATACCATTTGGCTCTTAATGATAAGGATAAATAGCACTGGCTTAGAGCTTCAGAATTAAACAAACACAAAGAAACAGTTTGTACTCATTCATGATTTCATGTCATCAGGGATTCTGCAGTAAACACAGTAGAACATGATTCCTCCCTCCTTTCTTGTTATGGGGAAAGAAATGTTTATTATGAATGAAGCAGACATGTTTTTATACGAAATCTACAGCTCAGAGAAATTAAGTGACTTGCCCAAAGTTATTGTAGGTGATAGAATTTGTATGGATGTATGTGATCAACGATTAAACTGGGAAGGTAGATGGGAAGGAGACTTTAAAGTCTTGGAAAACCTCCAAAGAGTTGGAATGTTTTTTTTTTAGATAAACACTGGGTAGCCAGTGGAAGCTTTGGACTGGAGCAGTGATGTAATCAAAGCAGTCAGAAAGAATATTCTGCTACTGAGGTGCCAACTAAATGAATACGGTTGTTGAGGTGTGGAACAAGAGAAAACCCTGAAATAACGGGCTGGTCATCAGGCTGGGATGAAAAAGTAGAGAGGGCACTACCCTGGGAAAGTGGAGAGACTGGGGGCTGACAGCATGGGAGAGGAAAAGGAGCAGTCAATGACGGTGAAGTTTTTAGGTGATAAAAACTTCACAATAACCACGGATAGCAGTAAGAGCTTAATGAGAAGCCCAAATGCCCTTTCATATGGCTCCTTTCTCAGATCCTATCTTTGATGACTGTTCCTTAGAGTATTTCCTAAAACCAGGGATGACGTTCCCCAAAGATTAAAATTAAAAGGAAATGGAGCTAAGATCGTTACTCAAAAGTCAAAATTGGGACTTTTCCTGAATGTATCAAATGATAGGGCAGCCAGGACAAGTGTGTGGCACGAATGGACTACTGATTGAGGGGATTGTTTCCTAGGCATTTTTTGTCGACCACAACTCCCGCACCACCACTTTCATCGACCCCCGGCTCCCGCTGCAGAGCAGTAGACCCACGAGCGCGCTGGTTCATCGGCAGCATCTGACCAGGCAACGCAGCCACAGTGCAGGCGAGGTGAGTCACGCGCCTTGGGGATGGGCCTGCGGGTTCATGGGAGCTGCAGGGATGTGGTGGTTTGTGGAATCTCTCTCATCATTTTGTTTTTCCAGTTTGATTTAGAGATTATCATTTGGAGACTGAAAAGTGCTGGAATGCTGGCAGGGCTTCTCTGAAAATACCCAAAGCCTAATTTACACATTTTAAGAGCTAGATACTTGAAGAAAGATGGAAGAAATGAGAGAATTTTTTATATTCAGAAGATGGTGAGAGAGCATTCTCCATGTATGAAATGTTCAAGAGAGGATGGTGGTAAACCCTTTTGCCCACCTAAGGACAGCTTCAGAGGAAAAAATAGGGCTAAAATTCAGTGACATATGGGAGGTTTTTTAAGTGAGGGTTGCTGGATTGGATTAAAGTCTTTAGCCAATGCTATGGGTTGTGGTGTCCTCACTAATAGTCTTTAAAATCATGATATATTGGGGCACCTAGGTGGTTCAGTCGGTTAAGCATCTGACTCTTGATTTTGACTCAGGTCATGATCTCACAGTTCAGAGGTTCAAGCCCTGCATCAGGCTCTGTGCTCACAGTGCAGAGTCTGCTTGGGATTCTCTCTTCCTCCCTCTCTCTCTCTGCCACTCCTGCTCTCTCTCTCTCTCTGTCTTAATCTCTCTCCCTCTCAAAATAGATAAACTTAATAAAATAAATAAAAATCACAATATATCTGAGCATTGATTCATGTACTCTAAGGAAGAGAAAATAGGCAGAATTAAGAATTCCTAAATTACTAAATTACTTGCTCTACTTTACTGGTTTGCAGTGACCAGTGGTAACCACATGGGGGCTCTCTAATAGCCTAACCCACCCCCCCACCACCTCCACCAAGACAAAGGAAATAGTCTCTTCCTGTTTCCCTTTTTCTTTAGCAGCTTAAATAAAAGGAATGCTTTAGGTCAACTTTGTTTCTCTTTAATACTGGCTTAGTGTTGAATGTATGTCATCACTTGGTAAACATTGTTTCGAAAGATTTGCTTAGGCAAAAAGAATTAAGATTCTTCTCCTGCGTTCCTTTCTAGGTCTATGTGCATATTCTATTTTCAGTGTTACATTATAGGTCAAAGAGTTTTGTAGACCCTGTTATAAGGAAAATTACGAATGTGATAAATAACTGGATTTGATTCATCAAAATTCTACTCTTGGAATTTCCCCTCGTGATTTACAGACTTGTGGGTTTGCTGGTTGTATGTGCAGAATATACTTGAGAAGCTCGTATAAAAATGATATATAAATCTATTACAAGATGAGGTATGCACAAAAATATTTATGTTTTATGAGTAACTAATAAATCTTTACTTTGCTGCCATGGAAACCATTAGTGGTGACCTGGATGATGCCAACAGCATTCATCCTAAAAGCAGAAAACACACCTCTCACCTTTGGACTTCGTGTGTGATGTGTATCATAGTTAGGGCCCTGCCTGACTTTATCACAAGGCCAGTGCACTTTAGCCACTTGTATTTTTTTTTTTTTTTTTTTTTTTTTTTTTTTAGCCACCTGTCTTATCTTGACTTTACCCTATGAGCCGGCTGCTTGGTCTGGTCAGGTCTGCATCAGATTAATAGCTGTGCTCCTTTTGCTTTCAGTTCTTCTGCCTCAGAACTTGATGGTCTAGTAGCAGCCTGTTGTGGGAGAGGGATCCTAAGGCACACATTCAAATGCAAGTTATCTTCTCCTGTTGATGGAGACTGAGTGGTAGAACAGAGCTAACCCCATAAAGCCTCAGCAGTCAGCCCCAGCCTTGTCAGACCATTTATGGGAAGGTGTTTTCTGGCACAGCTGTTGGAAGCCCGCACGCCCCGCCGTGCTACACACATTTATCTGGCCTTGCCCACCATCTAAAGGTCTCCTTCGAGGAAGGAGGGTGTTGAAGAGAAGACATTTGGCTGTTCTGGGAAATAATGACACATGACCACGTCCTGACAGGAGGCAAAGTATATGTTCGTGTATTGAATGATAAGTTCTGTGACTGGCAAACAAGGTGTAGTTAATGATCGAATCTCCTCTGAGAGTGGCTGACTCTGTTCTTCAAAGCCAATAATTCAAGAGACGCACAGCAAGCAACTTCGATTATACACATGAGTCTTTCCATCTACTCTCTTATACTCATTTAGCAAACATTACAGGTAGTAGAAATTTTGCTGTATCTTCCATCCAACAAACTGATTCTTACCAAATGCGTGCAGTATAGAAACATGGTGGTTGGGGTGAAGGATGCCAATAACGTATGTTCCTTGTTCTTATTAAGGAGAAAATGTGTGAAACAAACCATAATACAAGTGAGTAAAAATATGACTGAGGGGCGCCTGGGTGGTTCAGTCGGTTAAGCATCTGACTTTTGCTCAGGTCATGATCTTGTGGTTCATGAGTTCGAGCCCCGTGTTGGGCTTAGTGCTTACAGCTTGAAGCCTGGAGCCTGCTTCCGATTCTGTGTCTTCCTGTGTCTCTGCCCCTCCCCTACTCACACTCTGTCTCTCTCTCTCAAAAATAAATAATAAGACAAACATTTTTTTGAAAAAATACGAATGAAATGCTTTATAAAATGTTAATGATGGCGGCTGCTTAAGAAATGTATACCAAGTACTTTGGGAGGTCAGAGAAGGGTGCATTTAAAGTCAGCTTGAGGGGCAGCTGAGTGGCTCAGTTGGTTAAGCGTCCACTTCAGCTCAGGGCATGATCTCACAGCCCCGTGTCGGGCTCTGTGCTGACAGCTCAGAGACTGGAGCCTGCTTCGGATTCTGTGTCTCCCTCTCTCTGCCCCTGCCTCGCTCGCACTCTGTCTCTGTCTCTCAAAAATGAATAAATATTAAAAAAATTTTTTTTTATAAAGTCAGCTTGAAGGGAAGGCAAGGTTTCATTGGGGAGGGGGGTTGCTGTTTGAACTACACTCTGAAGAATGAGTGAGATCATTCTTGAAGGATAAGCAAGCAGTGTAGGGTGAGAATGGTAGTTTCAGTTTTAGGGCCTTTAGAAAAACCCGTCCCCAGGCACCTAACAGATACGATGTGATAAAATGGCTGTGAAGGTTTTGATGGGTGGGAATAGAAGCTCTGTTTTATTTTCTTATTTTTTTTTTTAATGTTTATTTAGCCTGGGGGGGGGGTGCGGAGAGAGCACGCGAGTGTGCAGGCAGATGAGCAGGGGAGGAGCAGAGGGAGAGCGAGAGAGAATCCCGAGCAGGCCCCAAGCTGTCAGCATAGAGCCCTATGAGGGGCTTGGTCTCACAAGAACCATGAGATTGTGACTGGAACCGAAACCAAGGGTCAGACACCCAGCCGACTGAGCCATCCAGGTGCCCCTAGAAGCTCTGTTTGAAAAGTACCAATTTGTAAATCCAATATGTTATTTGGCCTTTTGTTCTCTTTCCCTCTAATACTTCTGTTCTACTATCACCTTAAAAGACTTGTGTAATACGGGCAAGGAGGGGATGCTAAAACAGAAGCTAAAGCAGTGTTAGAGTTTACTGATAAGACTGTTAGTGGGCATTTTTGTTCACCTACTTGTATGTATGAGTTTCTAAATCTATAATAGGTACAATAAATAATTTCGGTTAGGGCAGCCCTATGGTAGCTCTTCCACAGCTGCTGCGATTAGCTGCCTGGTGTGGGAGGTTCAAACCAGAAAGAGCTGTTGTACCGGGTGCTCTAACAGGCATGTAAAATTGCTCCTGAGGAGATACCACACCAACCCTGAAGCCCACACGAAGCCGGCTGCTCTTCAGGCTCTGCTGAGGCAGAGAATTCTCCGACCTGCCTTAGCCAAAAGAAGGTATAACCTGGCACTCGTACCCTCCAGGTTTTCTCTCCAATGTATTGTTCCAGGTTTTTGTTTTGTCAAACCAGAGGTTATTCCCGATGAACAGGTCTGCTGCTGTTCGGCTTCTACAGCCCCAGTAATTGTACTCGTGTGGAACTACCTCGATACCATGTGGTAAATAGTCACTGCCCGGCCCCTCTCGAGGATACGGATGCCTGAACCCTTCCCCTCGGTTCGGCAACTAAAGCAGAGCTTGTGAGAACCCTGTGTCAGCTCCTCACCTGGCCATCTGTTCCCATCAGTTGGTACTTAGTAGTCGTCAAGTATTTTGCACAACTAGGCTTGGTGTGCTGATTTAAACCAGTCTCGATCTCGGTGCAGAACATAAACGATGCTTTTGTTTGCAGGTAGGAGAAGATTCTCGACACACAGGACCACCAGTGCTTCCCAGGCCATCGAGTACATTCAATACAGTCAGTAGGCCACAGTACCAGGACATGGTTCCAGTGGGTATGTCATCCCATTCCAGAAACCTTTATCTTTGCTTTTCCTATCAGTGTGAATCATGCATCCTGTGCTGATACTTCTCTATTGGCAGCCTGCTACTTTTGCCCTGTACTGAGAAACGTGCATTATCCCTAAGAGACCAATTTGAATCGCAAAACACTTCTGTCATACAAAATCCTATAGAATGAGATTTTTTATCTTGCTCTACGTTTTCTGAGCAGAGCTATTATATTAGATTGTTGAAGTTACTCTTAAGGCAAATATGTTATGTGGTCATTTCACATTAAGCATTGGACAAGCATATATATTAGTATATCCATAATGCTCAGGACAGAATTTTTTAAATTTTTTTAATGTTTATTTATTTTTGAGAGAGACAGAGAGAGAGAGAGGGAGAATGAGAGCATGAATGGGGGAGGGGCAGAGAGAGAGGGAGATACAGAATGGGAAGCAGGCTCCAGGCTCTGAGCTGTCAGCACAGAGCCTGACATGGGGCTCGAACCCATGAACTGTAAGATCATGACCTGAGCTGAAGTCGGACGCTTAACTGACTGAGCCATCCAGGCACTCTGGTACAGAATTTAAATGGTGTGTGAGCCTACGGTAGCCTCAGAATAAGAAAGCAATTATGGCACATTCTTAACGTTTTGGTAGAGAGCTATGTAGTTGTAGCAAATACAAGGCAGCAAGAGCCTCCAAAATTATAAAATACAAATAAATGAATGGGGCAAAGAGGCCTAACCAACAACGTGAATTATTATTCACATGATGAGGTTGACGTAGATCGGTTTTCACACCTGGACCCCTAAGGCAGGTGGAGTAGACAGGTAGGTGGTAGGAGGCCATGTCAGCTCCCTGCTTCATCTTAAATTTGAGTAGTTCTCCATTTGTCTGTTTTTACCTTAAAATTTTTACTTCTTTAAGAAAAACTTTAATGTGAAATATAAAGTAATGCCTGTGGCATTACTTAGCTAAAGAAATTTGACAAACACTGGACAGGAAGAAATCTTGGATCAAAGTCTAAGAGTCTGTGTATTGTTATGCTGCTATTAATAGGATACTAAATGCTACATAGAGAATTTTAAAGTCTTATGAAATTATTGCTAAAAAAGTTATATAGTCTCTGATCTTGAACGGAGTGTAAAACCCAGTGACAAAATTTCAGCTATCAAAGTGTTTTCTCAAAAAAACTATAAAAAGTGTTTTCATTATTTTTGTATGAGGAAACGTGCAGTTAGGTACACTTCAAGTTTGACAATGGGATTCCATGTTAGCAGGTAGTATTTTTTTAAATTTTATTCACATTTAACTAAAGTTTGTATGCACAGGTGGCCTGATGCATAAAATGTGAACTAGCAAATGTTTAGAGCATTATATTTCTTTTGTTTGATAACTTGTGAGTTTAAGTAAGGCATGTTACTTGATCATATTTATGAACTGAATCAGAGTCACTGATGTTTGAAAATTCAGATATTCAGTTCTGTGATTTAAATATTGCCATATTTCTGATTAGAAATAGATATAATCAAGATAAATAATCTTAAGTAAACAAATTAGTTTTCTTGACAAAAGAGGTATTAATTATTAGAGCCCTTAATAAATTTTAATTAACTATTTTTAAATTTCTATAGACATTAGCCAGTCTTGACAGAGGTGAATTTTTCTTTTAATTCTATGTACATAGTTGATGATTCCGTTTGTGTTGTAGCTGTTGGTATAGTTGGTTTGGTAAAAAGCTAAGTGTGGCTTAATGGCATTTATTTCCACAGAGAATTTGGGAATGGTTTGTCTTCTACCTTTTGGTAGTAACTGTTGCTGACAACTGTTTTTCTTTTTTTTTTAATTGAAGTACAGTTGACATACAATGTTATATTAGCTTCTAATGTATAGCATGATGATTACACACTTTGATACGTTACTCAGTGTATATCTGATACAAAATCATTACAGTATTGGTGACTGTGTTCCCTGTGACGTACTTTTCATCCCTGTGACTTACTTATTTTGTAACTGGAACTTTGCCCCTCTTAATGCCTTTCACCGATTTTGTCTATTCCCTCAGTCCCTGCCCTCTGGGAACCATCAGTTTGTTCTCTGTATCTATGAGTCTGTTTCTGATTTTGTTGTTCATTTGTCTGTTTTTTAGATATCACGTAAAAATGAAATCACACAGTATTTGTCTTTCTGGGTCTGACTTATTTCACTTAGATAATACTCTCTGGGTCCCTTCATTTTGTTGCAAATGGCAAGATTTCATTCTTATTAATTGTGAAGTAACTTTCTATTATATATGTGTATAATATATATATTATACATGTATAAGATATGTATATATGTATATAAGATATGTACCACATCTTCTTAACTCATTCTTCATTCATCTATCGATGGACACTTAGGTTACTTGCCTATCTTGGCTATTGTAAATAATGCTTCAGTGAACAGAGGGATACATATATTTTTTAGAATTAGTGTTTTTGTTTTCTTCAGGTAAATATACAGTAGTGGAATTACCAGAGCATATGATATTTCTATTTTTAACTCTTTGAGGATCCTCCCTACTGTTTTTCATAATGGCTGCACCAATTTACATTCCCACCAACAGTAAACAAAGGTTCCCTTTTCTCCACATCCTTGCCAACACTTGTTATTTCTTGTCTTTTTGATACTAGTCATTCTAACAGGATGTGAGATGATATCTCACTGTGGTTTTGATTTGTATTTCCCTGATGATTAATGATTTTGAGCATCTGTTTATGTGTCTGTTGACTATCTGTATGTCTTCTTGGGAAAAAGAAGACCTATTCGGGTCCTCTGCCCATTTTTTAATGGGATTATTTGTGCTTGTGTGTTGTTTGTTTGCTTTTGGTGTTGAGTTGAATGAGTTCTTTATATATTTTGGATATTAACTTGTTTTTGATATATGATTTGCAAATATCTTCTCCCATTCAGTATACTGCCTTTTCATTTTATTGATGTTCCCTTTGCTATGCAAAAGCTTTTTAGTTTGATATGGTCTCAATAGTTTATTTCTGTTTTTGTTTTCCTTCCTGAGGAGACATATCAGAAAAATGTTGCTAAGGCCAAGGTCCAAGAGATTACTCTCTAGGTTTTCTTGTAGGAGTTTTATGGTTTAGGTCTTTAATCCATTTTGAGTTCATTTTTATGTATAGCGTAAGAAAGTGGTCCAGTTTCATTCTTTTGCATGTAACTGTCCTGTTTTCGTGGCACCATTTATTGAAGAGACTATCTTTTCCTTATTGTATATTCTTGCTTCCTTTATTGTGGATTAATTAGCCATATAAGCATGAATCTATTTCTGGGCTCTCTATTCTGTCCCTTTGATCTGTGTGTCTATTTTTGTGCCAATAGCCTACTGTTTTAACTATTGTAGCTTTGTAGTTGAGTTTGAAGTCTGGGATTGTGATATCACTAGCTTTGTTGTTCTTTCTCAAGATTGCTTTGGCTATTATGGGTCTTTTGTGGTTCCATACAAATTACAAATTTTAAGATTGTTTGTTCTAGTTCTGTAAAAAAGTTGTTGGTATTTTGATATGGATTGCATTGAATCTGTAGAGTGCTTTGGGGCATATGTACATTTACCAGTGTTAATACTTCCAATCCATGAACATGGTATACCTTTCCATTCATTTGTGGCATCTTTAATTTCTTTTATCAATGTCTTCAGTTTTCAAAGCACTGTTGTATTTGGGCAACTTTTGTTCTGTCTCTTTACCTCTCTGGATGGTTGCTATTTAGTCAGAAGATAGTTTTCCATTTCTAACAATTGCTTATGAGGTTGATTTTGGTAAGCAGTAGCTAAAAACCATCCATATCTAGAATCTTGTTTGTGATCTCATCCTGCAACTTGATAATAAATATGGCTTATGAAATGAGTTTAATTTGTGCTTAAGTCACACCTAATACATCTAAGTCCGATAATCATATAACAGGTAGACACAAATTAAAATTTAAGCATCTGTAGTGGCTTCAAACTATGACTTTGAGTAAAAGGAATATTAACCACAAAAAACAGACTTAAAGTTTGGATTTATGTGCATAAACTTAATAACAGATTTTTAAAGCGTCATCATAATTTTTTAATTTTTTCAGCTTACAATGACAAGATTGTTGCATTTCTGCGCCAACCCAACATCTTTGAAATTCTACAGGAGCGCCAACCTGATCTTACCAGGAATCATTCACTCAGGTAACTGTTGTATTAGTATTTGGTTCAAATTCTGTAAGCCCCAACTATTAAATCATCAGTAATACTGATAATCATCTTGGAAATTCACTCTTTCTTTCTGGCAGTCTGAACAAAGGCATCTTGTACACAAAGACTTTATGTCATCAACAACCAGGTCATTGTAGTACTGGCTTTTCTCTATTAAGTATAAAGATTGAATAAGATTGACTAAAGAACCTAGAACCCTCTTTAAAGAAGAAATATGAAAAAGAAACAAAAATTCATAACCAAGAATCCATCCTTGATCTGCAGGTTATAATGAAAATAATAAGACACTAACCTTTTTGTGTGTAGCTTGAGTAAACAAAAGTAACTTAGAGTTTACTGAATTGAGACCTATAAAATCCTAGGCTTGGTATTCACATTTTTTCATAATAAAAACACAGTGGAACCCAAGGAGGGAATCTGATCCCCTCACTGTCCAGTATTCCCCTGCATGACCCCTCTATTCTAAATAGCTATTCAATGCATCACACTTAAGTCCAGTTTTACTTTCCTGAATACATGCTGTTCCTGTTCCTGGCAAGTTTTTCTCTTGTGTGTTTGACAAGAAAAATCTTTCTGATAAAACTCAATGCAAACTACGTCTTCTTGAAGCCTCTCAGCTCCACTGTGAGCTCTTACTCTCAAGATCTAGACTAGTGTTCCTCACCCTTGGTGTGGTAAGCATCAGTGGAGATGGGAAAAGATGTGAGTTTCTGCTGAAAATGTGACATAACTCAAAGCTTATTTGGTTTATATGCTACCTTTACTGGTAGAAATATGTTTTTGTCCAGTGGTGCCATCTTGGCCCACAGCCGTGATTCTCCAAAACTACTGTATTTAGTTGTATCAAGCTTTTTTCATCAGAATCACCTGGGGAGCTTTGTAAAGTACAAAATGCCAGGTCTTCTCTCCCCTAACTCTTCTCCCTTCTCTGAATTTAACCCCCTATCCTCCTACAACTTGTCCAGAAATTTAATTCAGGAGGTCTGTGGGAGAGCTGAAGCATTTAATATCTTAAAACTTCTCCATATGACTCCAGTGGCACATTCAGGTGTAATAACCTCTGTTCTAGACACTAATTTCATAATTAATTATGTAGTGTATCACATTGTCCTTTATACTATTTTGTTTATGTGACTTTCATGCTGTAATTTGACTTTTCAAATCCTTATGCTTTTTTTTTCAACTAGACTATAAGTTTCTTACAAATATGGATCTTCAACTCATTATTTCTCCTCCTTATTGTTTAAATATCAAGAATATTACTTGGCATATAGTGAATGTAGATAGATAGATACATAGATACATAGACAGATAGATACACAGATGGGGATAGAGATTTTCTTGTTGATTTGAAAATAAATTGTCAAATATTCTTCTTATTATGTTCTTCGTCTCTCATATCTTTTGTTGAGGTATCATTGATATACAATATTATATTAGCTTCAGAAATACAAAATAATGATTTAATATTTGTATACATTGTAAAATGATCACCACAATAAGCCTAGTTAAGGTCCATCAGCACACATTATTATAGATTTTTTTTCTTATGATGAGAAGTTTTAAGATCTCCTTTTAACAACTTCCCGATATGCATTATAGTATTATTAACTTTAGTTGCCATGCTGTACATTACATCCCTATAACTTACTTATTTTATAAGTAAGTTTGTACCTTATGACCCCCTCTGCCCATTTTGCCCACCCCCCCATCTCCTGTCAGTCTCTTATAGCTTTAAAGATGTCATTAGCTTCCAGAGTTTCTAAAGGCTACATGTAATTTCAAGTATGAGTATAAACATCGCTTACAAACAAACAGAAATCCCAGTTTCACATTAGTTACCATCTAACTCAAGTCTCAGTGCTTTTCCCAACCTGACAAGCATGCTGTTCCCAATCACAAGAAAGTCATAAAAATTAGACGAGCTGTCATTTTGCATATTCGCGTACTATAGCATCTACTCAGTAATCCATGGTCCACTGGAGCATCTTGTGTAAGAAGTTTTAGTTAGCAAAATTGCATAAATAAACTCCTCAGTTGTCTAATGAGAGATCTTAGATTCCGGACCACAAAGCAAAACAAAAAAACAAATCTCTCCTCTTTTGCTAACCACAAAATAAGGAGAGCTCTGTTTTCTTTCTTTCCCACCAGCTCTAGCCCCACTGCATAGACATACTTCTAGTCAGTATCTATTCCTGTCAAAGTACCCCCTCCCAAAAAAAAAAAAAAAAACAAAAAAACAAGAAAGAGGAAGCCCAAGGTTTCTACTTTTACTCTGCTCTCCACATTATTATTTACAGCAGTTTAACATATCTTTACATTTCCACCATGGGAGATGTCAGATGATTTAATCTACCTGAACAGCACATCTAACAGCATCGTTGTCTCCAGTGATTTGACAGAACCTTAATAGACCCTGACAGAGGGAAAACTGCTGGGCCCCAGTTGGTATCTTTCAGTTTTGTTTTTGTCTTTCTTTCTGCTTTTCAAAGTCTTAAGAGTCTCTAATCTCCTAAAGATCGGCAAGGATTTTTCTTTTTTAGTGACACCTAGGGTCTTCAGCTGAGCCCATTCTTCTAACGTAGCTCTCACAGGGTGATTTAATGGCAAGAAGTTATTTGATAGGTTTTGAGATAAGTTTCCACTTTATTCCAAAGTACTTACAAGTTTCTACTTACGCTTTCTGAAACTATTTACAGAATCTGATCATAAAAAGCTTATGCTGTCATGACAAGTAGAAGGAAGCAGGGACATAAATCAATGAGATAATGCTGTTCCTCTTAGAGTGTGTGTCATGGTGCACTTTTATTTTCTGAAAAGTTTGTGGTAGTTAAGCATCCTGCTTATCACAACAACATAATGGGGAAGTTCGTATATCTAAGAGAACATTCTGCTTTTATAGTGAAAAACTGCATTGTAAGATGTATTCCCACAAACGCAGGGGTGGGGAAACAGTTGGGGCTCTTTAATCTCGTATTTCAGTGATATCTTTTTTTTTTTTTTTTTTTTTTAATTTTTTTTTTTTTCAACATTTATTTATTTTTGGGACAGAGAGAGACAGAGCATGAACGGGGGAGGGGCAGAGAGAGAGGGAGACACAGAATCGGAAACAGGCTCCAGGCTCTGAGCCATCAGCCCAGAGCCTGACGCGGGGCTCGAACTCACGGACCGCGAGATCGTGACCTGGCTGAAGTCGGACGCTTAACCGACTGCGCCACCCAGGCGCCCCTCAGTGATATCTTTAATAAAAGATTTATGCATGGGATAGAGCCACTGTGTAATTGTGTGTCAAAGGTAACAGTGGGCCTTATATTCATATTCCAAGCGAGGCTTCCCCATACCAGCATCCTTCTGTGTGTATGCTTCCTCATCTGTGGCACAGCCGCTTAAAGGAAATATCCCTTCTTATGCTCTCCATGAGTATAATGAGGAAAAGTGCTAGCTGGAGGGAGAGTCAAATGGATACACCTATTTACTTTGTGTTTTTATGTTTGCTCGTGATTCCTCCTAAACCAGAGAATGGCCAGCAGTTTATTTAGTTTGTATCCATGTGTAGTTTCCTCTTCCTTGAGACTGCACTTGCATATCTGTGACCGTAGAAAGGCTATGGTTTTCTATGCAATGGGATATGGCTTTAGCTTTCAACTACTGTATTTAAGTCACTGCTCCCTCTAACTTTATCTGTCATGCAAATGTGATGCTACCAACTTTTCCTCTCCTTTTTTTTTTTTATTTCCTCAGAAAAGATTTATTTCCTTGGCTAGAAAACGCAACATCCATAAGTCAGTACCACCTCCTTCAAGTGGGCACTGTCCTCCACGGATTGCCATATCCTACTAGGGGCTCTCATTAGAAGACAGTATTCATGCTAAGAAGCTTTTTATATGTGTGACATTAAAATAAAAGTCAAAATAATATGTTCTGATATTTTATTTGGAGACAAATATATTCATTTAAAAAAGAACCTTTTAATGATATTTTATTAGTGAATATACTGAATACAAATTCAATAAAATTTTTGGTATTGGTATTTGTACAACACTACATTATGAGCAAGGATCTATGTGTCATAAAACCGAATTAAGAGTTGAGAATAATCACTCTTGTGTGGTTATGAGGTCTAGCCAGTAAATCTACTCCCTGCTGGTCTAGCTTTCCCCAGGTATAGGGATAATTATTTTGGGTTTCAGGTTGATTCTGTTTCTATTTGTGAGAATCATGTGACCATAACAGACCTACATTTCCAAATCTTATGGGAAGTAGAAATAAACATTGATCTTTCTACTGTGTGGCTCTATCCTTCAAGTCAGACCATGTCCTGTGACTATAGTAAAGGGTATGAACAATCAATCAAATAGTCGATGCTAATTCTCCTTTCTTGGCATTACACCATTAGAGAAATCATGGGATTTCTCTAAAATTGCCCTCAGGCAGTGTTTTTAGACCATGTATTTTTGAAGGTGTTACTGAATGGTATGTGGGTACAGAGTCTGCAGTCCAGAGAGTTTTTGTGGTTTCGAGGCATTGCTGCTTCTGATTGTTTCTAGTCACGTGCCCTTCTTTAACTTCACCAAAAATGTTGGTTGGTTTCAATGAGAGTATGTTCTGTGGGAATTCCGGTCTTGAGACTATGTTTCATTGTCCTCAAATGATCTTCTGCTAGCGTTGATCTTCTGGGGTGATTCTGTGCACTTGAGGAAGTGGTTACAAAGGTCTAACTGAGAGACAGCAACAACTAGCAAGCTTTTCCTGTGTTGTCTCTGTACAGTTTAGTATCTTGTTAGAACAGTCGTAAATGTTCGTATTAAAAGATTGCCTCTTTATCCGCCTTTGCACTTCCCTCGCGGGGGGGGGGGGGGGGGTGTCTGTTTTAGCAAACAATCTGATGTCAGCTCTCTGCTTCTCTTTTTCTGCGCCACAACAAAAAATGATAGTTTATTTCAGACACTGAGTGGAGTCAGAGAAATTTGTTAGGAGCCGACTCTGTTATAATCTTGTGCCCGGTTGTGTTTTACTGAGCATTCCTTAAGTGCATAGCACAATGCTAGGTACTTGGGGAACATGAAAATAAAGGAGGAACGGCTTTTACTTTGAAGAAATTCATGTTTCAGGGCGCCTGAGTGGCTTAGTCAGTTAAGCGTACAACTCTTGATTTCGGCTCAGGTCACGATCCCACCGTCAAGGGACTAAGCCCCAGGCACTGACAGCGCGGAGCCTGCTTAGGGTTCTCTCCCTCCCTCTCCTACTGCCCCTCCCCCCAACTCACACTCTCTCCCCCTCCTCTCTCTCTTTCTCAAAAAACCCCCTCATGTTTCAAAAGGAATTTATGTTGTAAGTGAATGGCCGGCCCAGTGAGAAAGTACACTGGAGGGCGTGCTGGAATGTATTCTAAAGGACACACAGAGAGAAACATACCCATGCAGAGAGGGTCAGATAGAAAGTGTTATTTGAGTATTATCTTAATCCTCATTAGGAACCACGAAAATTGAATAGGATTTCTTCATTAGAATGAATGCGGTGAAGATAGGAATTAAAAGGACTGCGACAGATTCCTTCTAACTCTGTAAATTGATAAAATAAACTTGAATAAATATAGTAATATAGCTCTCAAATGTCCTTCTAATCAGAGTCATATGTATCTTTAATAATACTGCTCAAGCTTGTTATGTTTATTTTAGTCACTGAGTGGACTCATGGAAAATTGTTAGGAGCCAAAACTGTTATTTTCCATTCTAAAAGGGAAAATATTGCAGATCTACAATGTTGACTTTAATCCCTTTTATTTTAGTGAAATGTAAGTGTGCACAAATATAAAATATGCAAACACTTCTTCAACTTCTATGAACTATAAAACCAAAAGACATATAAATTAAGGAAAAACTGTAAAAAAAAAACCATTTAATTGAATCATATTAATGTGAGATTTTGTTGTTCGGAATCCAAATTACCAATATTGAGATCGTGGTCAGTGGAAAGATACATTTGTGCTTTTTGTTTCACTTGTGTTTGACTTGATTCTTTCCATTTTGTATCTAATGGTTCACCAAGAGCATCTGTGGCAATATTGTGGCCATCATTTTTCTAAATCAATAGCTTATTTTTGTCTACTAATTTACCTACCAATTTTATTTTTACCTACTAACTCATTGTTTTGATGAGCCAATTCATTTAATACCCCCCACTACAATAGTAAAGAAAAAAATATTTTTAAATGCACCCTGTGATGATTCTACCACTACTTTTCTATTTGTAAAAAACTATTGTAAAACTTGTTCTCATAATAAACTGTGACATCTTTAAGGCTTTAGTTAACCTAAATGCATAATTTACTTTCAAAATCAGGGGCACGTGGGTGGCTCAGGCAGCTAAGCATCCGACTTCGGCATAGGTCACGATCTCACCATTCATGAGTTTGAGCCCCACGTTGGGCTCAATGCTGACAGCTCAGAGCCTGGAGCCTGCTTCAAATTCTGTGTCTCCCTGTCTCTCTCTGCCCCTCTCCCGCTTGCACTCTGTGCCTCTCTCTCTCAAAAATGAGTAAAAGCATTAAAAAAAATTTCAAATCCATTTATTTTGTTATCTCTTTAGCCTATAGCAATTTATATATATATATAACCTTGCCCCAGTTCATCAGTGTCAGTATGCAAATTAATACTGCAAAAGAAAAGCTTTGCCTTTTTAATTGGTAAGAGAATTGTGTGTGTATGGTAGATGGGGACTGCTCCTACCGCACTTACCATCCAAGGCCCTGCCCACCTCATGGCCTGCTCACCAACACTTTCCTCTCTGATCTTGGAGCAACAACTGTCTTGTCATTGCAAACAGGAGAACTGAAGTCAAATGGCAGTATTCAGTTGTAAGTGTCATTCAGATTATCCAAAACGTGCCTGCCTAAATAGTAGCAGTTTTGATCCTCAATGTGAAAACGTGGAATTTTTTAATTCCCCCAGAATTTGAGATGATGTCTATAGATTTCTAGCAGACAGTGATGCCAGTTTGAGAAATACCGGTATGGAATATCAGGCAAATACCTAATAACCAAGATGTAGTTCCCGTTTGTTTTTGTTTTTCTTAGAAAAGGTTGGCGACGTTTCTGAGGCTATCTGCCGACCTTCTCTTCCTCAGCCTTCATGTGCTTTCTTGACGTTCAGTGAACCAGTGCCCTCTTTGTTTTTATGTGAAAGGACTTTATGGGATAAGGGTGGGTATAAGGCCTAAACAGAATCCAGTGAAGGGAATGGCCCTATTCTATTTAAATATTTTCATATAATACTAGAATTGGCTTTCTCTCTTCCAGTGCTCCATGAACTCTTTGAGGAAGGAACTAGGTCTCCGACCCTATTGGATACCTAGTGTGTGATAACCAGGCCCAGCACGCAGTAGACCCTCAGAAAAGCGAAAGAATGAATGTTAGTATAAGAAGGTCCTTAGTGGCACAGTGTGCACCAGATGACAGACAGCCCCAGTGTCGTGTTCCTGAAAGCATATGACTCTTGGCTGGTCAGTGCCATAAATTAGCTGGACTGGTAGAAAACTAGCCTCAGCTTGCCTCTGGTATGTTCTGGCTTAAAGAATCAGACCCGTTGCCTTCACTGTCTAATAGTATCTGAAAAGTGATGACAAGTTTCCCAATTGGCGTATTTCCTCCGGTGTCTTTCCCTTTCATCACTCTATCATCCATGTGACTCAGGAAGCTGTGATCTTTTCCTTGTTCCCAGGAAGCCACAGTGCACATCACTCACCTTGCTCTGTGTAGCTCCAGTTAAAGAAGTGGAAGGAGAGTGTGCACCCTGTTTGTTTTCTCGTTTGTTTGTTTGCCTGATCCATTGTGATGACGGGCTAAGGAGATAAACTGTGGACTTATTGGAGATAGCTTTTGATTGTTCAGGATCAAAGTATGTTCTTACTGACCCTTATAAGAATATTTCTTGGATTAAGTTATTGTTCATTTTTCTCCAAGACAGCTTTTCTCCAATGTAGCTTTTTTTCTTTATCTTATGCAAATTAATACGGTGTGCTTTACAATAGTATCATGTAAATGAAGGGAAGCAACAGGAAAATTTGTATTAAAATTTTATTCATATAAAGAATTGAAGATAGTAGCATATGGTGACTCATCAAAAAGAAAAACATGCCATTTTTACATAATATGTAATAAAATAATGGCAGAAATAGCTCACATTGTCATGTTTGATATGTGTAAGTATAAGTATATACACATTTGCACAGGTATACACATAATCTGTTCCACCAACTGTAGTAACTAAAAGTGTCTTGGATTTTTCGGTTATTTTAAAGAGCCATATGCCTTTATATTGAATATATAATAAATAGATACTATCTGTCTCCAAGTAAGAATGTGCTCATCACACATAATTTAGAGGTATACCCCCAGGAAAATAGATGAATATCCCTACACACACGCGCGCACTTTTCGGAATAACAGGGAATTACCCTGAATGATCTAGACAGTTGCTCAGATTCAAGCCCACAGCAGGCTTTAACTCAAAGCAAAGACTGGGTTGGATGGTACCACTACCTCTAATAGTACATGGGCAGCAAAATGAATGAAAGCAATAAAGGAAGCTTTTTCCAGCATTAGGACGTGGTGATGTTGATGCTCATTGGGTCCTCCTTGAAAGCAAGGACGATGTCTCTCTTGGATGTGAATTCCCATTATTATGCATTAGATACCACATGATAGATACTGTATATATAAATGTTTTATATATATAATACTTATATATATGTTTACATAACATATAACATAAATATTTGTATATGTTTGTATAACATTGTGTGTGTGTGTGTGTGTGTGTGTGTGTGTGTTGTGGCTACTATTTTTTAAATGGTACCTAAGTCACTCAGTTTTGTTTCAAAAGCCTACCACATATGTTTTGAGCTGTTTCTTTGCTTGCATAGGGAGAAGATCCAATTTATCCGAACTGAAGGGACCCCAGGATTGGTGCGTCTTTCAAGTGATGCAGACCTTGTCATGTTGCTGAGGTAGGTAACCAGCTTTTGAAGTAGAGAGTCTTTCTGTCATCAGATACTATGGAGCATTTTAGAAAATAATATGCCAATATTTGTAGCCTAAGAATGTCTCCATTATTTTCAAAGACTTGTGGAATACTCATGTTGAAAACGTAGCATGCTGGTTTAGTGATAATTCATTTCAGATTGCATTTCTTATCCTAAGATCTGTTTGATATATATTCTTTTACCCTGGTGATAAATGAGGTGGTGCTGGAGAAGGGCAAGGTTAGTAGAGGCCGATGGATAAAATGTCCACTCACAGAATGGAACAGAAGGGCATACAGGGCTTTACCCCTTTGGAGTAGAAGAGAGGTTGAATTTATATTTTCTTTCAATTTTTTTTTCCCTCAAAGTATGCTTTTCTCCTTTTTCTGATTTGTCCTGATTTTTTAAAGTGATTTTGAGAGTTTAGGTTTTGGAAGTTAGATCAGAAAGTTGCAACTTGGTGACTGGTACTCACTGCCAACTTGATGGCCCTTCAAAAAATTAACCAATTGTGGGGCTCCTGGGTGGCTCAGTCGGTTAAGCGCCCGACTTCAGCTCAGGCCATGATCTCCCGGTCCATGAGTTCGAGCCCCACGTCGGGCCCTGTGCTGACAGCTCGGAGCCTGGAGCCTGTTTCGGATTCTGTGTCTCCCTCTCTCTCTGACCCTCCCCCATTCATGCTCTGTCTCTCTCTGTCTCAAAAATAAATAAACGTTAAAAAAAAATAAAAATTAACCAATCATATTTTCTTTCCTGATGGTTAGATCAGCTTTGGTTTTAAATTTTAGAGAGTTTAGAAGGGAAACTGGCAAGTTTTCATAAGAGTTTTCATTTTTAATATTATCCCACAAATGTAGGAGGCTAGAGTAAAATAACACCTTGCTCTACCCAATAGTCGAGACACTCACCACTGTAACTTCCAAAGAATTAAAGGGAAAATCATGCTGAACCAACCACACAGTGTTTTATTTATCCCAAAGTGCCAACTAACGATCTCATTTGTGATATTCATGATGATCTACACCCTAACCATTTCTAACTGCCTACGTGGTAGTTGCCCTATTTGTAAAACTGAAGTCAAACAATTGTTCTCCTTTACTGGATAGATGGAGCATAATTCAAATCATGTCCCCCAGAGACTTCACCTTACCTGATTCTCAACAAGACCTGTTGGGAGGCAGGGTCGCTTCTCAGTCTGAGAGATGACTGTGACTCTGCCGGAATGAGTTAGTTCTGAAAACAGACTGTTGGTCAATTAGTATGTGGCATGATGTTTCTACCATAGTTTAGTTGGTGATAAAATAGTTTTGTTACAAAATTCTGACTAGGATATGACACTCTCGCTTCATTCTAGACATCTAAAGCTTTTAATTTACGCTAAAGAATTCTGCTTTTGGAATTAGTAGAAACAAAAATGATTACAAAACAGAAATCATGATTATTATTCACCTTGTCTTAGTTAAATAATCTTTAGATGGTATAGTCCTAAATATTTTAAGTTACAATATAGCTTAGAATATTTGTACTTTAATAAACACTGCTGTTTGCATGAGTTTCTATGTGTCATGTGGTTGAATTTTAAAATATTTGAAAACTGATGTACATTTATGTTTTGTGTATGTTTATGTGTATGTATATATCTACATACACACACACGTATATACATACATATATAAACACATATTAAGAGCAAGGCTACACTTTCCCCCATTTGGAAAATAAGCATGTTCTTTGAAGTTAATGGGTCTTTGGAGAAGCATGAGAAATTCACTTATTAAATAATTGTTCTATAATTATTACATGCAAATGATGTTATTCAATTCTAGAGTTATTTCATTTAGATGATCAAATGTAATTTATTATTTTAATAATTGTACAAATGGTGACACAGTTATCACATGTGTCTACTTAAATAATGTTTAATAGTTACTAAAACATTTTCAGATATCCTCAGTTCTTTATTTTTCATTTTACTTTGGAGTTTGGGTAGTTTGAATCAGTGACTATAAACTCCAGCAATGGGCTAGTTGCACATGTAGTGAAAGACTCTGTGTCTATTTTTGTATTGTGTCTATTTCTTAAAAAGGAAAATCACTCCTCGTACAAATGGACTTGATTATCGGCAAGCCGCAGTGTAGACATGCTGTAGTTCTAGGAAATTATTCAATTCAAAATAAGCCCATGTAAGGTTATTTTCCAAAATAGCTGTTCTAAAGCTCAGGAATTTGTAAACGACCTTGCTGCATTTGTTAATGATTATTCTATTTCATATATTCTTTCATTCACTCAACTCTTATGAAAAATGTACCTCTATCAGATTGATAAATTTAGCTGCATTAGAATTTTAAATTTTATATAATGAAGGATACCATATATAAGGCATAATGAAAGGTAACACCCTGGAAGAATATATTCACAACACATAAAACAAAGATATTATGAATGCACAAAGAGTGTCTTTAAATCAATTTAGAAGAAAAGAGCCCAAGAGAAAAATGGGCAGAGGGTATACAAAGGCATGTCATAAAATTGAAGTAAGAATAGACAGTAAACTTACAAAAAGATGCTAGCAATCATAAAATGCAATTTCCAGTAATGAAATAGTATTTCACACTATCGGATAAAAAAAAATCAAAAAGTGGGATAATATATAAGATGAGATTTAGGGACTCTACTACTGTCCGGACTTGGTGGGATTACAATTTCTGCAACTTTTTCAGAGTACAATTTGACAATGCCTTATATAGTTAAAAAGGCATACGTGTTATGACAGAGCAATTCTGTTCTTAGATACATACCATATTTATACTAAGAAATTCTTCCAGGTTCATGGGGCAAGAAACACAGGATCCTCATTGCACCGTTACTGATAAAAGCACAAAGTTGAAAAAAATTAAATGTTTGTTAAAAGAGACAGGTAAAGAAATTGATTTGTTCATAGAATGGACTCCTGCATAGCAGGTAAAAGTCATAAACTAGATACTTATGTCTCGACATAAGTTCAAGAATGTTATATACTTACATAGCCCTTATGTAGTTTTTTAGCAGTGCATAAGGCGAAACTATATTCATCTATGGATATATGTTATAAATATAAAACTATGGAAGGAGGATACCTTGTTAAAGTCCTGATAGAGGAGGATAAGAGGGGCTTCACTTACACACTGTACACATACAGATTATACATGCATATACATGTAAGTATGCATGTGTGTTTGTCTGAAGCAAAAATAATAGTGATAACATTTGTGAATCCTGGATGATATCTCTCAAGTGTTTTTATATTACTCTCTATCTCTTATGTATTAAATTTTTCTAATAAAAATATTTCTCTCAATATAAAAGATATCAAAGTACTGATTATATTTAAAGGAAATGATAAATGTCATGGAGCAAAAGGACACAGGTATAGGTATCCGAGGAGAGTGTGCTAATTCTTGCTCTTCAGTTAATCTAGTTATAGGTTTACCGACCTTTGTGGGATCAACTGTTAGATGGGACTTTCCCTTCAATTAATTTTAAATTCACATTATTTCAATGGTCATTGATTTATTGACAAAGAAAAAGGACCTTCTCGGGGCTCAATTTGGTATTATACATATGATTAATTCCTGCTTCTGTTTCCAAAACTTTTGACTTTCGTAGTTTAAAAGTGGAAAGATGGCTTTAAAAAATAATATCATGTCTAAAAATTTGCTACAGCAGCGTGGCAGACGTGTGCATGTGAATGAAGAACCAGCACAAGAATCATCAAGTTGTTATTGCGTTGCTATAACCCCGGATTTCTCAGCCTCAAAAGTATTGCCATTTTGGTCTGGATACACCTTTGTTGCAAGGAACTATTCTGTGTTTTACAAGATGTTTATCAGCATGCTGGCCTCTGCCCACTAGATACCAAAAGCATACCCTTTCCCAATTATGACAACCAAACATGTCCTCCGACATTGCCCAAAGCCCCCAAATGCTATGAGAGGAGTGCAAAACTGCCTCAGTTGAGAACCAGTGCTTATAACCCTTGAGAGTCTTTTCCTTAATCTCTGAGTGATTCAACTGCTGCTCCTTTTTTTCTGAGTGTTTTCTGAAAACAGGTAACAGGTTTCTAGATTTGGCCAAGTGGGAGGAAAACCTGCTTCTACCTCTTAATTAAAAAACACCAGGGCTCTTACTTTTATTATTATTTTAATTCTACTTCATCAACTGTCAAGAGCTTAGTGCAGTTGGTAGTATTTTTATCAGAATATTTAATGAAAAGTCTGTCATTCTAAGATCTCATGTCCCTGGTTAATATCTTTTGGGAGAGTCCTAGAAAGAAAAATTTCAATAGGGAGACAAAAGACACTGGACTGAATAATCTAAAATCAAAATCCTCACATTTAAAAAACATTGTGAAGCCCGAGTAAATAAGGGAGCTAGTTATTTAGGAGTTGTAATTATTTAGGAGGTGTTTTGTTTTATTTGGCTTTTAATTGTCCAGTTAAATCCTGAACCCTTTGCACATTGAGACCCTGTTGTATATTTTTTAGAATGAAGGTAGAGAATATATTTTGAGCTTCTGTTGTGAGTTCTCAATAAACATTGTCTGCTGTGTTTGAGTCTTATTCTTAAATCTAAAAACCTAGGTACTGTGATCAAGCAAACATGGAAATTCAGACTCACATATTAAAGTGGCAAAATAGAAATCTAGGGGAACAACAAATAGTTGCTCTAGGGAAAGACAAACACTATATGATTTTACTCGTATATGGAATTTAAGAAACAAAACAGATGAACAAGGGGGAAAAAAGAGAGGCAAACTGGAAAACAGACTCTTAACTATAGAGAACAAACTGAGGGTTGCTGGAGGGAGGTGGGCGGGGATGGGCCAAATAGGTGATGGGGATTAAGGGTACTTGTTATGATGGGCACTGGGTATTACATGTAAGTGATGAATCACTAAATTCTACACCTGAAACAAATATTGCACTGCATGGTAACTAACTAGAATTTAAATAAAAACTTGAAAAAAAGGGAAAAAAAATCTTGTTGTCCAAAGTTGGTAGGAAAATAGGCAAATAATCACAGGTTTCTACAGAAGTTGCAACAGACGGCTGTTTGTCCCAAGAATTACCTACAGGAGGAGGACAAGTGCTCCCTCTGGAATGTGAACTGGACCTCAGAGTGAGAAATTGACTGTCTTACTCATGTGGAATGAGGCTTCTCCCCACCTATTTGGCTAAAGTATGCATTTTGTTTCTTGTCTTTCCCCAGTTTATTTGAAGAAGAGATAATGTCTTATGTGCCTCCACATGCCTTACTTCACCCCAGCTACTGTCAGTCCCCACGTGGCTCCCCCGTGTCCTCTCCCCAGAACTCGCCAGGTGAGTCCCACCTGCTGCTCACGGTGAATCCTCTGAGAAGTGTACCCTAAAGTCAGACCTTCTGCCCTTTGTAAAGGACAGTAAGGGAACACTTTGGGCGTATCTTTAGTGTTAGCACAAATGCACATTGTGTGCCACGGCTTGTTTCCATGGCAATTCATTTTGACAGGAAAATAACGACATTCCGAAATAGGAGGATAAATGTTAGCAGTATGATATACTCAGATACAGGATTTACTTTTCATTATATCATGTAGTGCCTAATATATATTGGAACGTATCAGGACACAAAGTGTTATGTTAGCTTTGGGATTTAAAACGTCCTAGTTAGAAATCTTATTCTAATAAAAAAGAAATCTCTACTTTCAAGAAATAATACAGGATTAAAATTAGTTGAATGGACTTGGATAGTTTTTTCCTGCAATAATCACTAACTGCATTAGATAGGAAGACTAGAGACACATGGGTAGATAGAACATATTGCTAGAGAAAATAAACTAAAATTTTTTATAAAATTTTTAAGTTTATTTACTTTGAGAGAGAGAGCGCACACACAAGCAGGGGAGGGGCAGAAAAAGATCATGACCTGAGCCGAGATCAAGAGTCAGAAGCTTAACCAACTGAGCCATCCAGGCTCCCAACAAACTAAAATTTTTAAGTTCAGATTCTTTTTTGAAAGAGGTATGGTATGAATTAAGCAGTAAATGGATGTATGGATGAATGGATGGTAGAAAATGTAGTTTAGGAAATGAGTTTTTTAAAGGAAAGTAGTCATCATGTTGACAGAACATCAGCTGTATTTATTTTTATTATAGGCCATGTATTGTTTACACTTTAATAGCCATCAGAATTTAAAACTATTTTAATAGAAATACAACCTCCATATGTGTCCCTAGAAGCTACTCTATGGTCTTTGATATATGACATGTTTTCATAAATCCTATGATAATGAAGCTACTGCCTAATTGAATACCACAAACAGGAAAAGGTCTATTAATTTGTTCTTTAACACAGATTTATTGAGCATCCAACTATGATCCAAGCAAGGAATTAGACTCTGGTGCTACAAAGATGAATAATACCATCTCAGCCTTTGAAGGATTGGTGGTGGGGCACTGAGTCCACCAATAACTCTGTAAAGCCCTGTGGTTAGCTCTGTAATGAAGAGAAGTTTGGGAACACAGATATGGGAACGGTTTTTTCCTTCAAGACTGGGAGCGGGTGTTTGGGGAAAGATGAAGACAACAGGTATGAGCGAGCCTTGAAGGGTGATGAAGGCGAGCCAAAGGAAGGAAGGTGTTCTGGGTGAATGAGGAGCGTAAGCTGAGTCTCAGAAGCATGGAAGTAGTTTAAGCCAATTAACAGAAACAAGTAAGAGCAAGTTCTCAAAGCTCAGGTTGGAAAGATAGGCCAGGGCTAGTTGGTCATTGAAGCTTTATTTTGTAGTCCATATGGAGCAACTGAAAATTTATAAACAGAGGAATATCCTGTTATACAAAGATCAGTTTGGTAGCAATTTGGAGGCTGGATTAGAAGACAAGAGAATGGTGGGGCACCTGGGTGGCTCAGTCGGTTAAGCATCTGACTTCAGCTCCAGTCATGATCTCATGGCTTGTGGATTTGAGACCCGTGTCGGGCTCTGTGCTGACAGCTCAGTGCCTGGAGCCCGCTTCAGATTCTGTCTCCCTCTCTCTCTGCCCCTCCTCTGCTTACGCTCTGTCTCTCTCTCAAAAAATAGATAGATAAACAAACAAACATTTAAAAGAAAACAAGAGAATGGAGTCTAAGAAACCACTTGGGAGGCTGTTGCATTAACCCGGGTGACCTGCTAAAGGTCTGGATTAGAGGTGATGGAGAAAGAGAAATTAGTTCAAAGGATATGTAGGAGATCTAGACACGAGGACTTTGAGTCTCCACCACCGAGACTACTAGGCAGATGGCAAACTATTGGCCAAGGAAAGGAAAAAGATTAGACTGCAAGGGAGAGGTTAGATGAGTTTAGTTTTGGACATGGTTTGTTGAGGAATCTCTGAGCCATCCAACTAGAGATACCAACGATGTCTGGAAAAGATAATCGTGGAGCTCAAGAGAGGTTGGTGGCCAGGCATATACATATGCTGGTGGCAGTTGAAGCCCAAGGCAAATTAGAGGAACTAAGGAGGACAAGCTCATGGAAAGAAGAGAAACCAGAGGATGGTAACATTGAGGAACTCCAATATTTAAGGGATGGGCTGAGATGGAGGAGCAAATGAAGGAAAGAGAGCCAATGGATTTTGGAAGAGAATTAGGAAAGTCTTTTCAGGAAAGCCAGGCTTCAAGGAATAGAGAGTGTGGCCAAATCCTCAAAGCATTCAAGAAGGATAAGGCCTGAGAAGAGGCCATTGGATTTGAAAGTCATGAAGTTATAAATGTCCTTCACCAGAGCAATTTCTATGACATGAGAGGTTATAAACTCTACTGTGGCCAGTTGCAGAATGATATAGGATGTAAAGGAGAAACTAAGAGTATAGAATATTCTTTCATGAAGTAGGTGGGTAAGAAAAAAGGAAAATAGGACAGTACTTAGAAGGAGAAGATGGGTTAAGGAAGAGGTTTTAGGATGGAGAAGTTGAGCATGTGTGTGTGCAGAGGTCAGAAGATGTGGGTGGAAGGAAACTAGTTTGTTGGAGCAGCGATCATACAAGAGACCCATGGGAAGGCAGGATGCCGGAGACAAAAGTGAAGGCCAACTTTGGAACAAAGTAGGGTCACCTATTTTGATGATCCAGGATGAGAAGAAATAAGTATCTGACACTTCAAGTAAGTTTAAAGGTGTAGGGGAACAATCGATGGAATGTATAGCTGGCCTCAATCATTACTGTGTGTGACTTTGGACAGTTTACTTCCTTCCCTGAACTTGACTTTATTTTTCTATAAAATGGGAATAATAGCAAACACCTCCCATGGTTACTTGGAGGAGAACACCTTGTCTGGTGCCTGCAACATAACAATTATCTGATAACTGTTAATTTATCCCCTTTTGCTTTCTTTCTGGAAATCTGATCCTGAGAAGTGTAGTTTTTCCATGTTTAAACCATTAATAACTGGGAAATATGAATTCATTTCTCCCTGATTTGCACAGCTGGCTGCCTAGGTATTTAATTGTTCTGACTGGTCTTTATCTTAGCTAGGAATTATGATGGAGTTTAAATGGGTCGTCCCTTTACCTGATGCTTTGTGGTTAAAGAAATGAAGGTGTGGGGCGTCTGGGTGGCTCAGTGGGTTAAGCATCCGACTCCTGATTTAGGCTCAGGTCATGATGTCACCGTTGTGAGATGGAGTCCTGCATCGGGCTGCACTACACTGACAGTGCCTGCTTGGGATTCTCTCTCTGCCCCTCCCCCGCTCATGTGCACACTCTCCTTAACACACACGCACTCTGTCTTTCTCTCTCTCTCTCAAAAATAAATAAACATTTATAAATGAAAAAGAAAAGAAAAGAAAAGAAAGGAAAAGAAAAGAATGGAAAAGAAAAAAAAGCTGTATGGATTATTGCCCATTCCAGTCAAGGCTCTCCTTCCCAAGGGCTTTTCTTCAGCCCATCCTCCCCAGGAAAAAGGTGGATCAACAGATTCCGTCCCTTCCCGATCCCTGCAGAGGCATGTGCTCTTGGAGACTGGCTGGGCATTCTTTGAGACCGTATGAACATTCTAAATGGTGACTGACTTCGCTCCTTTTCATTTAGCGTCACAAATGTACACGAGTCATCCATGGTGGCGGTAAAGATGCATTCTGGAAGCACAGTTTGAGTCAAACGATTTCCAAAGATACGGAACCCAAATATATCTAAATTGCTAGCAGTGTGTGTGGTGGTTTTAATTTTCAGGGAGAATCATCTCCACATTTTTGGCCTACTCAGTTTCAGGGGGCTTCATTTGATCTTGAAATTGGGATGAACTGCCTGGTATCAGTGGACATTACTGTAACTAATTCCACATGATATTGCAAGGCCAAGACTAGCTAGCCTCATTTACCCTGTGGAGGAATCTTCTGATTTTTTGAGTAAAATAGCCTCTTCTTCTACCACTTTCCTGAAGTTTTTTTGTGAAACACATTTCAAACAGATTTTTTTTAAGCAGTCTCTTCGTCCTTCTTGTGACTAGAATTTCATCTCTTTTAGTATGAGGATAATATTCTGAAAATTATGACAATAATAAATTTGAATGATCTTTCAGAACGCCTCGGGATCTGGTAAACTTTCCACACTTTTCCTCATTTTGAGCATATTTACATGTCTTTTCAAGTGCAGAAGAGAGAGGGGCTTCGGAAACTTTGACTCGCTGCTTTTTGCAGCTGTTAGAGTGCTCACCTACAATTTGTCAAAATTTCGGAATGTGAAGGTTTGTTTTTCTAGGACCGTTATAATGCCAGTCCCGACCTTAGCTATGCCAGAAGGGAAAAATCTTTCCAAACACCATATAGTTCATTATGCCAAATATGGGACCCAGAAGTTTATTTAAGGACCTTTTGTAACTCTACATTTCTAGGAATTTAAATTCAATAACACCTAATCTATCTAATATTATTGAAGATGTGCTCACTTATGTGAATTTTCCACGTAACCAAAGTTATGATTAAGTGTCAGAGAATTTGTTTAACCCACCATTTGCTGAAACTCTTTCATAAATACTTTGTATTTCTTTCTGCTTCCCCATATCCAGTACATTGAGGATATTTCGTGGTTCAGGGGCATCATCGTACAGAGCTGTTATTACTTGACTAAAACCGGACTATCTGGAAGCTAGGCCAGGTCACACTCAACACAAACAGACCAGAGAGCTCTGAAGAGCCACGGTGGTTCTTTGCTGAAGGTTGTCTTGAAGGCATGGCTTTGAGAGGGAGTTATTCCCCGCCTCCCCCCCCCCCCCCCGCCCCCGCTGCACTAGGACCCTCTTTTCCTCTCTCTCTCCCTCCAGAGTCTTAGCATCTTGGCTGCTATTTATCTCCTGCTCTTTTCTCTTTCTTTCTCTCCTTTCCTCCCTTCTTTCCACTCTTCCTCCATCTTGCCCACAGCCTGAAGTAGCTTTATGCCTTTGAACTCTGTGGGCTCCAGGCACTGACCCTGCTGTGCGGTAAAAAAATCTGCATATGACTTTGACTTCCCCCAAAACTTAACTACTAATAGCCTACTGTTTCCAGGAAGTCTTACCCATAACATACAGTCAATTAACACGTAGTTTATATGCTGTGTGTATTATGTCCTACATTCTTATGCTAAAGTAAGCTAGAAAAAAGAAAATGTTATTAAGAAAATCATAAGGAAGAGAAAATACTACAGTTCTGTACTGTATTTATTGAAAAAAATCCACATATAAGTGGATCCAGTTATAAATCTGTGTTGTTCAGGGGTCAACTGTACTTGTTTTTAGAAAGTATTCTTTCTCTTTGCTCAGCCCTACAAAGATGTACTAGGAACCAAACACTACAGACAAAGGATGGTCCTTGGATGGGTGGAGACAGAGGAGTTGTGATTCCAGAGACTGAAGGAAAGCCAAATACGGTCTCTGTCACAATATATGGGTGTTTTTATGTTTGTTCTATTGTTATTAGTCTCTCCTGTCCCCAACCCCTAATGCTGTAAGAGAATACCTGTTACTGGCATTCCCTACAGCTTTGCCTTTTCATAAATTTCTTCTGGAGTACATGGGTGGCTCAGTCAGTTAAGCATCCGACTTCGGCTCAGGTCATGATCTTGAGCCCCACATCGGGCTCCGTGCTGACAATGCAGAATCTGCTTAGGATTCTCTCTTCCCCTCTCTCTCTGCCCCGCTCCCATTTGCGCTCTCTCTCTCTCAAAATAAATGAATAAATTTTTAAATAAATAAATAAATAAATAGCTTCTGATTTTCAAGGATTAAAAAATCAGCTTATCAGGTTGGTTTTTAAAAATAGTGTGTAAATACAAAGCACCAGCAAACTCAAAACAGTGATCTAGGGCCTTTTATTGCTCTTAAAGAGTAAAGCAAAAATGCAAGGACTTCAGTGCTTCTGCTTTGTGGCAGCCATTTGGAGATGTTTTTTCACGTTAATTGTCATTGTTGAGCCATGTTCCAGAAGGTGGAGTTTTCCAGAAATTATTGTAACGCTTGATGGTTTGTTCTCATTCACTAACAAGGAATTGTAAAATAATGATGATGATAATGATAATAATAATAATAATAATAAATTTTTTAAAAAGCCATAGAGACTTTTTTTAGAAAGTGAGCCAGGAAAGAAATGGACTATTGATCCATCCCAGTACACTAACCCAGAGCCAAGCTTGATTAGACCAAGCCCCATCCCATCCAGTGCATGGTGAGTGCTAGTCATCAAAGCAATCTGGGATCCTGGCACACCTGGAATCCAAAAGACCCAGACTTCCTAGTGGTTTGATGCCAAAATACTAATGCTATCACCTGAAGTATTTTGTCAGGTAGAATT
The DNA here is from genome assembly GCF_022837055.1 of Prionailurus viverrinus. Taxonomy (NCBI): domain Eukaryota; kingdom Metazoa; phylum Chordata; class Mammalia; order Carnivora; family Felidae; genus Prionailurus; species Prionailurus viverrinus. Next base: position 34,172,596 of record NC_062568.1, read on the forward strand.
CTTTAGTTTGTACATGATTAAGCAATTTTGTAATGATAAATGGAAATAGTATCATACTTTATAGAAGTACTTTAGGTCTGCCTAGCAATGATAAAGAAAAAAAAACTAATATCTGTTACTGAAATTTTTTCCTGCAAATAATTAACATAATGCTGCCTATCCATGAAGTCAGTCCTGTATTTGATCAGTTCCTAAATGCAACATTGTTTTTTTTGTATCCGATTTTATTTTTTAAGACCATAAAGACCATAAAGTTACTCTCTATCGGAGTATTGTATCCTAGAACTTTACTGGCAGTTATGGTTCCCATACAATTCTATTAACTCAGTCTTCCAAGATCATTTTTTATTTCTAAAGTGGAAGTAACATCGTTCCTGCCCTGGAATTTCTTGGCAGTGACACCTGACTTGCATTAAGAACTTGACAAGGGCCAGGAGCATAATTTATTGTAATTTTTAAACCATGAAGTAATGTATAAATGATTTTTTTTCATAATAGAACTATTAAGCAAAAGAATTTTTGCATTTAACAATTTCTGTCTCCAGGGTCTCTGTAATTGAATCTCTTTACCTGAGCGTAAGTGGAGTCAGAGCTAATTTTTATTAAGTGTCCATATTGATATTGATGGAATGCATTATGGCATTTCCCACATCCTTTTAAACGTCTCAAATTATACAGCAATAATATGTGTGCTTTTATTTTAAGTAACCAACTTTAGAATCATGTTTCTTTTGAGTCCTGAAAGATTTTTATTCAGTCTTTTGTTTTTCTTTTTCCTCTTCCCTATTAATGATTGTGTTCTTGAAAGCTGATTCATGACGGCTGCTTTCTGAGCTGTCTGGGTTTACTAGCTTACAGTTTCTCAGACTGCAGCACCAACAGCCTTATGATGCCATCCCTGAATGGCCCTGTGCTACACTGCCCTGTCCCCCAGCCATGCAAGAGAGCAGCCTTAAGCTGGTGGAGATCATGTTCCTTCATGTTGCAAACGGTGCCTTTCAGATACACAGGAAGCACTGCCTCTGTGTTGGTCTCTGGATGTTGCCCAGATGTTTCATTGGTTACATTTGACCTTCCTGTAGGGGATAATGGGTCTCAACCTTGGCTACACAATTGGAGTCTGCATAAAACACTTATGCCTGGGTCCTGCCGCACAGATTCTGATGTAATGTGCCTTGGGTGTGGCCTGAACATTGGGATTTTTTTAAGCTTCTTGAGTGATTCCAACATGCAGTCAGGATTGAGAAGCACTGCTGAGGAGCCTCACCTGTATCCTTGAGCTTTTAAGGTCAAGTTTATTTGTTTCCTTTATGACACAGTTCTTAGCTCTCTGGCTAAAAGATTCATAAACATGCCAACGGACCTCTGGACAAATCATTGATCGATAAACAATTCTATTAAATATTCACTCTTGGGGCGCCTGTGTGGCTCAGTCGGTTGAGCGTCCGACTTCGGCTCAGGTCGTGATCTCGCTGTCTGTGAGTTCAAGCCCCGCGTCGGGCTCTGTGCTGACAGCGCGGAGCCTGGAGCCTGTTTCGGATTCTATGTCTCCCTCTCTCTCTCTGACCCTCCCCCATTCATGCTCTGTCTCTCTCTGTCTCAAAAATAAATAAACGTTAAAAAAAAATTTTTTTTTAATCCATTTTTGGGATGCCTGGCTGGCTAAGTCGGTGGAGCATGTGACTCTTGTTCTCAGAGTTGTAGGTAGGAGTCCCATGTTGGGTATAGAGATTACTTAAGAATAAAATATTTTTAAAAAATCCATTCTTAACACCCTAACACATTTCCCCATGTCTTTAGTATTTGCTTCTATGCAGATAATATCAGGAACAGCTAACACCTACACAAAGGAACCTCAGAAAGTGCCTTATGTACACGAACTCATTTAATGCACGGGTGTGGGCCTGGTCTCCCGCTGGAACTCCAGTACTGCGTTTTCAAGTGCCTATGGAGGATACCCACCCTGAACAGCTCTCGTCTCCAGCACAACATGTATAAAGCTTCATGTGCCTCTGTCTACTAGCATTTTCCACACTTCTTTTAGCGTCAGATGGACCTGGCTCAAATCCCAAACCTACCATTCACTGGCATATGACTTCAGTTTCCTTAGTTACAAAGTGGTGATGATGGTGATAATAATAATGTCTGCTTCATAAATCTGTGTTTCCCAAGATCCTCTCTGTAAAGTGTGTGGTTTCTAATGCGTAGCAGGCACTTAACAAACGACAGTTACTCTTATTGTTTAAAAACTTGACCGTGTTACCATCAGAGCTTCCTATTTTTCTTCCTTACTATCTGTTGGCAATTCTTATTTTACACTGTAAACGTTTCAGTGAGTCACCACACTGCCCTCAGGCCTCCATGGCTGCAGTGACTCCTAACTGGGTCCCCTCCCTTTGGGTTCCTCCCCTCCTTCCCACCCTGAATCCACTCAACACATTCTGAAAACCGTTGCTGAAAAACCACCATGTGTTGGGGCGCCTGGCTGCCTCAGTCAGTTAAGCATCCAACTCTTGACTTTGGCTCAGGTCACGACCTCATTGTTCGTGAGATTGAGCCCCACGTGGGGCTCTGCGCTGACAGCACTGAGCCTGCTTGGGATTCTCTCTCTCCCCCTCTCTCTCTTCCCTTCCCCCACTCGCTCATAATAAGTACATAAACATTAAAAAGAAAAAAATACACCATGTGTTATGTTCCTCCCTAGCTCAGAAATCTCTGAAGTCCTCCCACTGCTCACTGCATCCTGCCCAAACCCCTCAGCTAGGTTTTTAAAAATTTCCTCACATAATTTGGCTCCAACTATCTGATTAAATGTCCCAGTTACTCTGCACACTCCCCTGTGCTCTGAGTTAGTAGGGTCTCCTCGATCATCTTTTTTTTTTTTTTTTTTCAACGTTTATTTTTGGGACAGAGAGAGACAGAGCATGAACGGGGGAGGGGCAGAGAGAGAGGGAGACACACAGAATCGGAAACAGGCTCCAGGCTCTGAGCCATCAGCCCAGAGCCCGACGCGGGGCTCGAACTCACGGACCGCGAGATCGTGACCTGGCTGAAGTCGGACGCTTAACTGACTGCGCCACCCAGGCGCCCTCCTCGATCATCTTTCAAACATGCATGTGGGGCTTCTCCCAGCTCTCGCTGCCCTGCCCCAGCGTAAGATATAGATTCTCTTGTGTTTACGAGGCCTGGCTCCAATAAAGCCTCCTTTTGGTGATCTTTTCCATCTTGATCTCTGCTTACCCTCCTTTACTATCACTTTTCTGTAACACTGATCCCAAATGCAAATACTGGGGGGAGCCAGGCAATCAAGATCATTAAACGGCTGTAGCACAGTCTTCATTTAATGGAGCAGCTGGCCACCTTGGCCTGAAGGAAAATGCAGGCCAGTTGTTGAAAGAGTTCCCCAATAATTTTCAAGAGAAAAGCTGTTTTATTCTGTTTTTTTTTTTACTTGAAATCTCCTAATATTTAAATGTTGGTAGTTAAGTTAAATCTTTAAAAACAATTATATGCCAAGCAAAATAGATCATTAGGGCTGAGTACAGCCCCAAGGCTATAGTTTTGTCTCCTATGCTTTATAGTTTGTTGACCACATGGTGTAGGACTTAATTATTTATCTAACTGATGTGTTTTATTTCTGTCTTCCTAACCAAAATATCTACTTCAGCAACCCCACCTTCCTCATCTGTACATATGTTGCTGAACTTAACATAGTATTAGCAATGGATAGTAATCACTTAGTTGACTCATTAAAGAAATATTTAATGAGTTTGTATGGCATGTCATTGCACAAGACTCCACAATTTTTGTTTTCTGGTTCCTTTCGTTGTGTTGTGAAATAGTTCATGGAAATGTTCAGCATTTTTTGTCATGGCTCTGCGTCTGATTCCCATATTTATCATCAATTTTGTGTCCCAGCTTGTTGGTTAGTCACTCTGTGGCACAAAGCTAGATTTTTGTATGAAAAGACAAACACGCTGTGTTACTCTTATATTTTATTAATGAGACTTACCATTGGATGACATATGAAACATCTTTATTTTTCTTAATGTTTATTTATTTATTTTGAGAGAGAGAGAGAGGGAGGGAGGGATTGAGCCCACGCATGGGGGAGGGGCAGAGAGAGAGAGGGAGAGAGAAAATCCCAGGCATGCTCTGATAGCACAGAGCCTGACACGGGGCTCAGTCTCACGAACTGTGAGATTATGACCTGAGCTGAAATCCAGGCGGATGCTTAACCAACTGAGCCACTGAGGCACCCGGATGTGGATGATCATAGCACTTGGCACATATTAGGAGTGTAACAAATAGCATTATTATTTATTCTTTGCTTTGCCAGGAAACATGGTGACTCTGCAGTTATGTCTGAATTCTGTGTTTATATCAAGATTATTTTACCCTGCAGTATAAAATGTATGTTAATTATAAGTCTAAAGTAATTTTCGGTTATAGTGCCTATCTAGAAGACATTTTGTACATTTTTCATAGGGCAAGTCTGGAAACTCGCTGTTCTTGCTTTATATACCACATACTTTCACATTGTAACTTCCTGTATAATTGCCATGATATCATCTCAGCAGCAAGCAGATATTCCACCCTGAACAGTTACCATCAGACATGAGTAACTCTGCTTGACTCATATTAGTTTGGACTGAAGAGGGAAACATATTTGACACACACATGGTCACACATTGTAACTATGCAAACAGAATTGTTATTCTCAACCAAAATGCCGCATAGAAATATCTTAAGACTTTACTTCAGCTCTGTTAGAGCCTCCAGCTTGAAGAGGTGAGAAGCAAAGCCACTGAAAGAATTGCCTCCTTTCACTTGTTGACTGTGTTCTCATCCTCCTGGCAGTGTTTTTACATGGTGATGTGATACATCAATCAGGACATTGCACAAACCGGGACCCTTCTCTTTTTATGGTTTGCTCTAGGTACTCAGCGTGCCAATGCCCGGGCTCCTGCCCCTTACAAGCGAGACTTTGAAGCCAAACTAAGGAACTTTTACAGGAAGTTAGAGACTAAAGGATATGGACAAGGCCCAGGGAAATTAAAGTAAGTCAAAGTGATACAAACCACAGGCTTGGGTGATGGTGAAGGGATGGGATGCAGTTGGGAATGTAGGAAATTGATTGTGATTTCAGATGACCAGTCTTTGTTTTAGTCAGTGTAATCATTTTGGTAATGATGTGTGAATTATAGGATCATCGAAAACAAAGTTCTGGAATTAAACACCATTCTGCTTAAGGTTTTAAAACAAACACCACGTTCCATGTAAAAATATAGGCAAAATAAAAAGCTGATTTATTTCTCCTGAAAAGTACCTCTTTGTTTTTGCTTACAGTACATTTGACAGCCGTAAGGCTGTCACAGTGTCCTGTATCAGTCTCCTGACCTGACTGTAGGAACACTGCTCAGCTTTGTTTTGTTCTGTGAAATAAATGTCACTTGTCCAATGAAATATGTCATGAATGTTGTTTCTGCCTTTCTTTACCCACCTTTAAATGAGGAAATTAAACATCATCACGCTGTTTGGCCTAGAATTATTTTCATTCCCTACTTATCCGTACTGCCTTCATCCTCTCCTCCACTGCTGCCCCGCGTACCCACTGGAGATCACTGTGCCACCTGAGAGAGGGCAGAGGAGGAAGGGTCTCCACTGCCACACCCGTGATGCTGGGTGCCTGGGAGGAGATGCAGGAGCCACCCCCCAGCTCCCCAGCTCACTGCCTCACAGAGAGGGCTCCCTCCAGTATATTCACAGGTCCTACTTTCTCACCCTCAAAGTACATCAGCTTGAGATTCCCCTTTCTCACGCTTCACTTAAGAAGGGCTTGAGCTCAGGCTTCCCTGCATTCAGCCTATTATTTCCCTTTCTAGGACTATCTGTACTAACTGCAAACTGATACCTTCAGGATGACTTTTATTATCATCACAAGTAGACTGTCGGCTATGAGTATCGTTCATTTGTATCTGTCACTCGGGGAACCTCAGATTCGCTTAATTTGAGAATTAAATTAAGCATAGTCATAAATGTGTCTTCTTTGGAGAACGTGGAGGGTTTTGTTTTGTTTTTTGTTTTTTTTCCTTCTGGTTCTGATAAGTCTTTCCCTGCATACTTTGTAATTGAATTCCTTGTCTAGGTACATTCTCACTGAAAACATGTCCTCATAGGGCTGTCCTTTCTTTATTAACAAAAGCTTTGGGTCTGTGTTGTTTTACAATCATCTTCCTTCTGGGGTAAATTGATTTGGCCACTCAGAAAGGACTCATGAGCCGTTTTCATATGTTGTAGGTGGAGTGCTCCACTTAGGTAACCATTTGCTTGTGTATTTTGACTTCTACTGTTAAGAGCAAAAGCCAAATGTGTATTATTGCAGACGACAATGTAGTAAGTCACCGCAATTTTCACCTAATTATGGCAAGTGGGAATTGAATCAAAAGTGTCCGGTTCTAGAAAGATAAGGATTAGGAAATAATCTGTTTTTCAAATTGTCTCTTTATGGACAGGTTAATTATCAGAAGAGATCACTTACTGGAAGATGCTTTTAATCAAATTATGGGCTACTCCAGAAAAGACTTACAGAGAAATAAGCTGTACGTCACATTTGTCGGGGAGGAAGGGTGAGTAGAACAGAGAAGTGGTGTGTGGAACACAGACTGCGGCTGCACAGTGGATGCTTCACCACGTGGTTGCTGTGGTTGCCTGAAACAGGAAACCCTTCTGGCAGGAAATGCCATTCTCATACACTTAAACCTCTGGGCTTTTTTTTTTTTTTTTCCCTAAGGCTTCCTCTGGTTTTTAAATCATTTGACATAGAAATTCTTGGGTAAACGCTAGTAACTATAGATCATGTTGAGAGCAGAAGCTCGTTTGGTTTCTTCTCTGTGCCTATCTCTTTCTTAAAGGGACAAAGTGGGGCTGCGAGGGACAAGACAGGAATTCTGCTATCTGTGAGCATGTAATCTGCACTGGGGTGGAAGGAGTACACGCTTCACCTGTTCAAGAAGCTCAGTTTCAGAGTCACGAATTAGAATCCTGCTCTTCTACCTGGAAGCTTCTGAAGCAGTAACTCCGGGGCCTTGGTTTTTATTTCTCTGTCGCCGGTTTTCCTCTTTTTGGGGGGGACAGTAACACCTACCAAAATAACCACCTGCCATAAACAAATGTCTCCGGCCTTCTATGACTCTTCCGTGAGTGTGCTTGTGGAGATTAGGGTTAAGAAACAAAGGAGCAAGACTCCTACGCACTGTTTGTTGCGTCCACATAGACATAACAGCTGTTCTGTAACACTTCAGAAGGTGACAGCTCTCGTCTTGTCCAGACCCCTTCCTCCTTCCTCATTTCAGGTCTGCGTTTCAAGTCGCAGCACCTTCTTTGTCACCCAGCCATCACGAGGGCCAATTTAAAAAGTACCACATGATAGCCTGAACTCTGGTTGTTTTCTTGACTCTGTTGATTTGGATCATTTTAAAGCTACTCTTCTCAGTCCTGCCCAGGAAATAAAGTGTGCTAGATTATAGACTCATAGTAGTAATACCCAACCATTCAATATATGCAGCCATTCAATATATGGTTAATTTGGAGGCTCCAAAGTGTACAATAACTTGCGCATGCTGATGGAACTAGGTAACAGCAAAATCAGGATTCCAAGCTGGGCTTTTCATCCAGGACTCTCGGACCAACACTGGGATAGAAGCAAAACTCCTGAACTCTGCTCTATCAGAATTTTTTCCTACCTGTGGATCTTTTCCCTCTTACAGCTGACTGATAACCACTAGTCTCATCACATATGCTGTTTATAGTCCCAGCTGTAACTACATGGAAGGAAAATATTGTATGGGAAAACAAGACTAAGTGACAGAATTTGGGCAGAAGCTTGCCCGTGACTTGTTTTCATTGCTGAAGTGCATTAAGAGACTTCTAGCTTCTGTTGGCTTAAGGTGCAGGTGCACAGTTGAAAATGAAGGCAAATGGTTTAAGCCTAATCATAGGTGTGCATGGCATTCCAAATATTTCCTTACATAACTAGTCTCGTTTGGGTGAGAATACTTTTCCTCCCCCAGGAGTCCAGCTGCCTTCCTTCTTTGTTTGCACAGTTTGTTGAGATCTCAGAGATGTAGGGAAGAGTCTTTGGAGGCCCTGGTACTGAAGTTTGAATAGAGCGGATGCTTATCCTACTTGATCATCCTCAGGTAGTTGTCCTATGATCTGGACTGATGACATCTGTTCCTAGGAGGAGGCCCAGGCTGAGTGTGGTTTGATACCTTTGTATCCGGTTGCCACTAATGTCCAAATGTTTCCTGTTTCCATCACCTGTCTCCTTCCTGTAACCCCAGAGGGGAAACAAGAGGTAGGGCATTTTGAAGTGTGACCTCAGCCATCAGGAACAATCTTAATCAAGCCCCTTCTGTGTATGGCTTATTGAAGCTGGAATAATATGGCCAGGTAACTTCTGGTCTCATGTCTTTATTCATGTCAACATCATACACATAGGTTATTAGATATAGATATATATATATAGATAGATAGATAGATAGATATATATACTTCATTTTGCTGTTAAAGCATTGAGAATACATACCCTGTTTTAAAAGATTAAAATAGCACTCTTGCTGAAAAAATAGAAACCTCAAAAACAACATATAATTAAGAAGTTATTTTAGACTTTGCCACCTTTACAGACACATTGATTTAACCGCATTAAAATTGAAGATCATAACATTCCTTTCTGGATTATAATCAATATTCAAAGTGAAAATCTACCTAAATTTTTCTATTGAAGTGTAAGTGTAGAGGTGAAAGTTTTCCATCTCTCTCCCTCCATCAATTTTAACGCTCTCAAAATGTGTCATGTCTAGCCCCAGTAATAGGTATTTAAAAACATATACACCCAGTGGCTAGTTTTGGTTTCTAATATTATTCTTCAATAAAAGGAACAAGATTCCTTGGAGAAATGACTGATTCTAGGGCTGGTCGGAAGTATACAAGATGGAGCTTAAAGTAGCTTGTAGTGCAAAAAGTAAAAAAGTGCTCAAAACATCCACAATGGTAGGAGTATGTCAAAGAGACTCCAGAACCAACTGAAAGATCACCCAGTGGCCCAAGCTGGAATAATTTGAGCAACAAAACCGAGTAGGATTAGATTATAACCCAAACTATAAAGTAAATATCTGTACTGATGTAAATACATGATTGAATAAGTAAATAAATAAATGACGAATAGACAAATCTGTGCAGAAGATTTCCAAATAATTCAACATAATTCCTCACTCCTTAATTGTGGGTTGCACATAATGACATTCTTCCAGTAGTATAATATGGGAAGTGGGAAAAAGAAGTAAGTCCAGAGTGGAGAAGCCTGGCAAACACATAGCCCAATGATCAAGGTTAAAATCAACAGTGATATATCATGTTAATAGTATATACCCTTCACATGATGTGATGAAAATGGCTCTTATCTCCACAATCTTTGGTCCCCCAAACCCATAATGTGAGTCTATCCATGAGAAAAACCTCAGATAAATCCAAATTGAGGGACATTGTATAAGATACCTTACCAGTACTCCTTTAAACTATTAAGGTCATCAGGGGTACCTGGGTGGTTCAGTCGGTTAAGCGTCTGACTTCGGCTCAGGTCATGATCTCACAGCTTGTGAGTTCGAGCCCCACATCAGGTTCTGTGCTGATAGCTTAGAGCCTGGAGCCTGCTTTGGATTCTGTATCCCTCTCTCTCTCTCTCTGCCCCTACCCCACTAGCACTCTCTCTTTCTCTCAAAAATAAATAAACGTAAAAAAATGAAATAAAAAACTGTTAAGGTCATCAAAAACAAGGAAAGTCTAAGAAACTGGCACAGCCAAGAGGAACCTAAGGAAACATGACAATTAAACATTAATATAGCATTTTGGATGAGATCCTGGTACAGAAAAGGGACATTAGGTAAAAACTAAGGAAATCTGAATACAGTATGGATTTTAGCTAATAATAATGTCTCAGTATCTGTTAATTAATCATAAATAATGTGAGGTGTTCATAAGAGGGAAACTGGGTATACAAGAATTCTCCGTATTATCGTTGCAACTTTTCTGTAAATAAAAAAACTATTCTAAGACAAAATATTTGCTAAATGAAAGCATATAGTCAGGATTTGGGAGATTTAGGAAATGTTTCCCTAAACAACTTTTCTTATTTCCCTATTGTCTGATGAGAGAGTGCCACCAGGGTGATTTTGGGTGTATGTATACTTCCTTCTGCACTTAAGGTCAGTAGAATAACATGTATATAGAAATGGTTAATTCTGTGGAAAGTCCAAATTATTAAGGGTAATGGTGGGGAGAGACAGGGAGAGAGAGGGGGAGAGAGAATTGTAAGCAGGCTCTGAGTTGTCAGCGAAGAGCCGGACTCAGGGTTCAATCTCACCACCTGTGAGATCCTGACTTGAGCTGAAATTAAGAGTCAGCCGCTTAACCGACGGAGCCACCGAGGTGCCTCAAAAGGGATTTATTTTTAAGAAAACTGCATCTGCTTGCACTCCAAAAAAAGTATGAATTAACAGATTCACAGACTTCAGCTCTGCTTTGAGCTCTTTGCATAAGTCTGAAGTACATATATATTATTCTGAAATGGAACAGCTGAATCAAGAGAAATTATGAGAAAATTTATAGTCAGAAATAGGATAACTACAAATTCCATGTAAGGTAAAATTAATCTCAGAATATTGGTGATAACCTATGTTCATTTTTAAAAATACAAAAATAGTCCCAGAGCCTGTGAATGCAAGTGTGTTAGTTGACAAGTAATTATTATTTCTCGCTAAAATAATGTTATGGTTGGCTTTTTACAAAAAGTAGACAGTTTCTAAGCAAACCACTGTGATTTAATTTGGTTAGAACTGGAGGTTTTGTTCTAGTCATTACATTTTCCACCCAAGTTAATTTGGTTATCTGTCCCTGCAAAAAAGGGTAGGAAGTCAGCAGTGGCAGAATGGCTGGAAACTGAGTCATCTTGACAGAATGTGGTGGGAAATTGCATGCATGTGGTTGCCTCTTTCTGTTGGGCTTCTGTCTGCCTAGAAGTTGCTTCTTTAGGAAGGAGGCCAGTAGAGCACTGCATATTCTCCAGCATATTATTTTCTTCTCAGTTAAAAGCCCTAGCAACTAAAGCTTACGTGGTGTCAAAAGTTAGCTAGGCAGACTGTTGTATTCTGATAAGGTGTCCGGGGCCATTAACTTCTTAGTATCCTGAACAGTAAGGCAATAATGGCCTGGATAAAGAAAGAATGTTTATACTGTGATTGCCTCGCCTCTTTTTCCCCCCCATGGCCAGATCTTTAAAAGGCACCTTTCTTTAAGGAAGAATGAGTTCATTATATGTGAGGTGCCATCTATTGACATCAATCATCTGTCTTGCAAAACCACGCTTAGACTAGGGAGGGGCCGTGTGCAAACAGTTGTAGTTCAGGGGTTTAAGAACAGATGAGCTCCTTCTGTGCTGTTTCTCCTGAGGCAGGCAGATGAACATAACTAAGGAAGATGAGATCGGAAACGGTTTTCCTGCATCTCTGCTTATAAAATAACCAGAGGCTCTTACATATGACTGGTCTAATCCTTGCTAGAACTTGTCTGGAGTCCTGAGCTTGACTATTTATTCCTCAGGAGTCAGTCTATAAAGATGCAAGTTAAACTTCATGGTGCTGCTTGTTTTTCTCCAAAAAGAGACATTTGCAGGGTGACCCCAATAATCCAAGCCCTGCTGAAGGGTACTTCTGCATAGGCTTGGGCTTGGTATCACCAGGCAGAATTTTGTTTGTCACACTAATTGCTTGCAAAATTCTTTACTCACCCAGCAGGCCTCCTTAAGTAGCTCAAGAACTAATGCCTTGCTGCTATAAATACCCGAGGGTGAATCAGAAGGTGAGTAGGAAGGCCATGTTTGCCTGAACCAACTATTAAGAGAGCAAAGCTTTTCTGCCTTCCAGAAAACTTATAGGAAACAGTGGTGTGACTTCCTACTGCCACCATCCGCCTTCATTCAGTAGTCTACTTACGTGGTAATACTTTGTTTTTGGTAATTTTTAGTTGGAAACAAAGGACAGGAGAATAAAATTACAAAATTAATTATTTTAACAAGTATTGAATACCGCTGACAACTTGGGTGCTGTTGGCCCAACAACGAGATGGTGTTTAAAATGCTTCCTCAGCACTTCATGGGCTCAAAACTACACTGCCAGCCCAAAGACATCTGTGCATATTCCGAAATGCCCTCAGATGCAGCTGTTGTATGGCTACCCACCCGTTGTCTGGAGTTTCTGTACTTCCGTGCCAAGCCTTTAGCTGTGGAACCAACCTAACTGGCAAAACAGGAATGTAACAAACGATCCCTGTGATATGAGTCATATTAACTATTTATATGGAAGAGGTTGGTAAGACATTGCAGGAAGCACATGCACGAGATGCCCTGCTAGGACACGTCTTACTGAATTAGGTAGACGTGTATCATTTGTAATCTACAGCCTGGTCTCAGATATGCATTCTAAGCTTTGGATGATAATCAAATCAAATGTTTAAAACTGTCTTGGCTTTAGAGTGGCTCCATCAGTGCTGCTAGAGTTAAAACACACACACACACACGCACACACACACGCACGCACCAGCAGATAAAAACGTGACCAGTTAGAGAAGATCCATTTTCCTCCTAGAGGAACTATTATTAGCTTTGTTTTCTCTTGGGGGGGGGGGGGGAAGGAGTTTTACTTTTCACTTTAACACTTCAGGGAACACTCTCCTTATCTTTAGCCAGAATCAGCTCTAATCATAAACAAAAAACCAACCAGTGAGGTCCGCTTTTGTTGTTTTAAAAACTTTACCATATTAGAAGATATTAGATCTGGAAAGGGACAAGCACCAAGCTAAATATAGTTCAATTGAGTGATTTCTGACAATGTGTGCAAATCGAGTTGTCTTTTAGGGATTGGCATACCCTAATATCACTGAATGAATCTACCACCTGAAGGCAAACTTGTGCAAAATTATTCACTCTGCTAGATTGTCAAATAACAATGTAAATTATGTTGATTTTCTTTAGAGAGAGCATCAGAGAGCTCCACTCATGGATTCAACAACAGACATTGATCCCCTGTGGTAGATCAGGCTAAGGTACTTGGAATACAAAAATGAGAAAGAGACACGGTCCCCTTCTCTGTATGGTTACAGCCTAGATGTGCGGATAGGGGAGGCAAGCACATAAACAGGTTATTATAATACACTCTGGTAGGTGTGGTATTATGGAAACACTGAGAGTTGAAGCTCAAAGCTCTTTCTAACTGAATGCCACTGTTTAATTTTAAGCAGCTATAAGCCCATTTTTCTTAAACCAGTTGTCTCTTTGTAAGAAAACCTTCTTATAAAACTGGCTCACGTTTCAGTTGTCTGTGGCCCTTCATGTGCCTCGATTGTGTCTGAAAGGCCCTTCAGGTCAGGGACCACTGAAGACCACAGTCTCACACTTAGTAATTGTGACTATTCTTTTTTTTTTTTTTTTTAATTTTTTTTTCCAACGTTTATTTATTTTTGGGACAGAGAGAGATAGAGCATGAACGGGGGAGGGGCAGAGAGAGAGGGAGACACAGAATCGGAAACAGGCTCCAGGCTCCAAGCCATCAGCCCAGAGCCTGACGCGGGGCTCGAACTCCCGGACCGTGAGATCGTGACCTGGCTGAAGTCGGACGCTTAACCGACTGCGCCACCCAGGCGCCCCAGTAATTGTGACTATTCTTAAAGTTACATATACCCTAGGGTACTATAGTCATTATTTCCTTGAAGAGATCTTCACTAAAGATGAAGATTTATAGTAAGCCAGGTATTTTAATAAAGGAGCATTTTCCTCTTCCTTTCTTTGATCTTCCATTGGCCAAGTTTCTGTGAAGGCCAGATAGTAAATATTTTAGGCTTTGCAGGCCATACATTTCTTGTTGTACTTACTCAGTTCTGCCACTATAGTGGGAAAACAGCCACAGATAACATGTCAGCAAATATGCATGGCTGTGTTCCAATAAAACTTTATTTACAAAGCTAGAGGATGGGCCAGATTTGACCCTCAGGCCATAATTTGCTGACCCCTGCTTTTTTTTTTAAATTTTTTTTTTCAACGTTTATTTATTTTTTTGGGACAGAGAGAGACAGAGCATGAACGGGGGAAGGGCAGAGAGAGAGGGAGACACAGAATCGGAAACAGGCTCCAGGCTCTGAGCCATCAGCCCAGAGCCTGACGCGGGGCTCGAACCCACGGACCGCGAGATCGTGACCTGGCTGAAGTCGGACGCTTAACCGACTGCGCCACCCAGGCGCCCCATGCTGACCCCTGCTTTATAAGCAACATTTTTATTAGTCTTGATAACATTTAAAATGTACTGACCGGTAGGCTGTAAGGAGTAATGAGCATTAAATGTGGGGTCAGGAAACCTGTGCCAAAGCCTAGAGTTGCCCCTGCAGCTTTCATTTGATCCAAGTCAGTGATGTCCTTCAGCCTCAGTCTTCTCTTCAGTAAAATGAGGGGATGGACAAAATGACTTCTAAGATGCCTTTGATTGGCATTCTCTATTTCTGGAAAGACACAAGGATCTGATGATGAAATTCACCATCAATAGGAAATTTAAAGGGACATTTGCATCCACAAGGATCTGGGTAGACTGGAATGTGGACCATGTTTCACAAAGTGAAATTTAGTAGGAAGAAGTATGAAGTCTAGTACTTAGGTCCTAAAAAGATACAGCGACATGCAGACAGGAGGGGAGAGTCTTGGGATAAAGCAGCACAGGTGGAAGGTTTGAGCTGATGACTAGCACATTATGAATCAACAAAGTAAAGCGGCTGTCCCACGAGGAAAGATGGCTTTAAGCTGCATTAGCAAGAAGAGTGTCCAGGAAGAGAGGACAAGGGCTCTTTCTAAGCTCTGTGCTGACAAGACCACACCTGAAGTATTGTTATCACTATTAGACACCACCCCTTAGGTCAGACTTTGACACCCTGGAGAGTGTCCAGAGCACAGGACCAGGGTGGCAAGGGAATTCCCAGCCCTTTCCTTCAGAGGAGATTGAAAGACGTGGCCATGTTCAAGAGTGGGGGAGGACACAGAGAGCCAGTGATACCCAAACGGCTACACTTAAGAGTTCCTATAGAAAATTACTTGTTGAAAGATTTTATATCTTTACATCTAGGTTAGTGCTCAAAATATAATAGGCACTCAAATATTTGTTGAAAAAAAGCCTAAGTATGTGAAGAGCATTCAAGTAGAAGAAGTATTCTACTTGTTCTCGGTGGCGTCAGAGGCCAGGAGTAGGACCGAGGGAGGAAGCCACAGGCAACTGCTGCGGTCTTAGCATGTAGAGAGGTAGTCCTCATCATTGTGCCTGGGAGGGAGCCCAGGTGCTGCTTTGGGAGTCCCCATGGTAATCTTAGCACAGTCTCACCAATGCTGGTGGTCACCTGGTAGCCACAATTATATTCAGCTGCCTCGAGACAGCTGCGTCATGTCACCTTAAGGCCTCTTGGGTTCTGAGAGCGTGTGTTATGTTTGCATTTTTCTGCACACATAGGTTTCCTGTCTACACTCGTATTTCCCAAAGTGCAGTGAGGACCGGAGATGTATGAGATGACTTTAGCTATTACACAAACTGACATTTTTTAAATATTTACATATTTCTTTTAATGTGTATTAGAAAAAAATAAAGCTAGCACATCATAATTCCATAAATGTTATGTAAGACATAATACAGGCTACATTAGAAAAGCAAGAAAATTTAAAGTTGATAATGAAACGTGGTAAGCACACTTAACAGGACCTATATATTCAGATACGGCAAAAGTTGACAAAGTAGTAGGTGAATGGCTGAAGTACGTTCTAAGTAAATTCTATTAAACTCTCAACGAAGAGCTATAAAAGCCATTTTATTTTGCTTACAAGTATCCCATCTCTTTCTTCCACCTATAACAAGGTAATTTTTCTCTGTCACACAATCCCATCACTGGAAAAGACTCAGATGATTTTCCTTTTTCATTAAAAAAAAAAAATGCAGTAATGCCGATGGAGAAAATTCCAGAAGAGAAAAAAAGTCGAGTGAACAAAAGAAATCTTACAGAATCCCACCACCCAGCTTCCCGTTCCCCTCCAGCATTCCCTCCTTTCTTTGAACCCTTGTGTAAACTTGTCATCGTGGGATAGATGTGCTTTATATTTTTCATTTTAAATTTAGCGTATCAAATCACTCTATTACAAACTCCTCTTTGCTGCATTTTTTGCTCTCAGCATTCTTGGCCACTTGTCATTCCTCAAAGTTAACGCAATTGCTTCTCATGAGTCTCCTTCACCCCGATGTCTTTCTAAGTAAAATGGAATTTACACTGTAGTTCAGGTGCTAGAGTTTCAGCCTCTTCTCTGGATACCTTCGTTTAGGAAGCTTTAGACACCCTCATTTTACTTGTCTATAATTTTCCTTGGTGTTTTATAATTTAAAGTTTTCACTCGAACCCTGTCATTCCATTTTTTGGGCCTCTGATCTCCCTAGGGGGTCTTGTATCTGTACTCTCCTATCACCAGTTCAGGAAAGTCTCTTTCTTCTCCCATTTCAAAATGTTTCAGAAATCCATAAGGACTCCATGTCCCATGGATGTAGGTAGCTGATACTCTCTGGTTTTACTCTGTTTAAGTATTTCCCAATGTACTCCTTTTCTCCATAACTCCATTCCAGACATTGAAAACATTTACTTTTTTATATGTGTGTATATATGCAACCAAATTATTGGCATATTGCCTATTTTATCCGTTATCTGATGTGTAGCTTTAGCCTTGGATATGCCTCATACAAATGCCCATTCCACTATTCTGGGTCAAGACATGGATAAGATTGGGACTCATGATCATTCATTTTATTCTGATAGTCCAGACATGCGGGCAATTAGACTTGTAATGACTGTTCTATAGACAGCTGAACTCTGTAGAAAATGTGCCCAATATATAGAAAAAAATAATAATAACTGGTTATTCTTTCTGTGGAATTTTTCTAAAGGCTGGATTACAGTGGACCTTCCAGAGAGTTTTTCTTCCTCGTGTCCAGAGAACTCTTTAACCCATATTATGGCTTATTTGAATATTCAGCCAACGACACATACACAGTACAAATAAGTCCCATGTCTGCTTTTGTAGACAATCACCATGAATGGTAAGTACTTTTTCCTCAACACTTTTTTTCAGTTGATTTTCTGTGAGAGTATTTTTTATAGGAACCCCTATTTCTTTTAACACTTTTTTCCTTGGAGAAAATCATATTTTCAGTTTCATTTGACTCTTATTTTTGTTGTCAAATTTAAATATGCAGGCAGTCTCCAAGCTAGGGATAGATTATATTCCACACTTGATCGTAGCCAAAAGACCGAGAAGTAATATATTCCAAAAAACCAATTTTAAGTGAGTTGGGTAGAATTCAAAAGGTTTTTTTCCCATTGAAAGAAGGTTCCAGATGATGTTAGGTTCCCAGCAAAATCGCTAGGTTCTGCTCTGCACCTTTGGGCATCTCTGAGCTGTGAGATGGGGTAGGAGAAGGTCCTGACCCAGAGGTCGGGCAGCTGCTAGAGCAGCCCTTGGGGAAGTGGCCAACACTGGGGGTGGGGCAGAGCAGCTGGGGTGCTGGCTGAGGGTAATGATGGCATTCTAGTAGGAGGGAGGGAGGGTGCGGTGCCCTGGAAGAACCGATAGTAGAAGAGAACCTGGCAGAAGGACACGGGCTCAGAGTCTCAGCAGTGGCGCTTACCCTATTAGCTATTGAAATTTGTAGCCAGGGACTGCTCCTTTCCTATTTTTTCACATAAAATCATCAAGGAAAACTGGTATAGGATTCCCCTCTGGGGATTACTTTTTCTGAAAATCCTGAATTGCACTCTTTCCAAATGTCCTTACATACCTTTTTAATCCCTGTGTTTATACACTTTAAATACTCTATAACCCCTATTTGCTTGTTCCTCTTTATTTATAGTAACAACAACCAAAAAGAAGTAAGTAAGACTCATGGAAAAATTCTCTTTGAGTCATGAAGGTTAATATTGGTGGGTGGAGGGCATTAACTTTTAGGACTTATTCTTCAAATTAACTCCATTTAGTTACAATTTGGAGTCCTCTTAACTGTAGCTATTACAGTTATGCTACCTTAGGTGGAAATAAAGAAAACAAAGCTGCTGGACATTCATCTTAAAATGGCTGTCTAAAACTAAAATCACAGATGGACTGTATGGACTTCAGTGTGGATGTACACTTTTGGATCCCTTTCTGAAAGAGAAAATAAGTGTACATCTCAGCAAATCCAATCATGACTGATGTATTTAGTAAAGTTTCCAAAGTGATTCAGAATAGGATTGAGCCTTGAAATTTTAGAGAACAGAATGTCCCATGAGGAAACTCCCCCAAAGGTCCACATGCATAATTCTTGGATCGTGACAATTACCATCCGGAGTGCAGTTTGAGAGAGACCAGGTATAGGAACTTTCTCACTTTGAGATTGGGCTTTTCCTCAAGAGGGGATTGCTAGTGGGTTTGTATTAGAGAAATTCTGCAAATATTCTTGCAAGCAAACTAGAAAGGGACAGCATTTTCCCCACCACCGCTGGTCTCAGTCTGTCATCTCTGAGAAATGGCTTGGGGAAATTTCACTGACCTGCACATGGGGAATTCGTGTTGACCATGTGGGGTGCTACATGGTAGACATTATTAACATGAGGTGAAGGAATTATTAACAGAGTGAAACAGATTTTTTTCAAGTAAATGTGAATATTTGCCTAATGAAGACACAGGCTACAATGCACACAAACTCTCACGGACCCAGTAAACGATCAGTCCTGGACAAACTTAGATGATTAGAGCAGAAAGGCTTTCTAGAAGTCAGATAGAACAATTTAGAAACTGCCTCATGACGTGTAAGCTGTCTTGTGCTTTTTCTTCGCAGGTTCCGATTCAGTGGTAGGATTCTTGGTCTTGCGCTAATACACCAGTATTTGTTGGATGCTTTCTTCACACGGCCCTTTTATAAAGCTCTTCTCAGAATGTAAGAGTATTTTTGTTGCTTGTGCAATTAATATGTAAGAATGTAATATTTCTTTTATTAAAAAAGGGCCTTTTGTCAGTGTCATGTATCTGCTTAGATGTCTGAAGCTAAAACAGTTTGAAATATGGTCACTGTGTTTTCCCCAACCCTGTATTTCTGTCTTGCCCCTAAAGTCTTAGTTTTGCTTTGTTCTAGAAAATTTATTCTCATTTGTTGCAACACATGTTTCTTCAAAACAATTGTACTTCAAATACAGCTCTGGAATTCCTGTGGTATTAATGCCGATTATTAATAGAATAGTTGTGGGTTAGTCTTGGTGACTCACAGCCCCCTATCCTTTATGAGAAGCATTTTATATATTGCTTAATGCAGACTTCAACTGCTTACTCTTGGTCCAAGTTTTCATTCTCCTTTTGTTTTGTTTTTGTCTTATTTTTTGTTTGTTTGCTGGAGGTGGGCAGTCCCTTATTTTTCTTGAGACTTCCCTATATGCAAGATAGTAATTTATTATGGCAGATGAGAATTTAGCATTCACAGAACTTTTTCTTCATTGTTGCCACAATGAAAGATTGCAATTATTGTAAAATGTAGAGCAAACAGTTTCTGTCCTGTAATCAGTAGTCATTTACAAGGCTAAACAGGAGAAGGCAACTGTCTGGTGGGGTAGTAGCTCAAACTTGCAAGGAGAAAGCACAGAATGATTGCTGGGTTCTGTCCAGCTTATTCCCTGACAGGCCTTGTGCCTGCTTTCTGTAAAATGGAAGCCTAGACTTCAAATGAAAAGCAAGCATTTCTAATGGGCTCTTAAGAGGGTCAGTAGGAAGACTTTTTGCTTTCCTCCCTTTTGGTGTCTGGGCAGATGAAACCCTGGGCAACTGGGCACTGTCCATTTGCCTCTCGGGTTCCCCCGTCCGATTTGCACCTTCCCATTTCATTGCCTTTTCTCATCTTCTCCTATAAGCTTCCTAAAAGAGTGGTCTGTGCTGATGTGCCCTCAACACACTTTAGCCTGGCTTCCTTGCCACCAGCAACCCTTAGAAGCTTTTAAAGAATATCCTTTAGTCCTCATCTTACTGTATCATCCTACTGCTTTTGATACTGTTGACCACTCCAACCCCGAACCCCACCCACTTACTTTGTGTCTTTCCTCCACTGGTGTCCCTGACACTATTCTCTCCCAGTTCCCCTTTTATTTTTATGTCTCTTTCATGGGCTTCTCCTCTGACTTCCCCTTAAATTTCGGTGTTCCTGGATCTTCCATTCTTGCCTCTCCCCCCTCCTGCTTTTCCCTCTCTATGTGCTGTCATGGCGAAATGTCTACACCTGTCTCTTCTCCTACTGGCTCACATCTGCACCCTTAGTCTTACTCTTTGAGTTAGAGGCTCATGTGGTCAACATTCCACTGAGTGTCTCCACGTGCATGTCTCCTAGGCATCTCAAAATCAACATGGTGACCACTAAACTCCTCAATTTCCTCAACCTAAAAGTGTACCTTCTCCCATGTGCCTAGTCACAGTCCATGGTGCCAGGATTCTCAGGTCACTGGTCAGAAACCGGGAGTCACCCTCACACAGGGATGGCAGATACACAGCACAGATTCTGCTCTTCCCTACCACCCATTCCACTGCCATGCTGTGGTTCACAAATCATTTATCATACTTTTCCCCACTGAATTCATTTTGGCCTCAGGAATTTTTTCCACTTATAGTCCTCAAGACTGGCAGTTAATCAGAGCTGGCTTGCAACATGAGTTCATTTGGTACCCCTATTTTGATAGCCTTCTTTATACCCCTGATGATACCACTTACTAATGCCCATGTTTACCCCTTAAATAATTCTTAAATTCATCTTCTCCTGTCCACCCTTAATAGCAAAATAAAACTCTTATCTTATTTTGGCCAGATTACTGTAGTGGTCTACTAATTGCCTCCACCATCTGATGAGAACCACTCCTCTCCCCACCCCCATTTTAAGTAATCCTCTATACTACAATCTCCAGAGAACTATTTAAAATCGCATCTCACATCTGATCATGTCATTTCCTGTCCTAAAATATTTCAGTAGTTCCAAAGCACCACGCTCCTTAGAATGATATTCAAGGCCTGGTCCCAGCTACCTTCCTAGCCTTCTCTGGATGTTATGTCTTGTGGTTAACTCTCTGATACTACCAGTATGCTTGAGTATTTTGCATATTCCATGACCTTGTGCTTTGTTAATGTTGTTCTCTCCTCCCTTTCTTTTCCCCCGTCTCCTTCTTTTCATCCATTTCCCTTTACTTCTCTATCTTTTAAACAGCCTACAAATTTTGATGTAGGTATTACCTACTCCAAAAGACTTTCCTGAATCTCCAGATTGAAGTCCCGCATTCTTGCTATGAGAGCTCCCTGTATCTACCTTATCGTTGTTTTTAATTGGAGTGTAACATTCATGTAAGAAATACACAAATTTTAAGTGTTACCCAGCCTAGGCTATCATCATCACCTTATATTAATTGACCTATTTGTGTGCCTGTCTCCCCAACTAGACCATTAGCCCCTGAGGGCAGTAACTGTTTATCAAGTAGCTGTTAAGATGTCTGGCACATCCTTGATGGCTAATAAATGTTTATACTGAACCAAACAAAATGACCTCTGAAATTGGGCTGATGGGGGGAAAATTCAAAACAACAAAAGCAAATCAGTTGTTACCACCTTAAAACTGGGCTATGTAACAGTAACTCCATTGTATGCAGATCCTCTCTCCACAATGAAAAAAGAGGAAAGAAGTATGGAAAACTATTATAATTGTAGAGAGATTCCATAGCTTGCTGTTTTCAGAAACCTGGAAAGAACAAGAACCATGAAGAAAAAGGAGATGTATGTGAATGTGGATCACTCAATCTAGTCTTTGAAAAAAATAACAAAGTTAAAGTACAGTATAGAAACACACCAAAAATATCTAATTATGAGAACAGTGTTTTAAGGTGGTATAACGTAGCCAAAAGAATATGGGACTCAGGCTGTGAACACCTGAGTTCCAGTTCCTGCTCTGGCATTAGTCGTGAATGACTAGGCAAATGGCAGCCACTCGGACAGGCTGGTTGATTTAAGGCATTTTATATATCCAGGATTTTTACATCGTATAGCGTATTTTTTTTTTTTTATTATTTAGCTGCTTTGGTTACTGAGTTTGACTGAGAACATTCCAGAAATCACTGCCTATTTTGTTGACCTTGTTCTTGTCTTCAATTCTTAGTTTCTTTCCTGTGTCTGGGGGGTTTTCCTAACAGTCATCCCTACATATCTGCTTCTATCTGTTTATCATCTTAGTCTGTGTGACCTGAGTGATCTAGAATACCTTGATGAAGAGTTCCACCAGAGCCTGCAGTGGATGAAAGACAATGATATCCATGACATCCTGGACCTGACATTCACTGTGAATGAAGAAGTTTTTGGGCAGGTCTGTGTATGTGAATCCCCGGTGACTTAGCGTGGTAATTAAAGGCTGTTGGTTGATGAAGAATTAATTCATATGCGTACTTATTTGTGGCTTGTTGGGTGGTTTCAACCCCTGTTTATATACAGTTATAATAATTTTGGCTACAAAGATTATTTTAATACCAACAGCAGAGTAGGATGGTCTAATTTACAGATTGTGGTAACTACTTGTGTATTATAAGCAATCTTCTTTTTATTCCCAACTAAAATATCCACATAAAATTTTAGAATTGCCTTGTATAAAATACAGCTTTTCAAAGTCCATGCTACCCCAGAGTTGAATATTAAATTATTTAATTGGCATTTGTACTTAACTCTCATTCATGTTTAAGAGAGGAAAATGTTTTGAAGCTGAGGGATGAAATAATGTTTTGGTGAAGGTTTGAAAACATGGTTGTTGGTTAAAAACATTTCTTTCAAAAATTATATACTGTTTCATAAGTAATATTCTTATTTACACATTTATGTTAAGTAATATTCTTATTTACACATTTATGGTCTTCTGTATTTCGTGTTTTGGAAAAGAAGTTCTCAATGTAACATTCACTTAAATGTAATTCTGCTTCCTTAAGGCAAATCTTTACTTAAATATTGGCTTTTGATATGTAGTTGATTCTGAACCCTAATGGAATTTGTGAAAATATGTTTTTGCCAAACATTCCAATAGCAGTGGGGCAGAACCTGGAGCTAATTTATTTTCATTTAAAAGACTTACTAGTTTAGTCAGGATTTAAAATTTAACCTCCAGCACTCACAATATATAGATTTTTAACCACTGAGGCTTTTAGACATCAGCTCAATGCCTAGTTTTTACTGAGCACCGGTGTGTGTGTGGGCTCCATGTTGCACCTCCCCCACTGCTGTGGAAACCCCCCTCCCGCCGTGGCCAGGGCAAAGACAGGTAGCTGGGTGATTTCGGCTCATTGGTAGCAGTGTTCTTCTAACATCAAGAGTATTTCTTTATGTTCAGTGTTTTGTTTTGTTTTTTAATCTCAGATTACCGAACGAGAATTAAAACCAGGGGGTGCCAATATCCCGGTCACAGAGAAGAACAAGAAGGAGTACATCGAGAGGATGGTGAAATGGCGGATTGAGAGGGGTGTTGTTCAGCAAACAGAGAGTTTAGTGCGTGGCTTCTATGAGGTAAAGACAATCAGAGGGAGTGGGGTTTTGCAGGCTGCTATCTATGATACCACAGTCCATCTTCTGGTGCTTTATTTGTGTGCGATATTTCCATTTTTCTTTTATTTGTTATTGCACTTTCAATTTAAAAACTCCAATATATTTTGTATGTGTTTCAAGAACACAAAAAAGCTCCATGCCCCCTTACAAGAGATCTTTGAAATAAAATGATGAATTCAAGTAGCATTTCATGACTTAATGACCACTAATAACAGTGAAGTCATACGTCTTACTCATGCTTTGATACGGGTGATCACGTCTCATGCTTGCTATGTGAAGTGATTGTATCTTAGGGTTTGAATGAGTTGTGACAAATACTCCATGTGACTTCCTTTGGAGGAGCACTAGATCTTTTTAAAAGAGAAAAACAAACTGGATTTATCAGTGGTCAGTCTTAAAATGAAAATTCTGTTGAGGAGAAGCTCATCCATCTTGTCTTAAAAATATATTTGTCGAGAGCATTGCATTCTTCAGAGTGCCTACACAGAGCACTTCCGTCCTATTCCTAAAATTCCTTGTGCCCTCCTTTTCTGATGAGGCTTAATTATAGCTGAGATTTCTCCTGACTCGCAAGCCATGCCCTGCATTCTTTTTACTCCACAGGTGGTGGATGCCAGGCTGGTGTCTGTTTTTGATGCAAGAGAACTGGAACTCGTCATCGCGGGCACAGCTGAAATCGACCTGAGTGACTGGAGAAACAACACAGAATACAGAGGAGGTGAAATGTGATTTAAAGATGGCTGAACTTTTACGTTTCATATTCAGGGGAAGCAAATGGTTAGCATGCCAGCCTGAATCCAGGACAGGCAAGGCACTCTGTATTATAATCATAGGTTTGCCACAGTCTCCTCTGAGACCTTGGGCAAGGTACATTCCCTTCTTTTCCTAGTTACCTCATCCATCAAGTGGAGGAAGGACTGTTTACACACCATCTGAGGATGTCATAACTGTTAATTGTTGGTGAAGAAATGTGACCATAAGAACACTAATTAATTGTTTTATGGTGTTGTTAGTGAAGCACCTAGGAACTCACATCCACCTGGTCAAACTCCACCTCTTCTCCCTCCATTCTAAAACTTGAAGCGACACACCCTCTAAGCTTCCCAATAGAGCAAAGGCAGTTTTTCTGCATTTCACTGAACGACCTACCAGT